>NC_053450.1:148632245-149260235 GCF_015227805.2 Hirundo rustica | reverse complement strand
AGAAACATAAACCTGGATTTTCTTTTTACATCAGAAGTGACTAAAAGGCCATCAAACTTCCATTTGTGATTCAGCAGTTCAGATATAGTTTTGAACTTTGTTCCATTTCAACAGGAGTTACTCAGTTCTTAGGCTATGGAGATTACATGTGAGAAACAACTTAAATGTGCTGTGGGCAAAGGGTCACCAGGATAACAATTTATGAATATGATTTAAATAATTCCTGTTAGGAATTCAGTTTAGATTTAAATAAATTAATTTCTTTTAACTAGATATAAATAATTTTAGCCCATTTAGTAAAACAGGAAAAAAAAATTTCTTAAAGGAATTTAATTTCTGTGATATTTCTTGTCCACAGAGATAAAAACTGCTTTTCAAAGGAGGATAAATAACTTCATGCAAGTTATTCAGGAGTGAAACTAAGCCACCAAAGAGGTGGTACAAGCAAGACAGATACAAACAAGTCCTCTGCACTGTGGATGTCTCTGTTTCTGCTGTTTATTCTGGGCTTCTTTGGTAGTGAGTGGAGAGCAAGTGGCACGTTTAGGGTACAATTCCCCTGACCTAGTTTAGATATCTACATTAGGATGAGAGGAATCCAGCCTCATGTGAGGGCTGTTGGCTATCAGACAAGATGGGGATGGTCAGCTCAGATAGTCAGAAGCATCTACACCTGGTCAAATAATTCCCATCCTTAATAAACATTTCATTTTCTGGAGTGATGCAGTGTCCTAGTTTTCCTTTGTGGACAGTGACTGCGTAGCCAAGGCCCTTAAGATTGAAATCTTATATGGAGGAAGGCTGAAAATAAAATGTGGTAAAAAGCAGAAGCTGCCAAATGAATGAGCAGTGTAGCTACCTTGGCACCAGCGAAGGTGAGTGCTGACACACACATCAGTGGTTAATCGATCACTGTAGCAATGCAGGGTAATAATCAATGCTGCAAAAATTTTCATTTTCCACTATGAAAAGCAATATAACCAGAAAAGATTAATTGTGCTTCCATTGCTATGTAGGTCTTAATTTCATAGTAAATATTATTTCAGAATAAAAATGATTTTATTTAAGATTAGAGTGCATGCAGTAGAACAGTATCAATTTATCTATAGCCATGTATTTTTTTTTCTGCTTTGTAGCCACAGCAGTTAATTTTCCCATGCAGCTGAGTACTGAAATGGGTTGGCTTTGAAGCCCAAATGCAGCTGTAAGTGAGATGTGATACATTGTGAAAATTGATCTGAATGTCACGGCCTGTAATGTAGAGGACACCGGTTCCTGTTAGTACCTGTAATGTCCTACTCCCCAGCCCCTGGCATGATGGAGTAATCACTTTGAAAATTATCCAGAGTAGAGGGCCATCTCAGACAATTTGCTGAAAATCAGTTCCTGTGGAGGTGTTCCTGCTAAGCAAGTACCTCATTTAAGCTTCATGCTGATTAAGGAGGTCTTTCTATTTACAAAGATATTAAAATGAGGTTGTTAATTGTTTTTTTCCCTCACAGATTTAACAGATATTTTGTCTCTGGGGAAGGACTTCATTATTATCTGTTTCATTTGTTAGCAAGTAATAAAGTTGCATTTATTGCCAAGTAACCAAGGAGAGCTCCCTGGTATCTCAGACACTGCAGAGGCCTAGAATAGGCAGCTCTTACCCTAAAAGTCTGTGTGAGGCAGCTCACTGGGAAAAAGGTCAGGAGTCCTCATTTCAGACTTCATACAAGCATGAAGGCAGTCTTTGTGCACAGAGCAGGGCAGGGCACTTTCATCAGAGCTTCTGGGACATTTTGCTGTGGTTCTGCTTGTTCAGCTGGGACTCAGCTAAAAGCAAAGTGATGAAACAGGTGTGAAGTGAAGCCTGGGGGCAGAAGATGAGAAGCAGAGGTGGAGAGAGCTGGAGTACAGTGTATTAGTACACAGTGGTGGAAACCCAGGCAGCACTGCAAATGTTTCTGTGAACGGTCAAAGGCTCCTCATGTATTTGCTTCCACAATTGTTTTTATTTTCTGAGGTGTCTGAAAGACTCTCTGCAGCTTTTCCTGGTGCTTGTTGCTGGAGTGGAGATGCTGGCAGGACTGCACAGCAGATAAACCATCCTCTGCTCAGTTTATAGATGGGAGGAGAGAGAAGCTGTCCTCCCTGGATGTCTCGTCACTTCCCCCATCTCTCTCTGATCCACCTCCCCACCTGGTAGTATGAAGAAGATCTCAGGTAGAATTGCCACTGTTTTTCTGGTAATACAGGGGTTTTCTCTTTGTTCACTTTAGCAGTATTTCTATTACTTTAGCTTTCATTATGTGTTGCCGGGGTTTCATGTAAAGATGTAAAGGTGCTGCTAGTGTTGATAATAATATTAATTGCATCTAATTTCATGGGGAGCATCCTCTCCATAGGGATAGCAGACAAAAGAAGGAAGTTGGAAAATAGACTTGTGTTATGTGAAATGAAGGCAATCCAAATCACTGAGGTGTCCCAATCAAAAATGACAGCATTCTGTTTTAATTCAGACTGTCATGACACCTTCTGCAGCCCTACTGGCAACACGTGCCCTGAAATGTGCAGCAGGACCAGGGCTGATTCTAGGATGAGATTGCAAAACAAGAAATACTAAGCCTGAGTCCCAGTTCTGCCAGCTATTCCCAGTGACCCAGAGGGTAGTTCCTGACCTGTCATATTTGCTTCCTTCTGGTGGAAGTTTGTGGCTCCCAATGGCCACACGCTGCCCCATACCCCTGGGGGATTGCAGCCCTTATTGCTTGCAGCTCTAAATAATAAACTGTTTTACTGAAAGGGAGGGTGTGTGAGGAGTGGCATTTAGTAACCAGCCCAGAAAATGTTGGTTCCTTCACTCCAGTTTAAATCATCACTACAGGAAAAAACCCAAGACATTGTCATTAACCTCTCTATCCCCGTTCCCACACAGTGGCAGAGGAATAAAAGTGGAGGTTTTTAGACAGGTGTACTGCAGTAGTATTTATTGCCTCAGGACTCCAAAGCAGATAAAAAAATGCATATCGATATTGGCCCACGTACAGCTGTGCATAAGAAAACTCTGCTGAGGGAGAAGGGACAATTTTTCATTCTTTTCTATAAAATATCAATGAAACTGTGAGTTTAGTGAGACCTCATATCTATGGCTGTAGCAAAAATTATAAATGTTAACAATTAGGGCTGTACTTAATTGAGCAGTGTTCCTTTGGTATCTCAAGTGCAAAGTTGTTCCATGCCAGTGACTGTCACCACAAAGGATCCATCTCATTTGGTGATACTATCTCCAAATAATAGATCCCTTAGCAATAAAGAAAACTGCAAATATCACTTTAAATCTTTGAAATGGGAGGCAGACCTTAACTGATGTGAGCTTTAATTCTCCCTCCCTGTTGGAACACAGGGAACCAATAGATAATGCCACAGCTTACATGTCAGCTCTCTGTTAAAAGCAGCCTCTGATAGGAATCTAGCATGAGGATTTTTTATTTTCTGGAGAGTATGACATGGAAGAGATGGTCAGTGTTATTCTGTACAGATGCCTTTCTGAAGTGCATTGGTCTGGGGTTGGATTTCAGCATTTTTATATGAGAAGGAACATCTGAAAAGAAAGCTGCAATTACATATTCAGTCTTTTCAGGCTTGGATCTCTCAGTGATAAACCTAATTTCTATTGTCGAGGCTCTCTTTTAGAAGAGTATATTGAGAAAGAAGCAAATATTTGATTAACACACTTAAAACACTACCTTAAAATCTCTTACTGAAGTATCTTATTTCTCTAGACAAAATCAGGGACAATGAACATGCAAAATTATTGTTATTAATGGAGTTTGGATAAACTTTAGGTGGTAATTTCTAGGAATTGTAACTGAATATGTGACTTTTACATCTATATTTTACACCAAGAACATGCTTAGAAAGACTCTGTGCTGAGGACTCTGCTCAAAAAGTGATTCTTCATCTTTAATGGTGATTTTGTTTTCAGTCAGTACATATTGTCTAAATTAGGATTGCCTTTGTTTTACCTCTCCAACTATAAAATAATTGTGCCAATGAAAAATCAGGGAAAACCCTGACTCCATGAATTTTCTTAGGCAAGCTGGGAAATGGGGCTATCTACACTCCCCAATTAGAACTTTTTTTAAACAAATACAGATTTATCTCCTTCCTGATATAAGCAGATCATCAGGTTAAAATTGTGCAAAGGTTCCTGTAGCAGAGTGCAGTGATTATTAACACAGAGACTCCTTGGTCTGGCACTTCTGTGGTATTACAACAGAAACCGTTTGAACTTGTAGAATTCAACAATTCTGCATTTTCCTCAGAGTTACACATGCTGAATGGAATAATAATTATTCAGAGCTGAAACTTTGTTGGTGGAGAATAATCCACTTTCTGGTAATGTTTGACTCCTGTGAAGAGTTGGCATGAGTTGCATTGATTAACAAGATGAGAGACTGCAGCTTGAGAGGAACTTACACTTGTGACTGTAAAACGATAGATTTTGTGTAAATTGCACAGACTAACAAATGAGACAGCAGGATTAAATTGATACCTGGCCATTTTGAGATCTCTTGGCTGCAATCTCTCTCTAGCATGAGCAATAAGCTGCTCCTCTTGACTTCTGTCTCTAAGGGAAAGGAAAACAAACCAGTGTGGCAGAGAAGAAGCAAGGGATGTTCAAGAAATGGTGGTTGATAGCACACATTGGTACCTAAATTATGAGTCTACATGGAGAATTTATGGAGTGGTGACACAAGTCATAAAGAATGTGCTTGGTGAAAAAACTGACCTCCTAGAACAGATAAGAAATTCAATAAACTGTATCTGGTAAGATCACATATATACTTATTAAAAGTATATCTAGGACTTGCTTTGAGTACGGCCTGGGAAGCTTCATACCAGACTTTACACTTCCACTGTTCTCAGAGGAATGTAATATCTCTGATGCTGTGTATTGTAATGCTAACAAAAAAGCTGTCAGAAAGTCTAGAACAGACATAAAAAGCTGTGAGGTTGCTTCCTTGAAGCCTGGGTACCACTCAGCTTTTCCTGGGCAGGGCTGGGGTGACATCCCTGTGTGGATTAAATGCCAGATGGGATGAGATCACAATGCCTTGATAGCCTGTTGCAGTTTTTGGTGATGACTGTGGGGTTGGTGCCTCATATTTGTAATGATTCTGAGAAAAAGAAAAAAAAAATGATACAATTGATGGAGTTTTTACAGGCTTCATTTCTAGACTGCCATCATAAAGTAAATATCTGAAGCAAAAATAATTAAATATTGATTATGGAAAAAAAATATAAGAATTACCTGACTTTGCAGTGTTTTGTAACTGGGACAAACTAATTCCAGGAAGAAAAACTGTAATCTAAAAGCAAAACAAAATCAGCAATTATAGATGAAAGCAAATAGAAATTTAAAAAAGAAGTCACAGAAAAATCCCTAGCAAAGCAAAATGTTGGCATTCATGATAGGAATTTCCTGCTGACTTCAGGGAAACAGAGTTAGGAGCAAAGGTGCAAAGTTTGACAAAAGATGTTGCTTAAATTGTCAAGGCAATTCTGATGAGCCTGTCAACACTGTGTGGATGCCTAATCTCACATGTGATGCTGAGGCCATAAATCTGAACTAATTTATTCATGGAGAATTAATCTGCCAGCATCAAATGTTTATTCTGAGAGCTCCTTTACTGATATATGGCCTTAGCACAAAACAAAAATCTACTCAGTGAAAATATTTTTAACACATTTTGCCAGTAAATGCCTACATTCAATCATAACCATAAAAGTGTCCTCTTGGTCCTGTTGTGAACGCTTGTTATTGATCAGCTGTGCCTCTTCAAAGGTAGGAAATCCAGGTTCAGTAGGGGTGAACTTTCTTGGTGCTTTCCATGTCCTCTGTAAATCTGTTCCTGGAAGGTTCTTGTAACTCCGTGATCTCGTGAACAGCAGGCTGCCATGGGCCCTTGGTGAGTGTGAAGGACTCTGACATTACAAACCATGCTGTGTGTTGTGTACTTTATGTGGGAGGGCTCTTTAGGACCTGGCAATGTGCACGGGCAGCCCAGAAAGTCATTTGTGTCCTGGGCTGCATCACAAGCAGCATGGGGAGCAGGACAAGGGAGGTGGTTCTGCCTCTCTCTTCCACTCTTGTGACACCTCACCTGCTGCCTCCAGCTCTGGGTCCCCCAACATAAGAAGGACACAGAGATATTGGAGGAGTCCAGAGGAGGGTCATGAAGATGATCCAGGCACTGGAGAACCTCTGCTGTGAAGACAAGCTGGGAGAGCTGGGGTTATTCATCTTGGAGAAGAGAAAGCTCTAGGGAGACTTTATAGCACCTTGCAGTACCTAAAGGGGCTACAAGAGAGCTGGAGAAGGGACTTTGGACAAGGACATGCAGTGATAGAACGAGATGTAACAGCTTCAAGTGGAAAAGGGCAGGGTTAGATTGGATATTGGAAGGAAACTCTTTACTGTGAGGGTGGTGAGGCACTGCAACAGGTTTGCTAGAGAAGCTGTGGATGTCCCACCCCTGGAAGTCTTCAAGGCCAGGCTGGATGGGGTTTTGAGTAACCTGGTCTAGTGAAGGGTGTCCCTGTCCATGTCAGGGTCTTGGAGCTGGTCTTTAATGTCACTTCCAACCCAAGACGTTCTATGATGATTCTTTGAAAACTGGGAAGCAACTTATTCATTACTTCAAAGAAAGAATGCACTTTGATCTGATACAAGGTCTCTTTTAAACTCTTCCATATCTCTTGGGTATGGAGAAACAAATCCCATTATCCAAGCCTTTGTCAACCAATAACTGTCAATTTACTGCAAATTCCGGGAGGTAATGTTAGATTTTAAAAACGGAGCAACTTAAATCAAGCTTTTATTCCCAAATCAAACAAGTAAATTGAAATTTGATCAAAAATCATCTATGCCATCATTCTCTCCTTCTACTTTATTAATTTTAACACACAGCAAGAATTAATTGAATCAGTAATAGTAATTGTTTCCCAGAGATAAGGATTGTGGTGAATGTGTTCAGATGAGTTTTAGTCAGTCTCATGGGCATCTTTTCCTCCTGCTTCTCCAAATTCGTGTTTTGGGAGCAAATCTAGAGAGATTTTGGGTTTTCCCTCCTTACACATGTCCCCTACTGAGTATAGATTTGTTGTCCTATTTAAATACAGCTTTCAACATTCAGGTGTTTAAGTGTGACATAAATAAAATGGCTTACTTGGCTTAGCCAAAGGAACTATTTTTCCAGACAGCTGCTGTAGTTTATGGTAGGCTTGGCACCAGCATTAATATCATAAATAAATATATTACCATAACCAAATGGTGAACCATTTTGGGCTCATGGGAGAAGGGTTGTCCCAAAGATTGGAGAGGAGGAATGGGAACTGAGTGCTGCACTGGTTGGGATGAGGGTTTGAGGCAGCCATGTGAGCCCTGCTCACTGCCACACAGCTGGAGAAATGGTGTTTTTCATTTTGATGATTGATTTGAGCCCTGAGGAAGGCGATGAGAAGCTGATGAGTAAACTGCTGAGGAGACTCCAGGTTGCAGGGACAAGAGCCATTGGCACCTTCTTCTGTAGAAGGGGCCTGGAGCAGGGTGAGCCTTGACCTGGCTGAGGAGGGGGATTTTGCTTCCCTTTCTCACTGGCTTTACCAAAACATCAGTGATGATTTCAGCTGAGCGAGTGACCACCACATCCTCCTCCGTGGCCTCCACACCTCTGAGTGAGCTGGCAGATGCCCTGCCCTCCCACCCCAGCCATGAGCCTCCCTGGCTGCTCACCCCGGCTCTCTGCAGCTCTCCTGGGGCTGGGCATGCCCAACCTCCCACCTTTCCCTCTCATGAGAAAAACCTCACAGGGCTTTGCCTACAGAACAGCTTTTCCCCATCCAGCTCCATCTCAGTGCCAGGGCAGCTGAAGCCACTTGCTGTGAGGAGCCTCCTCAGGGAGCTGGGGAGGGGGTGAGTTATGTCGACCTTTTAAATACGGCGGTGAGGGGGCATCTTGTAAAACAGAAGGATAAATTCATCTCCACGATGCAGTTTTAGTGTTTCAACCTACAAATCACTATGGAAATTGTATTTCTCGGTAGTGTCCCATCCCCCAGCTCCCAGTTCCTCTCAGGCAGGAAATCAGAGCTGAGAAACCAGTGAGAAAAGCATGGGAAGAGGAGAAGAGAGTGGGAAGAGGGAGAGAAAACCCCACTGATGAGGGCAAATCCCTTCTGGTGTTCCACAGAGCCTCCCTGTCTTTCCTGTGCTGCGGGAGAGGGGCCAGTGCCTCTCATGGGCACAGCAGGGTGGGAAGCACTGGTTCAGCTGAGACTTCCTGGGCCCCTCATCTTACCCAGAAGGTGTAAGGTTCTCCTGTGCCTTTCACTGAGAGAAAAAGAGGCTTAAATCTCATTCAGCCTCTAAATCCCAGGGAGGAGGGGGAGTCAGTTTTATTTCCAGAGAGTGATCTGGAGCTGTGCACAATGCCAAACGCTCAGGGATGGTGTGAGGTCGGCTGGTTGTTTATTTGCTTTATGGATTCTTTCTGTGCATGCCACTCCCCTTCATCTTTCTGATGCTGCTGCCAGATTTTGTAATTTTTCTGTAATTACTGTATGTGAATGTTTTTTTTATTATTGAACTGTTATATGCCATCCCCCTTATTTCTTGCTGGTGCTTGTCCATGAGATAAGTGAAGACAGTAGAACCTAAAGTTAGTCCTAAAATTTAATTTCTCACCCGCACACCTATCAGACCAATCACCTGAATATCTTTAAAGGAAAAGGAAATCTTTTTTGCAGATTAACCTGAAAGTAGCCTGGAAATCATTCCCCAGGATAATGTCTCTGTAATGCTTCACTCAGGTTAAAATGCTGATGTTTTTCATCCCTTAAGCACTTGGCTAATAGAAGGTAATAATTGGGTTGATTATAATGTTTAGTTTATTTTGTTGGTTTATTCTGTTTCCTGCTGTGAGAAGCATATTTAAAATGGCTTTGGACTGTTTCATTTTGTGGTTTGAAATCAAAGTTAATCATAAACCTCTTTTTTCTTCTTAATATAATGAAGTGTTTCAAGTTGTAAGATCCAGCCTTTTTTGCACCATCTCGTATAAGCTGCGTGCTTCACGGAGTTAAATAACAAGAGTCAAGGCTTTTAATCATAAGTAATGGCAAAGACAGAAGCAAATTAAGAGCTGCAGGCAAGAGCAGTATAATGTGTCCTGGTGAGTTTTGAGAATTGATGGGTTACATGCTTGTTTATACTCCAGGAACACCTGTGGTCTTTGCTCATGGAAGAAGGGCCAGGTGTGGAAGGCACAGGCTCTGTAGGATGTTCCTGATGGACAACAAGAGGCAAGAAAAGTGGGTGAAGCACAGAGATGGAGAAGGGGATGGTGCAGCAGAAATCGTTATGTTTTTAGGAGAATGGGTGTGAGAATAATGTAGCTCTGTGGAGGTTACAGACATTTGACAGCAGTCAGGGCAGCGAGAGGTCCAGTTATGGCTCCTGAGGGAGTTTGGATGGTGTATGGAAGCACAAGGGTATAGCAGTGTGTAAAAAGCAGTTCCAGAGTTCACAACCTGAAGAGGAAAAAGCATTTAAACTCACAGTGTCTGGGTGATATGAAGAGATGGGGAGTAATTTCATTCTAGGCAAGGAAAACTCATCTTGAATGTGACATCATACTTGAATTTTAAAAGAATAAATAATAAGTAAATAAATAAAATTTCTGGCAATATTGCTGAAGGTGCCAGCTCTTACCTGTGAGGTGAGCACACAGTTACAAAGCCCTGAGGAGGGACTTGCCAGCTGAGCCTTCCTGATATTTGCAGATTTGTGAAAAAAAAATCAATGCATGCAAAACAAATTGATAGAATTTCAAATAGTAAGAATTTATATTAATATTTATTAATGTACACCTCTATCAAAATATGCTATTTCAATGCAATTGGTTTATGTTTGGCTGATTTCTTGACTTGTTATTATTTCCACCCTGCCTCTGAAATGCCTTGTGCTTGAGGCAGTCATTAACAGCCTGGGCAAGGAGGAATAGCCCTCTGCCACATAAGAATTGTCATGATTTACTCTCCCTTTGCATGAATGGAAATAATTTCACTTGCTGGGAAATAGCCTGAGAGGATTTGGGAATCCTGACAGTAAAATGGCCATAGGTTAAGGGACCTGTTTTACCTGATGCGATAATTTGGGCTCATATTCACTCCATGTAGTCCAGGAATGGACAAAACTTCTGCTGCTCCTCTGATGCTTTCCCCCTGCTACCTGTGCAGCACCATGCAAGTCCTTTGCAGTGTCCTAGTTAGTTCTTGGGGTTGCCAATCTGCAGTACAATTTTGGATTTGCCTGTAAATATCAAGTCCTTTGGTAAATACTGATTAACCACTGCTGTTGCAGAGTTGCTGATGGACAATGTAGTGATCTGTAAGCTTGAATTCTGTCCCTTCAACATAACAAAGCATAAGTCTCTTTTGCTAGACCTGATCATCCCTCTTGATCCATTTTTTTGTATTTACTCCACAGTTAGCTTCTCCACTGTTCTGTCCCCACCCCACTTCCCCAAATCCCTAGCTGTGGAGGATGCTGTGTGTCCTACTGCAGTTTAGCCCATTTCCTTTGTGTGGCTGTTTCAGAGCTGGAAGTAGGCCAGATTTTTTGTTTCCAGTGGCTTTGTGCTCTTGGCTTCTTTGCTTCAGTAGGATACGTCCCTGGTCTGAGCTTCTTTCAGCTGTTTTCTTGGCTTGATGGTCAGTTTTCTCCTAGGCTGCAATTGCCTTTTCTGAAGAGACCAAGCAGAATCCTGACTTTCTGCCTGCTGGAAAGACGTAACTGCAGTGTTTCAACATTTAGGAGCAGGGAACCCATATTTTCCCTCTTGCCTTAGCTGTTTAGTCTCTTCTGTCTTCCTCCATGGACAAATGGGAAGAACTGGCACCACAACACTTCTATGTTTCACCACATTCTGATTGTGTCTACTATTTTTGTGTGTCTGAACTCAACACAAAAGATGTGCTACTCATGATAAACTTTTCTCTTGTGTCAACAGTCCATGCTTGAGCATCTCCAGACCTCTCAGCTTAGAGCAACTGGAACAGTAACCTGTGAGCCGACACTTACCCATGCAGTGCTGTAGAAAGTGGATTCAAGTCAAAGTCCTCAATTTTTATAAGCTTCTTGTTTGCCACTGACAATCTTGATTCCATTATAGTTTTAAATGACTCCCACGAATTCTGTATTTCACTCTTCCTGGGATATATGACTGAAAATTGCCTGAAAGTACATTTTTTAAAAAATTTAATGCTATGCAGCATAAACCCTGTTGTGACACTTTTTATGCCTGCATCACTTCAAGTTTTCCTAATGTTTTACTGTGATTAAATCCACAGCCTGTGCTTCCCAGGCCTGTTCAGCTCTGCATGCCAGCTGATGTGAACTTTATGCAGTACCTGCTCTTGGTTTTTTGTGAGTCTCCTATTGACACCTTGCATTTGGCCATTGGTCTCAACGTGGCTTTATTGTCTATGGGCAGCTCTTGCTCACAAGTGTTACGGTCTGCTGATAGTGCCTTGTCAGAGCTGTAGGGATAACATTGAAGCTGGCTATTCAATCCTGCTGGAACAGAATTGGTCATTGACCTAACAGCAGTAACTGCCAGCGTGGTGATTGAATTGTTGGCAGTTCTTTCCTACAGTGTCTACACACTGATGGCCCTTGGATTTGCTGAAGTCACTTTGGGTAGCTCTGTTTAATTGGAAATCCCTGTCTTCAATAACTGCATACATTGCCTTCTTTCTTCTTTAAATGGTTGTGTTTTTCAAAATTAGAAGATAGTAATTTTCAGCATGCGACCTGCCTGTCTGTCTTCAGCCTCCTGCACCCTCACTCCCTCTGTGTATCCTGAATCCAAATGTCTCTGTATTGGTTCTGTTTCTTTTTTTCCTTCAACCTTGAGCTTCAGTACTTGTTCTGACTCTTTCTGTTTCAGACTTTTTCCTGTCAGATCACTTACCTTTGCTGTTTGCAAGCTCTTCTCTAAGATCAGGAGCAATTAGAGCCTTATTCCTACATGAAAAAATCAAATGTCCCAAACATTTCTCAGACTAAGAATCTCTGATGGCAATAGAGTTACATGCTAATTGCAGAAAGGCCCCATTCACTACAAGACATGACCTGTCAGCCCCTCATTGCTCAGCAATAACTGACCACCCTGTTCCATTTCTTGGTTCTTGCAATAAGAAGAAAGGTATTTCTCTCTGGGGTTTTTTTGTTGGTTTTTTTTTTTTTTTTTTTTTTTTTTTTTTTTTTTTTTTTTTTTTTTTTGGTGGTGGTGGTGTTTTTTGGTTTTTGGTGGTTTTTTTTTTTTTTTTTGGTGTGTTGTTTTTGTTTCCATCCCCCCCCCTTCCTTTTTTTCTGTTCCTTTTGAATGTTGGTCTTACTAAACACTCTTATTAGCTGTTACTGGATTTGAGGCATTATTCCTGGCAAGTCTGTCTCATAGGCCTTTCATTTCTTTCCACAGATAATTGTAAAAGTTCTCATCATTATTCATGAGTGCTGTTAATACAAATTGTTCTTCCTTTCATTGCCTCCAAGTTTGTGCAAAGGTTTTGTGTGGAAAACAACTTTCTTCTAGCTACCAGCTAGAATCTCCATCTGGCTGCTTTAGTAGATGGTGTTCTATCCTGTTACTCTCACTGTTCCTTGTTACCTTTCTGTGCTATTTGTATAAATTGTTAGGTGATGAGAATTCCCATTTTTAAAACTGTACTTGCTTTTTTTCCGAGGGAAATGTTTGCAAAAATATAGTATATTACTTGAAAGCCATGTGAAAACGTATTGATTGTCTTACATCTTCACCAAACTCTTTTCAAGATCTGCTTTATTCTCTTCTGCTTTCATGGTGTTTGGCTAATGTGGTAAACAAGTGATTCAGTGATATATGAGGTGATGGAAAGCTTTATTCAATTTTTGCAGTAAAAATTAATTCATTAAGATTGTCATCCACCATTAAGTATCTGTGTTTTCTAGGTACTCATCTTTCTAGTCTTTTGCAATTGATCATCTCACAATTTTTTACTCCTTTAATGTTGGTTTTTGGTTTTTTGTGGTGTTTTTTTTTTTTTTTTTTTTTTTTTTTTTTTTTTTTTTTTTTTTTTTTTGTTGTTGTTGTTTTGTTTGTTTGGTTTTGGTTTTGGTTTTTTTTGGATTTGTTTTTTTTTTTTTCATACATGGCTTGAGTAATAATTTTGTAGTCTGCCCCTCTGGTTCTCTTCATTCCACAGCAGTCTTAATTTTTACATGGAGTAGGGGTAAAGAGATGGTACAGACATGTTTACTGTAAGGAATGAGAACTTAATCAAAACCCAGGATTCTGCTGATTAAAACTGAAGCTATCAAGAATTTAGTCATGTAAATTAAGAATTATAGTCCTGGAACACTTGGATCAGCTATAGCCAAAAAGTAAGGATACGTATGTGGGTTTAATATCTTCCTTTTTAATCTCAGTCTGCCAAGTGCCTGCCAGCTGGTTTTTCTGTGCTGAAGTTTGTCTGTTTTTCACAATGGAGCAACCTTCTGCCTCTGCCAGGTCAGGAGAAATTGTCCTGATCCCTGCAAGGCTGTTCCACAGGTGCTGCTACCCTTAACCAACTCTTACTGAAAAAAACCACGCAGCTGCTGCTTCAGAAAGAATGGTGGAGGAGTATAGAGCAGGGATAGTTCATATTTTTTTCTGTAAAACCTCATGGTTAGATTTTTTTACCTATATAAAGCATGAGATCCTTCCTTTGCCTAAGTTGCTCAAGCCTGTATGTCCCTTCCTGGATGCAGAAGAGCCCTTTCCCTTTAGCTATTAAAATTTTAACTTGAATGCAATTTGGGATTCGTGGGGCACAGGATACCACAAGACCCACTGTGCAGCTGGTTAAACTACTTATCTTTGACTGGGGAGCCTTGGGAAGGCTCATTTTTCATCCTAGGCCTGTTTAGGCATTTTGAATTAACCAGTTACTGTGATTCAGACTGACACTGCTTGTTTCATTGGATTTTTAAGTAGCATGTCTGTCCTAGAGAGCCAGGTTATAAACTGTATCTGTCAGATCAAAAACTAAATAAATGTAAATATCCCTTAGGCCAGAGAAATTCTCAGTTTACCTTGCTATTTTTGCAGTAATAAAAACACTTAGAAAAATCAGCACCTCTGTTTTGAGAGGATTTTTATCCAGGAGAAAAATGAACGCAGGAGAAATGTGTGCAAAAGACACTGTCTTGTCAGTGGCTCTCTAAAATTCCCCTTTGTTTAACCTTTATCCGCAATATACCTTTGAAAAGTATTCTCTTCACACCTGATTTAAGAATCCCTAATCAGGTCTTTGTCACTTGAGTGTGTAGCAAATAGAAATTGGAGAGAAATCACAAATGCAGCGTTTTATGAGCACAGCAAATCACCTCCAGTGAGGTGCTTTGATTTGACCATGCTGGCACTGACCTCAGTGACCTTGGGCTACTCCTGGAGACTTTGTGTGTCTCTTGCTACCTGCAGAATAGAAAGAATATATTTTGTGAGAGGTGTTGAGAGCTGTGGAGTAGTATAATGAGATACTTTGCTCTTCAGCAATTACTTGCTCTGTTACTAGTGCTGGGGTGGGGTTTATGCATAGATGTGCACATTCTGGATTAAGAAGTAATTAACATTTATTTCAATGAAAATGCATTTTCTGTATATGCCATGGTCTCATTATTACTTGTTATTATGTTCCTCTCCTATCTTTGTTATATTTGGCTATTATAATCTCATGCACATCAAGGCAATAATAGCCTTTGTATTATCAGTTTTTATGTCTTTGGGAGTATGTCAGTATATAGTGAACTGCTTCCCATCTTACAGCCTTGCAGTCATGTGTTTAATGGAAAATCTAATATTCAATTACAGTATTTATAAAGGCAGTTGTTGTCCATGATGCTTATGAAAGAACTTGCAGATGGAACTCTCAGTAATTTGAAAAGCAAATGGCAAATAAAAGCGCTAGGAGTAAATAATTATTATTTTTCATTATTTTTAGGCTTCTTGCATTATTTAAGAAAGTTCATCACTGTAATTAATTCATAACTGCTCAAAAGTTGCAGTCCTGACTTTCTGCTGTATGGTTTTATCATGTATTCTGTGGCACCTCTGGGTGCTAGTTGGAAATATAATCATGGAATCATTAAATTTGGAAAAGACCTCAAAAATCAAATCTGATCTTTGGCTGAACACCACCACATCAACTAACCAAAGCACCAATGGCCACATCCAGTCATTTCTTGGATATTTCCAGGGATGATGTTGCCACCACCTCCCTGGTCAGCCTGTTCCAAAGCTTGAAAACCCTTTCATAAATTCTTCCTGATGGGCAATGTGAACCTTCTCTGGTGCAGCTTGAGGCCATTTCCTCTTGTCCTGCCGCTTGTTGCTAGTGAGAAGAGACCAACACTCTCCTTGCTACATCCTCTTCTCTGGACTAAACCACCTCAGCTCCCTCAGCTGCTCCTCATAGGACTTACTCTCTAGACCCTTTACCAGCTTCTTTGCCCTTCTCTGGACTTGTTCCAGCACCTCAATGTCTTTTTGCAGTGAGAGGCCCAGAGCTGGATCCAGCACCCCAGGTATGACCTGAGCAGTGCTGAGTGCACAGGGACAACCCTTTCCCTGGTCCTGCTAGTCACAGTATTTTTGGTGTAAGCCATTGGCAGATCCCATGTCCAGCAGATAAACACTCCCACACAACTTAGTGCCATCTGTAAACTGACTGAGGGTGTGCTTGATCCCCTCATCCACATCATTGATAAAGATGTTAAACAGAACTGGCCCAAATCCTGAGCCCTGGTGGACACCATTAGGGACCAGCTTCTTTCCCAGGAGCTCTTCTCTGCTTGTAAACATCAGGTCTTAAAACATTATCTTGTATTTAGAAGAGAATTATTTAACTATGTATTTTGTTGAGTTAATGAACAATAATAACTTGATAAATAGAGAAAACTATAAAAATATTCAAGCATATCCTGTACAAATGTTGGGACAAGGGGTAATGAGTATAAATTGAAAGAGGGAAATTTAGGTTAGATTCTAGGGAGGAGTTCTTTACCATGAAGGTGGTGAGACACTGGAACAGGTTGTCCAGGGAGATTTTGGATGCCCTTGATGTTGTTCAGGGTCAGGCTGGATAGGGCCCGGAACAACCTGGTCAAGTGAGAATTGTTCCTTTCCTTGGCCAGGGCAGTTAGGACTAGAGAATCTTTAGGGTCCATTCCTACTCCTTAACATCCTATGGTTCTGTGATTCTGTGCACACATAGATGGAAGAAAACACTGGTATATAATTTTTAGGTTTTTCTCCAGTCTCAAAATCCCCGTATGAAAGCACACTTTGTGAAAACATAATAAATCTTCAGTGGAGTTCTGAAACTTAGCTGCAGCAGGTGCTACCAAAGAGATAATAGATTCTCAAATACCCTCTCATTAATTCCAGGTTACTACTTACTGCACTAGACATATGGCACAGCATTAGCAGAATTTTAAAAAGTGCAGTTAGTCAGAGAGTGCTAATTTATCTACATTTTCCCATATTTACAAGGAAATGTTCACCCAGCATAAAAAGATACTAATTTGGATTGAGCAGTACCTGTGAGCTCAGTTCACAAACCAGAACTGTGACTTTGGTGCTATGCAAAACCCACATAAAGTTCTAATCCAGGTGCTCTAGAATAGAAGCACATAGAGTGATGGTCTTCTCTGCTAGGATAACCACATGTCTGGGAAAATCCATGCATTGAAATAGGTTATTTCTTCCAGGAATGAGTCTTGATGGAGTTGCTGAAAATACTGGGGGGGATCTCGTGCATCAGGACCGTCTTTAGCAGGTGTTATTTTTCTTCAACTTCTCTCTGGTCATCAGATGCCAATTGATGTTTTATTTTAACCTCTTAAAATAGACTCTCAGTTGCAACTCATTTTAAAAGCTACCACTGTCACAAGGAATAGTATTTCAAAAGTACTTCATAATGGATGGAGTGCCTGGATGTCTGCTTGTGTTAGTGAGATGTGTTATTTTATAAAGGCCTGAGGATCAGTTTTAGTTTTAGTTAACTGCCAAAGTTCAGACAGTGTAGATTGTAATTTCAGGTACCTAAACTCCCTAAAACAGAGTAAAGAGCTGCAAATGCTCCTCAGTCTCCTGCTTGTGAAAATACTGTAAGAAAAAACCACCATCTTGGTTAAAAAAATCATGTCAGGTTGAGGACATTTTTATTGCCACACAATGATGAAAATGTGACCGTTTTATAGGGCCTGTCTGTGTGACTTCTGCAGATGACTGAGTTATTAAATAGTTTATTATGCTTTTGTTTTAAATATTTTATTTCCACTCGAAAAATGAGTGCAGCCGACGGACATTTAACGCTATGCGTCATTGACGATGTAGAAATATTTGAACATTCTGATTTGCTTCAGACTGTGGAGAACTCAGTTTCAGTCTGTGTTGAACCCCTGTAGTTTTTTTAAAAAACACTCCGAATTTCATGTGCTCTCAGAGCATCTTGTAGGTGTGAGAAGAAGTGGTGCAGCTGAGTGTCATTACTGTCCTGGTAATGGAGAAATTCTGCTGGGCCTGCCCTCCAGGAGAGACCTGATTTCTGCATGCAACCATTCCTATCTTGCACCAATATTTTTCACGTGTACTGTCAGGAAACAGTATGATTTTTCAGTTGCAAAACCTGTCATTCTTAAAAAGTTTGCACGTGCAAAGAGAGAACAGGTGTTTTTTTTGCCTCATTGGAAAATGAGACTTTGTCACAGGTATTACCCTCACCAGAAACAGTTTTTTTTTGTATGAACTCTAACACTTCTTAGATACCCAGGAACTCTGAAAACTAACCAATCACTCAAAAGCCTCTGAAAGGTGGATATTATTTCTAACTCTCCTCTTTTGATTTGTATTTCTGAGTTTCTGTTGGAATTGAACTGCCCAGAATCGCTGAAACACTGTAAACAAAGCCATTTTCGCTATTCTATGCTGTGGTACAGACTTCCTCTTGCCCTGTGCTGCTGTTGTTTGAGCTTTTCAAGCTCAATTAAAGCTTGAGGCCAGTAGAGATCTGTGGGAATAGACAGGCCTGTCTGCATTCTCTGGAGAAGACAGAAGCTGTGACTTCAAAATCATCTGTACTCGTCTGTGGACTACTGGACCATGCAGCAAGATGAGCTGAATCTAATTTGGGGTTTGGCACATGCCCACATTTCTGTCAGCTCCTTTGGCTTCCAAGGCTGCTGTGGAAGGCAAAACTATACCTGATCTCACCAAATTCTGCTGGTGCAACCTCAGCTTGTCCATACTTCTGAAAGGGATTTAGACCAGCGGAATGAGCTTCTATGGGACAAACTTGCCTGTCATGTAGCTAGAAAATTTTTGATCCGGTGCTGTGTCTGTAAGACAGCTTTGAGTTGTGGTCTGAGTATAGAAATGTGAGATTCAGAATTTCTTGACTACTTAGCTCTGCTTGTAAATAGAGTGCAAGGACACGCTCGTGCAGTTTTTGTTGCAACAGGAAATTTAACAAAACAACTTCTACTAAAAACTGTCTGGAAAATTTCAGATTTATGTTAATTAATCTGTCGTATAATTTTCATAAAATAAGTAACATAGAAGGTAAAAAATGATAAAAAACCAAAATAACTGTGTTTCCTAGAAATAAAGAAGCAAGAGATACAATACCAAAACATGTCCCTAATATTATGCTTACTTATAGGGGTTTTCCTTATCTGTTCCATATAAGTCAGCTAAATAACTTCTACCTGACTTGCTTTGAAGACTTCTCAGAGCTACAGCTCCTCCTTTCCTTTTAGTTTTAAAAGTTAGCCTTCTTTTTTTTTTTTTTTGACAGAACATAGAATAGTCTAGCCTTGATTGGCCAGACCTTTAAAATATCACATTTCTTTGCTACTTGTGATTTGACTCTGGGTGCTATGGCAGAGTTAAATTATATATTTTCCATGTCCTTCCTGTGGTTGCTGAATTAACGCCTTTATGGCATATCTGGATTATATTCCTGGCTTTAGGCTTTGAGCAGTCTACCCTACACTACAGCCTTTTTAAAAGATGCTGATAGAACTTTAGAAGGTACATTATAGGACATATTAGCAGCATGCAGTATTCTCAAAATTTGAAATATTTTGAAGCTCACCACAGGCTTTTCTCAGGAATATATGTGTATACGTATATACACACAGGTGAAAATCAGATTTTCAGTGAGTATGTAAGGCTAGAAAACCAAAACTGAGTAATGCTTCTCTTCCTTTCACTTTGTTAGGTTTGAAGGGGATTGTCAGAATTTCCATTGCAGGAGTCTAGTGCTTTGCTGTGTGTTCTGAGACCTATTTTAGGAACTACTGGACTATTTTCTGACACAATACCTGACTTTAAATGCAGCAGCTGAGTGTCTGTTGCCTTCTGCTAGCTGTATCTGTCATACCAATTGCTACTGCTCAGCAAAGATATGATTTTAAGCAGGTATTCCTGGTTTGGCTTCCAAGTCACCTTAAAACTGATGTTTGCATCAGATTGCTTCATAAACCTGTGTTCTACAGCTAATCAATGAGAAAAATGAAGGAAACCTAAATATATATACTTCCTAAAAGAACACCTCCATAAAATTTGGTCACTTTGCTCAGGGACAGAAGAAGTTTAATCTCTTTGGATACAATTGTGCCATTTCAAATACTTGAAGGATGTGATGAGGTCTCAAAGCAACTTTCCCATATCCAGGCTGAACATCCTCAATTTTATGGTCTTTTCTATGGTAAAATCTCAAAAAAGTCCCCCACCTCTTTGCTGTTTTGGGTTGTAAAATTGATGTGTATTAAAACATTTTACATGCTGTAATTATTTTGCAGAATATTTTCCTCCAATATACCTATCAGTGAGACAGTTAACCATGTCTGCTGAGAAGAATCAGCCTTACTGTAGTTGAGGAGCTGAAGAAACCAGTTTGGAATTAGGAACTCATTTTGCACCAGTCTTACATGTTTCAGGCTATATAATTATGGGCAGGACAATCAGGAGAATTTCTGGATTTTTTTTTTTTTTCCTCCCCAGATAATTTAATTAGGCAGGAGTATCCAGAGCAACATGGGCTATTTTGGAAGCTGAGGTTGGTTTGATGGCTTGTTTTAAAGGAGTTCTTGCTGCCCTGTGCCTCTTGGCCTTTGTCCTTTTACAGTGAAGAGCTGCTGGGGCTGGGCTCTGCAGCTTGTGCTGGGCCAGGTGTCCAGGTGCTGTGCCAGTGAATGTGCTGAGAGCAGGCTGTTAGACTGTGACTAATTGCCTAATTTTTACTGCTCCCGTGTACTGATGAGAAGGAGCAAGGAGCTTTAACTTGTCCTTTTCTGCTAGAATATGTTTGTTTTTCAGTAGGTGGCTCTTCTTTCCTGGCTCTTTAATTGATGGATGTTGTGGCCAAAAAGCCAGAGCTGTGCTGGATGTGTCTCACTCTCACTTTGCTTCCAAGCCTGATGTGATGGAGCGAGTCAAAAGAGATTATCTAAACTTTTTATCCATGGTAAGGGTCCTCATAGATGAATGTGTACATTTAGGATCTCTGAGGATAAAACCCAGAGGAAGATTGAATTACATCATTAAATTAGCTGATAACAGGAATGCGTCAGGGAAAGCTGGTGTCTTGCCAGCTGGGAAGTTTACTGATTGGTTTCCAAAGCAGCCTTTCTAGTTCTTTGAAAAGCCAATGAAAAATTTACTTCTGCATACGAGGCAGTTAGGGAAGATTGATGCTGTCCGTGCATCCTGGAGATTTTCCTTGGATTCATTATTAAATCAGAAACATTTTTAAGAGCAACTGTTAACTAATGTCAGTTAGGCCAGAGAAACTTCGCAGAAATCCAGAGGACTCTTGTTTGACTGAGCAAATAGACTTGATACTTGCCCTAAATTCTGCAAATACTGCAGTCTGTTACTGATTCACTAGATACACATAAGGACTCTAAGGAATTTATTTTAGTGTTCCAAGTATTGATTGAATAGTAATCTGAGTTTCTCTAATGTTGACATCAGTTTACAAAATTATCTCTGATAATGTGCTGGTTCAGAATAATAGATTTTGTGGCCTAAATCAGATCATTATGATAATCTAATCAGAGCTTCTATGCAACACAAGTCCACAGGGGACCTGGTGGAGCTTCTGTGCTAGTTTGCCTGGCAAATTTTACTTGCAGAGTGTATTGCCTCGTACCTTACATAAGACTGGAATTTTTCCTGAACATTTTTCTGCTCTGTGATTGTACTGGGCCTCAGCATATGACAGCAGTTCAAATAATCTGGTGAGGAAGGAGAAAACGGAAAGGTTTTTTTCCTTTTGTTTTTGCAAAAAGCTTCTTCCTGTTTGCTCATTATGCCAGAGAGGTATTTTGACCTCCTACAGGAATTCAAGTCAGTAATCCTAGAGAAGCCTAAAACAGATAAACAATGCAGATAAAGACCTTGAAATCTTATCAAGGTGCTGATTTGATAAAGCAAGGGCTTGAGATTTAGACTGAGTTTCCCTGTTTAAGAAACTTTGATAAGTAGTTTGGAAATGGTAGAAAGAACAGTCTTGATAGCGAGGGAAAGCAAAAACCAAATGGAAAACCTTGGGTTTTGTAATTGGGGTGCTTTATAAGAAGACATTGGCTCTCTTAAAAGCTCTTGGTAAGAGAGAGTGTATGTAATACATCTTGTGTGATAGTCCAATAGCTCCCTTGCAGAAGCAGTTTGCTTTTGCTTCAGAGAAGCTGTTTAGGGTCATTGTGTCTTTTTTGTGTCTCTCAAAGAAAATTTCCCAGAACTGCATGCAACTAGGCCTGCTTGGGGAGCGCAGAATGTTCATAGGCTCATGGAATGGTTTGGGTTGACAGGAACTTGTAAAGATCATGTAGCCCAAACCCCATTCCATAGGCAGGGCCATCTTTCACAGGGTCAGGTTGCTCAAAGACCCATCCAACCTGACCTAGGCGTGGGACAGCCACAGCCTCTCTGGGCAATCTGTTTCTATGCCTCAACACTCGCTGCAAAAAATTTCTTCCCAATGTCCAATCTAAACCTACCCTCTCTGTTTGAAACCATTGCCCCTTGTTTTGTCACTACAGCTTTTGGTGAAAAGTCTCCCTTTCCTATAAGCTCCCTCTCTTTAAGTATTGAAAGGCTCCAGGAAAGTCTCCCTGGAGCTGCTTCTTCTCTGGGGTGAACAACTCTTCCAGACTTTCTTTATAGGAGAGGTGTTTCAGCCCTCTGAGCTCTCCTCTGGACCTGCTTTAGGAGTTCTGACCCCAGACTTTAACAGCTCTGACACTGCAGTGCTCCAGATGGGGTTTCACCAGAGCAGAATAGAGGGGGGAATCTCCTCCCTTGTCAAGCAGCCCAGGATATGGTTCTGTGCTGTGAGCACACATCACTGGGTCATGTCCAACTTTTCATGTCACTCTCAATCCAATCACAATCTGTGTGCAGGACCTTGCACTTGCCCTTGGTAAATTTCACGAGGTCTGCACAGACCCACTCCTCAATCCTGTCAAGGTCCTCCTGGATGGCATCAGAGTTACTAAAGGTTATGTCAGAGCAAGATCCAGATAAAAAGCTATATGAATTGTGACCTTTCATCTTAAGATAGAAGCAAACTCCAGGTCTGCCGCTTGGAAAATTTTGTGCATTCCCTGATTGCTGCACTCAGGACACAATTTCATTAGTGCTAACAAATGGTGAATGCCTACCAAAGCAAAGCTTGCAGTGATACTAAGGGGAACTCGAATTCCCAGATGTACCCAGTGAGCAGTTTTATTTTGTCTATGGATTTCTCCGTGGTTTTGCTCTTGTAGTTTCAGTTCTGTGCAGTTTTTCCCTATTTCCCATGCAGTGCAAGTGCTATGAATTTCTGATTGATGCCAGACCTGTTTTTCACATAGTTTCTTGCATAGTTTCTTGCAACTCTTAACTTTGAAATAGTTTCAGAGACGTAGTTTTGCAATGCACACAGATTCACTTAAACCGCTTAAGGCAACACACCGTTCCTGCATTCCCAAACCGCTTCACTCAGCTCCCATTTGTCAACAGCCCTTCTCTTCCTCCAGGCTATTTTGGGTAGGAAATATCGTTCAAAACCAGCACTTTCTAGCTATGTGATTATGTGAATGGCTTTAGTCACGTATCACAGCACCTCCCTATTGATTAGGTACTTGTTCCTCCAAGGTGATTAACTAACTAATTTATTCAGCTAATTGCCAAAGGACTTGACCCTTGCCCTGGAGAATTACCATAGATTTGAGACAGGACAATGTGCAGAATTTCTTCTGTGAGTGGCTTGTTAGAGATCCTCTGAGCTGTTGGCAGCCTACACAATCAAGGGAATAGTTCTCTCCTGAAATGTCTTCCCAGGAATGGTGCTCTGCATGAGGAGCAGCGGGAGCTCTTTCATAGGGAGCAGAGGCGGAGCATTTCCTTTGGAGTGCTTGTCTTGATTGATGATCCACACAATGTTCAAGGCATCCTCAGTTAACCCCAGCTCTGGATTCGACATTGGTTTCCAAGTGCTCGGTTTTATGGGCTTACCTCCATCTTAGGCACTTTCTTTTTATGTCTTATCCAGGATTCTAGGATCTTCTGCTTACATTATATGCAGAAATCAGAAATTGTCCTTTATAAAAGTCACCAAAATTACTTCTCTTATGAGAAAAGTGTTAGTAGTGTGGTTAGGTAGGCAGAATTACTTTGCTGTGAAAGTAATGAAACTCTTTTCCACCTGAAAAACTCTTCTACTTTATCTATTTTTACTTGCAAGGGAAAATAATTTTGGTGATTATCAGCTCTATGGGTTTCCTCAGGTTCAGCTTTCATGGAAGAGTTTAGCAAACAAAAAAGGGTCATGATACAACTTTTAGGGAGTCTCCTGGTTCCCTAAAAACCTCCAGTTTGCCAGTTTTCTTCCTGGGTAAAACAGAGTTTGGAAGGAGACATAAACTAGATTATACTTGAAGGAGAAATGGATACTTCAGTCTTCTGATTCTTTAAAAGACAGCTGTGTTTTGAGAATAACAAACTTAAAGTTAGCTACTGTGGATTTTCTAGAGCCTTTAGAGGTTAAGTATCTTCTTGGATGTAAGGACTGTTTACTCTTGGAGGAGTACTCTTGGATATCCTTTATCCATTAAGGATGGTCTCTCAAACTACCTTTGCCAGTGCAGTGTTCTTGATATAGAATAGGTATGTCCCTATTTTGGGTATACACTCGTTCAGGGACTACTCCAAGACAAAAAGAGGCAAGTTCTCATTCATTAGCTTGTTCAGAGATCTTAGAAGTTCCAGTTTAACATTGTGAAGCTGGAGAAACTTTATGTCTGAAAAAATGAAATTGGTGCCCACAGAAGCAATGATGTGGCACTGCTGGAGATCACCAGAGCTTTTTTATACTGAACGTGATTTTAGAACACTTAGTAAATTGGACTTTGAGAGTATTTCCAGTTTAGTTTAACTTGCAGATCATTATACTCATTGTTGTGGTAATAACATGTTTCCTCATCTCCAGCCGATGTGCAAAATGTTGAACATTATTAGGGCTTTTGTCTACAGGTGGACTAAGATCCAAAAAGAGCACCAGATTCTCAGTATTCCTTACTTCATGCTGCTGCATCCGTGAACTCAGAAGTGCAGCATACCAGGGGCTGAAGTCATAGAAAATGAGTGGATAACCCAGCGTTTTGAGGAAGCTTGTCTTATTCACTGAGAATTTTGTTACAATGAGATGAATCTGCTCAGTTACTTCTTGTATTGTTTTTTAAACAGACTACTGCATTCAGCAGCTTGCTGGAGAGCTTTTCATGTTGCCTGTATTTAAAAACTGCTGGACTGAGTTACAAATCAATCTCACCCTAGCTGCAGGGTTCTGCAGGGGTTCATCTCTCTTCCTGTGCTTATGGAAGCAAACACTGTCTTACACAAATACATCCATGCCACTGCCATCAAAGAGACAATTTATAGATATAAAGGCAGCCTGGAGGACAGTAGTGAATGGCAAAAAACACCCAGAACTTTGAAATTGTGTAATGCTAAATCCATTTTACTCATTTAGGGCTGGGTCTACCCTCGTTTAGTGTAGTGAGTGTGAAAACAGGAGGAATAATGCTTTTGAAGTCAGTAACAGTGCTGCCTGTTAAAGTGAGAATGGAATTGGATTATAATCAAATGAGAAATACAGAGTATAATGAAAATCATCTTTAAAATACCTACTCTGACACAGGGTGGTTTGAAGGCTCTGAAACTTTATTGTGGAATTTTATTATTTCAAGTGTGCATAGTTTCCACAGAATAGAGAGATGTTTTTCTCTACGCTTACACGCTGCGATCTCCTGTCAGGATCTGAAAGCCAGTCTGTGGACTTTCTGCCTTGCTCATCCACAGGATAAACAAAACAACAAAGATGCAAACTCACCAGCAAGAAAGAAGGAAATACAGAGCTAGAGGAGAATATAAGGTTTTAATTAGTTCATTGCTCAGCTGTAATCCAGGATGGTGCTGCCTCAGTCACTCATGGGATGTGCCTGTTTAATGTTTCAAAAATTCTAATGGGGCAGGTTTCACACTCCTCCTGGGTGATGTTACAGCATCCTTAGAAATGTTTTTCCTCTCTTATCTTCTTGTACTGTCTGTTCTGTCCACCACAGATACAGCAATTTTTACCTCTTGCCTTATAACCAGCTCCTACAAAGCTGTTGGGGTTTTACCTTACCCCCTCAGTTACTTTTCCTCCTGCATGTTCCTCCTGGTTTTCTCCCATAATCTCTCCAAATTGATCAGCAGTTTTTGTCTCAAAATGGGCACAGAACTCTAAATGCTAGATTTGGTAAAAATCTTATTGGAAGTATATTTAAAGCTCCTCTTTCACTGACTCCATCATAGTATTTGCACGTCCCAAAAGTGTTGTGTTATTGTCTCATATCAAGTTTAAGAAGTGTTTTAGTAGAAAGTTCTTTACCTCAGAACTTCCATCTATCTGTAAATTCCCCAATCCTTATTTTTTGACATCATTATTCTTATTGAAATGTGGTTTCTTGTCCTTATTGTATTATATTTTTTTTTATTTCTCCAGCTTAAAATCTGTTGGAGTTTTGATACCCTGTTGTTGACTAGTACTATAATGTGTTGGTCAGCTGTTTCCAAGATCAGACACGCCTGCTCACTGGATGATCTGGATGCATTTGCAGATGGCACACCCACATCTGTTGACTTGGCAGCAGGTAGGGGGAGTGCAGTTGTGCCCTTGATGTGACAAGAGTAGATGGTGATTGCATAATAAAGGTCTGCCTCCTCTGGGATATTATGGTCTCCTTTCCAAGCCAAACCTTTCGTGGTCCATTAATGTAAACTGCAGAGTTAAGGCAAGTGATCTGCTCAGCTCCTGATACAGAAGAATTCATCACTTTGCAGAATTATACCCAGTTATATTTTATAAATAAAGAGATACTACAGCATTTTCCAAACACCTATTAATATCCAGGAGATACAAGTGCTAGTGATAAAAATCACTGCAGCATTACCAGTTTCTTCGCAGGGAGAATGTTGCTGTCATTCTCTGGCTGAAGGCAAAGCAGAAGAAATTTATTTTTTCTGTAATGCTTTTACCCTCCAAAGAAATCAAGGTGAAATTAAACCCATCATAGCTGTGCTGAAAAGTAAAATTTACACGAGGAGAATACGAATGCAGTTTGTGGGCAGACTCTGTTTTCTGCCCCTAGGAAATACAATGAAAATACAAACCAGCTGGCTGAAATTGGTTTGAGAGTGTTTTTCTAAGGCTGTAGGCAGGCCTGATGAGTCTCATGCATGAAGTATAAGATCACACATTTGGCTTCCACCTCACACTCTCGAGTCCCTTGGCTTGTGCATCTTGCATTTGAAACACACGAGGCGTCTCCCCTGTGCTGTGACCCCACAGGACGTGTGCTCTCCAGCTGCAGCCTGTCTGCATGGTTCTCCTTTTTCACTAGCCTGTGATGCATGGGGGTATATCCACATCTGACAGAAGAGAGACTCCACATCTGAGTATCTCTATAGATTTAATCTTGGCTTCTCCTTACACTTGATTCTGAGTATAGCAGACACTGCCAAACTGATTTTTCAGTGGTCTGCCAGTGGGATTTTAAGTACTCTGATGCTTGTCTACAGATGGTGCAGTTTTGGAATTGTTATGCAGACACTGTTCTTCTTTTTTATTTTTTTCACAGTAACTTAATCCTCTGTGATAGAGGATTTAGCTAGAAAACAGTTCTCTTCCTGTGAAAGAAGCTGATTGTGGTATTACCCTGTCCTCTCCATCACCTTTGTGGCTGGGGCTGGCTCTGTTTGGATTTCCTTTTGCATTCACTGATGAGTGACTTCACACACAAGTAAAGTCAGACTATTCTTTAGGGATATTTGCAGTTTTCACCACCCTCAAGTTAATTGGCCTGCACATCCCAGTGTCACAAAAGAGTTAATGGTTGAAAATCAAAGGCATTTGTGCTCTCAAGTCAGATAAGGAATTGAGGCCAGGTATCCCAGGTAGCTTGAGATTTTGCAGGCATATAAAATGTATATTTGTTCATATTCTTACGTGTTTTCAGTGCCTTTATTTATGGTATTTACATACATACTACAGAAGTGATTATACATGCAATTAAGAAACCATACTTGGTTCATTTTGATTTTGGCATACTTGAAAATTATTTAACACAGATAGAAATGTTTCACATGGAGTACTGGATAGATTCAATTTGGATTAGACCCCAAGCATATCCCTTGTTTAGTAGCTGTGATGTTTCTTTTGCTGTGTCTTAAGGCTGGAAACGTCCCCTTAGTTAGGTAAATTCTCCCCAGGAAGGTGTCAGAACATGCGGTTATTGAGGGCCAGTCAGTCTCAGCTCTGCTTTGTCCTCCTCTGGCCACACTGCCTCAGCAGCCACACAGAACAGCCTTTAAGGGCTTTTTCTTTATGGTACTTTTATGTGAGATCAGTGTTACGGCCCACTTAGGAGACTGACAGACACAGGGCAGGACTGATTCTGGATTCCTGATGGAATGTAGACAAATGAGGGATGGACATATTGCATCTTAGCTGGTCATCCCAGTTTCCTGCTGAAATTTGTGGAGATCCAGTGAGTGCTCCTAGCAAGGCGTGCACAGAACTCATCGCTGTGAAATAGGTGCTGAAATAGATCAAATGACTCCTGACCTGCAATGGTTATTACTTATAATGGAAGCTTATGTAATGAGCTTAGCTATAAATATTTAAATTGTAGGAGGTTAAAGGTGTGAAATAAAGCTCAGCTGGTACAGTGAGGGTACAGCATGGCCAAGAGCTCCAATGATTAGAAAACCATGAGTTAAGTGTGGACTCCATGCTTTGTTTCTAAGGAAAGTCGGACACAGTGCTGGCTTGAGAAACATTTCTGTCACTTTTGGGTTTAGTTGTGTGACCTTGCGCAGGTTGATTGAGGATGCAGGTTGAAAATGGGCAATGCGTCAGAGATAATAGCTGTGTTCATCTAAATATCACAAAGGAGAAGTTTTACTGTGCGGGAGCAAATCCACAGAAGTGAATGCATGTCCAGGTAGTACACTTCATTCTGGCATATCTGTCCTGTTGCCACAGCAGAGGACAAGCTAGATGGGGAAAATTTATGCTGTTGTGTTGAAATGCAGGATTTTTTCTTGCCTGCTGAATGCTTTACTGCATGCTGTTAGTGAAGCTATATGAAGAAGGAAGACTTACCGTGTTGCTATCTGGAAACTCTGAGGCTGGTGCTCAGTATTGATTTAGCCATTGTCCACAGGAACACTAAGAATTATGCCTGCTGTGGTTGTTACACTTCCATCGTAAAGCCTTTATTGAGCAGCCTTGGCCAGTAATGCTAATGGATGGGGCACTATCAAGCTCACTGCTCTTGTAGGTCAGATGAAGTCTCAGAATTTAATAGCTGCTCAGTGTTTCCTTTCCTATGGATTCTGCTCGCAGTTTTCCCAGAGCAAGTTGTAAAAACTAAGTCGTGTGAAAACTCTGGTTTTTCAAACATCGCGGCTTCAAAGACTCCACACACGTGAGGAACCTGGACTGACAGTCGCCAGAGGCATTGGGAGATCTCACACACACTTTTCTCCTAATCCTCAGAAGAGATCTCTATGCTAGCCCTGGATACAGCTGTAGTAGGGACTTGAGAAGAGTTTCTAGTATCAGCACTGTGTTATCAGCTATTCTATTGCAAATAGTGTTTTTCATCAAAGTTTTCAGAGTGTGGGAAAGCTACTCGTGAGTGGTTGTAAACTGCAAAACTAATGGACCAGATAATTGCATAACTGTGTCATCTGGCATTATTAACAAGTTTTTTTAAGAGCTTAAATTTACCTGTGAATCCAATGAAAGCTGTAGGTCAGCAGACACTGATTAGTATAGTAGCCTTTGATTCCATTGGAATCAGATATCAGCATAGCTAGATACCTAATTCCTCTTGTGAACTTCATTGATTTATTTGCACACAGCAACTTTCTTGCTTTGAACATTGTGTTCTCTGCTTTGTCAAAAGTAAGGAAGAACCATTGATAAAGGATGCCCAGAAAGAAGGGCTGCTTTTAGTTGAAAAATATATCCACACGAAGGGAGTGGGTAGATGCAGAGGAATAAAGATGGTATTTCTGGTGATGGCAGGGTCCATGGACTTGTGGTTAGTTCCTAAGAAAGGTTTTGGATCTTAATAGTTGTTGGTCTTGAAGGAAGCTAGTAGGCTTTAAATGTAAGTGAAAATTTGAGATAGGAACACCCTAAAAATTAGAGATTCCTAGTGCACTCTTTTCTGTTTTAATCTTCTAAAGAGATTTTCCTATTCCACATAGTTTTATTGCTTATATTACAGAAAGAGTCTGCCTGTTGCAGAGAAGCTTGGAATATGTGGAATATGGGGTTATATCATTAATTTTTTAAGGACATATGTCATTAATCTATTGTCGGAAGCATCTTCCATAAGATTGGAATCTCAGCATTTCAGTGTGTTAGTTTAAACGTCCACTGGTGAATCAAGGTCCTTCATGACACTGGTGAGCGCTCTGTGTTAGTGTGCACGTAGGGGCTGGTGTGTGCTGTCTGGTACATTCATAAATAGCTCTGGAATTATAGCATTGGCATCCACCTCTTGATAAAATAGCCACAAGCTTTTCCTTCACTAGAGACAGCCTGAATGCAGGCACTGCTCCACTCTGGGTTTCTTTAGTCTTGCTTTGTTTCATGTGGAGGTGGGTGTTTCCCAAGAACAAGCATCTGTTGTTGACAACATTATTTTTTTGGTGGTATGAACTGAGACCTCTGGAATCAGTGCAAACAGGAATCAGTTAAAAAAGAGGCAAAATAAGAATACTGAGGGGGAAGAAATGTTTGGTTTTATTCTAAAAAAACCTCATGTGTTAGACATTGGACATCTAAAACCTAGACATGTCCAGGGTTTAAGTTGTTGGGGAATTTTATTTTCTTAAGATCAACTTATTAAAATGTATTTAAGCATCATATGTGAAGAATCATTGTGACTGAGAGCCCTGTAAGAGGCTAGCAAAGGGCACTCTATCACAATGCTTGTAAATCATAAATTTAATATAAATGTGTATCTAGGAGCAGAGAGGTCTGAGACAGGGAGGTGAAGAAACCCCCCACATTAATGGCCTTATGTTAAGTCTCGCAAATTATAATTCTCAAATGAAATTATTCTCTGACCTTTTATCACCCTTGGACCATGCTCAAGTGTTTTAGTGAACAACTTAATGGCAAGAGTTCTTCTGCCTTCACTGAGGGTTTCATCCTGCCTGTGTTCGAGACTTGCCACAGAAGCCTAACAAAGGCATTTGTCTATTCTTGGAAGTCGATGATGAACCTTGTAGTCATTCCCATACTTCTTTCAGTGGAGAAGATCATGCACACAAAGAGAAATAAATCTCCTTTATGTTTTCATAGTCTTATGGCTTCATACTTCAGGAGATGAGGTGACCTACTTAGGAAAAAAAAAAAAAAAAAAAAGACCGTAAAAGAGAAGTAAAGGACAAAGGAGCAATAACCTAGCGCAGATTCATGAAGAGTTATAGCAGAATAAACTGATCATTTTTGTTTCTGGGGATGTGATTCAACCTGCTTCCTGCTTGGAGCTCCCCACAGCTTGGCTCACAGAGATCTTGTGGAAAGTGAACGTATTTAAGGTGTCAAACTTGTGCTTAGCAGGCAGCATGACAGACTGGACGGAGGAGATGCTTTGGAGCCTGGAAAGAGAGAGCTTTACTCCTAGCTCTGTGACTGGTTTTGATGTGTTTATATTAATTCTCTCTGTTTCTTTTCTCACCTCCCACCTCTCTTGCTTCTGAAGACAGTAATCTCTTCAGAGCCAGAATTGGCTTCCACCATGTATTTATATGTTGCCTGGCGCATTGAGACTCAGATCCCACTTGTGGTTCCTTTATGCTGCTGGAATATAAATAATAAAACTCTACTTTCTTTCACTAATTCTAACTCTGCATCTTTGGATATTTCTTCAGTTGTGCTCAGTTATTTTACAAGATCCCTGAGACATTCCAGGGAGCGCATGCAGTCCTTGCCTACCAAGTTACCCTACAGATGTCTGAGCAGAAACCCAGTGGCTGCAGCTGAGCTTGGGATGGAGCATTACCAGAAATAAAGTAGAAGTGGTCCCAGATGGCCTTTTAGTAGTGACAGGTGCATTAGTGGTGAAGATTTTTCTATAAATGTGTTGCAGTTTTGCAACACTGAACTGAGAGGTGAAGCAGGTTTTTTTTAGCCAAATGCAGCATCTTTCTCTTGCTGAAAGAGTAATCACCTCACAACACATCTCAATAGTCACAAATATCCCAGAGAATGTGCCATGTCTATATGAGAATCTGCAATTTTGCCACTCCTTGCTTTTGTGCCAGCTGTGTTTCAGTATAAACAATATGTTTGCTTCTCTTCCTAGAAGTCCTTAAGAATGAGCTTCAGCTTCTGGAGGAGCTGCTCTCAAACTTGACAAAGGAAACTCCCTGGCTTCACTTAGGGGATGTTTTGGGGGATCCACTAGATCCACAGCTTTAGGTCTTTGAAATTGTCCACTCGAGAGATTAATTCGCAGCATTCAGTTCAAATATCTTAGAAAGGAAGCTGGGTCTCTGCAGCCAGTGGAGAGGCTCCCAGAGAGGGATTTCAGAGCTTGTAAGTTTTAAGTATGCTTAATTTCATTGTCTGAAGACCCCTACTACAGATGGTAATGCTTTTCTAATGTTCCCTTGTTTGCTTCTTTTCCAAAGAGGCTTCCAAAGAAGTTGAGGCACCCAGAGTCACTGTTGGTGTGTTTCTATTTGATTTTGCCTATTTCAGTACTTTTATAACCAGCTCTGGAAAAATGCTACAATTTTCTTTAAAAATAGGTAGTTGGTAAGAAAAGGCACAATTCATCGGCCTTTAAAGGGAGAATGCAATGTAATTTTTTGTCGTATCAAGCACTCGAGTCATTCTAAAAGAAGAGCTGCTATAAAATGCACACCAGCAGGACAAATTCCACCTGGAGCTGATACCTCATTAGACACCAGAGGATTTAACCATTACCTTTGCCTAGCTGGAAAGGTTTGAAGGTTTGCTTCACCAGTTCTGCCCCACAAAAATATGTGTTGGGTTTGGTTGGTTGTTTTTATTTTGTTTGTTTTGTTTTGTTTTAAATTATCCTGCTTTTATGGTCTAGTTTTGGGCCAGTTTTGGTTTGGGTTTTTTTTTGTGACTGGCAAATCTCAGTACTTCCATCTGCTGTGAATGACCCTCATTGCTGTGCACCCATTAGAGCCCCACCAAAGATGAGTGTTAAGATGCAGTGGCAGGCTTCAGGAGACAGAAATGCAACTGGAGCAATGGTTTGTGCCATACGTGATCCCACTGATGCCAGGAGGATTATCTGATGTTTAAATTAGCATATAACCTAACCTCAGCTGTTTAACATTAAGCAGTGGGTACAAATCTATTTCCATTAATCATGGCCATGGTGGATGTGAAATGCCTGCATTCAGTCATTGTGATTATTTAAGAAAGCAAAGGTTGCTGCTCTGATTTGAGACGGTAAGAAATAGGAAGGAAATCTGCAGTAGGGAAATTGCAAAAGTGAGTGGTATCAAAAATTGCTTTCATGCAACACCTTTTGTGCTGCATTAGATTTTTGTATAGCTTTTCTAAATGGAAACCAGTGTTACTCCAGCTGGAAAAGAACAGTGCCCACTTGTATTAAGTTACTGGCCTGCATTGCAAAGCCTTCTGGCAATTATAAGAATAGACCACTGAATTTAAGGATTCCTCTGCCCTTTTGACATATATAGAAGGTTATTACATTTCCTGTCCATATTTGCTGTTCAAATAGTAGAAAGAAATTTGGTTATTGCAGGTGGTCAGTTCATTTAGACCCATAACATTTCTCAGCTTGTAATGTCGGAGAAGGTAAGCAATGAAATAGTGTTTTGAACTTCTCCCTATTTAATGGGAAGATTAAAATGTATTTTATAGTTGCAATATGCGGTATATTTTACCACATTCTAGTACACTCGTGGAATGACTGGTCGTGCTTTGAAACGTCTGTGGTACTCATTTCTGCCAGGGTCATGAAAGATATGTGTAGACAAGGGCATCACAGGTAAAATTCAGAGTGCAGGAGGAAAGTGAAATATTGTCCAATTGTATAAATAGAAAAGCTTACTAAAAGATTAAAATACTGCTCATTTAGACATCATGCTATGGTAGTACTTTCTTCACAAATAAACAAGAAGCCTGTTTCTCTAGATATAAATAATCCCAGGGATGAACATAATATCTCATCTATGTTCTACTCCCCTAGCCAGTACCTGTCTGGGTTTAATTTGCTCCTCTTGGAAGAATTCAGTTCTTCTTTCAGTGCATAGATACCTAACAACTGGAGCCTGTGAAAAGACTCTTAGTGGACTTTAGACCGAGCCTGAGTTCCAGCTTTAGACTGCTGAGAGTTTGGAAGCCCTGCATGCCTCCAGTCTGGACTGGGGCTCAAAAATTTGCAAGTGCTTTGTGTCTGTATTTGTGTGCCCCACTGTATGTCTGTACAAGCACTGAGGTATTTGGGAGCATTTTCAGAGTGAAGCTCAGTGCTGGAAGTCAGCTTCTCTCTCCAGTCATGTCTGAGTGTGGATTAAAGCAAACTGCCTGAGCTTCAGCTACAGCAAGGCCTTGAGGGTAGGATGAGGAGGCAGGTATTTTCTGTGCTAGAAAGAAAGAATTGCATCTCGTCTCCTTTGGACAATGCCTGTTGACCTTCCTTTTCAGCAGCCTTGTCCATGCCTGGTCATCCATGGACAGGTTACTGTCACTCTGTCACAGGCCTTCTGTGGAGATGCACATTTCCATGAGCATTTGCAGATACAAGGTTCTTCCTTCTGAGGAAAACATTTTGCTTGGCATGGCCAGCCCAGGATCTCCACTGGTCATTTGGAGATTGTGGACGGTGCACAGGATGCTAGCTATGATCTATGGTGCCGGGAGCTTGTCCAGCACAAGCATCAAACTTGCATCATCAAGCTGAGATCAGAAGGGTGCCTGACCTGGGTGCCCATTAAGAGCTAAGGCAATTAGAAGAATGTTCTCCAGGGCTCTGGAATGAGTTTCTGTTCAAAGGACTGAAATAACCCATATTTAAAGAATTGGAGTGCACTGCAAAAGGCAGAGTGGACTTCTATCTGCACTGAAGCAAGTGATAGCTCAAAAGTGGTTTGCTGCCTGGGTTTGTGTGAAACTGATGACTTTAAAGCTCTTGAAATTCTATTGAGTAGTTAATGATGTCAGGGCACTGAGACCCATGGAGAGGCAGATTTGTGAATTCTTTTAGATCTAAATAAACAAACATTGTCATGGCACACAAAGTATTTTCATTCTGTTTTTACTAAACTTCCTTTTCCTCCAGAACTACCTTTCCTCAGTGCTGCAGACAGAAGACATCTCAGTGATTTATTCTGATGATTTAAAGAATTTGATATCATTCTTCAGACTCTTCCTCAGCCCACCAGTAATCCCCAGAGCAGGAAAGTATCTGGGCATAGAAACACTGCTTCTACACTCCTGCCTTCCCATGGTGTGCTGCCCTGCCCTGCAGAGCCCTCTGGCCATCCTGTGTGCAGACAGCCTGGAAGCAAGAATTTGTGGTTCTTCTTGTACAAGGGAAGTGACAGAGGGGTGTTGCCTGCTGTCAGCTACAAAACTTGCTCATCTGCTGCCTAAAGAAGCAGAGTCCCCAAGAGAAGGAAGGGGACTTTTACTGATGCACGGTAAATGAGAATTGCTGTGTGTAAGGATTTAGTAGAAGTGTCTTCCTCTGCTATGCCCTGAAGCTTGGCAGAGCTCAGGAAGTGACACATAAATGGCAGACTCTGATGGGCAGTATATATATATTTTCACCTACAGCAATCAGTGCATAATGGGAATGAGGCAATCACATACTCAAAACCCCTGAAAAGTTCGACCTTGAAATGCAGGGTTTTTTTTGAAATGAATATTCTAGTGTAGACCATCTCCTGTCAAGAGCAAAAAGGTTTAGTGGTGGCTTGTCTCAGTACAGTGGGTGGCTTTCCCTGTCTGTATTTCAGCTCAGAGGGAGCAAGAGTGTCACAGACTTAGGAACTGACAGCCTGGCAGAGTGTCTGGCCAGAGCTGTGTTTAGGAGAAGGGTATGTTTTTGTCACAAAGAAGTACAAATGGAAATGAGACTCAGGAAGCAAAAAAAGTGATGTGGTGGTAAGCTTGGGGATAGCTGCCTGTGGCCTAGGGAAAGGATTATGGGGAAAATCCCTTTGAAGCAAAAAAAAAAAAAAAAAAAAAAAAAAAAAAAAAAAAATTCTTCTAGAGAAAAATGTTGTAGGGCACTACCTGGGGTAGAAGGAAATGCAGGATGAGTTAGTTACACGGGTTTTTTCTAAGGGTCCTGAATTAAAACACAGAGTTGTTAAGTCTTAATGATGCTTTGTATGTTTCTCACTTTCCCTGAGGAGCAAAAGAAGTTATGAAGTATTGAGAAGTGGTGAAGCGTTTTTCTTAACAGGAAAGAGAATGATAGAGCTGGAGAAAGCAAGGAGTGAAAGAAGGATTATAGCTCTTCACTAGCTGAAGCTGAAAATACTGGGTTATGAGGTGACCATGCTATAAAGCTGTAGCCCTGATCTTGCAAAGACTTCCATGCAGACTGAACAACATCTCTTACAGAAGTTGACCATATGATCACATTGTTAGGATCTCCCATTTCCAAGGATAAGCATTTTCAACTTCAAGTGCAATTCTGGTGTCACTGAACTCAGTGGGAAGTTGTGGAGGTGGTTTGCTGATGTGGGATAGATGTTTGAATAAATGATATAATGCACAAACACTCATGTTTTCCTGCAAAAATTGTGTAGCAGATTGGAATTCTGGAGTGTGTTCTAGCTTCTTGCTTTCCCTCCCCTCCAGCTGTTAATTATTCTTTCTGGTTTAGATCTTAGGGGAGGAATTATTTATCTTTTGCCATTTGTGTTTCAGTGAAACATTAACAATCTCTTATTAACTGCCTGTGCTAATTATCTCAACAGCAGCAGTATTCTGCTCATCTGTGAAGCCGTGAAGGAGGAATGTGGAGCAGGAATAATGAAATCACTTTGTTGTCCCCTTTCTCTGCACCCTACACACAAATAGAGTAAGAGAATGGTAGATCTTAACCCTGCTATGCACAAAATGCAGTGCTCAAGATCTTGTAGGAGGACAGAATTTTTGAAATGCTTCTGTGGAGAAGTTTGGGGAGTTTTGCACTAAGCCATAATTCAGTGTTTGCACAGCTGTCTGTCCCACCTGCGTGTGTTGGCACAAAACAGCCACATGCTCCTTTGAATTAAATATTTCAGCCCAAAGATTTCAATGTTTTAAAGACATTTCTGTGTAGAAAACCAAAGTGGTTTAATGTGAGTGTCAGTGCTCCTCATCTGTAATGAATGCTTAGAGGAGTCTGCTATGATACTGATTATTTACAGGAGGAAAATTAGAAATGTTGCCCAGTGTGTTACTGCTGTAATTAAACTGAACAAAATATCAAGTAGGAGTATTTATTGTGCGATAAATAACAAAATTATTTATTGAAAAAGCCGAGGGCTCCTAACACTTATATACTAGAAAAGATTTTGCAATGGCAGACTTAATAAATATGCCTTTTCCACAGTGCTGTTTACCACAAAACATAAATCCTCTTTGTTAAATAAGATGACTGAAAGAAAGCAGTTATGGAAATACATGACTGATGAAGAGAAGGTGATATGAGTTATTCTAATGTGAAAGGCTGTCTCCTATCTCTAATGCTGACCTTTTCCCAGTGAAATACATTTATAGTGCTACATGTTACTTGTTAATAGTTTCAACTATTCTGGTGTTTGAGTTCATAACTCTTAGCTTGAATATGTCTTTTAAAGGAACCAGACCATTTTCTGAGAGACAGGGGAGTTCTGATCATTTTTCATACACAGACATAACTAGGACAAATGTCTGTCCTTGGGATCCAGGTGCTTTCCTCCCATTAATCTTCACAGCCCCCGCTGGGGTAGGTGCAGGTTGTTATGCACACATTTTATTCCTGGGGAAGTGAAACAATCAGAAGGGCTTGCCCAAAATTTAATCCTGGTCTGAATGAAGTTAATAGGAGATAAATGCTATGGTAAAGTTTGTTGGAGGCACAATTTCCCATGTAGTAAAGATACATTTCAATAACCATGGGTTCGTGTCTGTGCATCCAACAGCCAAATCACTCTGGCCTGTTTGCTGACACTTCTTGTAGGAGTTGGCCAGGCTGGAGCTCTCACCTGTGTGAGATGGAATTACATTTTAAATGAAGCCAAGATGGTTTTCTATCTTCCTTTCCTATTTTTGCCTCTCAAAAAAAGTCTTTGTAGCAGTACTTTAACTTGTAAAAATTACACATATCTTTTATTTTTGTCATTGGAAATATTTAGCTGGTATTTGTGACCTTGGCATAGGGAAGCAGATATGTCTTGGGCTAATGTTAATCATGTGTAAGGGCATTTGTAAAGGTATTTAAAAGGATACCATTCTCAATGGAATAATCAGGGCACTGTCTGCAAAGTAATGAAAATTTAAAAATAACTGGTTGAACAATGCAATGTAGAAATGAATAGGCTGTAGGAAAACCCACATAGTGTCAAGATTGTCTGCCTGTTTCTGACACACTTTTTATAAAGAGTGAATATGGACATATTGGTACTAACTTCAGATATTTTCATAAGACAATGTCTTGCTACATAACCTCAGAGATTATTCCTGTCTCTGAAAGGTGCCTAGAGTAGATTTTGCTCTCTTTTTCTGTTGCTGAGTATTGCAATCTAGGGGCCAAATGGCTCTAGGCTATTAGAGCGCTAAGGCTGGAGAAGAGGCACAGTTTGCAGAATGAATTTCTGGCTCTTCACACCTTCATACAGTCACCCTCATCTCATTGCTTTCCCTCTGTCATCCTTAGCTGGGAAGGAGAGGCTCAAGCATTTACTGGGCAGTGCCTACACACTGCAGGAAGATGTTCATCGGGTTGAAATCAATCTTCTTCAAGAACTGGACCAGCTCCTTATTTCTGAGAGCACAGCCCTGGGCAGTGCATGCTGTGGATGGTGGGTGGCATCCACATCAGCAACTGTTGTTGAGCAGTGTCCTGAGGGAGAGGACGAGGAAAGAGGGTGAGACTCTTTCCCCCTCGCTGCCAAGAACTATTCCTGGTACTCACCTGTTTGCAGCTTGTATTCAGCCCTGCACCAGAGCACTCTTACTCTTCAAGCTGATTACAGCACTTTGACTTTAAGGTCAAGGTCCAGGTAATCATCATCTTTTCCAATAGTTTCAGAAAGCCTTAGAACATACTGCGTTCTAGTGGGCATCCAGCGAGGAGGTCAGAGCTGAGAGAAACTAGGGCTTCAAGGCTTCAAAAACTTTGCTGCTCTGAGCTGGGATGGGTAATAAGTCTTGCAATTGCTCTGTGCAAAGCGAAGGAGGAAAACTGGTTTGGTTCAGCTTAAACGATTTATTTTCTTTTATTTTTTTTCTTTTAATTTTTTTTTCCATTCTTCATCCAAATTTCAAATTCACTTTATTTGGGGATATAAATTGGTGCTATATTCAGGCTGAAAGTAGCTGATTTATATCTTCTGAGCTTAAGCAATAAATCCCCTCCACCAATGTCTTTGAACAGGGAATTTTCTTTTAAACTAGCTCTTTTACCACCAGCAGTTTTAACTTGGATGGGTCAGCATTTTCCAAGAGTATCATGAAATAGTTCCTGACTAGCTCTCTTGAGTACCTGATAAGAGTCAGATTAAAAAACTGGAATTGGACAAACTTTACAAATGTGAGCTCATTTCAGACACTATGCTTTCACAGAAAAATGATTTCATACATTCAAAAGAAACATCATTATCATCATTTATAATTTTTTTCACATTTTTATATCCTCACAAGCAAATAACTTTTTTTTTTTTTTTTAATTATAAAAAGGAGTTTCTACATAATAGGAGAATTCAAAAATATGTTTGACACGGGCTCTTCATTTAGGTTGCTGTGGCTTTTTTGAAACATTTTCTATTGTATTTTGGTATTGCTTTGTGTTTTACGGACTATTCAATATATTTCCCACAGAGACCAGTTCTGTGTGTTTCCTGTAGTGAAGACTATTCAAAGAGGCTATAATCCCATAATAGTTTATAACAAAATCAATTTGATATGCCTTGAAAAATATTCGCTTGTATTACAGTCGCAGGAAATGTGTGTGCAGAGCTGAGAATTTATACTTGTAATGACTTTCTTGAAGCTGGAAATGCATGTGACTGTAATTGAGGGCCCTCCTCTGTTTCACTTAATTGTTCCTTTTCCTGGCTCTTTTTAAGGAGAATCCTATTTTATCACCACAGTTAGGAAGGTTTTTAGTACTTTAAACCTCTATTTCAGAAGCTCTCCTTTTCAGCAGTATTTTGTTCTAATTTAGCTCCAAATGTTCTGAGTGCCTCCGTGGAAGTAATTAGGTGAATTATTGCTGTGTAGCTCTGTGTACAGTACCTGCCTGGCAGCACATCTTTGAGTTAATATTTAAGAACTACTGCAGCACCCTCAAGTGGTGATGCTGACCTGTATTTATAGTTGTTTTTTTCCCAAATGTTTATTTGTAGGCTTATGGATAATTTCAGTGTTTTGGGCTGGCCTGCTCAGGTATTGTCAGTCCTCGAAGTCCTTACTCAGGTAAAATGCCCACCAAATACAATTAATCATACTGAAATCTGAACAGCAGACTCAGGGAAGTTTTCCTTGTATTGCCAGATGATTTTATGGAGGGCATAAAGCATTCTCTGTGCCCGCAGTAACTCTGGCTTTTGGCTAGAATAAATAACCTGAGACCCCTATAGAAAGAGAAGGCAGCACTTTGGGGTTCTCCTCCAGACTGTGGTGCAAACGTGAAACGACTGTGGCATAAGAAACATCGACCCCAGTGACATCTATAGCAATGACTTAGGAAGAATGAATGCTATTTCTTAAGGAATTTTTACCATCCTTGTGGTTTAGTTCTTTCTCCATTAGCTGCCTATTTTAAACAAGCAGCTGGGCATCAGGTCAGATGGACAGCCCTGGTTTGGGGCCTTGTTGCTTCCAAAATTAGCAAGCGGCACCTCTCCTGATGTTTCATCTCCTTCTAATTCTGCTGAGCCTTCCAGTACCAAGAGTCATTACCCTGTAGAACAAAAGGCCGTAGGATAAAGCATGTGCACCCTCCTGCCCCCAGGACAGACCTATATGAGCAAATCCATCAGCTCTGCTGGTCTCATCCCGAAAACACTGATGAGAATTTTCATCTCAGAAATTTACTGTAAGTCTTAATGGGTGTTGTCTCTACTTTCAGGGCCTTAAGTGAAAACAGATATCAAAATGCTTACTCTCTGGGCAGTTAAAACAATGTGTACTGGACTGAGTGCGCAGAGTGGGGGGAGTGGAAGTGCTCCCTCACCTCCAGAGCTGCTTTGTGCCCTGTGTGCTCTTGCTGTGGGTTAGAAGAGTGGCACAGCTGTGTGTTTACCACTGCAGCTTCTACCGTGTCTGGCATCTTTTCTGTATCAAACTCAGAGAATAGGCTTGACAAACACTGTAAAAAACCCCAGTTTTATTTCTGGAGGGTAGGAGGCAGTCAAGACTCTTATTTATAAAATCATATTGATCCAAATGAATTTTCTTCAGATTATTATTAATATTTAATTTCAATTTATTTTTTCTTTTTGCCGTCTCCCAGCTATTTGACAGAGAAAATAGAAATCACTGGAATTATAATCTTTGTCCTCCTGTCCTTTTTTTTTTACCTCTCTTTTGAAAAAAAGACTCATTTTAAATATGCCATCTAGGTTGCCATCTATATAACAGACTGCATTGTGTTCAGAAGAGTAGATGTCAGTAGAGGGCAGGGTCCAACAGCGGTGAATTTCCAAAGGGATCTGATAAAGAAATGACAACTATTTTCTAATATGAACTATATAATAGACAAAAACTTTCTGTGATAGAGCATATTAATTTAAAGTCTGTGCTCTGATCTTAAAAGCCTGCTATCGGCTTAGAAATCACAGTGTGATTTTTTTTTTTTTTTTTTTTTTTTCCCTGTAGAAAAGCACTTCTGGTATCAAAAAAAGAAAGAGAGGGATTACTTTGTAAACTTGCCTTAGGCTGCTCTTAAAATAAGCAGAAAGGTGCAGTCAGGCCTCTCCCACCATGGCTGCACTACTAAGCTGGGGTATGCAGGCAGCCCACAATGCTGCTGACCCACAAACCTATTTTATGACATTTTGGGGCACGTGTGGGGCTCGCAAGGTGCCAGGGCACACAGCTTGTTCTGCCTCTTAAACAAGGTGGCCTGGCTAGAGAATTGTCTGTGGCAGAGAGGGGAGCTGGAGCTCAGCATGAGAATCCCAGTCAAGGTCCAGTCATGGTAACAGGGAACCCCTCAGCCCTGGATCAGGAGCTCAATGCACAGGTACATCACAGTGCTTCTCTGCAAGCTCCCTGGAAAAAGCAGACTGAAGATGAAATGGTTGCCAGCGTACTTATTTAGAAAAAGGCCTCCGTGAGTGTTTTAAAACAACACTATTTCAGGCTTAAGAGAGTGAGAATTTCCAAAGATTTGGGCCCCTTTCGGGTGTTTTGTTTCCTTTTCCACAGGGTCATGTAATAGTATTTTTTCGTTTGGAAAAGATAATTGATAGTGATTGCTAACCCACCATTAAACCATGTCCCAAGTACCACATCCACACATCTATTAAATACCTTCAGGCAGTGACTCCACCACTGCCCTGGACAGCCTGGTCCAGTGCTAGACATCCCTTTTCATGAGGATATTTTTCATAACGTCCAGTCTGAATCTCTCCTGCTCAACTTGAGACTGTTTCCTGTCATCCTGTTTCTTGGAAAAGAGACCAGTCTCCTCCAAAGGAGCTATAGAAAGCAATAAAGTCTCCCCTGAGCCCCCTTTCCTCCAGGATGAACACCCTCAGCTTCCTCAAATATTCCTTATAAGACCTGAGCCCTGATACAAGGCAATTTCCAACACTTTCTTCCAAATTCTTTAAATACAAAGAAAGCGCAGATGCTTTTTGTAGGAAAATCCCAAGTCATTTAAATCCCTGCATGTCCTATTCTAGCCAAAACACAGTTTTGCCCCATTTTGGGGTGACTGTTCTACTTTCTGGTTATGTCATCTCTGTTATCCAGCAAATGTTTCCACCTCTGACAAGTTGTTGCCCACACTTGTCATAATACGCCGCAAACGTCGGTACCACGTGTGCTTCCTCTTCAAGGACCCGTATGTTTCTGGGTGACACAACTAGGCCATGCTAATTGGTTTTGAGGCGTCACCCCCTTCCAAAAATACCAAGCAGCACCAATAGAAGGATATCAACACCTCTGAATGGGAATATGCTTTTCTCAGTAAAGGAAATTTTTGCAAAAATCATCATCTTCAGGATCAGTAGCACGTTCTGTTTTGCCAAGACACCGGATGGGCAAAGACATATTGAAATTGGCGAATAACGGCTAGAACAAACAATTCCCACAGAAAAATGGTTAAAATTCACTTGGCTTCATGAAGACGAAGGTTACAGTGTGGTTGTTTATATGAAATCATTGAAGATGTACTGTTGAGAAACAACTAAGTGATTTAAGAACTGTACTTTCCAGATAAATGGTGATGCTGGTTCCATCTGCCCATTGCTGATAAGGTTCCTGGAGGGCTGGCATCAGTCAGTGTAATGAGTGACATTTCATCAGAAGTTAATTCTTTAAGTCATGGTGGCCTCCCTCTTTCAACAATTGCATTTGGTGTTGGTGCTTTTACAAAATGCAGCTCTGGTTGTGCTGCTGAAGTTGTATTGCGGATGGACTCAACAGCTGGGTTTTGGACCCTGTTGTGACATTTTTAGCTGCCTAGTTGCTGTTTACCTGCTTTTGTGGAGAGGAACAGGAGGATCTGAATGCTGCTGTGTGCTTGTATAACTTGGACGGGATTAAATTATTCTTCTCTGGAAGAACAAACCTTTTTCAGAGATTTGAACTCATCAGTTGCAGTCAGAATTTCCCAGGGTTGCTTTTGTCTTATTTAGATCATGATGAAGCAGCTTGTATTTTTCACTTAGAGGAGTCCTGAATTGCTTTTATCCATGTGGTGAAATTATTGAACATCGCTAAAGTTAGTTTTCATGCTTTCTTCAGTTCACTGACATGCTTTTTTGATTCCTTGGCATATGCAAATAAATATACCTATAGATCTATCTCTAAGTCAGGAGGGACTAGGTGTGTGCCTGGCTTCTTTCACAAAGAATTGGGTTTATTTTTTTTTTAAAGATAATATTTAACAAGCCAATAAGATCTCTGTCAGCTTAACTAGCAAGTAGAAATAAAATGCCCCTAAATTTAGGTACATGCAGTGAATACGTCAAGATTCATGTGAATATATATCCCCTGAAATTTTCCAAAGCAGCAGCTTGTATTGATTATACCATCACTGATCTGATTTTGATAATTCCAGTGTGTATTCCAGTACCTCACGTTGCTGAATAACCTTGCAAAGCTTAGTGCCTTTGGCATATGTTGAAAAAGTGCAGTAAAATTTAAAAGAAGCACATATGTTGGTGAATTTAATCCAGGTACATCCTAAGAGGTGTTTAAAATTAAAACCTTCCATTGGTTAGCTAGTTTATTGACCCTAAAAATGTCTTCAATCATAACCTTTTTTTTTTAACTGGTAAAGACGTAATTTATTGATCTCCTACCAGTATTCAATTCTTGTCCTTGTGTCTCCCACCTTTTAAAAATGAATGCACTCTTTGACAGCCATTTATAATCCTGTATATTTGTTGTTACATAAAAGCAGTTGACCAGAAACATTTACAAACCTTTAAAATAACTTCCATGAGCCTCAGTGATTTGGGACTTTATGTTACTGAGACAGGTGAATTGGACAAATGATGTAATTTGCACTTAGAAAACTATGAGCAAGCCTGTAAGCTTTTTTTCCCTAATCAATTTAAGAAGGCAGATAGGCAGGAAAGAACATGTACCAACACTTGGAGCGAAGAAGCATAAATATCTACCAATTTAAATTAGTCCCAAATCCAAACTGGGATTATTTACTTTTAGGTGATTTCAGGGGACTTCAGACAGCTAATCTAGAGCTGTGCTCTATAAAATCCATGCTGACAGCCCACTTAGTTCCAGATGACTAAAACTCATCAGATGCTTTTCTGTTCAGCCTGAAAACTTCCTGAAGTACCCCCAGTGGCAGTTCTGTACATTCAAAACTGCCCATGAAGACGTCCCACAACAGCTCCTCCCCTGTCTGTAGTCCTGATGGGAGACAGAAACTGGGATGAATTGTACCTACAGCCTTCAAGATTGCCTGGTGTGGTACTTATTCCTAGAGAATATCCACATGCTCCCTCACAGGGAGGGATTTTACAAACCTCCATCATTGCTCCTTTCTCTGTAAATGATGCAAGAGAAGAATATTTGAATATGCCAAGTCTGTGCCAAAATGGAGGAAGAAACATATGTCTGGTGGGGCCAGAAGGAGAGCAAAGGAGTGGGAGGATATTTGGTTAGCCTAAGGTAGCCTTATTGAGATGCTCACTTCTCTAAAGATACTTTTTTCCCTTCATATTCATATTTCTCTCTAGGGTTTCCTTTCAGCTGGGGGGTTCCTAAATTTGTGTCATTACACCCCCTGAGTCTTTTAGTAAATCTAGGTTTTCGTTCTCTTCCAAGCAACAACAAAAAACCAACCCTGTGAATTTAGTGACATCTAGTCTGAGGAGTCAGATATCTTTAAAGAAAATCTTTGTATCATAAAAAAAAAGTCTTTAATTAAATTATTTTGTCTTGTCTGCTCCCTTTGAATCCTGTGGCATGCATTTGAAATCTTAACTCATTAAATTCCTTCTGCTTCTCAAAGATTCTTCATGCACAAGTTCTTCTTGGCAAGCAGAAATTCAGAATTTCTCCAAGGTATTTTGCTTGTGTGTGCTGCCAGTTCTACAGGGGTGAATTAGGGAGGAATTGCATCAGCTTCTCCCAACTTGGGCAATTAAGGACGTGCAGATGTGGCTCATGCACACCAAAGGAGCAGGGACCATGTGCATCCCTTTCACATTTAGAGCTGAGTGTATCTCTTGCCCTGAGCCAGTCTGTCTGAGGCGACAGAGGGATGCTTTTGCAAGATGGTTGCTTTTCTGATAGACCTGCAACAGCCTACTTTGCCTTTCTGAAGACAAATATATTCCCTTTTCTTACTGGAAACCCCCCAGAGAGACGGGATTAATCAGGAGACATGTTTGCTGTCACGGCATATCTGACTTGAGTATCAAACTCTGGCAGGTTACAAAGCAGAGAGGAATGTGCACAGTGGAGACCAGCTCAGTAGTGGTAGCCAAGTCTCACATGGATGCCAACTGCTCGTGGCATCCAAAGGAAAATGTATTTATCTCTAATGCTCGACTTCCTGGCTTCTCTTGAAGACACGCAATTGGGATCTCACCCTAAGTTCTCTCAGATAAAGCTCCCAAAGACAGAATGTCGATTAAGACAAGTAAGACAGTACAAATTTCTATTGGTATGAATGTCAGTACCAGCTACAGGGCTAAGCCAGGACCCTGATGTAGCTGTACAAACACATGCACATCAGTATTTTCTTTTACTTTGGCTTTGCATAACCTTTTTTAGCACCAGACTTGCACAGCCATTGTTCCTGACACCTCTCTTCTGTGTTGATTTCTTTTTTCTTTTGCATTTCATCACCTCTGCACCAACCGCAAAATCATTAAAAAAAAAAAAAAAAGGGAAATACCTTCTTGGTCATGTGATCTATAGTTTTGCCAGTTGGCAAGATTATGCCTTACAGCACATTTTCTAATGCCTCATACAGGCTATTTATAAGTGCCCTCAGCATTAGGACTATCACCCATTTCCATTGGAAGCATTCCTGCTCACACTACCAGGAAGAACCCGCTGATATTCAGCTACGGGCTCTTGATTTCATTTATTTGGGCCTTGGTGGGTATCAGGGTGGTCAAAATCACCTGTCTTACTGACCACTTGGAGAACATTTATCCACCAGGTGTTGGAATTGCCCTCTGGAGCAGCTGATCTCCCTGGTTTTGAAAATGCCCCCATTGTGTGGCTCCAATTAACCTTGTACCACCCCAGCTTAGATCCCTGCCCCCCAGGCACGTTGGTGCTTTCCATCTTTGACAGTTTTGGTCCATTTCTTCTATGCCTCTTTGACCTCACTTCTCTTCATCTCCTTTTTCTCTCAGCCCTCCTGGTACTTCACTGTGTCCCTGTCTCTTCTATATGCTTTTGATTTTTTTCTTCTTGGCTCCCTCTGGGCCCATCTCTTCTCCTGAAGAGCCTTTTCTTCCAGCCTGCTCTCTTTTTCCCCCCAAATCTTGTATCCTGTAAAGCCAGTACTTGAGTATCAGCATTTTCTGTTTCCCACAAAAGCCTTCATTCCACCACTTGTGGAAGCCTGAGTCATTCTTGTGGTGCCCAGAAAACTAATTTTACTCATTTTTCTCTTGGTCCAGCCTGGAGAGCTTCCTTGTTTGTTTAGGGGGTTTTACTTGTTCTATTTATTTATTTTTTAAATCATTATAAGGCCTTCAAGATTAGTTTCCTGAATAGTGTATGATTCCAGAGAGAAATATGCTTCTCTGTGTCCTCACTCACTGTCCAGTGCTGCATTTCTACATCACTTGCTCTGAGATGCTGCTAGCACAAATAACGAGCTAAGAAAGTGAGCAGCTCTGCATACTAATTCCGCAATATATTTTGCCCCTCTGCAGCCCTGCTGTCACTTGTCTTGACACAGTGCCATGCTCCCCCCAGCACACTCCTTAGATCAAAATGGATGATCAAGTGTATCCTCAGGGACTGCTGAATTGGTGCATTTGACACAGGAAAGGGATTTCCTGTTCTGGTTTGGTTGGGTTTTTAGTTGACACCAGGCAGCAGATGTATAGAAGGCATAAGCCTGGGGCCATTAGAGATTCATGAGCCGGATGATTTTATCTTGGCTGACCATGGTAATGGGAGTTAAAATATTGTATCTTTGTCTCTTTAGTGCCTAGACAGTTGCCATTATCAAAACCCCAGATGTTTTATATTAATAAATGCAGTCATTTAAAGACAAAATACTAACTTGGCCTTTTCGAGAGTTATATAAAAAATAACCAGGAAATTCTAAAATCCCTTTACAAATTCATTGGAAAATAAAAATGTAATTGTTCAAATAATAAAAAGTGTACTTGAACTATTGAAAAATAATCTTTTGTTACCACCCCCCCCCCCCCCCCCCCCCCGTTTATCAGCTGCTTAATAACTATCACCACTTGAAAACTAGAAGCATGTTTAGCTCTGTCTGCAACAAACTCTATATTATTTAGATGGCAAGCTCATAAATTGTTTTGTCAGAACTGAAGAATGGAATGTGAATAGCAATGCATGAATTCCCTGACAGATAGAAGTTATATCTAAATAAAAAATATCAAGGAGTAATATTGCTGGATTGTTTCTTTGCCAGTGTTATTCTGAGGTGATTTGTCTGAAAACAAATATTTAATGTAAAGTTTAAAAGGCAGTAGGGCTTGGGTTCGACCTGCTTTTGATTGTGTTACATTAATAGTGCTGAAATATGGGGGCACTGTTTATTTATACAACATGGGGAGGAAAAAAGTGTCATTTCTATCTGAATGCTTTAAAAATGTCAGTAAAACATACTGTGGTGCTGCAGGGAAAACGTCTTAACTAACACCCTTTATTTTGATGGAAATGTCACTAGTTAAGGACCAAACCTCCCTTCAAAACTTTGGATACTGAATTAAATATACAACAAAAAGATGCTTGAGGACACTGTTTTGGGGTGCCTTGATTTTTATCTTGGGATTTCATTGCAGGGTTTAGGGAAAGGATTTTTCTTACATGTAGGATGTGTGTTTAAAGACAAGAACCTTACGTTCATACTTTTGAAATATTTTGCCTCTTTACACGTGTTTCATCGCGCAAATTGCTCACTTCTCAAATCTTGCCACAGGCTGGAAAGGTCTTTTGCTGCAATGCAACCCCGTTCCTGATGAGTTGTTTCTTCAGTGCCATTTTGCTGCCTTGTCTCGATGTTTCCTGTGTTTCTTTTTCCTTTTTGGCTCCATGCTTTCCATTGGTGTACACTTTGTACGCCAGTATCTGGTCACATAACCAGGACATTGTAGAAGACTCTGGGCTCCCAGTCTTTCACAAATGAGCATCGAATTAACCACAGACTTGCAGGTGGAGGGTAGAGGTGCTGCCAGCACTGTGCAGTGCCTCAGGAGCCCTGGGCTGTGTCCCTCCCCAGCAGGCAGGACTACCATAACGCGTTTGCAGGAACAAGCTACATCCTGAGATAACTCATGCACAGGCAGGCTGGAGAGCTCTCCAGAGTCCCTAATGCAATCATCTGGGTCCCCTATGACTCAGAGAAATCCTCCTGCTTTCAGCAATGGCATCGACAGACTGGTGCATCTTGTTGCAGGGGGTTATACAAGATATTTCTGCGTCCAGCTGCCTGCCCAGCCCTTCCACACAGGGTCGCTCTGGCTGTAGCAGGGTGACAGAAATGTGTCTTGCAGTTCCCAGCTGGTGCAAACCAACTTCCTTTACCCACTGAACCACCCAGAACGTGACATTAAATTCTCTCTGCTGTCCCTGGTCTGTCATGGAGGGGAGAGCTGGAATCAGAAATGCCTTTAAATAGCTGTAATTATTTATTTTTGGGTGAATGAATCACAGCCCAAAGCTACATGATCAGGATCTTTTGGTGGATGAGGATTATTTGGCTGTTTGTTTCTTGCTGAGCTTTTCAAGTGTTTGACATTGCAATTTTGAGTTCCCTTAATATAATTTTTCCGTGAATTGTGTACACACATACATGCCCAGTATATGCGTGCATGACTAAGCAAACTCAATTATGTGAAATCTTGGTTCTTAAGAATTAAAGCCACAAACAATGTATTTGGATCTGAATTGATCCCTAGAGGCTCTTTTGGTTTTGAACTGGGCTGTGATGTTGTATGTTTTCTTTTTTCTGTACTTTCTTTGAAACTTTTTAATTCAGACATTTAATCTTTGGTGTTTTTCCTGCTTAGTGGTTTTGTCTTGCCTTTTTATGGCTTTCTTTGATTATTCCTTTGTGTCCTAGTTTTTCCTTAGAAGATGAAAATGTATTATTTCTTTTAATTTTATTCTCTTGTTCCTTTTTTTTTCGGCTCTAGTTGTCACCAGTTCCAAATATCATAAACCTGTGATGATTTCAAGTATCATTAATGCTGTTCAAGGTGGAATTTAGCTGACCTCTGTGTCCAGATTTTCGGTAGTCAATTTGTGTCTGAAACAGAACTTACAAGGGGTCCAAGTGGCTTCTGGAAAGTTACCTGTGCTATGATGGATGTCACTGTGACTTAGAAGCCAGACCTTTGCTTCAGAGCATTGCGTGCTCCTCTTGTTTTTTAATTAAATGTCAGGATCTCAGTTGTGAAGATCAAAATGATTCCTTCTTTCAAGTTCCGTCAGGAAGGAGATAGAGTGTTTGTTTTTGTTTTCTCTGCTGATGAGATAAGGTTCCCTTTTCATCTAAATGTTAAGACTTTTCATGCCTGACATTGAAGACACAAATAAGAAGGAGTTGATGAAACTATTCAGACGCGAAGAGATTTTTGATCAGGCTGTTATTGAAATCATGGAGGGGGGAATCATCACACTTTAGAATATTGTATACATGATCTACTAAAGTTTGTTTGTTTGTTTGTTTGTTTGTTTGTTCTTTGGTTTTTTTTTGGTTTTTTTTTAAGACTGGTGAAATTACATGTATCAGAGATGGTATTATCTTAACAGCTAAAACTTCAAGCAAGAACAGTATTTAGAGACAGAATTTTAGTCCATGAAATCCACTAGTTAAATTGTAATGAAGTTTGTGAGCTCTTCAGCAGCAAGTCTCTCAGTGGGAACGGGCAAACCCTGGTGTATGCTTTGTGTGTTGTGATCCCAGAATCTCTGATAAATCTAGAGGTCAAAGGAGAGGATTTTGGAGACCAGAAGAGGGGACAGCAACTCTGCCACTTTCCTTTAAACCCAAGCCTCCGTTGCTATGGAAACCCCGCTGCCTGGTGCCGGCGCCGGAGGAATTGTCCCGCAGTGTCCCGAGCAGCGGCGCGGGGCCGGCGGGCAGGGCGGGCTGGCAGCCCCGAGCCGTGCCGTGTCCCCGCCCGGAGCGCCGAGCGGCGGCCAAGCTTCCCGGCCTGGGGGAGCGGGGCCCGGCGGCCCCGAGCAAAGGCCGTGGCCAGCGGGGCTTCCCTGCGTGTCCCGGCCCCGGATCTGACCCTGACCCCAGCCCGGCCCAGCCCCGGCTCCATCCCCGGCGCCGGGATCGCCGTTGTTTATCCCCGGCCGGGAGCGGCTTTGGGCGGATTTCCACTGAGGGGCGCTGAAGCACGTTTTAATGCAGCAAAAAAAAAAATGAATTAATACAAAAATAGTAAGAGACACGATTTACCGGATTATTTTAAAAAGCGACGACAACGACCACCTCCAAAAAACCCTCAACCCCCCTCTTGTCCCTCCTGTCCCTGGCCTGGGGGGGAAGGAAGACGGGCGGAGGGATGGGGACGGGGCAGTGCCTGCTTGCCGGGCTGAGCCGTGCCCGCTGGGGCAGGGCGCTGGGGATGCTCGGCCCTCCCTCCCCTCGCCCCTTCCTCGGGGCAGAGCCACTCCGTGCACAGCGGCCTCCCAGAGCCCCTCCAGCTGCCGGTCCCGCCTCCCAGCCTCGCCTTCCCCTTCCCCACCTCTTTTTCTAGCTCTCGGCTGGCGATCAGGTGTCTGTTGCTTTTTTTTTTTTTTTTTTTTTTTTTTTTTTTTTTTTTTGAGTTGCTTCCCCGGGAGAGGGAAAAAAAAAAAAAAAAAAAAAAAAAAAAAAAGCAAGAAGGTACCGAAAAGGAGATGATCGTGGAAGAGCCCTCCTTCCCAAGAAGAGCAACGTGTTTTGAATGAGGCTTCCCAGCCTCTTCCACTCCGTCTCACACACTCTGTCACTCTGCCTCCCGCTTGTGCACACTGTTGGTATGCGACCTCGGAGGCGACTGCTCCGCCACCTCTGCCTGGGGAGCCGCTGACAGCCAGCGATTGAGCCAGCCCCCCTTCCCTTCCCTTCCTTTTTTTTTTTTTTTTTCCCCCTGCTTTTGCAAACACACACGCACACCCCCAAAGCATATTTAATGCTGATCCACTCAGGCGCCATTATCGGGGGTACGTCTTCGTGGAGTGTTTTGATTTTTTTTTTCCCCCCCTCTTCTGTGGTGTTTTTTTTTTTTTTTTTTTTTTTTTTTTTTCCCCTTCCCAACACTGGATGGTGCAGCATTCCCGGGGCCTGTGGTGTTACGGCTCGATTGCGTTTTATTATTTATTTATCTATCTTCTCTTTTCTTCCTCTCATCACTCCCCCGTCTCTGCTCTCTTGAACCCCCCGGCTTCTCTCCGGGTGCCGGTGCAGAGGACCGGGCAGCAGGAAACCCTCGCTCTCCCTCCCACTGATGTGGGACTCATCCTCACCCGCGTGTAGCATGCTGTAGCCAAAAAAGAAGAGAGGAGGGGAAGAAAAAAAAAAAAAGAAGCGGCTCTCTTTCCCTCCCTCTCTTCCTCGTTTCCCGCGGATTGACTTCATGGCTTCACTGTACCAGCGGTTCAGCGGGAAGATCAACACCTCCCGCTCGTTCCCCGTTCCCCCCGAAGCGAGTCACCTCCTGGGCGCCCAGAGCAGCGAGGAGGACGGCGCTGCCGGCAAGACCCCGCGTCCATTGCAACAGGAAGGCAGCCGGCCCCGCTTCCAGTACCAGTCGCGAAGTGACTGCGAGGAGGAGGATGTAAGCGCCCGAGTCGTTCGCGTGGGGTTGGGTTTTGGGTGCTCCCCCCTCCCCGCCCCCTGTCCTGCGGGATGGCTGTGTGCCCCTCTAAGCTGGCAGCGATTTCTTGCGGTTTGTCCGCTCTTCCGGGCGGGTCTTTGCGCTCTTCTTCCCCTGAAGTGCCGGGAATAGTACGGGACGGAGCCCGCTGGGAGTGGAGGGGAGCCAGGGCTCGCCCGCCCCCGCGCTGTCCCCGCAGCTCTCCGCGTAACCGAGCCCCTTGCGCGGCTCTCCGCTCCCGTGCAGCGGGGCTGGGCGGCGCGGGGTCAGCACCTTGCGAAACGCCAAGTGCCAGCTCCGTCCGACTGTCCCCAAGCTACGCGACAAGGCTCCCCACTCCCCTTATTTATTTATTTATTTATTTATTTATTTATTTATTTATTTATTTATTTCTAATTATTATTCACTGTTTTACCCTTTAACGTTCTCCCTGGGCAGAAGTCTTCACCTTGTCCCTCCCTCCTCGCTTTCCTGCCAGCCTCCCCCTAACCTGGCAGCAGAGAAACTTTTTAACCCCTGAGCAGCCGTTTCTGGGTGTCTCTCTCCCCCATCCCCGCTGCTCCCGGGTGAGTCCCCGCGGGGAAGCCGTAAACTTCGGCCGCGCACCTTCCGCTCCCGCGCTGCTTCCGAGAGCAGCGGCTTCAAAGGGTGCATCTGCATATCGCCTTAGTAACGAGTGACTAATCCAAGCCGCTGGCTGCCTGCTGTGTCCGATGGAGTTAAACTAGTCTGGGTAGATTGCTCCTGGTTTTCCGGGGGTGGCGAGGAGGGGGACAGGGGATTTGGAAAGCAGGAAGACCGAGAGAACAAGGGCCAGTGATAGATCAAAACATGTGGCTCCGCATCGCTGGCTGGTGTTAGGTTTGCAGAGGGATTTGAGCGTGTTTTGCCACTGTGGAAGCACACACAAGGGGAAGCAAATGGCTGCAGTTGGGAATAATGTTTATGTCTGTTAAAAATACTTCTTGCCCGAGTGGGACGCGTTAGCTTTGCAGCAGGGTTTAGCTTTGGCTCTGGGAGCCCTCCCAACAAGGCACAGCTTCAAGCCACAACAGCAGGGCTGCTTCACTCAGAGGAGAGAGTTGTGTATGCAGGGAAATGTCCTCGGATTATCTTTTTAAATCCCTGTCCATTCTCTAGTCCCTTCGTAGAGGTTTTTGTGGTCCATAGAGCAAGTGCACTTCTGCCAGCAATGGGGCCAATCGACCTAAACCTCTCCCCGTGGTGACGGAATGCTCACAGCCCCGGGGGACAGCAGTGACAGGGCCATTGACTCTTCCCTATGACCCACTCACCAGCAACGATCTTGGCAGTGCTGCTCCTTGGCCCTGGCCGACCGCAGGAAGACACCGGGCCCCTTTCCCGGGCGCCCGCACCCACTCGTACCTCTCCCGGTGTGGCTGGGGACACGGGGCCCTTCCCGGCGGTGTGCTGGGCTCTAGATGTCGCTGCGAGCCAGCGGAGTGCCGCCTCCAGGGCTGGGCTCAGGCACATTTTCCTCATTGTTTTAATTTCTCTTCCCTGGATTTGGAGACAGCAGATGTCTGGAGCCGCTTCTCTGGTCACCAGAAGCGCTGGGTCCGGAAGCAGAGGAAAGCCTGCAGTTTAACATGTGCGAGTGATTTCTGCTGTCAGGCTCCAAAATAATATTAATAAGATTATCCTTTTACTTCTAAATGGGAAGTCTTTTTTTATCTTGATTCGGACTGGAGGGAGGGAGGGAGTGAGGGATGGAGGTAGTTGATTTATGGCTGTCTGATTTATGTAGTTGCGTTAGGGACGGGAGGAGAGAGAGGCGAGAGAGGGAGAGAGTGCGTAGTGAGGGGCTGGGTAGGGGAGCGGGAGTGGGCGGGGAGGGGAGGGGGAGCGGGACGGGAGTGTATGGCGGGTGAGGGAGGGGAGTTGGGGAGGTAGACGGTGAAGTGGGAATGTGACAGGGAAGGTAAATTTCCGGTGAAGGGCAAGTTGAAGGTTGGAAGTGGAAGGGACTTTATATTTAATGTCCTCCAATTTCATTTCCTTTACTGTTCCGTTTCCATTTCCTGTCCTTACTTTCCTTTCCTTTCCTTTTTCCTTTCCTTTCCTTTCCTTCTTCCCCATCCCATCAGAGTGTGGGGTTGTGATTTGGTGAAGAGTACTTGCTGTCTGTTTGCTGCCTGGTTGTATTCTCGCAAACAAAGTGCAAAAAAGTGTGGCCAGGAACATGGAATTTGTGGGTGGCTTCTAAACTCAGGCGGACATTTAGTTTGGACTTATTTTTAAAGGGGACAGCCTGTCTGAGAAAGTCCCCTGGGCTGGGTCAAGCAGTTCACAGTGCTCCCTTCTAGCAGAGACTGGGCAACACTGAGCTGTGATTCCCGGCAGAGGGTCTTGTGCAGGTCAGGAGGATGATAAGTCACGACCAAACCAGTGAAATGGTCTTTAATCATGCGTTTCAGGGAGCGGGGTCCGGCCCGTGGGCGCCTGGCGCCGACAGGAGAGGGCCGGCCGGGGACGGCTGGAGATGTCCGCTGGTGCTTGAACCGGAGCGGAGCGGGACACTGGAGCTTGTCGCGGGTGCCGAACCCTTCCCATCCCGGGTCAGAAGGAGCTGTCCGCGGTTTGCCCGAACCCTTCACCTACGGGTCAGAAGGCGCTGTCCGCGGTGCCGAAAGAACCCCCAACCCATCCTATCCGGGGTCAGAAGGAGCTGTCCGCGGTGCTGAACCCCCCTTTGTCCGGTTCAGACGGCGCTGTCCGCGGTGCCCCGAACCCCTCCTGACACAGGGAGGAGTAGCTGTTGGTGTCCCAAACACTCCCAGAAACCCATCCAAGGCAAGCTGACAGTGACCTCTTGCCCTTGTCTGTGGCAAGCAAGCTCAGCAGAGGCAAGAGTGGGCAGCAGTCAGGCTGTCAGGATGATTCAAATGTAGCCCCAGGGATGATGAAACCCTAGAGGAAAGGGTGACAGTTGTGGCAAGGAGCTGGGCAAAGGACCTATGGTGAAGTAAGTACAAGGAGAGGTGGTCTGTGTTTGTGCAGGGTGCCAGGAGTACGTTGACTATTATGCTCATTCATGGAGGAAAGGCTTAAGGAGGACAGCTTTGGAAACTTTCTTTCCTGAAGATTCGACTTCTGTTTTCTGTTTTGCACAAGTGGGACATTCACGTTTGTCTTTCCTCTTTTGACAGGCAATGGTAGTAGGAAAACCCAGAGAACTTAAACAGAAGAAAAACCGAGGGTTTTCTCCCTTGCTACACTTTGGAAATATCAAAATAACCTGAGAATGAGAACTGTTCTGTTTCCTAACTTTGTCATGTGCTTAATAATAGGATGAGAACTGAGTAGTTTTTATGGGCTATTGATGATTGACTTTTGTCTATTGAACTATGTGTGCTGCATTCAGCACTGTTATTTTTAAGGTACCAGCACAGACCTCAATGCAGAACCAAAACAGAGGAAAGACAGGATCTTGCCTTTGAATTGGTCACAGTTTTTTAAGTAAGTGTTCTGTCTACTGAAGTACTATTGTTGGAAAATAACTACTTGAAATCATACAGAGGTTAAGAGGAGGCGGGTACCTCTGTAAGAAAAGTCAGATCAAAACCAATAATGATTTTATATGACAACTGCTGACTTACAGGCACCATTGATGGACTTGCTAACAATTGTTTTAGTAACATTAAAAAAATGAGTAAGTTAGAGGTCTATGATTCAGCTCATGTAAGGTATATGAGAAAATATGTATACAGTAGACCTAACTACTGAAGTAAATCTAGATAAAGTCTTGGGAATTTTTCATGTTAATTGTTTGTCTGGTGAGATGAACATGATATTTATGGGAGGCATATTAAGGAAATTAGGTTCTGTATAAATGACCCCAGGAAAACACCTCCTAGTTGGCTCTGTGGCATTATTGATATTAAAGTTATTGCAACAGCCCTAGCAAAAAATCAGAAAACATATTTACCTTGTTATAAGATTAGCTTTTCACTACATTTATTTAGATGAGGAAACATCTGTGAGAACTCTTCATTCAGTTTAGTATGGTGGTGTAGCAGGTTGTGAGCAATTTTGTCGACATAATTCTCTTTTTAAAATTGATGAGGTTAGCTTTTAAGTGGTAATTTTGATTGGTTTATCTCTTAGACCAATGAGATAAATGCTATGCATATTGTACAGTGGAAGGGATTTTCTCCTTCACATTGACTTGAGAACTTTTTTCCCATAAAATAGAGCTTCTTCATCTTTTCCAGGCTTCTTTCTTGGCATCACAGTGATTAATGAGTTTAATTTTTGCAGGCAACTGCCAGGAGGTGCTGAATAAGATGTATCCTGCTGATTGTGTGTAATGCTGCTCCTTTTAATTACTGGGATGATAACAATGCATTAATCAGGTGCATAAAAAATTCAGCACTTTCCTGTAACATGGAATATTGATCCATTTTATAAGGCACTGACTGTAAAACAATGATCACAGAAGTACTTTTTAAAGTGAATTTTGTATGATAAGTTATCTGTTAAAATATTGAATTCTCCAGTGAAGCATCATAATATTTTTTTAATATGAAAAGCCACATGCTGCATTCTTACAGGTTCATTACTTAGCCAAAACTCTTACTGGCTTTAGTAGGAGACTTAAGCATACAAAAAACCCAGTCCCAAATTACGAAAGCTTTCATTCCTCTGATTATTCTTTCAGTAACTGAATTCTGGGTATTTCTTTCTTTTCCACATTTGCTTAAAACTACATTTGGCTAAATATTATACTTTATTATTGCTGTGATTGATTATTCAGACGTATTTACCTTTTGAGAAGTTTTTCATTCAGATATAAATAGAGATCATTTTGAGATACCTCAGTAAGACTGTGTTATGTGATTGGATAAATTGGGATTTAGGAAATCAAATATTCTTTGTTAACAGAGTGAGTCTGAGAAAGTGAGAATTAAAGCCATCAGTGTAAAAAAAAAGTAATTTGGTACATCAGACTTACTGTTGCATGTAATTGAAAGTGTTAATTTTCAGTTTATTATTTGTCTAATGGGAAGAGATATTGCCTCCTAGAAATGTGTGTCAAGGACAGAAGCTTCAGAAATGTTGAGGCCTGAGCTGCAGGCAACAGGCATTTCAAAAGTGGGGTGTTTTTTTCCTAAAGAGATGAATGAATTGATTGTATAGAGGGATTTGTGGGACTGCAAACCCCCTACCTTTGTTGTAAGCTATAACAAGTTGAATTGTAACCAGAAGTCTCTCTATAGATACATACTGCTGTGTGTGGGGGAAAAACCAACTGTTCAAGTCTGTAACAATCTCCTGTTCTGCCTCTTCTTGGTGAGTTCTTGGTTGCTGAACTCATTTGTCCTCCAGCCATTAAGGTGCAGAGAGCAGGAATGGTTATTTCCATGGAAATAGCTCGGCCCCGCCGACATTCTGTAAACTTGCCTTTTGAAACAAATAAAAATTGCAGCTTACTTCCTTCAAAAGGAATAGTTTTAAACCTTATTAAAATCATTTGTTATATTTGCACAGAAGCTCATCATATAATTTGTGGTTACTGAATACTGGACACTGATCTGCAGGTGATACACTTTTTATACTTTGCTTTATGGCTATATCTATAATTAACCAAACTTCTGATATTTGCTGCCAGTTTAAAATCCGCCTCTTCTTCTGCAGACTTCACTAGCCATGGTGATGATGCACACACTAAAAAAATCTGCCAGAAAAAATGTATTTTTAAGTGTTCAGGAATAACTGTGTGAAGAGGCTGAATCATCTCTTTAATAGTAGTGAACTGTGCCATAAGTTGGGATACGTCATGTAGAGTACTCAGCTCATGTTTCTCTTTCTGAGCTGGGAGCTCAAGTGCAGAAAGAAGAGACTGAGCTCAGGGTTGGAGCAGCTCAAGTTGGTTTCCAAGGGGCTTTCAAAGAGATAGGAGATGGGAAAAAAGAAAACAAAAATCTGTGAATGTGTGCTGTTCTCCACCCATTTGTATATTTTTGTTTCAGGAAGGGCCATCTTGGGTTTTTTTCTTTGAGACTCAGGTGGTTTTAGAGTCTTTTTGCCCTCTGCAAAGCTCTGAGCCAAACGCAAGAAAGAGACGGAGTCTTCAGGTTCCAATTTTTCAAGGTTGCATGCTTTGTTTATTGTTTCTTATCTTACAAATTTCTCAGTGCCTAACAAAGGTCTGTGCAGCTGCTTGGGCATCTGGTGACTCCTCAACTCCCCCCGCACGGGGCTGTTGCTATCTTTTATACTAATTGCTACGTATTCTTTATTTATCATTACTTGCCAATACCTATCACTTACACTAAACAGGTCATCTCTACTTTGACCCAATCTCTTTAAACTACTTTGTGCCACCATCACTGCAGAAAATGGAGTGAGGGAAGAAGAAAGAAGAAGCAGGAGACAATGCCCCAAATCCTCCATCTTGCCCCCATTCACTTCAATACTAAAAACCCAAATCTACTGTTTCCTCACCCTGTGATAAGCTAAACTGCTATCTTTCACACTCTTGTGGCTTGCAATCCTTCCCGCAGTGCAAGAAGCCTTTCCCATGGACTGAGATCAAAGCCAATGTCCCTTTGGGCTCTGGGCTGGGGTCCCAGACCCCCCTGTCCAGGTCTCTGACCCTCCAGGGCAGCCAAAGGAATGCCCTGGACTCCAACAGGGCCAGACTGAAGGCAGTCCTTAGGATGCGTACCACAGCTTGGAGGATGCTCTTTGGGAGTCGGCAGATTTTGTCCATCGAAATAAAAAGCTTTACACTACTTTGAGCTAATATATTTATACTCGTGCTGGTGCAGCAGAATCTCCCATTATAGTTCATTAGCTGCAGGTTGATTTTTCCCGGATTTTTGTCTGATATGCAGGATGATTCCTTGAGCATTTTCATCCCGTGACCAAGGGGTGGCAGCGTGTGGTGATCACACTGCTCCTGTGGAACACTTGGCTTTTCCTTGCTTTTATGGGAAAGCATCAACCACCCACTTGTTTTCACACTCACACCTGCACGTGGGGGCTCTTCAATTCCTTACTGCTTTCTCTAGCTCTGGTGGAATTGGTGGCAGTCTTGTAACTCTCTTTTTCACCTCCAGGGAAAAAAAATATTTGTTTTCAAAGCTCATAAGGATTAAGTGGCCCGTTATTCAGACATGGAGGAAGAAGAGAAGAAACAAACTTTCCTTCCAAGGGAATGTTTTTCTCTTTTTTTCCAAAGGAAAGCAAAAAAACAAGCCAGTGTTTTCCAAAAAACCTCTTTCACTCATAGTGTGTTGTGATATGGCATGTCTTTTCAAAAGTACATGCACATAATTTAGGTTTTTAGTTTCAAGGTATTTCAAAAGATTTGTGGTCAAACACAAAAATACATACTGGTATATATTTCCTAGTTAGATGTACAAATACTTATTTTGGATCAGGGTTTTTTTAACTGATATATGCATCTTTGAAAATATTATGTGTATTCATTAAATCGTGGGTGTTTGGTACTGGTAAGATTCAGTGTGGGTGAGTTAACTGAATTAAAACATATTTTGAGTGCATGCATTCATGCATGTAGGAATAGATCACTGTGCCATGATCTTTATTGTCAATATATAATTATAAAACAGAGTCGGAATGAGCACTGGGCTCAGGGATATTTTGCAGCACAGAGTAGTGCAGAAGCGAACAGAGGGAGAGTGTGGTGGTACAAGCCAGGAAAATGTTCTGAAGAGGAAGGGGGCAGTGGTTTCTCCGTAGTGGAAGGAGAAGACCTTCACAACGTTTCCACCTGTGGAGTGTTTGGGAACAGAAATTTCCAACATGCAACCAGAGCTTTAATTTTTTTAAGCAATCTAATTTAGAGATATTTCATAGTTTATTTTGTTAAAATAGCACTTGAAAGTCTTCCCAAAAATTATAGCAAAGATTACTGCAGTTTTTAAGCCTCAGGGGACTTGCAATATGGAGGCAGGGGGAGAGGTAGAGAGGGGTCTGGTCCTTGTCCACTCGACAAACATTTAAGTTTACACAGAGGTACTGAAGTGTGTGAGGTAATTTGAAAAAGGCCAATTTTGTGACTCTCCGCTGAGGAAAACTGAATATGGTTTTTAATAGTTTATCACTTATGAAGTGTAAATTACTTGACTCTAAACAAGGTGCTTGTTAGTAGAGCTCAGCTATTACATAGATTCTTCCAGGAGTTGCATTCTCTGTGCCTTTTAAAACTGCACTTATTATTACTTTTGCAGATGGAAATTTGGAGGCTGATGTGGCACATGGACAGCTCATCTCAGCTTTATGGTCTGCTGTGGCTCAGCCTTGTGAGCTATTGCAATTCCTGCTTCTACGCCCCAGGGGCTTTAAGATTAAAAACTGTTCCAGTTATCACCATGAATATTCTTACAGGTGTAAATCTAATTGTGAAGTCTGGCACATTTAAGCCTTTCCTGCATCTAGCACTCATTTCTGACAGTTTTCTTGAGACATTTCAAATGTCTGATGATTCCCTCTAGCTCTTCAAGGCTTTGGAGTTTGCTTTGAGCAAAAGAAGGTTTAAAGCATCCAAAAAGAAGGACAGTAGTATCTTAATGCTTTCATTATAATTTTTCAGGGAGGGGGTGGTTTGGGGCTTTTTATATTTCTTTTCTGTATTTGTCAATAGCATCTGCTCCAGAATTTCAAGCAGATTTCAGTTTAGGCAGACCTCAAAAGCAAATGCAAATTTCTCCCCAGGCTTTCTCTCTTGGATGTACAGAGCTACATGAAATGGAAATGCAACAGTGGGAAATGCCTGGTAACCTCAGCTCTGGTTATACCACAGTCATTAATTTGAAAGTGTTTATGACAGAAGTATGTTCCTGTTCCTTGTTTTCCATTTAAATAAGCTTAAACTCTATAAAATAATGTGGCTGTGGTGTTTTGGTCAGGGGAGAAATGAACCCCATGCAGACTGAGCAATTACAGATGTTGCTGCAGTCTCCAAGCCCTAGATCTGAGGACACTTGGTGAGCAGAACCCATGGGAGGATTACACAGGATCCCTGTGCCTGCTGCAGCAGGAGGCTTGTTACTGCCTGTTGTCCCTTCTCAAGGGTATAAGCAGAGTTTGCAGAGCCCAGTCTGTACAGTTTGTGTCTGTGATGGTGCCTCTGGCTAAGGGGGACCAAAAAAGACTTTTATTTATAAGGCCAGCCTTTGGCAAAAGAAAAAGCATGACCTGCTAACAGTAGCAAAACCAGACACTTGTGCTTGTACCAGGGTCACAGAAAAGGGATCTTGTGGCAGCTGCTGCTGCTGGCTGGTAGGGTGGTGTTGGAGGTGGCTCGGGGTGGAGGGCTTCCCATTTGCTCCCAAGACTTCTGAATCCCTTAGAAGCCATAGGGGCAGCAAGCGCAGCTCATCTCTTCCTCTCTCCCATCCCTCAGCCCTACCTCATGGGAGGAGAAGTCTGCATTTTTTTGCCCTGCTGGGAAGCCATGAGTCAGTTCTTCCTCCCTATCTAACAGGTGGCTGCTGGCAGCCTTATCTCTCTGTGCCCTGGCGCCTAAGGATGGATATCTCAGCAAACCCCAGATGGCTCCATTGCAGGCAGTTCCCTGTGATATTCCCTCTGGCACTGCAAAGTTCATCTCCTGCCCGTGTCCCTGCCCTCCTCTCAGGATAGGCAGGTTGGGTTATCTTGTGTTTCAGGGGAAAGCACAAGCAGACTTGAACAGAGAGCAAAGGGGATGTTTGGATCTGCTTTTAATAGTGTTTAACCTCTTGCATAAGAGACTGATTGTCCCAAGATAAGTTTATTGCATACACGGCACAGATTTGCACAGATTGCTTTTGGGATTATGTTTCATGTGACTGTAGAATCCTGTCTTTATTTGTTTGTAATTCATTGCTAAATCTTTCCTCATGTTTCTGTATAACCTGTATTAAATATGATTTGGTTTTGATTTTGTTTTTCTATTTCTATTTCATCTAGGTGCTAGAAAAGAAAAACAATATTTAGAAGACCAAATTTCTATTACTTTGTTCTCAGGGAAGCTGTATCAATCAACAATCATGTTGCCATAGACACATAAATGCTTTATAGTGAACCAAAGATTTCCACTTCTGCTACTCTTACTGCTGGGCACATTGAATCTAAGCACTTTATTGACAGAGTTCCTCTGCCTGCTCTATATTAACTTCTTATTTTTCATTTTTTTCTTTTCCTTCCCTTTTTAATATTTTTTTTATACAGAAGGAGACACATGGAGAAAGCACTAAAGGTATTACAGTGCTTCACAACAGTGTCTCTGATAAAGTGGGTGCTGTTGAAGCAGCTTCTTTGTTCTGTTATGAACTGCAGCACAAACACTTGTCAGAACACATACAGTGAGTCACTGCAAACAAGATTAATTAATTAAAACTGACGCAGCCAAGGTTTAGGATCACAGTAACCCCATCTATTGTTCTTGCCTTGTTTATACTCCCTATGTTTGAGGATGGTGAGATTGAAACAGGCTTCTTGAAGGAGTGGGTAATTCTCAGTGATTTCTGGGTACAGTTAGATACCTTCTGTTTGAGGGGGCATGGGTCAGTGGTGGAGCACTGGGATAATTGTTAGGGAAGTCTTGCATGACCTTCAGTCAGTTATTTACCCCTGTGAGGCAGGACCTGCATCTGTTGGGCACCGTCAAGGAATCAAGGCCGTGACTTCATTTGTGGCTTCCTCGTGGTGGTGCTGAATTAAATAATTTTTGCTTTTGGCCTAAAGCTTCTGGCTAAAAAGAATCCATGGACAGAAACATGAGATTATTAATAATTAGTAGTGCCGTCATTAATTCTGACAGTGGCAACATTTGTAGGAGCATTGCTAATAGCCAAAACAGGCCCTGATTGTGCTTGTTTATGGTGGGCTAAAGGTCTCTCTCATTACAATGTTTCACAGGCAGTGCCAGGAACTGATAATCACTATAATGCACATTTTTTTTATTTTAGCTAAGAAGAGATAATAAGCATCTGTAGTTTTGAAAATGTCAGATTGAGCCAAAGTGCATGCAATTAGATAAGGATAATGTAGCAGATAATAAGAAGATACATGATACTGGGTGAGCAGTTTTCAGACTGTTGTGCTTTGGCTGCTAAAGTGCTTCGTGTGGTGTAAAAGGAAGCAGTGCTTGGTTGAGGGTAAACATGCCAAGAGTTGGCACAAATGGAAACGTGAGCTAATGTGGTGAAGTGACAAGGCTGGTCCTGGAGAAGCATAAACATGGATGTCAGGATTTTGATAGATGGAAGGTTGTCTGGGTTAAAAGTCACGTGCTTGGGAGATGGGAAAGGCCACTGAGGGGAAAAAAAAGGAGGCAGATATGGAAAGGAAGATGGGCAGAATGGAGTCATTTGTGGTTTCTTTGTTTATTTTTTCAAAGACCCTGCCTTCTGTGTGTGTGTGGTATTTGGGCTGTTCTGGCAGCTCTAGTGTACTAAAACCTTTCTGAGATTTCCTTCGCCCAAAAGGAGACACAGCCACGATACACTCAATAAGAACCTGGGGGTGAATTTTCAACCTGAGTGTCCTCAGTTTAATTTGCCTCTGGTGGAAAGAATGAGGCAGACTGTGGGAGCAAGATTAAAAACAAGAGGATGAGAAACAGACAAGGGACATGGAAAAGAAGGAAGGAGGAAAGCCATGAGGCACAGAATTGGATTCCAACTCTGATACTGGAAATTAAGGAATTTTGCTTCTAATTTTTTCTTTTTTTTTTTTTTTTTTTTTTTTTTTTTCCCTCCTGTGAGGCAAAATATATTTCGTGGTTGAGACAGAATACTCCATATTTTCCCTTTGTTCCTACTTAGCCTAATCTGGCAGCTAGTCCTTGACTGGAAGACAGGTGCTTTGTAATCGGGAAGACTGGGATTTTTGTCTGATGTTTTTTCCTGAAATGTCTCTTCTACTCTTACTCCACCTCTCATGAAGTGTTGTGGTGCCTCCAGAGGGAAGAGATTAGAAGCCATTTCTGCTGTATTTTGGTTCTATGATAATGTTTACCATTTCCTTTCTCTTTAGAGTTCACGAAATGTTTAATATCTTTATAAAGTACATGACAGAAAAGCTGTATAGATCTCATTCTCTCCTCTTCTGTAATGTCCCTAAGAAGAAATTCTATAAATACTTAACTTGTGACTGGCTATGTAGTGTTACACCTGCAGTCTTAGGAAAAACAAATATTATCTTTATGATATGTTCAAAATGGAAATAATAAATTCAAGGTATATTTTGTCACTTACAAAACACTGTCCCTTTACGTTTCAGTTTACACCAGAATACACACACACACACACACACACACACACACACACACACACACATATATATATATATATATATATAAAATGTATTTTTAGCCTAGATTAACTGTGTTTGTATTACAGGGTTGTATAGAAGTGTGTGTTTGATGTTTGGAGAGGTCTTTAGGAGAACCATAGAAATCACAGAATTGTTTGGGTTTGTCTTTCCCATGGGCAGGGACACCTTCACTGTCTGCAACCATTTAAACTCATGGGGGGCTGAAATTCTCTTCCCATGAATGTTCAGAGAAGGTAACAGTACATTCACAGGATGCAAATTCAGAGCACATATAAACGTGGCCAAAATGGTTACTTTTGTTGCTGCTTTATTCTGTTTTATTTTTACAATTTAGTCAATAGCAAGTGATATGCTCCTCAGTAAGTTATTCTCCAGGCTAATGGGCAAACTTGGTCTTAGAGGGGAGGTAAAAGACAGGAAATCCTCTGTCTTCTCTCACATTGGGTCATGGAGGAACACTTCCTTTCTCCCACAGACACATGGGTGCTCATAATGACTGCACAGGCCTGTAGTGGCTCTCTCCTTTTTGGATGAGCTACAGAGAAGTGCCTCCTGGCACTGGGAAGAGAAAGTGAAGGCTAAGAGCAAGGTTAAAGCCAGTTTAATCACATTCAGTAAATCTACACGTGAAATCCCTCAAATTATAACCATGTCCTTTCACTGTCTCTCCCTGTGTGTGCTAGGCTGGAGCTCTTCTGGAAATGGGCTTTTGGCAGATAGCGCATGGCCATTGGGCTGGAAGGATGCCTGAGAATGCCACAGTCAGCTTTTTAACTGTGCAGCTCAGTGTCAAAAGTGGGGAGCAGCAGTGTGAATCGGAGGATTGAATTTGCTCTAAAAGTTCCACACCAAAAAAAAAAGCTCCTCTTTTGCTGAAGACAGATTGTGCCAGTCCAACCTGAAAAACTGTAATTTAATTTGAAAGCACCGTTCTGCATTCCTTTTGGCTGATCTCAATTGGTGACAAGCCATAAAATTTCTCTGTGGTCCGCTGCAGTTTAATAGATGAGAATTTCTTAACTTCATAAAATGATTAAAAGCACTCCAAACATATACTATTAGCAAGGCTTCTGTGACGCAACTCAATCAGCAGGCTTCAGGGCCCTTTGAGAAAGTTTTGGTGAGCATTGCTTGAAAGGCAGATTGCTGAGATAGGTGATAATTGAGGGAAAGACTAATAAACTGCAAGACTTAAAGTAACTTTCAGAAAAAATGATAAAGGGTATGTGTAAGAGAGGTTTTTCCTGTGTGCCACAATTCTGCAAAGATGAATTGTACAGGGATCAATGTCTCTAAGTGATAACTGTGGGGCAGCATTTTGGCAACAGCCCACTTCTGGGTTTTTCTTTAACCCAGCGCCTTGGACAGCACTGAAAAGCAGAAAGGAACAGTTTGGCTTTGTGTGTACAGCCTGTATCTCATCTAGAAAACTCATCTTCCTCCAGCATGTTGGATCATAAACCGAAAGCTGAATCCACTTCCATCAAATGTTTGTAAGTAATGAACCATTTCAGGACCGCTCTGTTCTGCTCAAGGCATTTCTACAAACAGAAGGAGGATGATTTATCGACTGATTGTAAAATACATGTTGGGCATTAGGGACTGCCTTTCCTCTCTCCCTCTTTTCGTACGGGCTGGCTGTGACTCCAAATAAGCAAGAAAATGTGACTGTTTTATTTTTCTGTTCCATTTGTTTTCATGAATGTGAAGCAGAGGCTAGTTAAGGGGTAAATGGGCAACCAGGTATTTGGAAACTGAGCCCCTTAACATCAGTTTAGATACCCCAAATTTCTAAGGTTGGATGAAGAAATCTCGTGGCTGCTTTTAATCAAACTGCTTATTTGAGAGTTTGTCTACTGACATTGCTGAAAACTTAGAATGTATTAGTTAGTTCTTATTTCTCTTTCCTTCCTCTGGGGCTCAGGGCAGGCCAGCAAGGTACAGCACCAAAAAAATGTTCTTTACATCACAGTGACATAATCTTCAGAGTTTCCAAATGTAAATTTGTGTGCTTACTGAAGATGAAGAGGCTTTTTATGCTTAATGGGTCTTATTTCTTATCAAAGGAGGAGATGAGAATTTTCCATTACTTGATGTCTCCTTTTTGCTGATAATAGTTGAAATGGAGAATCTGTCGATCCTCAGGATATCTATCTAGGAGAAAGTTTCACTGTCAGACTGAGGCATTTCCAGCATTTTTCTTGGTCAGCTTCAATAACCACTGATTCTCATTTATTCAGGTCAATGGGCCCTTCTCTGGAGACAGTAATTTTTTTTTTTTTTTTTTTTTTTTTTTTTTTTTTTTTTTTTTTTTTTTTATGAAGGATTTTGCTGGAATAAGAACTGATGGCTCTGATCTGGTCATAAATTATTTTAGGCAGGAAATAACAAGATTTTTAAGATCTTGAGCATTGAAGTATTGAAATAGTTTTCCATAAAGACTGGGTGAAGATAAAAGTTATATCTAGCTTCAGGCTAGATATCAGAAACCCTACTTTTATGGGATTATATCTCTGCTCTTTGAAGCAGAGAAAACATAGGGGCAACTTTTTCAACTAAATCTATTGAAATTTTGCATGAGCCAGTGAAGTTTCTGCCTCCTGCTTGCTAACAGGGACTCAGTTTTGCTTATACAGGCTAAACATCTTTTCAAAGAATCTCCAGAAGAGGTAAAGGTTATTAGACTCTGTGTCTGTTTAAAAATAATAATCACAGTATAATGGGTTGTACAGGGCTGAATCCATCCTTTGAACATATTTTTAAGATAGTTCAGTCAGGTTTATTTGAGAGTCCCTTGATTGCTGCATTTCAAACAGCTTGTGTCGAATGTCTGTGATATTCCTCTAAGCATTTCCAGCTGCCTCCCCTGTAGGCCAAAATTTTTTCCATTTCTAGAGGCAAAATGTGAAGAGGTCTGTCACTAGGAGGGCAGCAGCATCTATAGACATTTATGCTGCAAGTACTCCGTGTGGGAAAATCTAATTCAGTGCAGTTCTTTTTCTCTTATTGTTGTAGAGTTGTATGTTCTTTTTTTGTGCTTGGCTTTAGTGTTTCTACTCAGAGTCCCAGAGTCCTTCACAGACAGTAGCTTTTCCTATCTCCATAAAAAAGACTGTTTGCGAAGAAAAGCCTATGGATGAGAAACTCAGACTATCAGACAGTTTGTTTTCTCTTCTAGGACCTCTGCAGTGTATGAACATTATCTCCAGACTATGTGACTTGTATATTTTGGCATCTGAAGAGAATTTAGCAGCTCAATACATTCAAATGATTGAGAACACTGAGCTGAGTTTGAACAGCCTTACTGGGTATTTTCCTTTTTTAATACAAATCACCCCCCCCCGCCACAGGGGCAGTGCTGCTCATGTGACAGAATTGCCCAGCTGTAAGCACACAAGTTCATAAAATCTCTCCGTGACTCACAAACAGGCAGAGCAAGAGCTCAGTTCATGTAGGAACACACCTGGTGTCCCTCAGTGGCTCCTTGCACCATGTGGGTTCAGGGTGGGTTTAACGTGCGTCAGAATGTTGGAGTAATGGAACACAAATTGTTTTAGAGGCCCCACCTGGAGTAGCAAAACTGCCCTTTACTGTGTGGCATTTGTCTAGTGAGAGGTCAGGAATTCCTTCTCAGCTTTGTTCCAAACTCCATCTCCATCTCTCTGGGTTCAGCTCTTGGCTGTTGCTGCAGACCCAGGAGGGGTCTCTTCTCTCCTGTCCTTTCTGAACACAGGAAACATGGGAGAGTGGGAAAGAAAACTGAGGAAAAGTGAACATGGCTGGGTGTGGGGGTGGTAAGAGTGCTAGGATGAAGGGCTCTGCTCCTCAACAGATGGTGAGTGTAAAAATCACCCAAGAAGGGGTACCACAGGCAAAGCCAGGCAATTCCTGTTAGCTCCTTCCCCTCAGTATCACTAGTCCTGGTTTTTCAAGCTCACTGTGGTCTATTAATGTTGGCAGTGTAGGATTGGCTCGTGAGCAGCTGTGTCCTTTGCTGTGTCTGGCCCTGAGCACTTGTGAGAACTTGACCTGTGGCACGGACTGGTTTAATGCAGCCACTTCTTCAAATCAAGTGATGGCACGCATACGTGGGAAGATGTTTAATGTAACAGGACTGCTCTCAGGCAGCAAATTCCTCACCAATTACTCCAGCACCGGGAGAAGAGAAGGGTACTCTCCTTTTTTGAGCAGTGCAGGAGGGGAGCAGCAGAAGTGGTGCTTTCTGGAGTGGGTGCTGAGGGGAAGCAGTGATGGTGGTGCTCTCTCAGTGTAGGCAGAGGATGCAGGTGACAGCTTTGCACAAGTGCAGAGGAGTGGATCGGGACAGGACAGCACAGGACAGCGGTGATGTTGATGGGGTGAAAATTGCCAAGGCAATCTCCAGGTATCTCATCCCAGCAGCAGAGGCAAGGCAAGCTGCACGTGGACAGTAAGTCAGCCAAACCCATGGCTGTGGCATGTGACTGGGAGTTAGAAAGCTGGCTTCTCTTCCTGTGTGGCATTTAATTTCTCAGGAACATTTAAATCCCTGGATTGTATTGGGCAGATTTTCCAGAAGATTTTGGTTATGCAGTAAAAGCCATCTGATACTGTTTCTACATGGCTGTTAAGATGAAGTGTTCTTGCTATATCCTATAATCTTACTTGAGCTTTCTGTTCTTGATGGTTTTTCTAAGCCCTGGGCTAAAAAGCATTGTGTTAGAAATCATTCACCCAACAAAATGTCCAGACAGGGAGGCACTAAAATTCTTTTCTTTTTTTTCCCACTTCTCAAGGCAGCAAAGCTCAAACAGTACAGCTCGTACTGCTTCCAAGTTCTAATATGTGTTGAAGACTCAGAATTTTTATGGTTATTTGAGCTGGGATTTCACATGCCACCAAACACAGTCGATCTAAATCAGTGCTTCCCCAGGGCTGTGTCTGCCCAAGGGATGAGGGTCCCTCGTGCCAAAGCTGCTTGTGCAGGGCTCGGTGAGTGCTCTTGTGGAAGAGCTGAGGGTACCACAAGCGCTCTGTTCAGCTGCTGATCATTCACGTTAGTCAGAACTAATTTATCTACTGATTACTCACCCTGCTGTAAACTTTCAGCTGTTGATGTAGGTTTTTCAAGGTTCCTTTAGATACCTCTGCACGGTATTGCAAGATACATCAGAGGAATCACCACCATGTCAGGCACTCAAAAAATATCAACAGTGCTGGGCTTGTCGTTGCTAATGAATCTCTTAATTAATTTTTTTTCTTGTATTCATTACTCTCATTTCCTTGAGCGTTTTGTGCATCTTTAATTAAATGGTTGCATGTAACTGTGGTTGTGTTTGGTTTTTTTTTGCACAGGACCCCTCTTCCTGTGCTCAGAGCCCTTTAATGAAAAGCTCTTCAATGTTTGATTTGCTGCCTATTTTTTAATGTGTGGCCCCGGGCAATACACTCTCTTCAGATACTGTTTAATTTTCTCTTGCACTCTTTTCTAGCATTTATTGCCACAATTTTTGAATGCTTCTCAAAACCTGATGGACTTGTTTTCATGGGACAGCTGCTGAACATGAGGAGGGGTTTATTTCCCTGGGCTAAGGAACAATTCTTAATATGAGATGTACTGAGATACTAAATACTGAGATGTAAAGACTATTTTTGTGAGAGTCTAAAACACAGATCTATGACCTCAGTGGCAGTGCTGACCCTCAGCATTTCTCAAATAGGATCAGAAATCCCAGAGATGGACATTTGTGAAGTAAGTAACATTGTAGTGCTCACTTAACAAAATTCAGCTTAAATGTTTTTCCTAGCATCACAGAATCTGGCTGTATGAGAAACAGGGACATCACCTGTGTCTTCAGCATGTCTTGATTAGTCATGAAATTGTCTGAGCTCCATTTTTCCAGCTCAGTACTTCATTTAGTGCATGCTGCTGCTTTCCAGTCATGCATGTCACCGTGGGCCTCACTGACTCCCTCAGGAGGGCTTTGCGTTAGAAATCTCTTGAGTGCTTGAGGCTAAATCAAGGTTGCATTGGACTGTATCAGTTCCACAGAGATCCACCCAAAATGTGCTGTGCTTAGAGTTAGAGCAAGACTTGAAGGGAGAAGCAATATCTTTTATTAGAGTAACTGGTCTTGTGGGTAGAAAATCTTTCAAGAGCCCTTCAGATTCCTCTCACATGAGCTGACTTCCTCCTAAAAGCTGCACCTCTGTTGTGTCCCCAGCTGAGTCTACAGAAACAGCTCCCTCTTACAAAAGCAAGCAGGAAAACAAGAGGTGGCATTACATGTCAGCAAATGGGAGTCCTCAGTGGTTCATTAGTGGATTAAATGCAGGAGAGTGACCACAGACCTTTGAGTTAATGTAAGAGTAATTGAAAATAATTTTGTTCTCCTCCTCTCTGAGGATCAGCTGTTGTGAGGAAAAAGGTCTCTTTTCTCTCTAGTGTTGTAGCTGTCAGAATGCAGGAAATGTGTGATGAATTGGGAATGCTAAATTCTTTTCTGATAGCAAATTTAGTATTTTAGTAATTTCTACCTCATTAGGAAGTCAGATCAACAGCTCTGGCACCTTTTCATTATCTGTTCCCCTTTTGTGTGCATCTGAACATCTTCTGTAATATGCATTAACAATAAATTATTTTGGTAGAACTTACCTTTCCGTTGGTATTCATACAGTTTCTGGCACAGAGGAGATGTGGTTTGTGCTGGGGTAATTAGGTAAACTTAGGTGAGTTGTTTCAAAATAAACTGATTTCTATCTAAACGCTGTAATTTCAGTTTACATTAATCTGACAAGGTTTTCCTGACTTTAAGGACAGTTTTGGCAATGTCTATTTAATTTAGACTAGATGAAAATAGAATAAGGGAGTTGTAGTAATCTGTCCAGATGGATAAAATCATCTTTCAGAAAGTTCCCTAATGACAAATACACAGGTTTTTATGGGTCTGCCTTATCAAAGTCCTGCCACCTTTAGAGGTAATTAAACAGTCCTAGGAGCAAAGTTTTAAACCCAGGTATCTGACTTTCCAAGAGTGTTTTAGAACCCCATGGTTGAGAAATCTCTGACCTACACAATCATCTAAGCTGATCCATGCAAAGTGGACCAGTTCACATGCAAAAGAATGACAGTAACCCCTCCAAGCATATTTCCAAAATCTTTAGCCTGGGATATACAAAGATAAAACCACAGGAGGTCAACAGAGGAGTAAAAACAACTAAGTGAAAAGAAAAACTTTCCACAAAAATATAAACTACAGCTATATTTCCATATTCCTCCTTGTTCTCATGCACATCATTCTGGCATTTTGTATTATTATCGTTATTACCTCATCCAGTTTTCCTCTACTGAAGCTATTCAAAAGCTGCTTGTATTTTTGATTCTTCAGTGTTTTTATTCCTGAGAAAGAATAATTGAAATCTTGTCTCCCATTCATCTCTCTGCTCTGTGTGATACTGTATCTGCACTGAGTTTAGGCAGAACTTCACAGCTGATGTAAAATTCTTCGAAGATGTTCCTACTTTTAATAAGACAGAGCATCCTTAGGGTTTTAGAAGAGTTCCCAGAGGAGTCAATAGGAAGAAATGTTCATCATTGCTTAATGGAAAACAGGAGTCCTCCTGCTAAGAGAGAAATACAGCACCACAGGATGTTTTATTTTATTGCTTTATATTACAGAAGATCTGCTTCCAAGTTCTGAGTCTGGAGAAACTTCAGGTACATGGAAGATAGAAATTTTCCTTGTCTTGAGTGGCTCAAAGGACTAAATTTGAGGAAGAAAATTAAAAGAAAGAGGTTTATGAATGAATGCAGAAGAAATTATTCATATGTATGCTCTGAGGACACAAACGTATTTTGGGAAAACTATTTGTATAAAATTCACCACATTGAGGAAAACAAGCTTAAAGTGTGGTCTGTTTGGAAGTAAGGTTAGTAAGGGTGAGATTCCTGACACTGTTAAGAATTCTTTCTCTAAAGAAAGTTCATTTTCAGTCTGTGGCTTTAAATATTTAGTAGTTTGAATTCAGGAACAATAAATTATGGATTTATTATCAAACAGAGCAGTGTTTGGTACTATGTCCTATGCTAAAAGGAGTAGTTCTGAACTACTTGGAGACTGAGTGTAGATATGTTCTGTTTTCCATTATTATGTTCAGTTCATCTGATCCCCTGGTCACAAGGATCTGCTCTCATTTTTCATTTGGATTTTTCTGAATTTGTCAGGCTTCAGATTTCAAGAATTGATCTCTGCTGGGAGGCTGAAAACCTTTCTATCATTCAGTATATTTGGTAGTGGAAGAAACGTGCTTTATAAATGTGGGTCTGTGCTAATGTCACTTTTTTTTAAACTCCTTTTTCTACATATGACATATAATGCCATTAAAATACCTCTTCTTTTGCTGCTGCAGATGTTTGGAAAGGAATTACTGTAACTGTGGCGGTAGAGCTGCAACTCCTGGCGGTGTAGCCATATCTGATAAAAGGTTATTTTGAGTGGGTGCCATTAGGAAATTAGTCCTGGCAGCACAAATCTCACTGTGTGCTCCTCTTGGCTGCCACAGACAGGAAGTTTGTGTTTGCATGGCCAACCTTGCTGAACTTGCAGCTGAGACTTCACCACTCCAGGGACCTGAACCTGCTAAAACAAAGTGAGCATGGGCTGCAGCCTCCTGTCACTGGGTATGAAGATATATACTGTGCTTCTTAATCTATTTCTCCCTGATCCCTATCTCTTGTAATGAAATTCAATTTAATTCTTAGCACTTAGGAGTCAGAAAATTTCCGGTTTATTGTCTATATGGGACTGATAGGAATGGAAATTCTGTGGAATGGTATTGCTGAATTTTGAGTGAACGAGCTCACTTCTAGTAGTGCTTTCCTATTACACTTTTAACAGAAAATGAAGATTTAGAATGTACCACTTTTTAATTTTAAAAAAATATTAAAATAATTAGAATATTAATAATGAGAATATTATTAAAATAATAAGAATAATTAGCTTGAATGTTGGAGTCTGGTCTTGGAAAGAACTGAGCTTTGCTGGGCTTTGTCCTTTAAGTATCTCCTTGGAGCTGTCCTAGAGTCTTCCACCTTGGCCATATAAATGATGGATTTGCGGCTTCTGTATGCAACCCCAAATGAAATTCAAGGTTAAAAGACAGAAAATGGAGGAGAAAAATAGGTAAGGAGGGGAACAACCAATTATCTTACAGAAGACATACTAAAGGTGGGTGATCAAACACTACAGCCTATTGAGAGAAAAAGCAGAAATAAAAAAAATACAATGATGTTCACAGAAGGACCAAGAGAATAGTCTGGGAATATGTGCAGAAAAGCATTTTGACAGAAGCCACTGCTGATGCAGAGAGAGGGTTAATTTCTCATCTCTGTTAAGGGGGTAAGAGGGTAGATGATAAACTAACCTGGATAACTTTGCGTATTTTGAAATTGAAATTGAAGCTGCTGGAGGTGATTTTCAGAGATCTGATGATTCACCAGGTGCATTTTAAGTCCTCAGCACTGCAGCTAAGGCTGATTTTCCTGATGTCCTTAGGTCTGATTTTTAAATAGATGCTTCACAGGATGGCCCTAATGTTACTCTACTGGGAAAAACATTTTCCAGCTGAAGTTCTTAACACAGTTAAAGTGATGAGGAGAGAGATGAGACCAAGAAGGTTATCTGTTATCCTTCCAAAATGGGCTTTTCTGCATAATACATTCTTGTGTTTGTCCAGTTTGACTTTAAATTATTCAAACTGTGGGCATCCCTGAAGTAACCTGTTTTGTAACTAGAATCTCAATGAGCCCCTCATTTCACAGAACAAACCTCTCTGCATGCCTCTGGAGTGCTGCATGTGCTGATTTGGGATGGGATATGGGCCATGGAATATAAATTGTTCATGGTCAGCCCCGGGGCTGACCCTGTGATCTGAGCTGGGGAATCGCAGCTTAAAGCAAACCAGCTGACCCTGTGTGCACTCATTTCTCCATAGGAATTTTGAAGTGCCAGCCTGTGAGGGCCATGAGGGGTGTGGGCTGGGTTATAGCTGCTCTGTTAGGACACCGTTAATGGGATGACACACGGTCTGGATTTGGCATCACTCTGCCATTCCTCTTGACTGCCAGTTTCCGGATCAATGCAGAGAGTCGTGAACTCCTTACTCTTCAGAAGCAAGGTCAGTGGAAATCCCCAAGGAGGCATGGGACTCCACGTGGATCAGCTGGTGGCAGCCAGTCAGCAGGGCTTGTTTTTCAGCTTCATCTGTGCATGTCTGTTTTGCCACCTGGAACAATCCTGGATAGCTTGCTTTCCCTCCTGTGAGGGAACATTTTTCTTTTCTGCTCCCTTGTTGCTTCTGGGATGGTGCACAGGCTATGGAGGCACTCAAAGGGTTCCCATCATGATCCCTTTTCCATCACAGGACCAGGAGTGCTGCCCCTGTGTCTTGTGTGTCACGTGGCAGAATACACACATGCTGTTCTATTACACGTATCACAGACAAGGAGAGGATATGTGTTCTATTACACACATCACAGAGAGGGAGAGGATATGTGTTCTATTATACATATCACAGAGAGGGAGAGGATATGTGTTCTATTATACATATCACAGAGAGGGAGAGGATATGTGTTCTATTACACATATCACAGAGAGGGAGAGGATATGTGTTGTATTGCACACATCACAGACAGGGAGATGATATGTGTTCTATTACACATATCACAGAGAGGGAGAGGATATGTGTTCTATTATACATATCACTGATAGGGAGATGATATGTGTTCTATTACACATATCACAGACAGGGAGAGGATATGTATTCTATTACGCATATCACAGACCCAGAGCAATGCACAGCCTGACTCCCCTGTTCCTGCTGCCTCCCAGGTTCTCCCTGCCAGAGGACAGCAGGAGAAATGATCTTTATGAGTTGATCAGAGCACTGTCTTGGAGAAATAGAGGAGGCAAACATTGAAATGAAAGGTGTGTAGTATTAATATTGCAAATTCCCAACATCTGTAAACTCAAGCCTACACAATTTAAAATTTGATTAACTTAATCAGAAGATTAAACAAATCTAAGTCCCTTAAGGCCTTTTATGATTTGCTTCTAAAATTTCAGGTATTGAGCTTCTCAAAGAAATCTGAAGTCACCAAGTAAATTCCAGTACTGCAACATAGCAGAGTACACACTCCAAAGGTCAAAATAGTTTCTCTTTTCATCTCCTTGACAATTGTCAGTAGCAAATTGCCTGGAGAAAGAATATTAGACAAGTATAAACAGACTGTGTAGCTCCTGCAGCGTGTCCTCCCTGCAGCCTGTGGCTGAGGATGTTTCTGAGCTCAAGGCCATGTCACTGGATTTTTCATACAAACACATATAAACTTCTGGCATACACAGAACCCTGGGGCACTGAGCTTCAAAGATTAACTCTCTGCTCTTGGAAAGGGAGAGGAAAGAAAGAAAAATAAAAGGTCTTTTGTAAGAAGAGGATAAATTGAGACACATTGCTGTTCTAGTGTACCTGAGCCCTGATGTGCCGTTCACTTCTTGCTCTACCCCTGCAGTGAAGCCATCAGTTCTGTGTTTCCACATAGAATCTGGCCAGCCCCTATCCCCTTTTATTTCTAAGAATCAGTAAGGTAATTTTTTTTTTTCTTTTTTTTTGGAGGGATGCAGTGGAGTTGTTCCCCTTATGTCCTAACTCAGTATATCAAGGAACAGGGCTCCCCTCTGCAGTCTATATTACTGCCTAGAAAACAGGGAAACTGGGACAGAGGCTGACCTTGTGTCTAGTCAAGGCAATCACTGGATGCAGTGCAATAAATTTGCCAAGCTACTTTAAATGAGAAAGGCATTATTATTTACCAGCAAGGTGAAAAACCCTTTTGGTTTCCCTAAGTGGGGGTGACCAGTGAAGGTCTGGATGTTCTGGAGGTCTCTGGATTGCATTATCAGGATATTTAGAATACATGGTGTGGGGAGTAGAGATGAGGAGGGCAGATGAGATTCCTGTGAAGTTAACATGCTGCTTCCCAAAAAAAGTGTGGGAGCCCAGCCTTGCTGCACCTTTGCCCTCGTGCTGTGATTTTGTGCTGGAGTGGGGACAGAAGGAATAAGTCTCTCCTAAGCAGTGTGACTCAGGCTTCACTTTGATTTTCAGCATCCAGGTGAGAATTGTGTAAAACTCACGAGTTTCAAACTGCTGTAGAAGTTCTCCAAATTCCCAGGAAAAGAGGCGAAGATGAAAGGAAGGGAAGACAAACTGCAAAAGACAGTAAGGGACAATGCACACAAAAAGGAGGAAAGTAGAGATTCGTGTCATTTCTCTTCATCTTAGTGGCTTTGCCACCAGGCTGGCACGCTCACGCATTGTAATGCACTTTTCAACTTGCAGGGTGGTTTCAAGCTGCGTTTGGTATCAGAGACGGGAGTGAAAGTATCAAGCTGTCTGCCTTCTGCCCTGAAATTCACTGCTTGCCTTGGCTGTAAGCCACTAGACCACAATTAAAATAGCATGAGCAGGACGTGTCACTGCAATGAAGATCACAGTGTTCCCTCAAACCCCCTGGCGGTGCCCTCCGGAGGCCCTGCCACAGAAGGTGAGCCCAGTGCATGGCTTGCTTCCCTTGGGCACTGTGGTGTGGGAAAAAGGCTTTACAAGCACAGCCAGGAACTTATGGCAGGAGCAGATGAGGAGGCAAAAAACAAGAAAATAAAGCAAGTGACAGAGCTGGAGACAAGACAATTACAAGCAGATTGCATCTTCTCTCCCTCCTTTCCCAGCACTTAGTACTAGCAACAGGCTCAGCACTGTCAGCAGTAAAGAAATGTTCTCTGTCCCCAAGCCATTCAGCATGTCCTCAGTAAATCAGCAATTTGACAATCATTGCAACAGCAGAAACCTTCCTTGGCATTGGCACTGCTGTGTGGACTGCATGAGCTGATGGAGCCACTCTGCGGGACTGCAAATCCAGGACCAGAGCCACACTGTGGGACTGCAAATCCAGGACCTAAGCCACTGGCTCTTCCATTGCAATTTCAGTCCTAGTTGTCGGGAACTGGTGCCACACAGAAAAGATTCTGGAAGACCCTTGTTTTTTGAGATACCTCGTGATGTTTCATCAGCCTCAAGGCACCTGAGAGTGGCACAGACCATCTCTCTGGCTGGTAAGATGGCTTATCCTCCTGTTATGGAGCCTTTATGTAGAAAACTGTGTTGAGCTCAATTGCCCAAGCTTGCAGTAATGGCCAGTTAGGGTAGCTCTGGGTAGGGTAGGGTGCTCTGGCTTCTCCCACTGCTCCAAGTTCTAGGTCTTCCCCAGATTTTCTGGTTCTTTGGCACATGCTGGCTCTTGACACCTCTTGAGCTCCACAGCAGGTCTGAGCTACTTTAGTGTCACATTGACGTGACATTGTGCCCACGTGTCCCTTAAACCTGAGTCACTTGTGCCCTGACCCCAGAGCCACACCCAACCCTCGTGCTCTGTTTCAGCTGCTGAGATCAGCTTGTCCATGCTGCCTCCCTGGCTTGAGATCAGGAGCTCCAGGCTCTCCTCATGGGGCTCCTGGCTCAGCAGAAAACCCGTGTTCTCACCCCATGAGTGTGAACTTAAACCCATGCTCGTGTAAAACCTTTGCTGAGTCACGGTAAGTGACAGCCAGCTCCTGTGCCATGAATAGCAATGAAAGACAGAAAATTTTTTTAAGGGCACCATTAACTTGAAAATCCCACTCTGCCTGAAAATTGTATCTGTTCTAATTAGCGGGAGTGCTGTGACTGAGAGAAAGTAGCAAGGCATAAAATGTCTCTCCTCTTTGCCTCATAATTGTTCTCTTGATTGTGCTTTGAGCTCTGTTGTTCTTATTGCTTTATTTGTTTCTTCATGCCTGCTTTGCCTTTGCCTCGTGCATTAGCAAGAATCGTCAGATCCAAGAATCATCAAGGTTGGAAAAGACCTCCAAGATCATTGAATCCAACTATTAATCCTGTTCACCACAAAACCGTGACCCCAAGTGCCATATCCACTTGTTTCTATATTCTCCCAGAGACAGCAATTCCACCACTTCTCTGGGCAGCCTGTTCCAATGCTTGAACACCCTTTCAGTGAAGGAATTTTTCCTAGTTTTCAATATAAACCTCACCTGGTGCAACTTCAAGACATTGAGGGGGCTTTGCTCTTGCCTGGGCACTCTCCTTGCCTTAGGCAGTGTGGAAGGACACATCCGGAGCAGCAGGAGGACTCACACTGCTCTTGCTGGGTTTGGTCTCTGCAGGTGTCTTGCTTTCCCGGTGCAGGCAGGGGAGCAGCCTTGCTGACTTGTATGCTAGGCCTGGGGAGCCAGCAGGCATCTTCCACTGCTGATCAACAGAGCCTTTCCCTCCCTTGAGGGTTAGAAGTATTTTTCAATTTTTGGGCCTCTCATCACTGTGATGGGGAATGGAAATTATCTAACTGCCCTCTCCACTGCTGGGAGTCAAGAGAGAGTTCTGGGGCGGGGTAAAACTTGTCTTTCATCGTTGTGCTGGGGCTATTTCTGGCTTCCCCACGGTGTGTCATCATGCAGCCCCACAGACATATGTGTTCCTGGCAGAGGATGGAGAGGGCAGAGAGTTTTCTGGCTGTGGCATCTGCTCAATTCCTTCTCAAGCCATCTTTGCAGGAGCTGTGGTGTTTAACACCATGGAGTGAATGGGTCCTGCTGTAGTGAGAGCAATAGAAATGCTCTCAGTTAACCAGTTTTCCCAGCTGTTTCCAGCCTTTCAGCTATCCTCCAGTCCCAGCTAGGTGCTCTGTGGGTCACTTGGAGCCTGTTTTCAAGGCTTCTCTGCAACTTGGCACCCAAATCTTCTTCCACTGTGCAGCTCCCAGCCTGGGACAGGCAAAAAATGCAATATTTTGTGGTGTGGAGAGGGAAGAAGTTGTGATTTATGGGCCTCTCTCCTACCTTTCTTCCTGCCTGTCCAGGTGTGTCTCAGCATGACAAGTTTTGTGCCAGGTCTCGATGCTGCCTAACAGTCTGCATGAAAAAAAAAAAAAATTCCACTGAAAATTCTGGTAACTCCTCAGTTTTGAAAGAGAAACACAGTGTGTGCACCTGGCAGCTCTCAGTGGAGCTGCCAGTGAATATATAAACTCTGGCAACTGCTCTAAAAATCCAGTGACCTGCTGATCTCTGCCACTCAGCTGCTGTTTTGGTTTTGATGAATGCTTGGAGTTTGGTTTATAGCACTTGGAAAGGTGTCTACGCTATAACCACACAGGTTTTTTTATACTTTTTATGCTGCTCAGAAAGAAGCACAGCTGTGTGCTGAACTGATACCTGTTTAGGAAAATAGTTTAGCAAATAACTTTAAATAAAACTGTTGGATAGGAATTCTGAAATTCCTGAAGAAAGGTTTTTGTCAAAGATCTGTACATATGTGTATTTCATGATTTTCTTATTGTCTTTGGAAGGCTTTGATTTCTGATTGTACAGATATGATAAGTTTGTCCATCCAAAGATGTCCATTATTTATAGACAATAAATCTGTAGCACTGTGTGGTCAGGCTGGTTGTTTCCAGAGAAGAGAGGTGAATACAATATGAAATGTTTGTGTTCATACTGTACAGGTAGCATGAACATTTCTCTGAAACAGAGGAAAAAACCCAATATTTTTCATTAATTTCTGAAGAGGGAACAAATAAAATCCAAATCATGCCACTGAATGGATGTTTGCTTCCATTTTTTGTGGCAATATAAGTGCGAAGAGGCAACCCCCCCAGATATTTATATATGCATGGCACTAATGGCATTTAGTCACCAGAGGGCAGGGTTTGCTGAGCAGAAATTCTTTCTGCTGAGAGAAATAAGGCTCAGGAAAGAGCTCCTGAGTCGCCCTCTCAGTGCTTTAATGCCCTTCCAGCACTCTGCTGCCTACCCTCCAGCTCAATTCATCTGCTCTCAGTTTCAGCTTTCTGATTGAAATGTCTTTGAATAAAATTTGTGACTCTGTGTGTCCACCTGCGATGTACCATTAACTCTTTGGTTCAGCTAAGCTGTTAAGGATATATTTATGAGCTTCGTAGGTTCAGAGACTGTTTAACTTTGAAAATCTTCGTGGGTCATATTCTGTCTCTTGGGAAATGTTAAACAGGTGACAGAGTTCAATGAAGCAAAATTGCATTACAGAAAGGGTCATGGGGAATTTTTTTTCTGAGGTGAGGCCAGGAAAAAGGCAAAAACTCTTGCAGGAAGGAGTTTAAATTACAGTGAACAAGAATAAATTCTGGAGTTTCTTGTCCTAGGATGGTAATAACCAGACAAAAAGGCTGGGAAGAATATTAAGTCTTAAGTCTTTTACGTGAATTGGTGGCGAAGACTTTGAGGTTTTAAACCTTTCAGACTGTGTGTGGCAAAGTATTGATCTATTTATGTTATCTGATATTGATATGGAATACCTGTAAACAAGCAGCCTGCTAGAAGGGAAGTTTCTTGAACTGTATAAAAGCCCCAAATGTATTAATTCCTTTGTTAAAAATTAGGTTAAATGGCACAGTGCAAAGACTGATAGGCAGTGAATGATGAGAAAGTTGATTCCTCTTAGAAATCCCATGAGGAAAAGCTGATTATAGGTAGGAAGACTTAAATATAGACATGCTAGCTTTAAAAGTTTCCCTTTAGCTGCTCTCATCTGTGGCTGAATTTTAATCAGGTTTACTTGTGATTGCCCATATGAAATGCATGCAAGGTTGTTTGGAGGAAAATGTAGAGGAAAAAAGAAGAGTCACAGCAACAACCATGAAGCTGTTGTTTGTAATCTCTGAAATACTCGAGACAGTGTAATTTTCTGTTAGCCTAATTCAGCTTTCATTAAATTCTGAAGTTCCTGTTGCTTGTTTAGTGTGTATTACTGGAGAAGTTTTGTCATTTGGTGGAGAAGTTTAATTCTGTAGTAATCTGAGGAACATGCCTAATACAAGAGGAGTGAGAGAATCAGCTGCTGCAGCTCCTTTAGTTTTCTTTCTTGTTCTGATAAGAGTTGCTCCACTGAAATGCCACTGATCTGCCTCAAATAAATTATTAGAAATGTGGGAATAGTCAGATCCTTGGAGGGGAATGAGTGTTTAGAATAGTTACATCCTCAGGGAGGAATGAATATTTGGTGTAAGAGAGGAGTATCTTTTAAACACAAGCAGAGTTTCTGAAATTAGGGCCTTTAACCAACAACATTCTCTTAACCCAATGTAGAATATTGGACCCAGTATGAAAGGGTTTAGGTTGGCGAAGAGTTAATTGATTAATCATTAATACTTTCTTCATTTGCTTCTTTGAGAAAAAGGTAAATAAATAGGAATGGCAGTCTGATGTCTAAGCAGGGAAGGGCAAAGTTGTCACACATGGTGACGGTGTGGAGTCCCCACAGCTCCACCCTGACTGCCCTTTCCTGGTTTGTGGCCTCAGTGCCTGAGACAGTCACTGGTGAATTTAGCCTGCCAAACAGGGAGGGCTCCAATTTCCAAGTAGGAAATTTCCTGTTGGGAATTGGCTCCTATTTACCAAATAGGCACCAGCTATTTTCTAAGTGGTGAATTGAGGAAAAGAGAGACCAAGAATGTTTCCTGTGCTAGCCAGGGAAGGCTGTGGCACCATAAGGAATTAACTCCAACTCCAGACTAACCAGATCATGGTCCATCCTCTCTTCCTGCACCTTTTACCATTTAATATAGATAAAGGAATTTTGGGTTTTTTTCTCCCATGTCTGGCTCTTACACAGGCCTACTCTTGGCTTTGCTGCTCATACCTACAATCTTTCACAGAAATATAAGCAGATAAAAAGACAAGCTAAATATATATATATATATATATATATATATATATTTTTTTTTTTTTTTAAACCCAAACTTTTCTGGAAAGTTGATTTCAGATGTAAGTTGTGGGTTTGTTGGACATGTTCAGATTAATGTGCACTGCAGTGCAGTGAATATTAAAGGAACTGTCAAGAAGGAAAATCTGTGTATGGGATAAATTAGGACTCTCTAGGGATTAAAAAGATGTAGGATTTTTATTAAGTAGCTAGCCTACCATTGAAAAATAATGAGTAGTTTCCATAGCAACCTCACTTTCACATGGAGCAGACATACCGTAGCAACATAAAAAAGAACAGTATCAAAGAAGGAATAAAACTGAGCTGCACTATTTGGATTTTCAAAAATATCCCTCTGTCCTGAACTCTCTGTTTACAACGCAAAGATCAGTAGATCAGAGGTTTTTTCTTTTTTTTTTTTTTTTTTTTTTTTTTTTTTTTTTTTTTTTCCCAGAGACTGTAATTGTTATAACTTTCATCCAAACACTTGGTTAAAGGAAGTGAAGTGATAAATATTGCTGAAAAGTCAACTGGAAAAGATTATAGTTCTTTCCAGTCTGTACTGTAGATTGAACAAAGGCAGGAGCATTTCATGTTATCAGCATCTTGTCACAGCCCCGTATCCCTGGGGGAGCTCAGTTTGTCTGGGAGGCTGCTGCTGGTATTTCCTGCGTGCAGGAAATGTGTGTGACACTTTGTATTACGCTCATGTTACTCAAAACTTGACCTGTGCAGAATATTTGTGAGAAAAAGCCCAGGAACTCAAAAGTCAAACTCTCCTGGCTTTAATTTCTCAAAATTCAGGTTCAAGTTCCGCTGAAGGTTGACTAAGGGTTCAGATTTCTTCAAGCAAGGCTGGCTGGGTTCCTTAATAATTTCATGGAGAAATCAAGTAGAAATGACAAAATATCAAAAGAGAAAGGCCAGACCAACAGCTGACAACTTTGACAGAGGTTTGCTGTGTTTTTTTCATGTCAGTGTGGGTCCAGAATTCTCAGGAAGTGCTGAATGCCATGAACTTCCAGGAACTACATCTCAGGAAACTTTCAGATACACCAGCTTTACAAGAGGGTCTCTCTCTCTGTGTTCTGCTCAGGAATAGGCCTCTAAATGACCTGACAGTAATAAAAAAATTACTGTTTTTCTTTTCTAGCCTTTTTGAGAAAATGTACAAGAAGATTTTTAAATACAGATAGAGAAGGGATTATAAATATAAGAAATACTAAGTCAGGATACAAGTAAAGAAAAAGTCATTAGTAGTAATCATTATAATAAATTAGAAGATTGAGTTTCTAGAGTAAGAAGTGTCAGAGATGAAATCCCAAATATATCAACATTTTCAAGACAGGTTATGTTGTTATCTGGCCAATAACTTTATAACAGCGTAATTGTACCTGAAGAACCATCACAGAATAAATGTGCTCTCTCCTGCATGAGCTGGTTCTTAGTCCCAAAACTTGTGTAATTCACCCATAAGAATGCAAGAGGCAATGGCAGACCAAGCTTTCTGATGATGTTACACTGACATTTATGTCAATACTAAAGATAATGTGACACGGCACGATGGGTTGGATCTGTTGAAAGAACACAGACCCCATCTATTTCAAGTCAGTCACATGTGACACCAGAAAATATGGGTCATATTTGAAGGGTGAGGGAAATAATGTCTGTGAAGAAAAGACTTGGAGTCATTGAAGGATATCAAATGAAGAACAAGCTCCCTGTACATTAATGTGTTCAAAAAAGCTCACATGTATTTGACCCTTCAGTAGGAAGGAAATTACAGCAGATTTTGGCTGATCCTGATGGGATTGTTAATTAAAAATTACATGTGTGACAACTGCCTGTGTTTCAAAAGGTGTTGAGCACAATGGAGAGGATTTTCTGATGTTGCATAAGAGAAGGAAAAATATGTCACACTAAGTTGAGTGAGTTTGAAGTATTTGTTTGTTGAAGTGAAAGTTCAGGGCTCTATTGTGTCATCTCTCTGATCTGCTTGAAAGAGAGGTAAATAGAGCAAAGAAAACTGAAGGTAGGGAAAGATTTCCAAAGGAGGCAAGTAGGTGTAGTCTGATAGTTGAAAATATTGCCAAGGATTTTTTAATGTCTGGGATTTTTTTTAGTCAGGACTAATGGATTGTCTAATTCAAACAGAGCTCAAATTCAGAGAAGACCTGCAGCCATCAGGATTTCTGGATAAATGACTTTAATCATCCTTTACAATTGGTGAATGTATTAACCTTCCTGATTTGTGAAGCTTTGCCATGTGAACCTGTTACTGCACTACAGGATTTGCCTCAGGGCAGCTGATTCAGGGTTGTTGATATGAACCTGTCCTGCTCCACCATCAGCTTGTTTCCCTTTTGCTTCAGGTATCATTCAATCAGCCCAGGCTTGGTAACTCAGCTTAGCTTACATTTACCTCTGAGTGCCAGGTCATAAAAGTGAAATTGTGCATAGTTATTGTAGGGAAACTGATATCTAATGATTTCCTGTGCTAAGTCCTTTATAAATGCCGTCAGGTAATATGCTATAAACACTATTCTTTTTTTTCTGGCCCCAGCTCATGGAAATAGGAAGGAACTATTAATTGCAAACAGGTGAAAAAGGCCATAAAGATCATGAAATTTTGCTTTTGCAGCAAAAGTTCTCACACATAGTTAAATGTTGTTGAAGTCTGTCCTTTAAAATGTAGACAGGAGATTAGTGTGGTTCCAAAATGTTTGTATACTTAAAATTAAGAATTTGCCTACGTGATTTACTGAACTGGGTTATTCATTAACACAGAAAAGTGCAATTTTCAAGTCAGAATGTTGCAAATAGTTGTTTTTCTTGATGATATTTTCCATCTCTCTTCTTCCTTGTACAGAACTTTCCATATGGCTTTAATTTCATTAATACTAAAAAAAAAATTGATTATAATGAAAAGGTTTTGATCTTAACTCTACAAAGGCAAATTAATAGATAAGACCAACAGTCACCTTGACTTTCTGTTATACTCTCCAACATTTCTGCTTGGGCTACTTAGAGCTATGGCAGCTTTCTCGATAAAATACTTCTTAATGCCAAATGCTAATTATTCATGGGAATGTGGTTTTCTATAGCCCCAGGTTGTTGCAGAAAATCGCAGCTTTTGATATTACTAAATAAAATAATGTTTCCCCTGTGGCATTTTATTGCATACCTTGTTTGATGAAATGTAAAATTTTAAGGTAGTTTCATTAGCAATGAACCCAATAGTGTTTGCTTTTGGTGTCTGATTGTACTGTAGTGGTTTAAAAGAAAAGGTTTTGAGTAATTTTATTTTTCTACAGAGTTTCTTGGAGTTTCTTGAACTTTCAAAGTCTGTTTTCTTGACCTGCACTAGAAAATATATATATATATATATATATATATATATATATGATTTCTAGGAAGAAAGCTGTGATGTGAAAAGCTGAGAGATCCCAAGTCATTTTGTTTCCATGATGATCTGAAGTGCACTTTCCCTTCATCAGTTATATGACTCTCCATCCAACATCACTTACTTTTCAATTAATAACTTTTTTTCCAAATCCATGCCCTTTGGGGAACAGATTCTTATTATGTCAGGAATCCTCTGCTGCTTTTTACAACTGCTCAGATTTTTTTAAAATACTTTCCTTGTGAATTATGAAAACCTCTAGCTACTATGATGAGGCTTGATGTTCATCAGGGAGTTGCTTTTTTCTGTGCCTGCAGGCCTGATCCTGACCCTTAGGATTCAGTAGGGAATTTTGCCAGTTGTGGCATGGAGATGTATCCCAGCCACAGGGGTACAGCCTGCAGTGTTTTTGCAGGTGAAAAGGCAGTGCCTGAGCTGCTGTCCTCATAGGAATTTCTTCCCTTTGGAGTCACTCTAAGCTCTTGACCCATGTGAAGCCATAGCTGGTGGCCCTCAATCAGCCTTTGCACAGCCTGTCCACCTTCAGGGTGCCCTTGCAGGGTGCCTCTGCCTCACTTTCCCCACCTGCAATTGCTCCAGAGGGCACTTGCACTCCCAATATCTCTTCTAAACCTCACTGTAGTGCTGGGATGGTTAAATAACTGCCCCTTTGTAGGTAGCACTACTGAGAAGATGCTCCTCCTGGTCTTGTTTCAGCTTCATGCCAAGGCATGCTGCTGGTAGCTGGTGGTGTGTCTTCTTCAAAGGATGGCTGCCATCCTGGCTTGCTTCTCTGCAGAGAGCAAAGAGCCTTTGAAAGTACCTTCTGCCTCATTGGAGTAATGAGCGCTTAAAAAAACCTCACCAACCCCAGAGCCAGCTCAGTTGCTCAGAATTTTGCTGGATTCTGTGTAATTAATTAAGATTTTTTTTAAGCGTTGGTTGCTCTGCCAGCCCGTGTATCTAGGTTGTGCCAGTTTCCAGGATTCCCCTCCACCTCTCTCCCCGCCCCTTGCCCCGGTTCCTCGCACAGACCTGAGCAGCTGCAGCCATGGAAGACTTCTTTGTAGAGGAGGCAGCTCCAGTGAAACAGGTAGGCGGGCTGGGGTGGCACTCAGTGCCCTGAGCGTGCTGTGGTGGCTGGCAATATTTAAACCCAACCCAATATTTAAACCCAACAGACCCAGGTTCCAAGCAGCTCACACACCCCTGCTGCCTGCCAGGCAGCAAGGGTGATAGGATATCTCAGAGACACATCAGGTGTGGCCCAGAGCAGCCTGTGATTCTGGATGAAGATGTCCTGTGTCCTCTGGGAGAAGGCTGAAAAGTTTCTTTGCCACTAGAAATCTCTGTGTTTTGCTCATGGTGGTGCGTGTTGCTGCAAGCCGACCTCTGTGTCCCAGGGAGCAAGGAATCCGGCAGGAATGATGCTGAGCAGAGAAGTTCTGAAGTCTTGTGGGAGCAGGGAAGGAGAGGAGAAGTCTGGAGGTTTCCTGTGCTGGCCTGGGTGTGATGAGTGTTTCACTGATCTGTCCTCAGATGGAACTATTGGCACTGTTGTTGCTTCTCTGACATTTCCATTTCAGGATATGCTGGATGCAGATAACTGAGGACACTGTTGTAGCACAGGCTACACTGGATTTGTCCTGTCTGCCTTATATTGACATAGAATGCTTTCTTCCTGTGTGATTCCTTTTATTTTGTCATTTTTTTTCCATTTGGTTGTTGGTTGGCTGTTTTTTTGTGAGTCGGTTTCTCTTTAACTTATTCACACTCTGCAAACCCTCCTGTTGCTTCAGCCCTGCCCTAGGCAAACATATCTCTGTGCAAAATTGGACAAAATTATTTACAGTAATCTCTGTGTGGGGCAGAAATGTGAAGCTGGTTAATGCCATGGAGTTTGATAAAAAGGATGCAGGACAGCAGGTGATTTGTTATTGATGAAGGTTCTTTAGGCCAAACCTGATTTTGGGGAGTGCTTTCTCCACTAGGAAAAATGACAGCTGCGGAAGTTGCTTGTTACACTTCTCTCATTCCACCAGACTGGTACTGCAGTGTTTGAAGAGTTGTGCATTAGCATTGAGCTGGGTCTTCTATGATGTAACTGTACAAACTGAGATATTCAGGGTGGAAAATGCTGTTAAACAAAAGCTAATTATTTGAACTCGCTTTTTAACCCATGGGCATATTTTGAAATGAGCTATTCTCTTTGGTCACAATGGGGATGTGGGCTGAGTTTTGCTGCTCTTTGAGTAACTCCTGAAAACATCTGCAGCATTAGCAGCATCAGATCCTGTCACACTTTTCCAGTGACCCTAACCCAGATAGCAGCTGAGAGCACACAGTGCACAAGCTGTGCTGACAGGCAAGGATGTGAATACAGGAGAAATCTACAACCAGTGGGAGCCGCAGGTCTGATGTTGCTGGTGGCAGTGCTGCAAAACCTGCTTGCTGAAGAGAGATGTTGTGTTTGAGTGATGGTTCAACCAAAAATACATTTCTCAAGGGAATCGTGAGCAGACTCAGGATGCACCAACTTTGGGACTCATTATCCTGAGCTCTACTGCATGGATGGGCAGCTATTCATCTATTGGGATTCCAGTCCTTCCCTGATACAGTGGGATAGCAGCATTCCTTACCTCCTGGGAATGTGGTGAGGATGAATCCCGCATCAGTCTGCCGGTTGCTGTGGGACTGTGTTCGCTTCATGCCTGAAATGGTGGACCTGATAGGGAAATCTGTGTTTCTGATTAGACAAGCTGGAGAAGAATTTGATCCTGCTCAGTGAATTTAAAGAAGTGCTCAGGACATTCATCTTACAATAATATTTGGAAATGGAAGATTAATATTTGCAAAGTCATGTCATGTTTTACAACTCTTTGTAGGAGTGAAACCCCATTGTTTCCAAACCAATTTGGCAAATAGGTGTGCATTGAACGTCACCATTTTTTTAGTGGATAGCTGACAGTACATGTGAGAAGAGTGAGGAGTTATATTCCTGTGTTAAATAATGAAGTAGGCACATCAGTAACAGGCTACCACTTCTTTAAGCAGATTTGAGTAATTTAGACATACGCTGTTCAGTCTGTATGGGCAATTTGCTTGTGCTGGATAACTTGTTTTCCTCTGCATTGATGCAGGTAGAACGAGACTCCAATTTCATGTTAATATCTATCTGGAATTTATGACTTTGCCCAGTTTAAATGCCAGTTTCCCTTGGGAGTGTTGTGTCATCATGTAAATACCACTGTAGGACCCCTACAAAGGGCTAGGCTCAGCTGTTTTCTTTTACTGTCCCTGGAAGCAGAAACTGGGGAAAAGTGGCTTTGAATTGTTGAAATTATGAACTGAGGATTTTTTGCGTGTGTTTTTATTTTAATACGATGATTATATCTTTCTGCAGATTTCCACATGCTTGCAGTCATTTTTCAAAGGCTGATATTTTAATGAGTAGGAGAGTTTGTGGACTATACCTGCATAATTGTTTGGTAAGTGTTTTGGATAATGGAAGAAGGAGTACAATTAAAGTTTGCAAAATTGGTAATTGCAAGCACTCTCAAAGAGGACAGGCATAGAATTTCAGATGATCGTGATAAATGTGAGTGACAGTGTGAAATCAATATGATAAAAGTCAAGAAAAACAAATGCTGAGTATTATAGTTAGGAAGGAAAGTCATTTGATGCCAGGACAAAATGGGGAATAACTGGCTAAGCAGCTCCCTGCAGGAAAAGGAGTTTGTGGCTTTTATAGATGGTTGCTGACAAGTTAGATATAGATCCAAAATGTGTGCAGCTGCAGAAATGGTGGTGCTCATTCCAGGGTGTATTGATGGTTGTATTTAAGTTTTGGGATGTAATTATTCAGTTCTGTTTGGTACCAGAGAAGTCTGAAATTGAATGCTGGGCCTAACGCTTGGAGGGAAATTAGGGAAGCTGGAAGGGGTCCAGACGAACTCAGAAGGGTTGAGGAACAAGAAAGAAATTTGAAAAACTATATTTGTTTAATTAAAAAAAAAGAGAAAACTGAAGAGAAAAAACTTTAAGTGTCTTAGCTATAAAAATGCTTTTTTGTAATAAAGTTTTCTACTGAGAAATTTTAATTTGCAACAATAATATGTTGTTTAGATTTTAGAAGAAACTTTATAATTATACATGGCTTTAAGAAAGAATATGGAGTACTTTTTGTGAAGGGACCAATTCAGAACAAAAAACCAAAACATCTGTCAGTGGTAGTTGGGACGCTGCTGCAAGGGGCTGGAAATTCCCCTGGGCTACCTTCACCAGTCTTTCTGTAGATTTCATTTCTGTGGAAAGTGCAGGCTATGTGCTATGCCCAAAAAGGATTTTTTTTTTTTTTTTATGTCCTGCAGAGGAATTTTGTGATGGCATAGAAGAAAGATGCAGAAACAACAGCTATGGAGGTGCTATCAATAATGTCCCAAGGAGTCAGGGGAAGGGTGTGGATGTCAGGGCTGCTTCTCACAAAGGAGAGGTGCTCTTGATGTCCTTCGGGTTAAATGCCAAGGAGGCATTCCTAAAAACCTGCAGATGAATGGCTTATTAACGAAACAGGAGTTTATAAATACCCAGTTTTGGAAGAATTCTGCTTCTTTAAATGAAACAAGTGATCCTATATTGCTCGATGCCATCCTGTAACATCAGGTGACCACCTGTCCCTACCACAGAGTTAGCTACCAACAATATTTGGGGTCATTATTTAAGAGGTATCCCATCTTTTAACTAAAAAGATGATGTTTCACTTTATTATGTGTTGAGTTGGGGGACATGTAAATAAGAGGGTGAGTCAGGGAGAGCTTCAAGGGTAACTCCTATGATCACTTTCCTGGAAAAGGTTCCATTTTATTGCTTGGCTCGCAAGAAAAGAGCTAAACTGAAAATCCTTTCCCTATGGGTTCCATTAAGCAAAATCAGGGATCGAGAGTTGTCATCTGCCCAGACAGTTTTAGGAAAAGAACTATAGCTCTTATGTAGCAAGCAAAGAGTTTTTGTTGTGAGTAAATATCTAGCAAAATCCTTAAGTGGAAACAAGCAGAGATACAGGCTGGGTGGGAAATGGGTTGGGAGCAGCCCTGAGTGAACCCTGGGGGCGTGGGTTGATGAGAAGCTCGGTGTGAGCATGCAATGGGTGCCTGCAGCCCAGAAACCCAGTCGTGTCCTGGCCACATCAAAAGCAGCGTGGTCAAGGGAGGGGTTCCTGCCCCTCTGCTCTGCTCTCAAGAGATCCCATCTGGGGCCCCAACACAGGAAGGACAAGGACTTGTTGGACCAAGCCCAGAGGAGGCCATAAAAATGCTCAAAGGGCTGGAGAACCTCTGCTATGAAAATTGGTTGAGAGACTTGGGATTGTTCAGCTTGGAGAGGAGAAGGCTCTGGGGAGACCTCAGAGCTCCTTCCAGTGCCTAAAGGGGCTCCAAGAGAGCTGGAGAGGGACTTTTTGCAAGAGTGGGGAGAGATTGGGCAAGGAGTAAAGGATTTAAAGTGAGAGATGTTATATTTAGATTAGATATTAGGGAGAAATTCTTTACTGAGAAGATGGTGAGGCCTTGGCACAGCTTGCCCAGAGAAGCTGTGGCTGACCCATCCCTGGAAGTGCTCAAGGCCAGGTTGGATGGGGCTCTGAGCAACCTGGGATAACGGAAGGTGTCCCTGAACGTGGCAGGAGGGTTTGGACCAGATGGTCTTTAAGGTCCCTTCCAACCTAAACCATTCTGTTTCTATGACGTGTAAATGAGGGTGCTGCTGGTAGCTTGATATTTTTGGATTTCTAAGCCTGGGGATATTTAGCAAGGTTATAATTCAAAACATGAACAACTTTTAGGGCTTTCTGCTGAAAAGTTGTTAGAGCTTAAGGATGATTTAAGAGAGAAAACTGACAATTTAAGAAGCACACTGAAATGTCATGCATTTTGATCACTTTGGTGGAGTTCTGGATTATCTGTTGGCATGACAGTCCAGAAGTATAAAGCATGACAAGGGCTAAAGCCATTTATTCCTGAAGGAATAAAACAGCCCAACCAAAAACTTATTCCCTTGATGATCATGACTCTACATCAGACTGCTTGAGTTTCCACAATAAAGTAAGAGGAAATAAGAGAATGCTGTACTATGGTGTAGTTAGAGTTGGATCAATGAGCAATTAAAATAAATTTATCCAATTAACTTGGCCCTTTCTTCTATTCTCAAGCTGTTTTCAGATGAGCCTTGTCTCCTGTGTTTTTTTCTTTGCTGTAGAGTACAAAACATTTCTGCATCCAGATCCTCTGCAAATTATGATTGCAGTGTTTTTCCTGTTCAGGGGCTGATTAATAAATTCTTAAAAGAACACTTTAAAACCAACACAGTATTTTATGGTTTGGTTGTTGAAATACCAACTCAGTATCTTGAATTTCACAGATTTTCAAATTTCCTGAACATGCTCTTAGTTATTTTCAGGTACATCTTTGCAGCCTCCACCAATTTCATAAGCTAGACCTCTCCATCCTTCTAGCAGTCCTAAATTTATTTTCCTTTTATGAATTTTTCCATTAGCTTTTGAATCCATGTCCCTTTTTAGGGCATTATATGCAATGTTGCATCATTAATTTATTGGAAGATAGATTAAACAAGCATTCCCTGCTCACCTTTTTCATTCCACACCACCTTCTTTAGACCCTTGTCTTGTATGTTTTTTTTCTGGTCTGTTTCCTGTTTCTTGCCTAATGACTTGCGTCCTTGACTGACCCTGATCACCAGCTGACGTTTTCATAGATCTGTTTGTTTTAACCCAAGCTCTCCCTGCTGAGTGCTAATTACTCAAACTCCATCATTCTCTCTGTAAACTTTAGGGTCGTTTCTTCTTTGTGCATCACTTTACCTGTGTTTGCACTGGGCTCTTGTGGGACATTTCATCATTCCCCCATCCATGAGGGTTTAGTCTCAAGACTCTTGAGAGCCACTTGAGCAAATCCCAGTGTCATTCTTTTCCTGTGCCCCAGACTCTCTCTGACATCTTGGCTCTTCTGTATCCACTTGTTGTTAGAGCTGGTCATTGCCATTGATTTCAGCTCCACTGAGGTTGGTGGATACATTCACTGGGATGGATGAGTGTCCCTCACATGTCATGTTGAATTCCCCTTCCAGGTGCTCTCTAACCTGTTGGTTTGGTTTAGTAATTGATAGTGTTCACTTTCTGCTGGCACGACCAGAGATGCAGTCCTTTAATTCAGGAATATAATAATTTTGCCACAAGTTAAACAATAAATCATAAAATAAACTGGTATTTTGGGGTCCTTTTTATGATTCCTGCAGTTTTGCAGCTAGACCTTGGGAAATTATGCCATCTGAAAAATTTAGTCACTCCATGGAGATATTTTGTCAGTGGTTTAAAAATTGGACATGTTAGATTTATGGCTCTGAAAAGCTAATGATCTCTCAGTGCATTGTCAAACCCTGCTGGGCTTATGCTGCCCATAAGCCAGTCTAAACCTTGGTGTCTATAAGGGAATGTGCTTTGGTGATTAACAAGGTGTTGTTTTCATCATATATGTATTACACTGAACCTTGTCAGAACAATTATGATCTAGCACATTTATTAGATTGCATCTCCTATGCATGGTTTCATAAAAAAAAAAAAAAAAAAAAAAAAAAAAAAAAAAAAAAAAAAAGGCAACCCAAGGGGCAATGTATATATTTGCATAGATTGCTGGAAAAGGTGTTCGATAAAATATTGCTGTGTTTTTATGTTCTGAGAATGTCTTGAATTGCAGCCTCAAGCCAGATGATAAATTCCCTCAGTCAGGTATGGCTGAATAAGTTCTTACCTTGATAAGTCAAAATAAAGACGTGTGGGCGGTTGTTTGGAGAATTTTTAAGGTGAAAGAAATACGAAAGTTAGTGGCTTTAGGAAATGCAGTGAAGGTGGGAGAGTGCATATGCTTCCAAAGCCTGGCACTGCTCTCACTCATTTAGGTTGCATCTCTGATGTGATGAGAATGCAGATTCATTCCATGGTAAGACATCAAAATAACCCCTCCCTTTCTTTTAACAGTAAGGCAGTAGCTTCAGGGAGTATCTGTGCCCCCTTTTGTGTGTGTTTGATGGAAATATCATCAACACTATCGCTCACTTCATCTTGCAATCAGTAAATAATGTATCCCTGCAGAACCATAGAATCAGTGAAGCTGGAAAAGATCTCCACAATCACCAAGTCCAACTCAGCATTGCCAAGGCCACCACTAAACCATGTGCAGAGCCACTTCTACAGGCCTCCAGGACTTGTGACCAGCACTTCCCTCGAGCCTGTTCTAATGCTTGACAACCCTTTTGGTGAAGAAATTTTTCCTAATATCCAACCTATACCTCTCCTGGCACAACTTGAGGCCATTTCCCCTTTTCCTCTTGCTTTTCTATGTGGGAGAAGAGACTGACCCTGACCACCCCACAACCTCCTTTCAGGGAGTTACAGAGAGTGGTAAGACACCCCCCCACCCCGAGTCTCCTTTTCTCCAGGCTAAACACCCCAGATCCCTCAGCTACTCCTCTTAGGAATGCCTTGCTATGATTTAGAAATACTTACAGGGAGGTTTTTCAGAAGCACAGCAGCAGGTGTGCTGATGCTCTTTGAAAGTCGGCAGAAACAGTCATCATTTTTGTCCCATGTAACAAAAAAACCAAACTTACTGTGCTGTGCCTGTTTCTGGGTTTGCACCCCTGTGCTTTGAGGGTAGCACAGCATCACTCCACACTGACTCAAGAAAATAAAATTCATTTTAGCTTCAAATGAAAAGTTCATTTCTTCCTTTGAGCTTTAGTGCCCCATAATGTGCTTTATGTGCCAGGACATTGATGTGTAAGCATGTGAGCCTGCATCTTTCTACATTAGTAGGATAGAATTGCAGCTGGTATAAACAACAGTTAAATACAGCTATGGAAAGGGAAGACAATGTTAGTAGTGGCCAGGGGATGTTTGTTTTATTTTATTTTGTTTTATTTTAATTATTTTTTGCTGTAGACAGGAATTGGAGCTGCTAAAATTACTGGTTATTTTCTCCCCAAATAAAGTGCTTTACAATTTATATTTTAAATACTTTCCAGATATCTTTTCTCACATAAATTCTATTGCATCTATAAATGTCAGTGAAACCAGTTTTAAAAATCTAGCTAATTGTCTGCATTTTGTATCATTTCCTGATCAGGCTTTTTGCTTGGCAGATTTTCTTGCATCTGATAAAATGTTGCACAATTTTTTTGTCCTTTTGTTTCCATCTCCAGCGACTTTCAGACTGCAGGTTTATTTAATAATTAAACAATGTCGCAGCATCCACTTGTTAAATAAGGGTATGAGAAACCTGGCAGTGATTTTCTGAGTCCTTATTAGCAAAGAAGAACAGAGAAACATGGAGTGCACGAAAAGCATCTTGGAGAACATAAGGGCTGTAAGGACTCCATAACAAGTCTCCTGGAAGAGCCCTCCAGAATAAGATGCAGGTTAAAATTCAGGAAAAGCTTTTTGCCAGTGCAGCCATCTGACCCTCCTTTATCAGAGGACACAGAGAGCCCTCACAGAAGGCACGTGGACCTGCTGGTGTAGGAATTCAGCAGGAGGGGTGAGGAACTCGCTGTGGGGACAAAGGTGCTGACTTCCTCACCTCACCTGTGCAAACCACCCTTTCAGAGAGTGCCTTTGCCTTAGTGAGGGATTGTGGTGTGCCCTCTGCTGCACAGGGCACACATGTGACTATGTAGTCTGTTTAAAGCTTTCTTCCGTGCTTGGGAATGCTGGTGGGGACGCTGGAAGCTCAGGGCAGACTTCTGCACGGTGGGAAGCTGCTGGAGAATGTGTCTCAATGAGAGCAGGTACACCTGCTGCAATCAAATTCAGACACCAAATGCCAGTTCTCCCAGCTACTTTGTGCCGTTCCTGCAGTGACACCCCTTGTCTTTCAAGTGTCTGTGTAATCCTAAGAACTGGTCCTTATTACTATTTCTCAAGCCAAAAGTTTCTTTCAAAAAGACTTTCTCTTAAGGAACTGTAATGACGAATGCAATCTTCAAGTCTTTTTCCTGCAATCAGCTCCTCACCCATGACATCTCCTGCCTGTTCTGTGAAAAGGTTTGTGCCCTCCATCAGCCTTGCACAGGCTGTGACAAGTGACCCAGCTGTATCCCACATCCACTGAGTGCTGGGCTTCAGCTGGGTACTGGGTGCCTGGAGCCATCAGCGCTGAAATCAGGGACAAGAGCAGCGATGATTTGAGAGGCACTTCAGGAGACAGCTCAGGGCAGCTCGGGATGTGGTTCATGGGATCAAGCCTCACTGGGGAATGAAGTAAACAGGGGCTTTAGGTACATAGCCAGTGCAGTCCTGGTGTATGTACTCATAGTATGTTAGTCAGCTCGTGTAGCATTTCAGATAATGACTGCTCCTTTTTAAACAGCAGAGACCAAGCAGGATCCTGAGCTGAGTAGGTGTCAATGTTTCTGTCAGTGTTTCTGCAGGGTTCACTCCTGCTGCCTGTTGGAGAGGCTCTGTGTTTGATTAAGGGTTCAGGCTGTACCTGTAAGGACAGACTTTGTGTCTGGCTTTCAAAGTGCAGCTACATCCATTCACTCAGACTTGCAAAACCGTAATGGAAATTTATCAGCTCAGCCACAAAGACTAATCTTCCAGCTTTAGCAGAATGGAAATACTAATGGCAATTTACTCGTCCATCAAAAATAATTACTCATCCCAGCTGAGCAGGCAAGTAAAATTTGCAAGACTCAATTAACTACCTGCACTGAGGAGAGTTTATATGACATTCTTGTTGCCAAGCACTTTGGTTCTTACTGGAGCTGTATAAATTAACCACTTCAGCGCTTTCCAGGAAACCCCATGGGTCAGAACTCGGATTCCTTGACACCTTTCGCGCTGTTAAGAGTGGCTTACACTGAGGAGCAGGTAATAGAAAATGTCTACATCAGGTAATAGGAAATGTCTGCAGTAGCAAAGTAATTGCTACCAGCTGCACTGGTGGCAAATACATAATGCTAAATGATACATAGTAATAAATGAAGTGACACAGTATAAAAAGGAGCGGCATTTTTTTCAAATCTTTTGGTATTTTAGGGCTTACTTAGCCAGTTGGGAGTCACGCATGGAACTGAGACCTGCTGAAGCAAAGCCCAGCAGCGAGGACTGGTGTGGAGCCACTGCAGAGGTGCTTGTGAAGAGGTTAATTCCATGGAGAAACTGTAACTATCCTCATATTTAATACTGTGCCTCCAGAGTGCATGTTCTGGTGCCCTGCTGCCCACCACAGGCCAGCCTTGGGGGAGATGGTGACATTCCCTTTTGTTCTCCCTTGGAGAGAGCTGAGGAGGAGACACAATGCTGTCCTGAGCGGTGAGGAAACCCAGATGGATTTTAGAATTTTAACAGAGTGATCTTCTCATCATCAGGGTTGTGGCAAGGGAAGTTGCTGGATCACAGAAGGGCAAAGTTTCTGATAAATAAAGCACAAATTTATCCGCATGCCAAGGGCCTTCCTTATGGTTTCTGTGAGCCAGCTAGGACGTTCCTGGGAAAAGTGGGACTGGTCATCACCTGCGGGGACGCTGCATCAGATGCATTTGTACCTGCCTTTGTGAGGCAGATTCCTTAAGCTGTGTTCTAGACCCTTCCAAATACCTCAGCAGCTTCAAATTTTGTTTCAAGTTGCTGCTTCCTGCTGCTGCAAAGGTAAATATTCTCTAGACAGGTACTTCAGCGTCTAATTTCTGAGCAAGAGGAGTTTGTGTAATGAAGTCTTGGATGCAGGGTAAATTGAATAGCTCCATTTGTTCAGACATAGATCACAAACCACCTGCAGCCTGAGTGACTGTCCCTCAAATGTCATGGGGACATGGGTCATGGTGGAAATACTGCAGGTTTGAGTCACACTCTTAAATAGAAACATGAAAATCAGGAAGCAAAGGAGGCTGTCAGCTCATCAGGCGCATCACCTGGCTTGTACTGAACGTGCTCTAAGACCAAAGCAGTGTCTGTTGGCTGGGCTGACACTCCGCCATCAAATCAGCTCAGTGCAAATCCTGAAAGGTACCAACTAAATATAAATGTGAAAGGCTCTGATGACAAAAATGCATCCAATTTTTTTTTTTTTTTTTTTTTTTTAAACTATGTCTGGATAGGGATTCAGAGAGAATATTTCTGAACAGCCTAAGAAAATGAAATGACTGTCAGTGAAAAATGCCATGGCGGGAAGACTTCAGTATGTTCTGACAATTTTATAGTCAATACTGAGATGGTATGCAAAAACCAGAAATTAACAAAACGTTGCTTCTTAAAACAAAAAAAACCCCATTCCATATATATTAAAACCATAGTCCACCCACCAGTTAATTAACCTTACAGCAACATAATGACCATTCAGCAGTAAGCAGTCTGAATTAAGTAACAAATTTGCTCAGCCAGCCACAGGCATTAAATAACCATACATACATAACTTCCACTGGTCAATAAATCAAAGCTACACAAAATCATTACTCACTTTTCTACATGTCTTTTCTTTGAGATTTCTGCTTTCTTTCCAATAATTGTGCACATTAAAGGCTTTTACAGGGTGTGTGTTGAAAGGGCATGGTTGAGATGAGCAAGGAGAGGGAACAAGTGCCAAGACTCAAAGGGATGATCTGCTCTGGTCCTGCAGGAAGGGCTTCACAGCTCCCATGCCTCTTCCTTGCAAATGGGTACAGGTGCTCCTGCAGGCCAGGCAACCTCTAGTTGTGAGTAAATTAGTCCTTGTGCTCCATTCAGTGTTTTTACAGTGTTAATCAGTACATCTAATTTCTCAGTACCTTGTTTTTCACCCTTCAATGAGTAAATACCAGTTCCTTTCATCTTGGAGAAAATAAATATGCTTCAAATGGTGAGACAGTCAAATACCAGAGAACTGAAGGCAAACGATACTCTTAATAATTTAATTTAAATTAACAGGACATACTAGATCATGACCTGCATGTTACAATCAACCCAAAGGCCTGTTCACAGGGTCCCTCAGCTCATCAGGTTCATCTTCTCCATGAAACACTTAATGCTCATTGCATCACCCATGAGCAGGTACAAGTTGAGGGCTCCTGGACAGTGCATCACAATGACCTCACCTTACAGGTGCTTGGTCTTCTGTCTCATCTCAGATAATGTCAGTCTCTCCTGTTTGAGTGTGGCTGGGTCATCCCTTCAGACTGGGCAATGAAGTTTTACCATGGAAAAGTAGCTACTGGCAGACAAGTTGTGACCTGGAGAATTGTCCTTACCACCAGGTTTTTAATTTTTCTCAAAACATTTATTCCTAAGACTTCCCTTGAGCAGATGTCACTGGATGTTGTCTGTCAAAATGTAAAGTGCAGGCAACAATATGTTAGAATTTTCTCTGTAAAAAAAAAAAGTTTAAAAATTTCTAGATAGTTCTGTTGAAACTCCAAAATAAACTTGTACCGCTTCTTTCTATGCTTTCTATGTCACTCTAAGATGTTAAGAAATACAAAGAGCTCAGTCTTAAAAGTTACATCTAAAGAATTAAAGCAACAAAGAAATATAGACAGGGTAGAGATGTAGGTAGCGACCAAGTCAGTGGGCAAGAGGGAGGATGAAAGAGCTGTAAAAAATAGATAACAAAATATCTATCTATAGTAGGCAGACAATAAAATGAAGTGTAGAAATATTTAGAGATAAACTCTTTGTGAATATTGATCATGCTTTCTAAAAATGTGCTGGGAGAAAGAAGAGTCCTGTCTTTGTGAAACCCAATGTTCAGAAGGGGAAATGCAGGATGGGAAAAAAGTGCTTGTTGTATACACAGTTGTGTTTTCTGTATTCTATTATGGAATCTAGTATCAAATGATTTCTACCCCTTAGTTTGTAATCATAGTGTCTTTTGGATTAGGGAAACAGAACATTTCATCAAGAGGAATCCAAATGCAAAATCAGGTACCTGTAGAAACAAAGACTCCAGAAATCCAGAATTTATGATTCCAATAAGCTCTGTGTAGCAGTTCTTGCAAATTAGACAAAATGCAGCCATCCAAGACTGCCAGTTTATCAGGTCAGTTGGAAAGTGCAGCACTTGCCGAAGCCCCATCCAGCACCAGCTGGATCTGAGCCTCTGCCAAATCTCTTCAGACAGTCGTGCAATGTGAGCAAAACCTCGGCTGATCGGGTTTGCAGCACAAACCCAAAATGAGTTTGTCACTCTTTTGAATTCCCACATACACTGGCGGAAAATTGCTGGAAAATGAAATAAAGAAACGACAGAAGCAGTTTAGTCTCTTGTCAGCTACGAGGTACAGACAGCCTTACACAAATATGATACACAGGCAAGCTCTTGTCAGTGTGTCCCGGTTTCAGCTGTGATGGAGTTCATTTTTTCCCAGAAGCTGGTGCAGGGCCGTGGTTTGGATTCAGAATGATGTTGATAACACACTGATGGTTTGGATTGCCAAGCAGTGCTTACCCTAAGCCAAGGAATTTTCAGTGACTCATGCTCTGCTATGGAGGAAGTGCAAAAAAAGCTGAGAGGGAGCATGGTCAGTGGGATATTCCATCCCACAGAACCCCATGCCCAGTATATAAACTGGGTGAGATACCCAGGAGAGAGGCTCATCATCTCATCATGGTTAAGGATGGGTTTGGCGTCGCTCAGCAGGTGGTGAGCAATTATATAATGCATCATTTGTTTTAGGTTTTACTTCTCCCCCTTCTTCTTCTTCATATTGTTATTATTGCTATTATATTAATATTACATTTTACTGAATTTCAATTATTAAACTGTTCTTATGCCCATGGATTTTACTTTTCCATCCCACCAGGTTAGGGCTAAAACAAATGGTGTAATCAGGCATCAAAGAGAAGGCGCTCAGATAGGAATGGCCTGTGGCTGGCTCTGTTCCTGGGTCTCAGTAGTCTCATCAAGCAGATTTCTCTGCTGATTTACCCCCCTCTTGGTTTCTCAGGTAGGTTGATCTCAAGCTGCTCATCCCACAGCTTGTGGGGATATGATTTATCCCCATATGAGAAGAGTGGGAATCTGCCATGCTCCTGGCAGAGCGTACAGATGCTTGTTGTTGCCATGATGCAGCTCCAGGCTTCTTCTGCTATGTCAAGTATTAAGTAAGGGCCAGCACATTGTGACACTGGCTTCTTCTGGACCTCAGGGCATGGTTCAAGTTCTGTTTATGCACTGAAAATTCAAAATTAAAAAGAAATAAAAATAAAAGAAGACATCAGCAGCAAGGTCTTTTTTCCGCTTGTTGTAGAGTTAGGGCTTGCTCACTTTTTGTGTGGGTGGAAGAACACAGTTGTGTCCTTGGTACAGGATACACAAATGTATGATGTCACACAAGTGAGTCCTTGAAACACACTTTGTGTATTTATATGTGTAAGGCTGTGCACATAGTGTGTTATTTAGAATAGCTTCTCTTGAACAGCCCTTTTTGGAGTAATTTCAGTTTTAAACAAGCCCTTGTTACTTGATATTCACTCTGCTATCTTCATACCTGCATTTCTTTTAGTCTCCTTTCAGAAGCCACTTACAATTGGAGAAGGTGCAAAAGATGCAGAATCCAATGGATTAGCATTGCAAATACTCAATTTTAGTACTAAGCTGGGCTCCTGCTGCTCTCTTGGGTCTCTGCCCATGTTTTAGACACTGGAGAGAAACAGGGGAGCAGAAGGTGTATGGTACGTGTTTTCACATCAGAGCATTACTCCTGAGAAGTGCTGAGCATTTTATTATCTATTTCCAGGGCATGTGTTGAGACAAAGATGGAAAGTTTCTCAAATGATGGGGGCCCAGTTTGTGGCACAAACTGGAACGGGATGTGGGGTCACATCTCTCATACAGCAGTGAGTGACTTACATAAGGAAACCGGGGTGACTACAAACAGGTGTCATATCACTTTTTCTATTAAAGTGATCAAATGGGTTGAATTCCCCAAAGATGAAGTTATTGAGGTTTGTGCTTGAGGCTACATAGCCCAATTGCCTGCAGTCTCAGGGGAGGGGGAGCTTTGCACAGGAAATGAACTCTGGCCATCTGAATTTTCTTTAATAATTGCCTTTAAGTCTATTATGTGTGCACCACATCAAATAATTACAGGTCTCTTTGTCTTTTTTTTTTAAACTTGTTACCTAGGACTATTTTCTTGGAAAATCAAGCTTAGTTATCTAGTCCTTGAGCTGTTTCTTCCTCTACCTCTGCTGCATTTAAGGATTTATCACTGGTCAGAGTAAAACCCCATGAAGCAGTAGTAGTCTTAAAAGTATAGTGATATGTGAATTGGATGAACAAAAGTGTGAAGTCAGGCTGTTTCCTGCAGTGTGGATTAGTGGAATAAACCAAATTTTGGTGTTCACACGTTTTGAAAAATGTTCCTTTCAGCCGTTTCTGCGTAGGACAAATGAACACAGGATGTTTATTGGGAACAAAGCATTTTACTTTCCAGTGATGAATTATCAGTCAGTGAGTTATTCCTGTGAAGCCAGTGGTTTCTTTTGTAATCTTTTGGGACTGGTTTTTTTTTGTAATCTCTTGGGTCTCTCTTTTACTTCTTCATGCTGCTCTCCCTATTTCTCAGTGAGGAGGCTTCCATCTCCCTCCATGTGAATGTAGGTCCACGTGAATGAAGGTTATGTGGTTAATTTTCCTTATTGTTTTTGAAAACTGATGGAGCCCAGGAGCAGTTTTAAAGGCAGGGGATGCCCTTCCCCCGCAATACGCCAGTGCCCTTGTCTGACCACCCTGGGTTGTTTGAGAGCCCAGTTTAAAAGCAAATACCTACCCTTGAAAGCAATCCCAGGCAACAGCTCACATTAAGTCGTGGGTGGTAAATGAGGCTCTGATTCACAGCGCTGCTGGGTGCTGCTGCTCTGATACCGAAGGGTGGGAAATAACAGACAAGCACAGGATTTTCCCTTGCAATCAAACCCTTTCTGGCTGGCTCTAATGGATCTGTGCAGGTGCACTGGAGCACGTGGATGCTTGGAGGCAGCTTTGGATTTCTGTTCCTGTTTCAGCCTGGGGTTTTTGGCTGCAGTGTGTGGGTGTAAAATCCACCACCCTGTTATGCAGTCAGAGCGATTGCTTTGCATGCCAAGTAGCAGCACTCACCTTTTTGCACCAGGTAACCTCCCAACTATCCAGGAATGCCCCATCCCAGTTCCCTTGTAATTAATCTGTTCCGTTTCAGCCATAAATTTGGCCTAATTATGGTGTTTTGTAGCAGTGCAGCCATTGGACTGCAGTCCTTCTGCAGGTGTGCTGCAGGAAGCCGTGGAAATGCAGCTGCCACCAGAGTGTCTGGGAGAGCAGGGCCCAAATGACTCGGGCTGCATAGCAATCAGCCCAAATTGCTGTCAGTTTGATGGGAAGGACAAATGGGCTGACAATAACACACGGCTGTATTGACAGACAGCCCTTCCCCGCAGCTGTAAAAGCTGAATAGGAAAAGGTATCGCAGGACTCCAGTGCAGAGCCCAGCTGTGAGATTGCCAGTTTGTGTTTTATTTCGCCACCAAATGCTATTACACTTGACATTTATGCGTGTTCACCACTGTAATTGTAAATTGTGTTATCGAAATAAAGAATGGTATGTGAAAGCCACAAATGATAGCTCATTTAGTTCTTTCCTTGTGGCTTTGGCTCATCATGATTTTTGACTTACAAAAGACTTGGCAATTACACAACTGGGCACAGTGAGAGAAAAAAAAAAAACCAAAAAACAAAAAAACCAACAACAGAAAAACCAACAAAACACTATACACTTCTGGATCAGATTTTTAAATTAGCTGAATTTTCTTTGCTGTGGAATTGTGTTGTCTGGTAGGACAGGTTTCCACATGGGATATTTCTGTGATCATAAAAATTTGTGCATCTGAGCAGATTGCTTGGAACATGCTGTGGGAGAGACTCTGTGGCATGATGTTTCTCTGGTATTTTCTAGTGAGGGCAAAAATTTATGTAAGATTGAGCTCTCAGGGATCAGGCTGTTTCAAAGGTGACATGAAGGAATACACAAGAATTTGGAAAGAGAGGAGGATGAGCTGAGGCACAGAAAAACTTGCAACAAGTCACCTAAAGGATAACAAAAATACCCCACTCTGAATACATTAGGAACATGTGAAAGGAAAAAAAAAACACCAAACCAAACTAAACCGAAAAACCCACAAAAAGAAAACAAACAAATTAAAAAACCCAATTGCATAACGTGGAAAGAAAAAACAAGATGACTGAGAAAAGGCTAAAATTTTTATTCTTTATTTCAGTCTTCTAAAAGAAATTTATGATCCTTTAATTAAAGTGATTAACAAGGAGACAGGTGACCTGGAGAGAAGAGGGGAGGAGAAAACACTATAAAATATGTAGATAAGTCAGACATATTTAGTTTAGGAGTGTCTGGGTAAAATTACCTGTGAGAATGAACCACAGTTGGGGAATGAGCCACAAGGAAGGAAGAAGAAACCTGAGAGAATGTTCCACCAGTCAATCTGACTCCAGTAGCCCAAAGGAGAATGGATCTATTAATTAATAACCCCGTGGAGCTTAATAAGGAGAAAAAAATAGACCCTGTGGCTTTGTCAGGTTTAAATTGTGTCATCCCTGTAAAAGGATGGGATCTGCCAAGTGGATAAGAAGTGGTAGGTTGACATATCTTGAATTTTAGCAAGGCTTTCAACACCATTCCAAATCATTTTTCCCAAAAGGTGTAGAGGTACAATGTTCTCAAAATGGGTGTAGAGATGCCTGAAAAGCAGTAGAGTGACCTGCTCATGGTTTTCTGTAAAGCTGGGAGAGCATTTCACTGGAATGTACCCAGGCATCAAACCTTGGGTCGTGTTTTCCATATTTTCACTGGTTTGGATGAGGGAGGAAAATCTGCCCTGCTGACATTTCCTATTGATGCCAGCCAGGGATGGGTTACAGACACTGAAGGGTACAGGATTAGAATACAGTGGGGCTTGGAGCTGCTTGTCAAATAGCCTAAAGTCATTAAAATAAAGGTAAATAAAAAGTGCTATCTACGGGTCTGAAGGGAATCAAATGCAGAGATATAAATGGGGAATATTTCACTGGGCAGCACAGAAAGAGCTGGTGTTAGGTCATAAATTAGGTCGACATTATTAATGCTGTTGTAAAGATGTAAGGAATTTCTTTGAGGGAAGTTTTAATAAGAGTAGCATTGGTAGGATGTGGGAAATTGTTATTCTGCTATAAATTTTTTTTTTCTGTAATTTGAGTCCCAGTTTCAGAATTATAAGTACAAAGCAAAAAGAATCCAGAGGAAAGCAAGAGTGACAAGATTTAAAAACTAAACAAAACTGAGCTCAGCTTGTTTGAAGGCTGAATTTGTTTGATTTAAATTGAGAAGATTTCAAGGCATCTCCAGTGCACAAAAGCTTTTTAGAAAATGGAGAGTAGTGAGTCAGGAGCAGAACAAGAGTGAATGGACTTTATTTTGAGATAAGTTTTTAGCAGGAAAAAAAACTATTCTAAGAATAATTAAGGTTTTTGACAAGCTTGAAAGAACCCTGCAGTTGTTAATGCCTGATCCTCAATGATTACTTAATGAAAGATAACTAAAAAAAATCAAAACAAAATGCAAATATAGTGTAAATTCGTAATTTTTACTAATGCATCATAAAAATACTGCGCCTAACATGAAACTTGAATAGAAATAAGTTAACAAGGGCAGTTTGCACTGCAGGTTTCCATATGGCAATTAGCTCAGTTCTGTGCTGTTTTCCTGTGTGCCTCTGGATGGACGTGTGTGATGGAACTGTGTGGAGCCAAAGGCGCCGAATGAAAACCTGGCCCTGCTGGAATCAGTGATCGCTTCTGGTGCCTCCTTTGAAGGGAAAACAAAAGGAGGAGAGAAAAATGAAATGCAGCCAGTTTGAAACTTGCAAATAACAGTAACTCACAGCAGCTATGCCTGAAGTCTCCAAATTCAATCCCCAATATAAACACCAGTGTTTGCAAAGCCTGGGGGTGCAGGGATGCACCAGGCTGGGCGATGCAGGTCTGTTTTCCCAGCCACTGGCAGGAGTTAATGCCCTTCACAGCAGGACGTATGAAGGGTGTGGAGAATGATTAGCACTCACAGTCTTGACCTGCTGAAATGTGTAAGCAATATTTCAGTGAAGCTAAAGCTCTAACCTTCAACGCCACACAGGGACAGAAGTGTTTTTATTTCCTCCCTATGTACAAAGAAGGTATGAGGCTAGATTTAAAGAACATTATAATATATCTTAGTAGGTGATGTGCTATTAATGGTTATCAGGAATATCTACAATCTGCATCGTTCAGATGTCTTATGAGGAGTGGTTTTCTGGGAAAGGTGCATCACTGGTCCTTGGCAAGTTCAGCAAACACTGAAACACATTGTTTTGTGGGGAAAAGTCAAGAAAGCTGTTCTAATCCAAAATTGGTTTGAATCTAAAATATTTCATTTAATCAGTAAGTGAAAAACACTCCAATCAGTTCTGTCATTCTTTTAGTCCTAACTTCAGGCTGCAATATTGGCTAGACTTTGAGAAAGTGGTGGGGTTTATGACATTTTAAAGAAAGAAAACCAATTCCATTTGTAGACTGTCCCTTTCTTAACAAACCTGTTTATGAGAAAACTTATGCACAACACAGCATAGATCTTGATATGGTGGAAATTAAGTTTGAAATTGAAATGCATTCCATTTCAGAAACTGTATGATATCCTGAAGTTTAAGTATGAGCTTGGAAATGTGGAAATAAATTAGCCCCTTTCATTCTCTTACTAGTAAACTTTAAAAAATAAAATTTTACCCTTGAAGGACAAATGATTCAAAGCACTGGAAGCAGAAAGCCTCCATGGATTTCGGTCATACCCTCAATCACTTCTTCTAAATTTAAGCATAGATATGAGAAACACCCCTGGTTCTTTATACATTAAAGCCTGGATCTAAACTCCATGCTTTTGTCACAACTTTATATGGAGACATAAATCACTAAACAGAAATCTCTGTAAAGCCTCATTATAAGAAGGGACCTGTGTTAGTAGCATTGATTGAGTTGCTGATTTACTGCATCCTCATCGTTGAAGTTCTCAGTCTACTAAATGTATTCCACATGCATCAGGAGAAGCTGATATTTATGAAATCAAATATACTGAAAGGCACACAGTTGTGCCTTTCCGAGATGTAGTTTGATCTTGATAAATCATGGAATTGTGACATACATTTGTCATCAGAAGCCCGGCAAGGGGATTTGAAGATGAGCTGAAGGTCTGAAGAAGGGCTCCTGTCCTTTTAAAATCCACAGTATTTAAGCTCATGCCCAATTCTGTTAATTTGTGCTTTAATTTACCTGCATGCAAGTTCAATACTTGTGTTTTAGTATATAAAAAAAGATGCTTAGTTTGGATGATGATGATGATGATGATGATGATGAGCCTGACAGATATTTAAACGCACATGTGGTCCAAAATATCCAAAACAGACTCTAAAATGCAGAGGTTGCAATCTCCTTTGGTAGAACAAGCAATAAAGAGTGTTATTTCATAGCTTTGTCACAGAAGGAACTTGATTCCTCTTTTATTATATTTTCTTCATCCGAGGGCATGTTCAGATGAAAGAGGGATTTTATAAAGTTTTTCAGTGTTATTGATCAAAATAAATGCAGGTGGGAGCATTTTTTTCCATAGCTGCAACTAGTCAGAAAAACAAACACATATCAAATTGGAAGCACTTTGGCCATAGTGATGTTAGTGATAAATAGATTTATTCCTACTCCGGTCTGACTGTTGTACCTCATACTTTCTGTAGAAACAAAGTTGAGAACACTTAAGAAAAGGAAAATGAGGAAGAGTATTTTCTTGGTTCAGGCTTGCAAGTCCTTAGTTCCAATGTGAAATTTTAATTGTGGTCTGAACAAGTGCTTTATGTCTCCTCTAAAATAGAAAGGAATTTCTTTATTTCTGTTTGTAATCTCTTTTATCACTTGAGGTTGGTCACTCTTACTGTGGAGAACATTCTTAGACCACTCTTGTATGACACTTAATGGTGTACAGAAATGGTTGCAGCACCATTAGAAACACATGGATCTCACTTTTGATGTTTACATTCAGTGCATAAGCACAACAACAGAAAAAAAAAAAAAAAAAAACAACAAAAAACCAAACACAAAAGCAACTAAAGCACAGATTAAGGCAGATACTTAATTTGGAGAGCCATACTTCATGCCGCAGAGTTTGATGGTAAGGAAATATTTTTTCCAAAAATGTCAGTGTAGTCTCATTCAATCAAGAATAAAGAATTCCTTGTGAAAGAAGGGAACCACAAGGAAAACCACAACAAACCACAGCAGGTTCCACTTCAGTGAAACAGAGATCTGAAAAGCTTCTGAAATTTGTACAGAATTTACTTATAGGGTAAAATGTGAGCAAGACACTGTGTCATAGGCTCATATTCATGCACTGCACACCTATCAGTTCAGTTAACCTCTCTCTGATGAAATAATTACGCTGAGATCATGGTGATGTGCTGTTTTAAGTCTGCCATTGCTGATGGCATATTATTTTGTCTACTTCAATTTAAAAAGGTGCAAAGGATGTGCAACCAGTATGAACAAAGCTCTGATCCCTCTGGAAGAAAGTCTGACATACCAGATTTTCTCCAACAGCCTGGCTGGGATATCTGAAGAGGAAGGGGAAATGTGTCTTGGAAGTAAAAAGTGAACCCCAAATTTTGCCCTGTGCAGAATCCTCATTTGAGCTGTGAAATGGTTTTTTCTGTGTCTGCCAGAGGAGCCTGGGCTGCCCCTGGAGAGATGCTCAGAGGAGGATCTGACCCCTCTTGCTCCACACATGGTCTTGTGACAGATTTGCCAAATTTGGGACTTTTAAACATTTGCATCTGCTTCACCCAGGCAGCTCCACTGCCTGTTGACTTAAGCTGGTTTTTTACCTGACTGGATTTACCCCATTTGGATTAGCTCACCCTTTCTGTTGTACTTGTTTGCCCTACGAACTGTAAACCACTGTAAAATGTAACTTTCATGAGAGCACTTTGTATCTTTCAGCATAATTATGTCTCAGCCAAGAACTGTGGTGAGACAAATTCACCCTTGTGACCTCTGTTAAAGATGTTTGTAACCGTGTTTATATTGGCTGTCAACACATTTTCCACTTTGACTTCCAAAGCCTTGAAGATACTTGATTATCTTTAAAAACATTGAAGATGGCAATTTACAACAGAAGGTTGTACTCTCCCTTGTTTGAGGATTTTAATTATTTTCCAGTTCTACTATAGTGCCTACTGCTTTTAATGTCTTTGAATGGGTTAAGTGATGGTCAGCATCTGTCTTGATGGATGATTGAGATAAACCTTAGGTGATAAACCTTACAGCATTTCTGACAGCTGTCTGCTTGAAAAGACCAATGGCTCATAAATCCACACTGGGACAATAGGAGGACTTTTCCTCCCTCCCTCCTTCCTTCCTTCCCTCCCTCCTTCCTTCCTTCCTTCCCTCCCTCCTTACTTCCTTCCTTCCCTCCCTCCTTCCTTCCTTCCTTCCTTCCTTGGTAATGAACATTTCCCCAGTGGGAGCTGCACTTGAGACAGTCTGACTTGAGTGAAGGGGATGTTTAAGAAACAAAACCTTCAGCCCCAGTTCAGTGTAAATGCTCTGAGTGAACTCATCAAAGAAGCTGGCAGCTAGATAAAGGTGTCTCACACTATACAACATGTCAGTTTTTCTTCTCTGGCTTATAGATGTCAGATCTTGTTTCTTTGATGTTTTTTTCTTCTGGTTCTCTCCATCTCTGGTGGTAGCAGCTGAGAAGGATGAAATCTGCAATTTCTTCACAGTCAAGCAGGACAGTGGTATTTAATTAGAATTAGAAAAGACAGTAACACCATTTTGCTTTGGCTTGTATTCTCACAGAGCATTAAAGCATCAGTAAATGGCATGTCCTTTGGTTAAATGCAAATGTTTCCAGAACAGGAAAATCTTGGCTGCCAGAACTATTAGTCCATGGGCATGGTATCTTAATAAAGCAGTCAAGGTCATTGTTTACCCATTGGTGTTCCCAAAATACAGCCTCTAGATTGCCTTCAGGTAAAAGCCAATATAATTTTTTAACTTTTGTAAAGAAGACCCCACTGGGCTTGGTTCTGTACAAACACAGAGCTGACAGATGGTCCCTGCCCTGGAGAGCTGGACTCTGAGACCTTGCATTTCTCCTGGTGGCTTTCTGTGTTTTCTCTGATTAGGACATAAGCACTGACAGGCCAGGAGACCTTGTTAGAGTCTCCTTTCCCCAGATTCCTCCGTATGTATGGACATTCAGCAGAGGTTTGGTCTTTTAATTTTGTTTTTCTTCCACAGCCCAGTACTACATTACAAAGTCTGACTCTGAATGGGGCCAAGTCAATGCAATCCTTCCTTGTTACTGCATCCCATAAAAGCTCTGTCCATTTTCTGGTGTGTTATTCTTCATCCTTGCACTAAATGCCCTTTTGGATGATGCTAGAAACATTCAATACATAATTCACTATACAAAATTATTCTTTGATATTGGGTAAATTGTAAGCTCTGCAACTGTACTGCTTCATGTTAATCAAACACATATAATATTAGCAGACTTGCTTTATTTAATTAATTAATTAGCCCTTATTTTTTCTCTGTATAGACTAATTGTTTGTGTGGGCTGGAAACACATAAAGGAAGTGACTTGCACATTGTTGTGGAGAAGAAATTCCCTGCCTTTCCCTCCCTTCCCCACCTTTTTTACTTGAGTTTGCCATAAAGTTTTATACCTTTTCCAAACTAAACACAGCATTTTTGTTCCACTGTTCTGGTTTTTCCTTTCTCTCTGCTATCACCTATCTGGGGTTGAGAAAAGGTCGGTTTGTGCTTTTTCTCTCTTTTTGGAAAAGAGGGAAAGAGAGAAAGAAGGGAAGACAGAATAAAGAGGAAGATTAGGAAGAGGGTAGAACAAAAGAGAAACTTTCTGATTCACTAGGTTTTTTCTAAAATCTTGATTTTTATCTAAAATACTAACACTGAAATTATCTTTAAAAAAAATCCCTACTACTTTCATTGGAAATGTTTTATTGGATTTTTTTTTTTTTTTTAAGCTCCCTTGTGGATTTTTTTTCTGTGATTTTTCTTTCAATTCTTTTTCTTTTGAGGTGTTTCAAGCTTAGTATATTCTGTATCTTTCCAGCAGACACCACTCTGGATGCTAGTCCCCAGCTCAGTCTTGGGCTGTAGAGTACCAAGGTGCAGAAGGTGCTTCCCATGCTCCTCTACCTGTGTTTGAATTAAATGCAGATTCTCATTTTATTGGGGCAGAATCTGCATCACTTGCTTTCTGTTTCTGCTATGCACAGTAGGATTTATTACGGCCAGGATTGTGCCTGTCAGGCTTCTCTTCTTAATCTGTTTGTTATTCATAATTTCTGTATCTTCTCTGCCTTACCCTGTTTTCTGCCTGTTCCTCCAAAACTACGCAGTTTTCTGAGTGCTTATTCTGTCTTCGTGGCTGCCATACTTCCTTGCTCTCCTGATATCCACTGGCTCCTTTTGGCTCATCTACCCCCAAAGGTCAAGTTTTCTTCCCTGCTTCACCTTCCCATCCTGCATCCTCCCCGAGTCAGGATCCCCCTGCACTCTGGTGGGGAGCAGCTTGATGCCTGGTCAGGGTGTGCAAGTCATCAGCACTGGTACACACTGATAATTAAGGGGTTGGTAAAATAGTGCACTGCTGAGTGCAAAGGATGTCAGATTAAAGGTTCCTCAATGAACTCAATTAAACTGACGATGGAGAGCTGGGGAGGCAGGAGTTCAACTCCTTATCCCAACTGGCAGTTCTTCAACCTGCCAAGCTATTATTAAAGAGAGGGGAAAAGAAAAAAAAAAAAAAAAAAAGCTAAACCCTAGAGACATCCCTAACTGCCAGTGTAAATATTCTCATGAAAGTACAATAAAATCTTCAGCACGTAGATAGGACTAAGCAGTGCACTTGACAGTCCTTAATCCTGTTGACTTAAGGTATTCTCTGAATATTCGTTTTACATTTCTGTGAGAAAGTCTGAGAAGTGGGACAGTAGATTTTCTGTCAGAAATGTTACGTCAGCATCAAATCCATTTTGCAGCTTGCAGATGTAGATTTTACTGCAAGTAAACAGAGGGACGTGGGAAGATAAGAGGAAGCACCTTAGATCTAATGACATATAAAAGAAGGATCCTCAAAGTCAAGAGATTTTGTAAGTCACAAACAATCTTTTGGCCTCTCCATGCTGTAGCTGACCATCTGATTCACCATGGATATAATCACATTTATAGATGTTAGGGGCAGAAAGGATTGTACTATCTGAATTCCTGCATGCAAAGCTCATTAAAATTTCACTTGTATTCACCCCAATGACTTCCAATACAGGTGTAAAACATATTGGGGAAAGCAAAACTAAGGAATCAAAATATAGATGCAGCATAGCTCCTTTGCAGCAGTCTAAGTGCTAAATTTTTGAAGAAGAAATGCTAAGTAGATAATTCTGGTTTGTAGCTGTAAATATAATCTATCCTTCCAATGGGGTGTCATGGATGGACAAAAAATGTACTGTCCTTTTAAAGACAAAAGGTTTTTTTTCTATTTTCTTACAGAATTTTAAGAGGAATTGGTAAATAGGGTAGTTCTCTGGTCATTGCAGTCTTCCTGGATGCCTGCTCTGAAAGCCGCTCCATGACATATGTGTCAGCTCATCTGGTAATATTATTTAGGTACTAGAGCGGGGATTAAATTCACAGATTAAGACACCAAAATATCGGTGTTCTCAGGAGGGTCTGAACTCCCATTTCATCCTGTGCATATCTACCCAATACAGCCAATTGTGCCTAGAGAAATAAAGATTATTTTAAGGGTAATATAGGTCCTCAATTTTAGGTATTCTAATTTGCAAGTTGAATTCCACCCTTGGAGTCCCATGACCTTCTGATGACAATCCCAGGCACAGATTTCCTGGAGATGCTGTGGGGTTTTTAGCCTTGTTTCCACCTCACTGTACCCACATGTGGGCCTGGGCATTTGCCCTGTGTGTATCAGGTGCCACATTTAGGGAGCTGCAGGGAGGCTGTGACTCTGGGAACAGCAAACCAAACACATCAGGGATGAGGAGCTCAAACTTTTTCCCCTTTTGAAGCTCTGCCTTCCTCAGCCATAGAGTTGTTTCAACCTTTGCTGTTCTGGACCTTTAATTTCCTCTTCCCTCACCAGTGAGTCTCCTCCAGCCTGTTCCCCTTTATGAGTAAACTATCATTAACTTTGTTCCCCACCATAGAAGAGGTGCAGCAGGACCAGTGACATTGCCAGGAGACCAAGGACAGCATCGTATTAATACCACAACAACTCCCTCTTCACAGAGCCGATGGAAGAAAATGAAGAATCAAACTGTCCTTGCAATTCAATGTTATTTCATGGCTTCCCAGATCGTGCCAGGAATTTTTGCGCCAGCTGTGAAATACTCAGTCTTCACTTTCAGTATCTTCCCATGCAGACCCAACCAAACTCTGCAGACACTGTTTGTGAGATCAGAAAACATTTCCCTGGGGTTGGGGGAAAGCAGCTGTTACTTGATTGCTTTCTCGAAAGAATTACCACCTCAATGGAGACTAAAAGGAAAAATAATCCCCAGTCAAACTTTTTATTTGTATTTACTATACATGATTTTTAGGCTGGTAGATCTTTGACTTTATTCTTTTCTCATGCAAATTGGATTTTCTTTATAGAAAAGTGCCAACATTACTAGCAATACTATTTTTAAAGTTTTTTCTGTATCTGAAGGGTTCATTAAAATCACTATTTTTAACAATCATTCTTTCTAATATAAATGGCAATACATTTCACATGCCATCTGGAACTGGGCAAGGAATTTTTTCGATATTTTAGGCATTTAATTTAAACTGAATGGATGTAATCATTTTCCAAAATATTTTTGTGACAGTTATACTTTACTAAGCATAAAAAATTTATGAGAAAGTCAAAGTTATTTATCATACTTTCATCTGCTTTCAAGTGATGCCTTTCTTCTTGACAGGCTCTTGATGGGATTGTTTGCTAGGATATAGAAAACGCAGCTCTCAAAGAGATTTGCTCCTGTAGCACCTTCCTCTAGTTCCTTTCTCAAAATGATAACTCTAACAAACCTAAAAGTGGGTTATTCTCTTTGCACTGCTAGAACTGGAGTATATTTTGGTGGCATTTCCTTACACAGATACTGATATATGAGTTTCTGATACTTTCCGTATTCCTAATGCAGCGGAATAATGTAGAACACACTGAATTTATCCTGGACCCTAACACCTAAAAAGAGTGTCAGTTTGTAGGCTGCTTCCACCTAGATTGTAACTTCTGATCCTGGAAATCCCACAGAATAAATTAGACACGTCTCAGGACAAAAAGATAATGTACAGGCAGCAGCCCTTGACAGTAGATCTGTAAACATAAATCGACCCAATAGCTTGGAAATGTGAATTTTATTTTTTTTTCCCCCAGAAGTTTAATTTTTGTCCGTGTGTTTTGTTAGAAAAAATGTGTCTTTCCATTCTTTGTGTATTTGATCTCCACAGCTTGATTAAGCAAATGAAAGCACAGCATTATTTGTTCTGTGGTGAGACAACAACAAGTGGCTTTTAAAATAACCTCAAATTCTGAGGCCCAAGTTCAAAAAAAGCCATGGGATACCAAGCAGAAGATCCTTATTTTTCAGAATCGTAGGCACTGACTCTGCTGTTTCTTTCAGGAGTCCTTAATGTCTGCCTATGCAATTGTAAAGGATAAGCTTCAGGACACTGGAGTTTATGTGACCATGCATCACTGCAAACGATGTAGTGACATTCCTTTGGCACACCTCCAGACAAAGCAGAGAGATAAAGAGCAACGATGTCATTGCAACCAGATAAAATGTGTTTTATCTACAGGAAAGCCAGACCAGAGCACTACCTAGAGAATACAGTTAAAACAGCAAAACTCAGGAAAACTCACCATTCAGTGGGTGTGTACTACTCCTGACAGTCATTCAACAGGGCTTTTGATGCACCTGCCTGTTTTAGCATTCATAAACAGTGAGCTTTTATCCATGCATTTCCCTTGAACACTGAGGTTACCATATTACCTAACACTTTCTTGATGTAAAGGAGTATTCGTAAAAATCCAGATCTTTAAAAAAGCCCAGTCATCTTTCTCAGTTGATGGGCAAACATGGCAAGATTTTTTTTTTTTAAATTTCTTTATTTTCTATAAGGAAAGAGCAGCAGTTTCCAAACTTAGTGATCACTGGCAAACCATACTTCTCTGATGGAAATCAGTCAACAACCTTAAATCTGTCAGATTCAGCAATTTTGTGGTGAAGTAGTAACAGTACCTGTCAGAACATTTGCATGGCTCAGATGATAGCTGAAGAGTCACTTACATAGATCTTCACACAATAAATCATAATTCTGCTCATTGACCTGCCCTGGCATTGTCTTGTGCTTCAGAGATAAACAAGACTGAAAATTTGAGGGCAGAAATTTTGGTTTTCCTCCACCAAGTGGAGAACATTTGACTACAGCTCCAAGCATGATGAAAAAAGTATACTTTTTAAAATTAAATAGCAGAGAGATGAGTTTGATACTAATGCACTAGGAAGGTCTTAAGATGTTTATACCATACAATTGAATAGCAATGTCCATCTTCCCAAACCAAGCCCTTCTCAGGAGACAGCTGGAGCTCTGCTCTCCTTACAGTTTGTTGGATGGTGCCATTACCTGCATTTAGGCAGCTGAAACAAACCCTAAGGATGAAATCTGAACTGTAGGCATCTCAGTGTGATCCAGCCCACTAAGTTCCTATGACAGTGCAGGTTGTTGACTAAATTAGTGGAGTTGGAGGAATTAAGATTACCCTAACACAGAAATCTATGCCCCATCAATTGAACTGTGCCTGGAACTTCATTAGCTGCATTGACTGGACCTGCACGGTCGGCAGTGGGACCTTGGAGATGTGGTTTGTGTGGTCACACTCAAGTATCCCTCTGCAAGGCCAACCCCACCCCAAAAGATGCATAATCCTCTCTACCCTTTTTGGTTTTAGCATTGCATGAGACTGCAGATGCAGTTCATTGCAGCCTTGTGGAGGTTGTCATAGTGGAAGTGGCAATAAATAGGGCATTTGGCCTGAAAAAAGCCTGTGAGGGATGTGGGTACTGTATGATAATTATACTTGCCGTTTTCAAGTAAAATTCATCAAAAGTGAAACAGTTAATGAAGTGATTGTCCCAGTTCAGGGTTTATATTTCACAGCTGAGAATCTGTTGAGGAGAGCAGAACAGATACTGCTCTTCCTTTGACTCTGTTGTCTCACAGACATCTGCATATTGAGGATGAATTCAGTGGTTTTGCTTAGATGACATATTTTAGGGTTTTTTACAACCCTTGCAGCTAGAAACAGCACCTCCAAATGAGAGTTGCGACGCTATTTCATGCTAATGAGATAAATGTGACAGCAACCTGAAAACGTCACTAATCACCGCTCTGCCTAGGGACATGAAACAGGAAAGCTTTATTTCTGCCCTGTTTGGTGGAGTATTAAATACTGATTAGACTTCAGTGAAAGTAACAGGTATATCAGGGAAAATGAGCTATCCCTGTTTCAAGCAGAGCCTGCTTTTGTCGCAGTGGGTAGTTTAACCTGTTTAGGATATATTTTTCTAGCTATAAAAATGTCTGCAGATGATTGAGAATTACTGACTCCACAGCACGACTCCACACTTTTGGATCTCTTAGCCTCCATTAGTCACAGTTCTGCTTCTCCTCAGAAATCCTCTTTTTTTGCCCCTTTTTCTCCCACTGTTGCGAGCAAGTGGGCACTGCCATCCTGCTGCTCTGTGCATGCATCATTGTGGCTGCCTCTAAGACTTTACACTGTGAGGCTTGGAAGGCTTTTGGAGAGAGTGGAAACTCCTGCTCATCCTTAAATTGCCCTGGTAAGTGGCGACTGGCTTTCTGTTGTGTTCGCTGCCTCTCTCACAAGCTCAGTTCAGCCTGAGGAGTGAGTGAATGAGGAACTCAAAGGTGGTGCAAGATGCTTTTCAAGCCATTTTTAATGTTGAATGAAAAAGTGTAAAACCAGGAAAGAATGAACCTTTCTGTCTTTCTCAGATCCTTTATAAAGGCCCTGATTTTAATTTAAGTTTAACCTCATTGAACCGGGGTCCTTTCTCTCATTTTTACTGACAATTCCAGGCAATCCATTAAGACTACATCTAGTGATAATTAAGGAAAGTTCAGTAGGAACAGATCGTGCTCAGGGCTTCTCAACAGTTACCAGTAATGATGTTAGAATGAAACAACTGCTCAAAATGCAGAGTCTGTATTTACATACGGTAAGAGGGATGGATGCAGGGAAGATGAAGGTTTATGGTGCAGGAAGTATGTGTTCTGCAGCTATCCTTGGGAAGTCACTTTTTTCCATGTCCCTTTGTTCTTCTCTAGTATTCTGTCTGATTTTTTCATTTGATTTTAATGGTAGGACTTAATGGCAAGTAGTGCCTCCTGGTAGATATTTACATGACAACTAGTCCACAGGCTCTAATTTCAGAAAAGGCTGTGGGAAAAATTATAACGATCATTAATTATCCCTTCTGTAGGTAATTGCACTTTTTTGGATGAGCTTGTTTGCAGAACTATCAGTCTGCTAAATAATAGCATATTTGCATATTAAAAAATGTAAAGAAGAGGAAAAGTGTCTGCCCTGGAGCCTCTGAAGGATACAGTAGTTAATGCAGGACCCTACCACTCCTCTATTGCTTTCTTTACTTTTCTTAGGCACTGTTGAATTCAAGGGAAACTATTTCCTGAAGTCAGTTCAGTATAAAACCAGCAACTTTTCTGATGGTGGGTCTGTGGTGGACTGAGCCCCCTCTTCCCATACTCATTGCAGCTCTGCAATGAAGTGGACAATGAGTCTTGTGAGATGCAAGGATTCAGGGACACTGAGGTGATGTTGAACACTTTTTTTAGTATTTCGCACTCATGGAACTTGAAATTTGAACTCTACAATGCTTAAATGAATTTAAACATCGCCATGAGTATCAAAGACTTTTGATTTGCATGTGGCCATTATGAAAAAGAGTTTGATTGTATGCTTTTGAGGTTCTTTGTTGTTCAGCTGTTTGGTCTGCTTTGAGGGCTGTGGTTATTCTTTTCAGACTGTGGGTATTGAGGTCAGCAAGGGACCAAGCTGTGTCTGGTTGTCCTTGAAGTGCAGGTGGGAGGAGGGTTTGTGATGTGACACTCGCATGCTCCTTCCTCTGGCATCTATTGTTTCCATTCAAAGGGGAAATAAAACTGAATGCTCAGTTTAAATGCAATGTTTAAACCTGTGAGATTATTTTCTTTGAACGTGAGGGAGGCAGGTGAATTTCTAAAGCCTCTGAGGTAGTTTTGAATGCAGGAAAAAAATTGTGAGTGTTTTTATGTCTCACTACCCCATGGTACTTATGTAAATGGCCATTTGAATCGGTAGGTGCTTGGGAATTCTAGAAATGTGCTTTTGAGATATAGAAGCTATTTTTATGCATCGTTAGATAATTTCTGAATCCATCCTGAAATGACACATCCCTTGTTTTAAGCAGGAGGTGGCTCTTGGATCCTGTTAGAGGGGGTTTGTTGGGGAGAAGCCAAAGTGGGTTTGCTCAGCAAGGGAAAGTCATCCAGGAGCTGGGGAGTCAGTGGGGTGGGCAGGGCAGAGCAAGGCGAGCAGAGCTGGCCCAGGGATGGCAGCCAGGCTCTGCCAGTGGGGTAGGTCTCCAGACATATCTATAGGATAAAGAGATCCACAGTCAAGCCAGAATTCAAATCAGCAGGTTGGGACCAGCAGGACCCACTGCCCGGCTCAGGCATGGGGTCAGCATCACTCAGACAGGGACCTGGGGCAAGGGCTGGAGCACAGGAACTCTCCAAGTGAAGGGTCAGCCGCTGGTGGAGCCTCTCCCAGATGGTCTCACACAGCCCCTTTCCCAGCAGCCTGGTCCCAGATTGCAGCCAGGACACATCTGAGCTGGCCTGGGCCCAGCCAAACCTGCAGAGTGGGGATGAGGTTCTGTGGGGTCTGTTGGTGCACCCAGCTCTGGGACTGCTGGCATCTGGGGAGATAAACCCGCCTTTGCTTGCTGCATTCCCTCTGCATGCCTGCAGTTATCCACAGGATTGCCTGTGCCTGGCATCCCCACAGCACGATGCTGGATTTTACAGACTCTCCTGGGGCACCTGCACTGAGTGCCCCTTGCAGTGTCCTTTCTCAGCTATGGCTTTTGGGGGTGGCTTAAAACTGCTGTCTTGGCTACTGGCATCATCTCCAGCCTGTCAAGTAAATGTAGAGATGATCCTTACTCTGAAGCTCAGTGTGCTTCAATGTGGAGGACTTAATTAGGGACACACGAGTCCCTCCTGTACTTCCTGTGTGGAAGGAAACACTTTTTGGTGTCTGTTGCTGTAGTGGATGAATCAGAGGTGATAACATGTCCTCCTCTGTGGCCCAGGAGCACACACCAGTGTGTTCAAGGATCCTGTCTTATGTGGAGATCATGCCTCAACTCCAGGGAAGCTTTCAGGTCCTGGATGCTGCAGCTCAGTCTCTGGTGTCAGCCCAAAGAGTTTTGTCTTTCTTATCTCTAGGAGCTGAAGCCACCTTCAGCTGAAAATTTAGGCTGGTGTTTGTGCTGTGCTTCTCTGGAAACAGAACCTTTTGCTTCAAATGCAAAGAGAAGAAAGAAACTTTCTTCTTGCTAAGAGAAGAAATAAATCCACTATAAAATATAAGACATAAAATACGCCATTTATTTGTGTGAGACTCTATACAATGCTTTGTTTTATATGAATCAAAAATATATCTAGGAGAAGTCATTTCTACTCCTGACTTCTGCAAAATCACTGTGCAGTTTTGAAGGAAAGGTGAGTCTGCTATCTTTGACTGCTTTTCTGTGTCTTCATGAGACATGCAGAGAGCAACCTAGGAGAGCAGATGGCCCAAAACACCACATAGCACCCTCCTTCTGCTGTAGCAGAGTTACAGATCCTGTGTCTCCCTCCAGGCCACTCTGCTATCTCCTGAGATGCGAATGGAAGGGCTCAGACTGAGACATGGTGTGTTGTGATTCTAGAGATATTCTGGAGTCTCTGTCAACAGCATCTGCGATTACTTCATGTTTCCTGTTCTTTGGCACATCTGAAGGATCAGTTTCCTGCTTGGAATACAGAAAGTTCCAAAACTCCATCCCTCTTTATTTGTTGTGAGCATTGTGTTGAAAGTAGGCTGCTTTGTGGTACAGAGGACTCCAGAGTCCAAAGCTACTGAAGGCTCATGTACTTGGGGGTGAAAAGGAGGATGAATATTTATATTGGTATAAATGTGATGTTATTTACATTGGTATAAATGTAAATGTTATATTGGTATAAAAAGTGATGTCCCAGTGCATTTGCACCCCTGAAAGCAGAATGAATGTTCGCAGCCAGGGTGTGCATGGTGCAGACAACCAGTGGAATGTCATGCCTGCAGCCAGCTCAGAAGGTTTGGCACCTCAGATTCTCTCTATTTTCCAAGTAAAGGACTTTAGGAAATCAAGGATATGCAGAGCAAAACTATTCTAGAAGAACAGACTCATTTTCTAATGAGCTTATCATAAAAACATAATCTGTTCACTGGAAAATGAAAATGTTTTCTTCTTTGCTTTGATAGGGAGAAATGGGAGGTAACATTAGGTGAAAGTTATTCTTAAGAACTTAAATAGGTATTTCTTCCTTGAAGTTCCCAGTGTTGCCTTTGGCTAGAGTGACTGAAGTTAAAAATATAAGGCCCTTTTTTGAAAGGCTTTTGAATTAATGAAGATTCTCTGCTGTGCTTTCTAGTTCAAAACAAAGCACTGGATCTGTGCTGGGAAGAAAAGGAAATGGAAGTGGTTAAACACTCAAGGAAAGCAATGACAATGAATAGCAGCAGAAAACACCTTAATACTTACCTTAATACCTTAATAAACAACAGAAGAGAAACCTGTTGTGACATTTTGTGTGCAGCTGGCAGAGCTCCCCTCTACAGTCTGGAAAAGTAGAGCTTTAAAGAACTTAAAAATTAACTTGAGTGAGATATTAAACTTCTAGAAAGATGATGCCTGCAAGAAGAAGCAGAGATTGTACAGGGAAAGGCAAACAAGGCAGTGCACAAACTCGGCAGCAAGTTCCAAATGGCAGGAAACTCAAAAATTAAACTGTTTTTAATACATGAAGAGATTTTCATGCTGTGCTGAAGTTACGAAACAATCCAAATCCATAACTTTTCCCAGTAGTTTTAAGAATTTAAATTTGGGTTCAGACAGTGTTGTAGTGAGTATCTTAATGAGCCAGCTACCAGACAAATAAGCTGTCTGGCCAGGAGGTGTCACATTTGTGATCAAAGCCTGGGAGTCTTGTCACTGCATTTTCCCCGTATCAATCTGGAATAATCTCAGTAAACCTCTTTAAAAAAATATTGTCTTCCCTTGCAGGTTATTTGTGGTTCCTCTTTTTCACGTATTTTGAGGTGTAGTGCTTTACAAGTTCCTGTTTTTTATAAGATTAACATTCACTAAAAACCATAGTATCATGTAACTGTTTTTTTTTTTTCCTTTTTTATTTCACCTGTCTCTGGGTCAATCCCTGCAATTCTTGCAATTTGTCATCCAAGAAGACATCTTGTCTTATCTGGAGGTGTAAACACCAGATCTTCTCATTCCCTCAGCAGTGCTGTACACCTGGCTGGAAAATCAGAATCTCTGATATTTCTGATTTGACATGCAAGACATTCTTTTTGGCTGAAGGGAAATATCTCAGTGCCCTTAAACCGGCTTTTTTTTTCAGATGCTGGAGTGAATGATGGTGCGTGCATTCAGACGTTGTCATTGTGCAGGCTCTGTGTGCTCGATGACACACCCAGACACATCCAGGACACACACAGGGGTGCCAGCTGGGTGTTCTGTCAGATCAACCTCAGGCAAGACTGTGACACCTGGGATCCAGGTCTGCAGTGAAATGGGGACACCAGGCATCTGACTTGTGACAGCTACACCCTGCTCTGTCCTCATCCTGGCAGTTCAGCTCAAATGAAAGTGTTTGCCTTCATGTTGACAAGCCAAAATGTTCTCTTTCGGTAGTGCTGGTACAAAAATCCCTGAAATATGTGAGCTGAAAGACATGTGGAAAATATTGATTTTTCTGGAGACTGTGTTTCCTACTGCAAAGAAAAAGTTATCTGAGTGGTGGTTTATTCCCAATTGACTCTAGCACAGATTCTGTCTGAATCTTAGTATTACCATCTGGCACCCAGTTGGAGAACCACAACAGCATATGCTTCTTTTATGTTACTATTTGATATTTATGAGTAAGACAACTTAGTAATATATTTGGCTAATTACTTTTTAAAATTCCATGTCCAGAAAATTCATTGGAAATGCCCTGCAAAACTTTGTTGAATGCAAAGTTGAAGCAGGAAACTGCTTTCATCCTACAGTAAAGAGGAAACAAAGCAAAGACACAGCGCACAGTCTCACTGCAGCCTGCAGTGGTGTTCTTGCAAGGCTTCATTGCCCAGGTGGGAAGTGATGAGCAGTCAGATAAAATCTTGAGCTTCCCAATCAGAGACATTAACAATAATGTTCTAGTTAAAAATCATTGCTTTTAAATGCAATGGTATTGTGTCGGCCCCCTCTCTTCCATGCCCCTGAAAAAAATGTCTGCTTTCTAGAGCAGATAGAAAATACTGGTTGAGGGGAAGCCATATGAGGAGGGGCTGAGGGCACTTGGTCTGTTCAGCCTGGAGGAGACTGAGGGGCGATCTCACTGCAGCTACAACTTCCTTGTGAGGGGAGGAGGAGGGACAGGCACTGATCTCTGCTCTGTGTGACTGGTGGCAGGACCTGGGGGAGTGGCCTGAAGTTGTGGTTCAGGTTGGATGTTGGAAAGAGGTTTCTCACCCAGAGGGTGGTTGGGCGCTGAACAGGCTCCCCAGGCCAGTGGTCACAGCACCAAACCTGACAGAGTTTGAGGAGCGTTTGGACAATGCTCTCAGACACTTGTTGTGACTCTCGGGGTGTCCTGTGCAGGGCCAGGAGATGGACTGGACGATCCTTGTGGGTTCCTTCCCTTGCTGCTGGAGAACAGCAATTAGGAACAGGGATAGACAGGTTTGGCCTTTTATGTTGTGCAGGGAGCTCTTCTGGTGTTCCGTGAGCTCCTCATGGTTTGAGAGCATAATGTTGGGAGGTGAGTGCTCCGTGCGTATTGGAGCACCACACAGTCCATTGGTTTGGACCTGAGACTATAATTCTGTTACCACAGCAGAGCTGGGAGCTGTAGGGTGTGTTACAGTACCATGTAGAAACCCCTGAAGAGTTCACTGGGCTGTTACAGGAATACTGCTATAATTTGTTATTAATTAATAAAGAGAAAAAAATTTAAACAATTATTAGTGGCCGTCTTGGATGCAAAAATATAAAACTCTGACTCTTTAGACCTTAAGCTGAATTAATAGGTATTAAGGAAAGGACATTCACCAAATTTGCTGGAAGGTTGTTCAGATACTGAGAGACTACATGAATCCATATATTACTTTAATAGAGCCACATTTCACAATGCAACACAATTTAACAGATTTAAATTGCAAAACAATGAATGCACTATTTTCTAGGAGCAGTATAAAACCCAAAGCTACCTTTGGTAGAGTCTGTGCAGAGGAAATGAGAAAGGAACAGATGGGAAAGCATTTACATAGGAGATGGCAGGCAATTTAATTTTTTCTATTGGCATGCTAATTAATGATCTTTCCAAAGCAGGAATGCTGTATAAATCTCCTAAAGGAAGGATAATAGCAAGGTCAGATGTATCTGCTAAACTGTGCCGGAATTTGAATGCACAAGTATTGCAAAATCATGTGTCAGATTAATAACCTGTTATAAAGAAAAATTTGAAGTACTTGGTAAATACAATTTGAAATGCAGATAGGAGATAGAAGGACAATGCACTGGAATTTCAAGTTGCAAAACTTGAACTCTTGAGCTGTCCTGGATCTTCCAACTTGTTTAAATCTATTGCACAGGGTGAATGTTGAAAAGCAGAGATGGGGCTCAGATCTGTCATTTTCTCCTCTTTCCTGAGTCCATGCATGTCTTTGAAAGCCTGCACAGTTTAGCTGAGAAACAGGGATTCAAAGACTTCAAAGCATTCTGTTTAGCCGAGATAAACTTTTGAAATAGGGGAGGCTTTTCTATTGCTTAGAATAATAGTCATCATATTTGCAGTTCTTGATGTAACTACAAGCTGTGTAATGCTGCTCTCTCCGCTGTGCTGGAAAGGGAACAACTCTCTTGTCTGCCCCAGAAGGAGCCCAGCTCCCAGGTACCAGGAATTCCCAATTCCATGTCTGGAGTGCTGCTCAGCTGAGAGTTTTAGGCACACCAAACATGTGGCAGAGTAGGACTTTTTCCTTTTGCACAAAATAAACAGAACAATAGTCTAAGGTCACCCTGACAGGCTGTAATAGAGCTGTAACCATCCCCATCCCCTTTGCCTGGCTCTGAGGCTGCAGTGCCTGATACTGTTTCTGCCACCTCTCCAGCCTCATCTCCCTCCTTATCACCTTTGACATTTCTGGATCTCTTCCTCTATGAGGACTTTCTGCCCCTGCAGCCAAGTCCCTGAGAACCCAGTGTTTCAATGTGCTGAATTACATTTTTTAACACATGGAGATTATAAACCTAAAATCCACTGTGGCTGGAGACCACTTTGAAAGCATTTTGAATAGAAGGACAGCGAGTTGAGTTAAAATAGGTATTTTGTAGAAAAGACCACAGGGCCATGCTGTGCCTCACAGGTTGGCTCAGGACTGCAGTTCTGGGAAGAGTTCGATCTGTAGGAAATCTCGGTGCTAACTCAGCATCCAAACTGCTGGACATCAAAGTGGGTGAGGAACTGCTTGGTGACCCTCCTTTGGATCAGTTCCACTTGCAAATAACTCTGGGCTAAATTCACGAGGAAGACTGAGCAAGCTCCCAGGTCCAAGTGCAGGGCGGGAACAGCCTGTGACAGCCTCCTTAAAGCTGGGCCTGGGCAGAGCCAAGGGTGCCTTGGCAATGTGGAGCTACGTGGTTCATGTGTCTCACATCGTGGCACGCATGGCCTCCAGCCATTCCATCCCTTTCCTTTTTATTCTCCATTCTCAGGCTTTTTTACATAGGGAGCTCTTAATGACATTTCTCTTCATCAGCCTTTAATGGGAAGCTGAGGATGTGAATTTCATATCCAGAAATTACCTTTGGAGCAGTAGGGCGAAACTCCGGGTACTGCAAGCAAACCTTATGGAAACAAGGGATAAAAAAATCAGTATGGAGTAGGAAATCAAAATGCTGAGGAATAGTAGCACAGATGTGATTGTCAGAAGTAGTGTTTGACAAAATAATAAAGTCTGCTAGTGAGTATTCCCACATCATCAAGTGGAAAACTGTCCCCATCCCAATTTTTAAAATGAAGGAATTTAAACAAAAGAAAATAGCATCATGATATTGTTCTGTACTTTCAGTAGTAGATGAGATGCATTAAACAAACTGCGACTTAGAGAACTTGGCAAGCAAGTTGGATTCAGATGAATGAACCTACATTGAAAAAAATGAATGAATACAGCTAGCAATACAACATGGCAAGCATTAAAAACTAATTTTAACCTTGAGATTGAAGAAAATTTTGTTATATTTGCTGAATATTTTTATATTTTTATGAAAAGGTGCCAATCCTAACCATTGCATGAGCAAAAGAGACTCAACTCTTAAGCAATAAAGTTTCTCAAAGATTTAAAAAAAAATATTTAGAAGTAAGTGTGTGGCTGTTAGCTTAACTAGGTTAGCATCTAACTTAATAGAAAATGAGGCACTGGCAATAAAATAAGTAATGCTGTTTAATTACAGTCACAACCTTTAGTAATTGCTGCTTTATTGCTTGATATTGTAAGAGATTTATTGTATTTGCTGTAACAATTGTGTTTTTTTTTTCCTTTTCCAAAACCATCAGGCATTGGAATTGGAAAATATCTATTAGATTATCCCAGTTTGTGTATCCCCTGCTGTGCAATGTCTTGTCCAGTTCTGGTGCAAATATCTTGAAGTGCAGTTCTGTGGGGAATGCACTAGAAGGTTATTCTACAGACTGAAATGCAGATTGTTCTTACCATGGAAATATTTTTCCCTCTGGTGTGTTGAGGTCCAGGGTTACTTACATCCCATTTCTGCTGGTTGCTCCTTTTTTTTTTCCTGCTTCTCTTCATTTAAAATGGTTTCATTAACCTATTCTTCCTCAGAGTATTCACTTCCAAGACTGAATCCTGTATTAAGAGGAATTAGTTTTTAACAACTCACAATTGCTTCTCTGATATTGAAGAAAATCGGAAAATGTGCATTTTTTCATCAAATCTGTAGAACACTTGTGGTATTATTAGTGAAAAAAGGCAAAAAATAAGCGCAGCAGAGCTGTTGGCCTTCAAAAATTCAAACTCGAAGAGGTTTCCTAGTGCCCCTAATTTAATATCATCCTCATGGCAATGGAATTCCTAGGGCAAAATGTAGTAAAATTTTAAAAGCAAAAAGCCAAATGAAGAAACAAAGAGTTCCCCTAGCCTCATTTTTATGTCCAGGCCTTGTGAATAATATTGGAAAGACTTTTTAAAAAATCCACTATGAGGGATATAAACACAAGGAACTGTAGCTAATATCAAAAAGTGTAACCAACATATTATAGCCTGGCACGTGTAATGAGCTGTCACATTCCTCCCTCACACCAAACTCGTAAGAATCTTTCAAAATCTGCAATGATCTGCTCTTGTGCCAATCAGTTGATAGCATTTGGCTTTATTGAGTGGCCAGGTGAACTATATAAGTAACTGGCAATAAGACACTCCTGGGTATTTGTACAGAGGTTGACAGGGGATGTGTGTATGTGCCTTCAAAAGGAGATTAAAAAAAAAGTTGCTTGCTCAATGTGTCCAACTCATACATCAAATATACAGAGGAAATTAGTATCTGAACATTGAGGGGAAAAAAGGAAAATGTAAATCAAGAGTTTGTAAAAAAAAAATAACCTATTTTTATTTTAAAAAAGTGTTCTTAAAGAGTCAGTGTTGAAAGGACATCAAATGGTTATTCTGCACTCCGTGCTGTCACCCTGTCTGCAGTCCCTTCTGCCTCAGTTTCCCTTCAGAGCTTCTCACTGGTTTCTTCCTGAGGCTCAAGTGCCTGAGTCAAGACAAGGGTCATTTATGTGGCAGGAGGCCAATCCCAGCCTTGCTGGGGGCTGAACACCATGAAGGGACTGGAAATTAGGGATTTGACCCACATGAATAAAACACCGAGCGCTATTTTTAGAAGCTTGACTGAGTTCTGACAGACTCAGCACTTTTATTTCAGCTCATCTCACCGCTGGCCCTCCTGAGCCCAGGGCTATCCGCTGCACTCCAGAATTCAGAAAGTGACACCATTAATGATTTTGATGGAATTTGCTACCTTTTAGCCAAGCACATTCCCCTGGGGCCTGGAGGCTCATTTCAGAGGCAGTCTCCCATAGATAAGCTGCCTTGGCCCAACTTCCAAAAACTCACTCAGATTATTTAATTGAACCTCTGACTCTCAAAAGGAGGTATTGCTTATTCTCAGAGAGTTAATAGGTCTCCTGGTCTAGACAGTTCCCTCTGATCCTTACAAGAGGTAGAGTCATTAATATCAGCTCATCAAGTTTTTCTGCTCTCTCATATTTTCCCCTATTTTTTTTTTTTTTTTTTTTATGTGGAAAGTGTTACATTAACACGGTTCTTCTGAAGAAACATGAATATTTTTGGCCTGATTTTCCTCTTGATTGACCGTATTTTCAAAATAGGTTATTTTCTTCATCAGCCTGGCTTAGTTTTAAAACCTTCAATTTCCTTCTCAAAGGATGGGAAAAACACCTCTGATCTGATGACTGCCTCAGGATCCAAATTGGGGTCTGATGGATGCAGCCAGACCTAAAAAAGCACATATTTGCTTGTCCAATTATTTGCTTGCATTATAAAGTAGCGTCTTAAACACAGCACAGACATCTCACTTTTTTTTGAGCCATTCCAAAACTCATCACTTGTGGGGAGAGAGCAGTGTGGGAGAGAGTTTCCAGTGACAAAACTGATCTCTCTTAAGATCCTCTTTCTCACTTAAAACAAGGAACAATCCAACAAGGAACCTCTTTTTAATCATCCTACTTATTTATTGAATAGATTGCATTCAAATTTAGACACCTTTAAAAACCAACAGAAGGGGTAAAAGTTTCCCAGCAATGCTTCTGATAGCAATTTTTAAGAAAAATGAAATGTATATCTTTTCAGATGACTCAGCAGGATGCTGCCTTTTCTTCCTTCCTCTTATTGTTTATTGTATTCAGGATGGAATGAATGATTTTCTCAAAGGCTTATTTCTTTCAGAAATCATCTGATTTCTGAAAAAGTTCAGAAAAATCATCTGTCTTGACAAAAGAGCCACAACTCTCCCAACAGGCCTTGCTAACTAATATATTGCTCCTTGAACTTTGGTGACCTTCACAAGCCCTTCAGCTCAGAGGATAAACCTCATCTCCTGCCAAGGTCTCTCACACCAGCGTGCAGGTGAAGGCAATGTCACAAATCTGCATTACCCCCCACACAAATGATGAATCTTCCATGGGAATATTGGAACTTGCTTGTTGTGACTTCAGGCAGTTGAAGGTTTTGGTGGAGGCAACAGGGGGAAATAAAGGAAAAAAACTGTGGAACTTGTTAAAACACGTCTATAGATAGGAATTGTCATTTCCTACTCCAAATAGGGGAGAAGATCATATTCTATTCTGGGAGCTACTCTGCCCCAGATAACAACATTTCCTCTGTCTGTTCTCACTTTGTCAGGATCAGGTATCTTTCCCCTTGGCATCCTCTCTTTGCCTTTCAGCAACCTCCTGCTCCTGTAACCTTCTCTTATTCACATCCCTCTCACCAGGCTGCTTTATCACTGTTTCCTTGAGATTCTCTGTTTCTTTCTTCCCTGGCCTTCAATCTTTTCAGATGTGCTCTAAGAGGATCTTTCTTCTCCCATATCTTTCAGCTCCATGCTTGCCTTCCTATGCCTACTTACAAATTCCTTCTCTCTCAGCCTCCCAGCTCTGTGGGGTGACTCAGGTAGAGGTGGCTGTATGATCCTGTGCCTCCAGAAGGATCCCAGCACATCCCAGCCTGGACTTTGATGTCCTGAAGAGCAGCACTCCTGGCAGGTTGTCTCCTGCCATCAGGCACTGCATCCTTGTGCTGCTGCCCTGCTTCTACTTCCCTCTTCACTGTGTTGGTGCTGCTGGGGTGGTTTGGGGGAGACGTGGGGTGATGAAACAACCAGCAAATTTGTGCCATATTTGCAGAAAGTCGTAGAACTGAATTTTCCATGCCCCCTGATATGGAAAGAGCCCACTGGAACAGGCTCCCCAGGGAAGTGGTGGAGTCTCCATCCCTTAATGATTCTATGATCCTGTGATTGCATTGATGCCTTGGGAAGGGCTGACCTGGAACAGAGACTGGACAGAACTAGAGAATAAAGTAGGTATTTATTGAAAGGCCTCTAGGATCCACCTTAGGCAGGACAGGGGCTGACCAGTGCTACACCCAAGGTGGACTAAGGATGGTCACAAAATGGACAAACGGTCACGAGGTCGCACACTTTTATAAGTTTTGGTCCATTTACACTTTGGTGTTTAATTGTCCAATTACAGCTTCAGGATGTGAGGTCCCATCCTTCTTGTTCCTCTTTTCAGCCACTGTTGTTTGTGCTGCTGGGCCTGAAAGTTGTCCTTGGTCTTCAGCAGGAAAAGGATTTGTTTTGTCTCCCTACACTGTGAAGAGAGCTGACTGGCGCTTAATACGAAGCTCAGAACTACACCCTTGGGCAGCACAGAATCTGAAAAACATGAAAGCTAAAACTTAAAGAATCACTATGAAATACAGGCTCAGAGTGTGTTTGTGTCCTCTGACCCTTCTACATCCCCATATGCTTCCACTGCTGATGTGGGGGCTCGCTGTGGAGTCTGTGAATTTACTGTATGAGCCTGCATTCATTCAGGCTTTTATCTCAAGCTGCTTTAATTCTTTATGTGAAAAAATGCCGAAATATTGCCAGTCAAAATATTCAATTCAGTGTCAATCAGACACCTGGCTACTCAGGTAACAGGAAAAAATTCTCCAAGTGACATTTTTGAAACAAACAGTCTCTCCCAGGCCATTCCCCTTCTCAGGACTGATTGTGCAGATGCGTTCTCACAGGACTGGGTTTAGCCCAACTGGTTTCTATTGTGAAGCAGAAAAACAATTCTGGCAAAGGCTTGTTGTGGAAGGGAGCCCACACATGTGGGGGGTCAGCTGAAAGAGAGGCATTTCAGCAGGAAATTGTGCTCTGTCTGAGCTCTCTGAGTTACAAGTCCCTCTTTCTTAGGGTGACCAGAAATGGCAGGATCCTCTCATCCCTAAAACTTGGCTTTTCTGGGCTCTAGTTTTATGAACATTTGCGTCAGGTTGGCTCAGGGTGCTTTGCTGTACCTCAGGCTGATGCCACCAGTGATGGTGCAGCTTTGTGTCCTCTCTACTCCATGTGATGCCTTATTGGTACAAACCCACCCCAGAATAAGTCTATGCAGAAAACTCCATTTATCAGTGATGAGTGTGTGATTGCTGGTGCAGTGCTGTGAAACTCCTTGGAAAAGTCACCACTTTGCCATTTCATCACTGTAACTTAAGGGAACAAAGCCCTGACAAAAATGACATGAAATTTCCCATTAACCTTTCAGTGCAATCACAGTGTATGTTTGAAATGGCCGTGCAGAGACAAGGAATCCTTCATGAACGCAACTGGAAAACAACAGAACTATTTTCACTGGATGTTTTCAGGCCTTATTCAGTACATAAAAATTAATGGGCAAAAATTTTCTGCATTCCCGTGCTGTTAAAAAAGAAAAAAATATCCAAACCACCTCATTCAATTTCTCATCTTGTACCAGCCTGTTCTAACAGGAACTGAGGCAGTTTGCCAAAGGCTAATGATTCAGTTTTATATGATTAGTTTCTTTAGCCAGAACCAGATATTTAGAGGAGCTAATAATTTGTTGCACTGCTAATCTGTAAAATGCCTGCGAGGACTCACATCTACCCACTCTGAAGTGTAGTCATGAATCTTTTTGCTCATATTTTTGCTCTATGTTTTTGGAATTAATATATTAGTGTAAGAAAAGAACAGTGACAAGATTATATGGCCCATATAATTTTTTTTTCACAGCTTGGCATCACAAGGATGTATAAGCACAAACAACATAAGGGAGAAGTACCTAGATGGAAGCCGAAGGTTTAATTAGAGAAAATTATGTGGCTATAAAATTGTCAGTATTATTCATAGCTGACCTTGATTAATCAAACTGTCTTTAAGTGGGGGCACAGCATAACCTGACTGTGTTTCTGCAGTTTAGAACAGACTTCTGTACCTCAGAGTGGCTTTTTGATGGTGCTTGATAGTTTGGGATGCCTTTATTCTTGAGTCTAACATGGAAAGAACTCTGAGATTCAGAAATGTGGTGAAAATCAGTTCCCTTTATGATCACTTGTGCTGGGTCTTTTGGACTCTGATATGCTCAGGATTATTGATCATTTCTAAAAATATATCATGTTGTAATCATAGAGGGTTTTTTTCTGTATCCTTCTAAGCCAACACAGCTGGGGTTCATAAGGGAACCTTCAAGCCTCTTTATGATGCTGACTGTAATGCCACTAAATTCTGCATTTACTGGTGCATATCACACAGCACTTAAGCTCCTAAATAGTTGAAAAGACAGCTGCCAAATCTGCAGATAACAACTGTAAAAAATGTTCCCCTTTTCATTCTGTATCTGAGGGAGCAGTGGGAGCCCACCTCTTAACTCCTGAAATCTGCAAAGCCTCTTTTTTCTCCCCAGGCGCTGCACTGTGAAAATCAACAGTTAGAAAAAAAAAAAAAAAAAAAAAAAAAAAAGAAAAAAAAAAAAAAAAAGAAAAAAGAAAAAGAAAATAATTTTCCTACAATAAATTGACTCAGATTGGGCCCTGTGGCCAATGCCTATCTAAATTGTCATAAAAATTAATGTAGGAATTACCAGATCAGAATGTCACAGACATCTGGTCCAGCGTTCTCTTTCCAGAAGTGACTTACACCAGATGCTTCAAGGGAGGAATAAAATATTAAACATTTAGAGAATGCTATAAGTGCCCTAACCAGCCACTAACATGGTCATTGGGCAGCTGCTTGGAAATCTAGTGGCAGAAGGAGCCTGCCAGCATTTCTGCTTTCCTAGTAAATAGAGCAAAGAAATGCACTTCCCTGTGGGACATTGGTATCTGCTGGTACCCAGCCCTGGGCACATTTAGCATTCCTCCTGTCCTGGTGTGCTCACATACATCCAGAGGCAGAAATCCTGCTCTCTTCAGTGCAAAAAACGTGCAAGGATTGCAACGCAGAGGATTTTATCAGAGGTGGTGAAAAGTTGTTCAGGAGGCTCACAGGGCAGGATTTGTTTTAATGGAGCAAAGTCATTTCCATCTGATCCAGTCACCTTAAAATCCCTTTGTGATCAAAAGAGCAATAATGGCACTTCCAGGTCCTGCCTCTTCTGCCTGGGTTCAGATGCCTCCTTTAGGAGCCCGTGACTTGAAAGACTTGAGCTCCATTGACTTCCAGAGGTGTCCAGGATGGCTTTGCTCAGACCTCACGTGTCTGTTCCAGCAAATGAGTCCCACCTTTGGAGGCAAAGGTAATATTTTTAGAAGGATAAGGGGCTTTAAGGAATTAAGATCCAAAACATTTAAGGCTCTCGGGGACATATTTCAGTCTGTCCCTTTCCTTAGCCTCCCTTACCGCCCAGCGGTAATTACATCTGAGTCTGCATGATCATGGGAGTGGGATAAGAAGCTTTTTCCCTCTAACTCTAGCAGCTCAAAATGATCCATCTTCATAATGACCCCAATGTGTTGGCAGTAGATGGCCATGAATGGGTTGATTGCATCGCTAATGGTTGATCGCACAAAATGCCCTCTGGATTAACATTAATTGGTCACCTTGGTGGCGACTTTAAATGAAAAATCTGTCTGAACTGGGTTTTACTTCCCCTGTAGAATTTGTCCTTTAGAGGTGGAAAAACCCAGAGGGGATGGTGGCACAATCACTGGATGTAGAGAGTGGCTTGTCCTCCCCATGCCTGGCATCTTCCAAAGTCACTACATCTGTGTTTGTCCTTCGCTTTATATTTCATGTTTTTTATAAATTGATAAAATACAGGTTATATTCTTAGGGATAGAAAATAGCTTTCTGTGTATTTTCTTTAAGTCTAATTTGTTCACCTTTCATGTTATGTTTTTTTTCCTGCAGTGACTGGGAACCAGCTGACTTTAGGTGGCTGAGAAACTCTAGGGAAAATAATACCAGGGCTTCTTAGCCATTACTATTCCTAACAACCCAGGAAGACACAGGACAGAAGTAGAAATCCTCAAGGCACAGTGTTGTACCACCAATCAATGTCAGAGAGCAACACAATTTAGAAAGACAAAACACACTCACCCAGAGTGCAACACACCATTAAATACAATGGAGACAATTTTATCTGTACCTAATAAGGGACGGAAATAGAAACTGCCTCTATAAAATAACACCTATTAAATCTGAGAATGAATCTATACCGTAGATGTAAAATTAATTTTTAATGTGTAAAGCCAGGTCCTGTTTAATGTCTGATGTCACAGAGACGCACAGTGACATTTTTTATTTATCTCTAGAGAAATGGCAAAGGGGAAAACTATCCTTTGGTCTTCATGTAGGCATGGCATAGAATAATGAGCTTGGAAATTTAACTTTCCAGCTGTAGCAGCTGGGCTAGATTGCCTACAAAGGTTGTCAGATCTCCATCAGTGGAAGTTTCTAAACTGGGGCTGGAAAAATGTCTGACAGGAGCTGCTTAACACTTTACTCCACCTTTGTAAATTGGTTTATTTTAACTTAATTCCAGAGAATCAGGATTTTCTTACAACAAGGTGTAATATAACTTACTGTAATGTGTTACATGTAGAAGAGGTTTACAGTGAGCTGTCAAACTGCCAGAATTCACTGGAGGACAGCCCTGGATCTGCTTGTCCTGAAAGTTTCTGCTTAGCTGGGCTGCCCCAGCTGCAGGGTGCCTGGAAAAGAGGAGATGCTCAGGGAGATCTGGTAACTCTGACCAGTGCATTTTCCTGTGGATCCCAGATCTCTTGTCTGTTCATATTTTTCAATTTTAACAGATTGGGCTCTTTGCTGCAGACCATAGCCCAAGACTTTCGGCTCCTGAATGCACAGTGTGTCTCATCAATGCTGCTGGTCAAGGAGTCAGGACTCCACAGTGAACCCAGTGGTGCAAATCAGGAGCAGGTGCTGCAGTAAATCTGCCACGTAGGTGAGAACGGAACTTTTCAGGTAGTTGATTTAGAAATTACAATTTAAAGAAAAACTTTCTGATTTCTGTCTGGTTTTACCTTCAATATGAACAAGAAGATTTTGACTTTTGGCACTGAATTGCCGTGAAGATGTTTGGTGTCTTGTATGCCGTGGTCTAAACATGCTGGGAGAAATGGGACAGTGTTTTTTCTTCTCTACAGCTTTTATACAAGCTGAGACACAGAACACATGCAGTGGAGGGAAGGAGAACCCGTTAAACGCCTCATACTGCGATCCTAAAATCTGTGTAGCTGAGTTTGATCAAGACACTGCTTGCAAAAGGTACAAAATCTATAACAAATGGGGCCTTTTAGTGACAGACAGTGGAGATGGCAGGTTGGCTCAGATTATCTTGTTCCCCCAGGAGCCCACACTGCTTTCAAGCCTTCTCTCTTCCATCTCCTGCAGACTGGAAATCAGCCACTGAGTGTCATTTGGAATAACTAAGCAGAAATAGGTACTGCACTTTGCAAAAGCTCCATGCCTGCCTATGTGCACTTATATATGAGAAAAGACATTTTTTCCCCTTTCATGTTTCTCTATCACAGTGATAGAGGATGTGATGTGGACACAGGATGTGGCTGAAGTATTCATTTGAGTTAATATATATGCAAATAGTAGAGACCATTAAATAGACATTATTTCCTCCTGCTAATGATCTTCAGCACTCTCATGCTGTTGCACTCTGGCTTCTTCCCAGTGCTTTTTTGCTTGCAAACAGCTGATTCCTTGCCCTGGTGTTTCCATGAGGCACTGGGCAGGCTCAGGAGTTCAGTGGAGCTCCCAGCATGGGGAGCTGGAAGGCAATGCCACAGAAGGGAGCTGCTTGTCCTCAGCCTGCCAACACAATGGCTTGTGCACTGTGTCCTGCTGTGAGCCAGATCAATGTGCTGATCAGTGAACTGACCTACCCTGAAAATAACCTGGTAAAAAAAGATGAATTTTCTGACCCACCTCACAATGTTTTATTGCCACAACCGGGAGCACTGCAGTGCACTACGTACTTAGGGGAGGAACTTCATTAAAAGTATCTCCTGTTACTGGAATAAAGTGAGCAGGAGCTGGTGTTCAGACATCTGTGAGGCTCACATGGGCACCATCTGACAGGGCAGCGTGGGATAGCAGTGGGCATGTTCTCCTTAGTCTCCTGATAGTGGCAGTCAGCAGGAAAATACTGTTTGGGGGTGGATTGGCATCCAATTCCCTGCCTCTGAGCATGCAGCAGAATCAGTGCTGTCAGTGGCAGAATGAGTACAGCCAGTCCTGGAGGCAAGGGAAGAACGGAACACATCAGTTTTCTGCATTTTGGCCAAAAGCTGCCGTCATCTTCAGAGATGACAATGGGCAGCTCAGGCTGGAGAGACAGGGGAAAGCTGGAGGTGGGAAAGTTCTTCTCTCCAGGCTTCTCTCCATGAGTCTCAGCTATCTCTGGGCAGAGCTGGGTTCACCACCTTCCTGTCACTGTGGCCTCGTGTGTTTGCCCCTGTTTTCATCACAGCTCAGCTATACTGACACATGTCCAAGCCATTGTAAGATCTTCGTGATATGAGATGGAGAGCTGGGTATTTCAGTCCTGCTCCTTTTACTTCCAGCAGTTACTCCTCTTGCAGGGGGTTATTTTCACTCTGTTTTTTCTCTATGAGTTTGGAATCACACTTTCCCTGTCCATTGGTTTAGGCTGTGGCTCTGGGGTACCATATCCATTTCCAGAGTCAATTAATGAGCTGTGATGGGTATCAGAGTCTGATTCTGCTTCTTCCACTTCTTGGGGCATCATAAACCAGCAGGACTGCAGATTGACATATTTTCCTCTTCTGCAGCTTTTGTTTGTTAGCTTTTTGTTAGCTTTTGTCTGTTTGTTTGGATTTTTATATCTTCTTTACTTGTCAGGACGTTCTGCATGTGGCTGTTGTGACTGATACCCAGTGCAGGGGTATGATCAGATCATGTCCTGCTGCTAAGTGGACCCAGGGGCTTACATAGGTACATGGAGAAAGTTAGAGCAGTTCTAAGACCATATCATGAGGCAGTGTGTGCTCACTGGGAGCAGAAAATGGTCACAGCTGGTGCTCACAGTGCAGCTGGGTATCAGGTCCAATTTGCAAAGATGTTTGCCTAATTTTGTCAGGAGAACGCTGTGAGGAGTAGGAAATTGTTAGCAGCTTTTCAGGATTTCATAATGCAGGCACCCTGTCATCCTGTCCCCCTCATAAACCACTCAACAGTGATCTTAGATTCATGTAACATTTATTCCTTTCTGCTTTTATTACAAAGTTACCCCAGAGCTAGATGGTCATAAACCATTTTCTGATTTTTAGCTTGCATTTGTTCCTTCTGGTTTATGTATATCTGCCCAGTGTCCGTGTTAAATTTGGGGTTAAATAGCTCTTCCCCACTTCTGCTTCCTTTCCCAGTATATTTATAGATGGCAGCCTTACTTTAATTAGGCCCCAGTAGTTTCTGTCACGAGACAGTTTCTCCACTGCCCCAATCATTTGCCAGCCAGTGTTAGCATCTGTTCCGGTTTTGTTTTCATTTCTCATCAATATGAGTGACCAAAATTGTGCCCACTATCCAAATGAGGTGGCAATACTCTGTGATTTCCTGCTAATATTTCTCAGCCTTTACTGGAAAGCAAGGACTTTCCCAGTAACTCCTTGCAGTGCAGATTTTGTTTTCACCATCTTCCACACCGGTGGTTTTTAATCCTGTGATCGATTACTGCAATCAAATCTTCTTCCTCTTCTGTTAATTTGAGAGCTGCTATAGGAACCAAATTATACTTACAGGAACACACATAGTGTTATTGCACTCAGTAAATGCAGCTGAGGTGGGAATTTGAGCTTGCGGTAAATATTCTGGGATGATTTCTCTTCATTATGTTAAACTAAATTACTGGGTAAAAGCTGAGCATCTCACCTTACTGGAAGCAAAGCAGCAAAACCCACAGCAGCAGCCACTGCTCGATGGCACAAATGTGTGACCTGACCCACCAAGGCAGCCAGATGGAGAAAGTTAATACTGAGGTATCATCTGTAAGAACTTGTGGGAAATTTGACAGTTGCTGTTGCCTTTTTTTTTTTTTTGAAAACATCAGTGAGACTTTTTTTGTACTTGTGTTTGGATTCATCCATTTCTTCACCTGTTTCTTCCAAAGTGTGGTTCATGTAGGAGAGGTTTTTTGGTTCAGTGAAGAGAGAACAGGTATTACACTTACATTTCCTGAAAGGAGGTTTATTTAGAGGTCAGAGGTTATGGAAAGGAGTTGAGGGACATGAGAGAGTAATTTGGTCATTAACAGCTGGACTCTACTCCAACCTCCTCAAACCCCCTCACCTTGTCAGCAAGACTTGGAAAATGCCAATGCTTTGACATTTGTGGGTTTCAGACTTCCTGAGTGTAGGGAGAAGTTGCTCTCCTGAAGTGTATCTGTCAGAGTAATGAGGATAGTGAATGAACTACAGCAGTTTATTTCTGAATTAGGATTTTATCATGAAACTGTGTTTAAAATGTGCTGAAAGCCACTTTTCAGCACATTAGAAGGTCAAAAGCCCTTTACTTGGTGATAGCATTTTGAAATTCTGCAGTGGCTTTAATTCAGAAGAAATGTTTTCCTTCCCTCCTGACCATAGCATTCAGACCACAAAGGAGAAATCCACAAGGTAGAGTCATGTTTGGCTTGATCTTGGCCTGGATGTGCTGTGTTGTTTATAAACCCTGGTCACAGCAAGCAAAAGAATTCTCCTCAGCAATTTCACTTCTTACAGCATGGAAAGCTAGAAGTTCATCCCCATCTTTTGAGGACAAAGGAATACAAAGCGCATCCTTTTACCACCTAGAGGAACCATTTCAGGGGGAGATTCCATTTCATTTTGGGCATCACTGGAGTCCAGGAAAGTGCACTTTCAGCTGTGGGTGTCCAGTGGTGCATAAACAAAGAGGGGAAAGAGCAGACCAGTGCTCAGATAGTGGCCCAGCTCCTAGTGGACAGGCACATGTCAGCATAAAGCTGTCGCTCTGGGTTTGCCCAGAGGCACAGCTCCATGCAGAAGTCGCACAGCTGGGCTTGCAGTCAGAGCACGTGCTCCCAGAACAGCACTCGTCTGCTCTAAGCCTGACTGAAGTGCCTGGGGCCTCAATACTAATTGCATAATGTCAAGAAGGGTTTCTACACATTCTCTTACATCTAACTAATCATTAACTAATCTGACTAACAATAGATGCTAAGAAAATTGAAATATTCTTATCTGTCTCTTCAACAGCAGTCAGATTAAGGGTGTATCGCCAGAATGACAGAAAATTAAGTCTGAAAAGAGTTTGGAATATTGTTAGATAATTGAGAGACTGATTACTAAGGGGGTATGAAGAAATTTAATGGGGTAGAGCTAGTCCTTTCAGATAAACATGAGATGAGTCGTTTTTATCCCTTATTGATCAAAGATCAGATTCCACTGCCATTAAAATAAATGGAAATCCTCCTCATGGAACAACATTAGGACTCTAATACTAAATCTGAGAATAAAATAATCAAATAGATCCACAGAATCAGTCTGTCACTTCCATAATTCGCACATAACAGCTCTTGATGTCAACTAAATTTGGTATCCACATTTGAAATGGATCTTTACATTTAGTGAAACATCTCACAACCACTAGGAAACGTGGGTCAGGTCCCAAATTGCAGGTCAATGCACATCCTCATACGGGCTTGCTGGGCCATGTCAATGATGGCACCGTGCACAATTAGAGCCTTGCAGGTTGTCTTAGGGTAACTTTATGATGCTTGTATCCCCAATCGTCTGTTCTGTTTGTGCTGTATATTGAGTCCTGTGCCTTTAAGACTGGTTCTAAGAGCAAGGAGAAGCGCGGAGTTTGTTTTGAGAAAACTGCCTGACTCCTCCACATCCTTCTGCGGACGGCGTGTTCGGCAGAAGCTTAAAGAGACTGCAAGGCAGAGATTTTTTTTTTTTTTTTTTTTTATTTTTTTTTTTTTTTTTTTTTTTTTTTTTTTTTTTTTTGCTTTTAGTTAGTTTCAGCTAGCTAGGGCGGAAAAGTTCCCTGGACTGTTTTTTTTCCTTTTTCTTAGAACTGTTTAAACCCGCTAGTTTAGAGCAGGTTTGCTTCCTTAGAGGGATCCTCTACAGGGGTTTTCTCCCAAATTTGTTCCAAACCAGGACATAGGTTCAGACCCACAACGCTTCTGCCTTTCCATGCAGAGAAGGAGAGAGAAGGTTTCATAAGGGCTGTGTGAGTATTGACCAGAATATCAAATGTGGTCTTATATTCAGTGTAATCTGATCAAGTACACACTGCGCTGTGTGGAAGGGTGGGAAGAGGAGTTGTGATGCTCCTTCTGTGATGCTGTAGCACAAAGATAAATTAGCACAATGGGACAAAGAAAGCAGCATCAGTCACTTAAGAATATGGTGGCCGCCCCTTTTCTTATTGAGAGAGCCAGTCACAACACCAGATATTCAAAGCAAATCTCTTATATAACTGCTGGATGGGCTCCCTTCAGCACCTGGGTTACACCCCCAGGCTTTCAGTCAGAGCTGGCACTTCAAAAGGGTGTCCTCTGTGTAGTCACATCTGTAGAGGTGTTCTGTTATGCTCCCCCACACTGCAGAAGATCAGCTTTGGAGCTGTAACTGCAAGTAATAAATCCATGTTTGTCAAACAAACTTATTTTCTCATTCCAGAAATGGAGTTGAGATATGGTGGGGGGTTTTATGTTTTACCAGAGAGGGATATTTCACACTCTTTCTGCTTTCTTTTCCATTTCCTGAAATTATAGAAGGGAACCTAAGAAGCCCAGATGTATGAACAATAAAACCAAATGGTCCTTCTCTCTTATAGGTCTTATGAGCTGGGTAGCACGAACTGTGATCAGAATTTTTATGGTTAGGACTTCCTACAGGATCTCTCTCCTTGTCAGATTCTCTCACTGATGTCTTTCCTTCATAAAATAATTGGTACAATTCAGTGATTAACTGACTGATTTTAAGGGAACTTAAAAATTAACATCTCTTCATTTTCTATTTTATATGCTCTTTTTATTTAAAGAGAAACAAAGAGTTGGAAACAATTTAAGAGAAATGACAGGTCTGTAGATGCCCACAATCATACAAATCTCCCACCCTTAAAAAAAAAAAAACCAACAGAAATAAAGTAGAAGACACTAGATGAGGTATTTCTCAGCTTCATTCCCTTGCAGTGCAGATATTTTTGTAATATCATGTGATTTCTATAATGCTTAAGTAGCTTGCCCTTTTTTTTTTTTTTTTTTTTTTTTTTTTTTTTTTTTTTTTAATGTAGGATTAAAACAATCCCTTTGTAAAGACTCATCATGACGTTACTTTAAAGTGCCATGACTGTCAGCTCACAAGTCATCTTAAAGTTGGATGGCTGACATAATAGCAGCTTTTTTTTTTTTTTTTTTTCTCACTGACCTAAATCAAGCATTGGATGGATCAAGACTTCTCCCTATGCCATCACAAAGAAGGGATTTTGGCTTTCTTTTTTTTTTATGCCTATGTTCAGCTATTGGTTACTTTATGCTGAGCTGTGAACTGTGTGGTTGTTGGAAGCAGCATTAAAAGCCAGGGAGTGCCTCTGTTTTCAAGAATATCCATCACTCTGCTGTTTTAAGCTCCTGACTGGTTGTAAAATATGTCTACAGCCACATAGGATATGTATTTGATCTGCAGACCTCAGAGATGAACAAAACCAAATTGTCCAGAATGAAGAGATTTAAAAAAATATGGAGGGTGAGTGAAAAATACGCATCAATCTACTAGAAAGATTGCAATGGTAGCAAATAAATTGCAAGCAGATGATTCTGGTGTTTGTGGACAAGCTGTCTGGCTGCATGCACGTTGCTTGATCAGATTTTTTTATTGCAGGGTTTGATTGTATGCTTTTTCCTATTTTTGCATATTAGCTGCATCTTCACAAATTTCTCAAGACATTAAGCATTCAAGTTTATTTGACTTTTGAGAAAAGTTTCAGAGAATTTGCAACAACATTTATACAGTAAGTGCTCTTGAGGAAACTAAGCTAAACTGATTTCCTCTGTGGCCTTTAAAAATGCCATTTAAGGTTGCATGAATGTAAAAAAAGGCATTAAAAAAACCCCAAACAAACCAAAAAAAACAACCCACAAAAAACCTGAGCCTCTTTTCCCCTCAGGCTATATCTTAGAGCTGAGATGGACTGTAGAGCTGAATGGGACATGGTTAAAGACCTTGCAGCATTGGAATCTAGCATGAAGGTCAAATCAAATAATAATAGATTGTAATATTTACTTTATAAACAATTGCATGCCTCATAGGTTGGAAATAATAGAAATTAAACAGATGATTCTTTAAAAAATGTGACATTAATGCAGTGCAACAAGTGAAATTGGCATCTCTCCGATGTCTCATGAACTGGCTTTCCTTGAAAATTTGGGGTTAGTTTTTCTCATTGTTAAATTTGCTGCAAACAGAAATGATTTAAAAAGAAATTTAAAAGTATTTAAATACAATTGTTTGGATGCTTTCAGAAGATGGGGTTTTGATATCAGTTAATGATGTAAATTATGTTGCATTATGAGTTAAATAATGTGTATTTTCCCTGATCTGAAGCTCAGTTGACTTGCTTAGTGATAACATTGATTTGACTACTTTAACTTAGCTTTGGTTTTATATTCATTCATTTCATTTGATATTCTATGATGAAAAATGGTTAATTTCCATAATATAGAGCAATTTATAGTCAGGACATTGAGTACTAGAGGACATTCACATTTATAGGTCTGTCTTCAAATAGATGTAACATCTCTATTTACGGTTTTGTTTGTTGAAATGTGTTATTTGCCTGAGTGAAAATTATATTTTAATCATCATACAAGTTTCATTTGTGCAAACAGGCAGTTTCCTTAGAAATTAAAACAGATCCATTAAGCATAAGTAGATATTATATCATATTAAGTGACATGAGATAATTACTGTAGTCAAAGCATGGTACTTAAACGGGCTCCGGGAGCGGTTTAGTTGTAAGAGACAAAATGTCCTTCTTGGATAGAAGTATTTTATTTGCATATAGCCATGTCTGCTGGTGTGCAGCTGATCACTTTGTCCTTTACCACCTATTTGTGAAAGCTATTTAACTGCAGGCTATTAGGCATCCTTTATTGATGCATTTTCTGCTCTTCTCCCCGAAGCGTTTGCCCCTGTTCTATCATTGTGGTACCTGGCATTTCAGGGTAATATAGCTCAAAGTTAAATTTCTGCAGAATCAGATGTCAGTTTTAAATACTACTGTTTCCTTTTTTTCCTATTCCAAACTACTCTGGATAGAAGTGCATCAAAATCTCAGAGAGGGCTTTTATGGTTGGGATTAAATGAAAAGGGTTAGACCTTATATTGTGCAGTGTGCTTTTCTAACAAGCCATAATATATTTATGCAGGAGATTATATGTCTGTGATATGGCACACAGTCCCTTCCTCCACTTAACTCTCAGCATTAACTTGCTCAGTATTTATGGATATACCAAAATTATGATTTACACTGTACTTATCACATTAACATCCCTTGCAATAGCTCTCCGTAGTTCTTGCCATCCTTCAGACTCCAGTCATAAAATGAAGAGATTAACAGATAATTAAATTAAATCCTTAATTATTTGGGGATGATGAATTCACTCTGTGATTCCAGAAAGGTATAGAGAGTCTTTTTCACAAGCAGTATAAATTGAAACCAGTGGAGCTGTGATGATTTATGCCTTCTTGATGATCTGACTCATAGTGTTAATTTTCTGCTCCTCTTTTAAAAACATATTAATAAAAAATGGATGTAGGAACTGTTTATTAAAATATGAAGCTTTCAAGATATTTTTGAAATATTATGTACACTCCAAGATAGCACTGCTTGAAAAGTATCTGTCATTTTTCACACCAAGTAGAATGTCCTTCAGCAAAAGGCAGGGAAACTTCACTTTTGTTTCTCCAGAGGTTTTTGCCATCCATGGAATGCTTCTCATTGTTTTCAACTAATTCTTGATCTGGCCTGTGTTTCATGCTGATCTCCAAAGGGTTGGAATATATCACTGACAGTTAAATCTCCCAAAGCGTTCGGCAGGTATCCACTCCTGCTGGAGAAGTTGCTGGATACTAAACACTCCTGAAAACACTGCCAACTCAGCCCAATGAGGACATTAAACTGAACTTGCCAGAAAAACAACCCCAGGGAAATGAATTATAGGGAAAGAAAAAAAAAAAAAAAAAAAAAAAAAAAAAAAAAAAAAAAAAGGCAGAAACAATAAGCAATCAATCTTTCTGTTCTCAATTCTGAGTACATTTGCTCAAAAAAATCGGCCTACAGTCATTATAAAGCAAATTACAGATTATGGTATTTGATGGCAATGCTGGCCTATGGTGAGGACTGAGGGTTATAATATTTATCTCAGGTACTGGGCTATTTTGAGACCTTTCTAGTAATGGTTCTTCCTGATGCAGAGATGTCTGGTTAACACTTGCCCCAAACTTGGAAAAAAACACCGTGTCAAGTTTTCCTAGCAATAAAAAAGTAAGGCAATCGTCATGGAAACATGAAAATCAGTATGAAAGTATATAATGGACACTTCAAAGCCACTGATTCTCTTGTGTAAGCTTTTATTTAGAAGAGAGTTTAGAGCAGACATTATTTACTCAATAAGACACTTCATTGTGATCCATCATACCTGTAAGTGTTTAAGCTCCAGGGTTTTTTTTTAATGTGTTTTTGACCCAACAGACTACGATGGCTATAAAACTCTATTATGGCCTTTCACACTAAGTGTTTGAAGGAGTGTTTGGAGCAAATATGCCTTTTTGAAAGATCCCTATAATTTGTTCTGGAAAATGCTTATGGCAGTGGGCTGGAGCAATTTGTTCTCTTCAGGAAGAGTTCCTGGAACTGTCATTGATTCCATCAGGCAGCTGTATTTTCTTACTTCATAATTTTTGTATTTTAGGCTGTAAATTGGTATAAAAAACTGATTCGGGAGCAATTTTTAAGTCACTCTGATTCTTGAATATACATCTTGATATATTTTATTTTAAGTAGCTTGTATTAGCCTGTATAGGGAGTGAGATGCATAAAGAATGTCTTACTTATTTAAGTGCTGCTAAAATAAATTATATTTTTAAAGAATTATAGTCTGAGCCCCAGCCTTAAAGGAAACAAGGCTAAAGGGTTTTAACCTGTTAACAGAATGTGTGTCCAGACTTTTAGGGCTTTTCTTCTCCCTTGAGTGGCAGTGATTTGCCCTGTGCTCATTGCTGAACACAGGGCATGAGTGCAAGTTCCATTTTGTCCATCTGTATGGTGCAGCTTTAAATTTGGAGAATTCCATTTCTTGCTTTCAGTGTGCAGGACAGCTGCTCCTGGGCTGTGCTGTGTCAGAGCATCCTGCAGCAGCTCTGCCTAAGCAAGAACTGATGTGAGAGCTGATGGCCTCAGATTTGAATGAGCCAAGATGGATTTAGGAAGGGAACACGCATCTCCGGAAATTTCTTGATGGTTTCTTTTCTGCCTCTCCCTCTATTAGCTTTTGACAGGAGGCTAATGGTTGCAACAGCCCATCAATTAGCACTCTCCTCACTTTCCATTTTCAAGGATGCTGCTCCCATCCTCTGCAGCAGGCAGTAATGGGGGAAAGATGACCGAGAGAGGAGAGGGAGAGAGGGAGGAGGCGCCTGAAAGTTTTTGAATGACCCTCAGCACAGGCAGGTGGGGAAAGGCTTGGGCTGAGGACATCCCGAAGGAAAGGTCTTGCAGCAGAGGATGAGCCTGCAGCACCCATGGATGCCTGCCCAGGCGGAGGTGGAGCAGCCTTCAGGCAACTTGAGCGGTGAGGACCTGCTGGAGGATGAACTGGTTAGTGCTGGCAGGTAGGAATGGGTTCTGAGAGGAGCAAAGATGACAGAGACCCCCCAGATCTGAGGTACAGGTGTGGGAGATATCTTGGGACAACTGCTCATTTTGTTGGCAGAGGGCAACAGAGGAGTCAGGATTTCTGCTTTTGTGGTGCTTCCTTTGCTTTCTCCTCTCCTCCCTTTGCTGGCTTTGTGAGCAGGTGGAGGAAGGGAGGAGGAAAGAGGGATTTGGATGGAGCAACTCACACCACCACTGCTTGTGCTGGGACGCACTCCAGTCCCTCGGACTCCTTTGTCCCCGGGTAAGGAGCAACAGTGAAAGGAAGTTGTACACCAGTGTGGGTCAGCTCTTTTCTCACAGGTAACAAGCAATAGGACAAGAGGGAATGGACTAAAGTTATGATAGGGGAGGTTTTGATTGCATATTAGGAAAAATTTCTTCACCGAAAGAGCTGTCAGGCTGCCCAGAGAAGTGCTGGAGTCACCATCCCTGAAAGTGTTCCAAAAATATGTAGACACGGTGTTTAGATACACAGTTCTGTGGTGGACTTGGCAGTGTCAGGTTAATGGTTGGACTCAGTGATCTTTTCCAGTCCAAAGAGGACTTTTTCAGGCTTAAAGATTCCATGATTCTGTGTGGGCTTTAGTTCCTGTGATTGTGGGAAGGTTTGGCTGTGTCCACTTCAAGTCCTCTTCTTTCAAGGACTTCTCATGGCTGACTCAGGAGGCTCCACCATTCTCCCCTCTGGAGATTCTTGTCCTGGTCCAGGACTCAGCCATGCTCAAAGGACTCACTTGGAAAGTGCTCAGACAAGTGAACCAAGAAAACTGTTCAAAACCAACCATTTCCACAAAAATGCGAATCAGTCACTTGTAACTTTCTGCTTGTGAAACTGGAAAGGTCAGATGTTCACCTTGAGGAGGCATTTGGCCATTTGTCGCTCTGTGCGATGCATTCTGCTAGTGATGGTGGTGGAAAACAAACTGCATTAATTTAGAATAATAAGGAAAAACATTTTAATATGTTCTTGGACATAATAATTAGTGCTATAGAGGACTTCCTTGCAAAGATGAGTTTGCTTAAACTGGTCTTAGTTATTCAGGGCCTGTCCTTTGTGTTGTGAGAAAAACCTTATAAATCAACAGAAATGTACGTTGCAGATTTTGCTGCATGTTGCTCCTTTTACAATTCCTATAAGTTTTCTAATTATACTTCAATATTAGTATGTGGTGTGTTGGTTCAATAGGGGAACTGCTTAATTCACTTTGTGTTTAAGGGGTGGATCTTTCACTGCTCAATCCCCGAGGTCAGTAGGGGTCTCTCAGCTGTGGTGAAGCTGTTAAGTGTAAACTGGATTAGAGAATAATTTACACATGCTTGCAAATCTCAGTGAGCAGGCTTTAAATTGCTTGATTTAAGGTTTTAAGTGGACTTGGTAAAGCAATCTGCAAATATATCCTACTGCAGCATTAGATACAAATGTAGCACACTTAACTTTAAAAAGCTGCTTTCTGCTTTCCATTCAAATTTGGCAAACCTCTATGGATAAAAAACAATATTGAAACTTAACACACTGATCGTGTAAACCCTTGTTCAGATGAGTGATTCTGTTCATGACAACAGCTCTTTTGGTTTCGGTGGGAACTGCCTATAAAATTGAACATATCTATAAACGTTTACTGCCCCATCAGAAAAAAAATTATGAATTGTTGAAAAATGAATGGCATTAGGTGTTCATTGTCCTGACAGCATTGTGAGGTTTTTGGATAGAGCTGACTGAGATGTAGCTGAGCCATTGAAACACAGACCAGGGACTTTAGGGTGGTTCTCTGATGGACTTGGATTCATCTCCCTCTTCTGTGGGATGTAAAACCCTGGCAATAAACTGCAAAGGAGACTCTCCCAGGGTGAAAAACCCTTTGTTCCCAACATTTCAGCTGCCTCAGCAAGTTCCTTTCAGGTTATTTCATCTGAAGATATCAGAGAGGCTGTTTGTTTAATACCAGGGATGACATCAGGGTGTCTGTAGCACAGGGGCAGCATTTCTACAAAAGAAATTACGCTCTCAGAATATCGCACTGCAATTCAAACACTTCAGCCACCTAAAGCTAAAATGGAAAATTGAGCAAGCAAATGAAAATGAGTTATTTCCAGCTTCACTCTTTTTTCTAAGTCATTTTTCACCTCTGATCCTCCTTTCACAATAGGCCATGCTAAGCAGTTGACTGCACATCTGTTCATAAGACGCTGATGTTGTACTGATGGCTGTCTGTGATCACTGTTAGCAGTGACAGCGGGCTGTATGGAATTTACTTCAGCATTTCTAGTCCACATTTTCACTGTGGATGATGAGATCTGAGGTGTCTGGAGTAAAATCCTTGCAGTCACAAGCAGACCTCCAATAAGTTACTGTAGCTCAGGTCTTAGATGCTGAGGGTCTTCTGGATGAATGCATCTGATTTAACAAGCCATGTTGGCGTGGGGACTTAGCTGCATTGCTTGCACAGAGAGGTAGCTTCAAATTTTCTGTTCTTATTTTAATGAGATGCAACAGATTCATAATTGCTTTAATTACTTATTTTTAAATTATGAAGGGAGGGGAAAGCAGAAGGACAGCACAAGAACTCAGCCCTCCCATTCAGGGATGACATGAGCAGCTTCTCTGATTTTGCATTCATAGGATCATAAAATGATTTGGGTTGGAAGCAACCTTAAAGATCATCATTATTTACCTCCAGGGTGGAAGGTAAATAATGATGCACCACAGATCAGTCTGTCTCATATTGCTCTCTTCTCTACATCAGCACATCCTAAAGCAATGATGGGGAGCTGGGACTTGGCCTTTGATTCATTTTCTATAACCACAATGGTCCTCTTGGCAGAGTCTTGGGGTTTTGGAGATAAAAGACTGTGACTGGATGTAGGAGTTTGAGTCTAGTCTTGATAATATAAACTCCTAAATAGGACCTAGCTTCTTCCAAGAAGAAAAAAAAAAACCCAACAAACCAAAAAAACCCACCACCACCACCACCACCAAAAAAATCCAGCAACAACAAAAAAAACCCCAAACAAACAAAAAAAAAAAAAAAAAGAAAAAAAACCCACCCACAAAAAAACCCACCACCACCAACAACAACAACAAAAAAACCCAACCAACCAAACAACAACAAAGAAAAACCCACCAAAAAAACCCCCACCCTAAACAAACCAGTGAATAAGTTTGTCTTCCAAAAAGTTAAGGTTAGGGTTCGAATGTAATGTATTTATATTTAGCAAAAATATCTGTATATGCAAAAAATATGGGCTTTTTATTGCCTGTATTTAAAGTACAAAATACTGATGTCAAACGAAAGCTCCCCCTCACGCATTTTTAATACAACCAATGGACTCCTTGCCTGCGGGATGTGGAGATGTCTCTGTCTGAGAACAGAGTGGCAATTTCGCGGTCCCCTGGAGGGCTGTGGGGAGAGATGGGTTGTCCTGCTCATCCCTGGACCATGGTCCCAGCACAAGGCAGATCTTCCTTGGGGGACCTGCCCCATCCCCTGAAGAGGTGAGGGGTCCCTGTGCTCTCTGGGTCTGTGGGGAGTGGGCTGTGTTGTGACAACTGGCACAACTGGACCCCTCTCCAATACAAAAAGCTGAGCAGGGAGCAGCCCTGTCCCTTTTTCTGACATCCCCATTGAGAAAGATCTTTTCTACAGAGGCTTTCTTACCCACCCCTGTTAGAGTTTCCCTCCTCTGAGTGGAGGGCAAGCGTTTATTACCCGAGAGCTCTTGCACCTTTGTTCCCACAAACAGTTTGCATAAGCAAGAAAGCAGCCGAGCCAGGTCCAGGCTGGCACCTGAGGAACACTGCTGCTGGTTAATTTGCATGTGCCCTGCTAAAGTGAATATTTAATCCAAAATTTGTATAGGTTATACTCATAAGAACTAATTTAATGGCAAATAATACAGTCAGTAAAGGTCTACGTATAATAATTTATTCTTGGGTTTTGTGTGTGTGTTTTGTTTGGGGTTTGTTTGTGTGGGGTTTGTTTTTGGTTTTTTTTTTATTTTATCTTAAAGAATGTTGACATTGTCCTGGGGCTCCTCTTGACCCTCTCTTCCTAGAGGGTAATTGTGACTTCTCCTCCTTTGCCCAGCAACAGCACTGGAGGGTGGGAAGGTGAAAGTATCCTTGAGGCATGGCACAGAATAACTGTTTGGTGGATAATTGCTGCATTTAGAGAGGGTACAGAATTAATGGTATGGTGTCCTTCTGGCAAAAAAATTGCATGCATTAGAGAAGCGGTGCTAATAATTCAGAATGCCTCTGCAAATGGCAAATGCAGAAGTCTGCATAATTGCACAAATTTGGTGAGTGTAAAAGCCGTGTAAAAGAGATGATTTCTGATGGCAATAAATAAAATGGCACATCTTTCAGTTCATAAAGAATTTGTTAATGCAAGCTCTGGAGTCTACTGAAATCTGAGGACTCACTCCCTCTGCCTTTAACTGGGTGCCCTGTGGCAAGGTGTTACCAGTTCCTGTCTGCAGGCAGGATGACTGGCTGCTGCCCACACCTCATATCAGCATATGGTGAAAATCACTGTTCTCCAGCCTTGGCTGGAGATATCTTAATCTGGAGGACTTCTCAGGAAGGTAGTTACTTCCTTCCCTTCCAGTGATTTTTGGACAGTTTTTCCACAAGTTTATAACCAGAAGATTTTTCCTTTGCCTTTCACTACCAGAGCAGGTCCCAGATAACTTTTGTCTTTACTTCAGATGTACCATTGTTGAGTTTCTGGCTGTTTTTCTCCTGTGATGATTTCCTTTTATCACCATTGGCTTCCAAACAGCTCACATGGGATGCAAACAGTGTGCGGTGTGTTGACTCTGTTCTCTTCCAAACAAAAGGGAAGAAGGGAGGTTTCTTGCACCTATCTAAGGTCAGTCTTAATTTGCATTGACAAAGAAAGGGGCTATTCTGCTGTACCCCACTATCATATTCCTATCTAGATTTTGGACTTGTGCAAAGCTGAATCCTTGGAGGAAGGGAGACAGGGAGGGAGGGAGGCTTTAGCGTTACCTTGGGAATATGGCCAGACTTCTGGCTGAAGAGTCAATAGCAGGATAGAATTTAGGATCATTTGCTTTGAAACAAGGATCTGACCTGTTTTTGATCTGACGGAGTCTGGGAAGGGTTCTCGTGAGCATTTCTTGCCATTCCTTTTCTTGTCCTGTTGTTGCTCCCCATAAAGCTTAGAGCAAGCACTTGGAGCAAGAACATGAAAAGAAGAGGTTTATGGCTGCTTTCTGGATTTCACTGTTTTTATTGCTTTTGTGGGGCTGCTCCTGAGAACCTGAAGTATCTCTCAAATAGTAACTTGATCGACAATAAGGAGATGGGATATTGCTCTCCACAACATCTGCTGCAGTTTCAGGCTGTGTGCAGCAACTGATGGGGCAAAAAGTCCTCTTGCGGAAGGACAAATCATTATTACATTGTCTTTCTTTTGGTGAAGAGCAATCCCCTCTGGAGCACATGAACACCGATAGATGGCTGCAGTAGGGTGGACCGAAGTTTTTTTGACACTTCGTTCTTCAGAGAGGTGCTCTAAATAGATGTTACACACAGATTTCCAGCTCTGAGACGTACTGGTGCGCCCTGTCAAAACTGCCAGAATAATTTGTTTGCTCAGAAAATGAAGCATTAATGGCATATATTGCTTAGAACAAATCCAGCTTATTTTAAAAGCAATAAAATAATAAAATGAAGCTGAGATTTTAGGTTTTTAAACACACATGGATGTTTTCCCACAGATCATAGGGTTTGCAGTGACACTTAATTCTTTATGGATTCTTCTCCAATAAATTTCTGCCTTTTGAATGTGAACTAGCTTTTTTGTGTTTTTTCTTGGTTCAGGCCAGCTCTTTGTTTCTGTGGAAAGTCCTCCTCCTGTTTCATATCTCCCTGCTGCTTCTAATGTTAGAACAGAGAACATTTTTCATGTTTCTGCTCCTAAGCACTCTAAACCCACTGGGATGCTCCAAGGGCTGTGTCTGAGTAGCCAGAAGGTTTTGCAGAGAGAATAGGCTCTGTGAAATTCATTATTAAAAGCTCTCAGGCTCTTTCTCTGGCTGCTGGGACTGCCCTGACTGAGAGTTTGCTCCTGCTTCCCCATCACTGAGTGCTCAGGGGCCTCTGGGACTCCCACCAGGAGTTTTCAGGGCGCAGCAGGTCTGGGCTCAGCCTGGTGCCCAGGATTTCTGATTTGCAGGGGATGTTGGGTGGGTGTGTTGCTGCTGGTACCCTTCAGGTATCTAAAGTGCACCTATTTTCCTTCCTCACTCTTTCCTCACATAATTTCTTGTCTGCCTGTTGTACACCAGCACGAAGTAAAGAGGACTCTACCTTTTGATTTGTGATAAAAGTGATTCTAAAAATATCTTGAAGAGATCCCCTTGGCCTCTCTTCCTACCAAATCAAATCCAGAAATCGTGTTTGCTTCTTTGTTTTGCTTCCTGCTGTGAATTATTTTTGTCTCCTTCAGCACTCTTTTATAGGATTACACCCTGAGTGAAAGAAATGATCAAAGGATTGGAACAATTAGTGTAAGAAAGAACACTAAAATATGTATAAAATGCTTTGATTTAATGACAACTAGTGTGGATGTGTGTTTATAACAGTTTACATATTTATGAAAGATGTAAACATGAGGAAAACAAGAAAATATTTGTCATAACAAGTTGGAGTTTAATTTACACTCATGGAATGAAATTTTAAATGGAATAATGTGTGCTGAATATAAAGAAAATGTACTGCCTATGTCATCTCTTCAGCTATCAAAAAGTTCACAGGAGATGCAACTAAATCCCTTTGCTATTATATTAAAATTTTCAACTGACCCGGAGGAAACACTAAAATATTGATTTAGGAGACCAGCCTTGCATCACTAAAAAGGTGGTCTGGATGATGGAGTGGTTGGGGCTGTTTTCCATCACTAATTCCCAAGATCCAATAGTCTTTGAATTTGGTGAGATGTGCTGAGGGCAGACAATCTCAGAGATAGTTTCTGGTTTTTTGTGCTGTGCAGTGAGCTAAACAGCAACTGCTGCAGTGAATTCCAGCCTTCATGAGCCTGTGATGGTATTGCACCTAATTGCTTTGCAGACTGTATTATATTTTAGCTTGATGCCTCTTAGGAAAAAAAAAAAAAAAGTTTCTTAATTCCTTTTTGAAGCAGAAGTGCTTTGATAAAGAAGTGCTAATGTTGTTCTGGCAGAAGCAGTGTCTGTGCAGAGTGGTTGGTGTGAGTCCAGAGACACCAATCTGTTAGACCACCTACGGCAAAATTTATCCCTCAGCCCCCAGTTTAGAAATTTCTCAGGACAACATAAGCAGCAAATATTTTGAAACCATCCACTGAGGCAAGCAAGCCTTGTTTTCCAGGCTAGGCTCCTTGGAAAAGATGGTAAAGCTCTCCCAGAGTTGTGAATATCCACTGCTGTATGCGCTGGAGTTGCTCAGCACCTCTCACTGTTTGTGAGTACCACAAAAATGGGCTTACACGCCTTGCATGAGTCTTCTAGATTAGAAAACTGCACCTGTACTCTCCAGCCCGAAAGAACTGAGGGCAAATTCAGCATTTAAACATAAAGTACAACCACACCACGCCACTGGGGGCTGGCACAGCAGCTCCTGAGAGCGTGTCCTGCCCAGAGGGCTGGCCCTGAGAATAGTCAGGAGTAGCTTTTCCCCTGGTGGGGAGATGTGCTGTAATGGAAGGAAAGGGATGGACCTGTGCAAGGCTTTCAGAACCTGTCCGTGGTTTGCGTTCTCAAAGTGCCTTTATCAGGCAAGACAGTACTGCAGGATGCAATTTGCTGTGTAGACTCCAGATATGAGCTGAGAACCATGAGATTCTAAGCAAGTGGAGCTCTTGAACTAGCAAATACAAATATTTTACTTTGAATTTTACATACTTACTAGAAGGGCATACAGAGATGATGTGGCAGATACATGCATTACAGTCACGCAGAGTATATGAATGTGTGATTATGGGGATAGGAAGGGATAAAGAAAATAAATGTGAAAAAAAGGAGAATTTATTAAAATCAGAACAGAAAAAGAACAGTAACAGGCAGGTAACTGAATAGTGGGCAAGATCTTTCCTGACTTACCTCAGTTCAGAAGTCTGTGTTAAGATTCAACAAAGGTTTCAGGCCATCTGCTGATCTAAAGCAGGCTCGATGCTGAGTAACACCATCTTGGTACAAACCAATCTGCCTTTTATTTTCTAAAATGAATGACATTAGCTTAATTTCTCTGAGGCAACTAAATTTGGTATTATTAAATTATCTTAATACAACCATAGTAAACAAATACCTGTACTGCTAATATGATTTTGCTCTCTGTAAGGTAATGAATATATTTATTCACTGATTTGTAACTCAGCTGGATTTCTGACTTCTGCCTATAGAAAGCTCCAGGCCACTTCTTTTGAATCTCTTTGCTTCTAATCTTTTCTGGAAATCTTTATTTTCTATTAGCATAACTAAACAGAGCAAATGAAGCCTACAGCTATTGCTTGCTCCTTCATGTATTGTTGCATTATTCTGGATATCTCATTGTTGTTCCTTGTATTATCTTTTGCTCTACAGTATTACAGAAAGACTTAAGATTAAATGATAGGACTGCACTTGGCTCAGTCTTTCTGCCGTTGTTCGGAATTATTTGGGATTTAGGTCAGTCATCCAAGGACTCATCTCCTAACTAGAAGATAGATTTTCTTTGAGTCATTAAGTCTCACAGGTCTGTTCTTCCCCTATCTCTGAAGTGGTTCTTTCATTTTTAAGCTCCTTGCATGCTCAGATAACTTTCTTACATGGCTTGACACAGTATCAAAGCCCATTACTCACTCACCAACCCTAATCCGTCCTCTGGCCTCCCTGCAGTGGAACAGGGCTGAGTCTCCATCCTCCCTGGGACTCAGCCAAACCCTCACTGAGGAGTGGCTTGTGCAAAAAGCCTTCTCATAAACAAAAACCACTTGCAAGCCCAGTGGTGGGGGCAAGGATTCCTCATATGGTCACAAACTCAATGCAGGGGGCAGGAAGAGGAATAGGAAACAGGCAAAGAATTGACAGACTTCAATACAAATAGCAGTTTGACACAGATCTGGAGTTCTTTAGAAGAATTCAGAAGTGGAGTCCCTAAATATTTTAGTTCTGTGTAGATGTAGATGTAGATGTAGATGTAGATGTATGTAAATATATTTCCTTACATGCACACACATGAAAACCGTGTAGTCACACCACACATGGCTGTACAAGTGCAGCAGTCCTCCTCAGGCAGGAGAGGTGTATTGCTTCACCAAAAGGTGTTTGGAGAGAACTTTGAACACTGTAGCAGCAAAACCATCCCAGCAGTACAAACTTGGGGAAGATGAACCTCTCTTAACTTAAATGAACTCTGCGTAGGTTGAAAAACCCCCTTTCAGCACTGCCAAATCTTTGAAGTGAAAATCTGCACGTTGTGAGGGAGTGATTGAAGTGTGAGAACCACCTGTCCACGAGAAGCCTGTAAAGGACCCCTGCCTGCTCTGATCAGTGTGGATGTGTAACACGAGCCATTGCTGAGTGCTGCTCTCTCTTTGTGCCGAGCATTTCTCCAGCCCCAATGCCAGTGTTCAGCTCATGCCATAGCACCGAGGAGCTACAACCTCACAAGACCACCCTGACACTGAAAAAGGGCCACAGGACACAGAATTGGGGTGACCAGCTTAGCTGATGGGCTGGCAGAGGCTGAGAGAAAAAGAAGCTTCATAACCCAGCTTTCATAACCGCAAAGAGAAATTTTGCAGTGAGCAGAGATCAGATGTATGAGTGGTTCTGTTTGAGTTGCAAGAGCATGGCAAAATTCACAGGGAACTTGGAAAGAGAAGTTGATCCAGGTGAAGGTTTCCTCTGTTTTTCAGTTAAGGGAGAGAAACTCTTTCTGTGTCTGCAAAATAGACATTGGGCTATTTATAAGCCCACAATAGAGTTGGGCTTCTGCAATCCCCTTGGCCAAGGGACCAGCACCTTCCCACTCCCATCTCCATAGGCACAAAGCACTTGCAGTGGTCCCATTCAAAGCCCCAAAGCTATTCTTGAGACCTAAGGCTACATTTCCCAAGGTTGTGCACGCGCACTCTTGTTACCGGGGTTTGTGTCAGGCTGTATCAAGGCTGCTCTCCATCACAGCCACAAGCCAGATGTCAGAAAATGTGATCAAAATGAAAAGATGGTGGCAGGCAGCTAAGGTGAAGTGATGCCTGAGCAGGGAGCAAAATAACATAGATGTACTCCTAGAGGTAATAGTAAGTATTTGTGGTAGGCATTTTTTTTTCTACAGGGACAAAATAACCCTTTATGGTTTGGGACTTTTTTTTTTTTTTGTTGTGTTGTCTTTTGATGTGTTTTTTGGTTGGGTTTTTTGTTTGTTTGTTTGCTTGTTTTTGTGGTTGTTAGGGTTTTTTTTCCCTGTATCCTTATCATCAATTGTTACCATAGAGCAACTGCTGTGTCTTTCTAAAATAGAAGGCACCCTCCAATATCTGTTCAGAGATTTTGACAACGTGATTGGTTGAATGTCCTATAACTCGTGAATTGTGAATGTCCTATAAATATTTTAAAACTCCTTTTCCAGCTACAGACTCTCTGAAATCCATACTGAGACTTCATTTTCCTGACAGATGCCTTTGTATTTACAATTCTGTCTGGTCTTGCTGCTGCAAAATCTAATCAAGAAAAACAGGTCACTGCTGGTTCGAGCTTACTCCCGAGGTGTTTGGTTTGGTGTTGCATTGCAGTTGTCACCAGCATCTTGCACAGTCTTGTAATCTCAGACCATTTCCCCACACCAGTGGGCTACAGGTCCCTTTGCTGAAATAACACTTCCACACTGCACCAGAAAGCTGGGAAAATATTATCCACTGGAGAGGGGAGAAAGGTTTAGACACAGCAGTGTTCAGGACTAGATTTGTGCAGAGATCAATGACACTGAAGCACCCTTGAAAAATCTCTGCCTCAAAGCAAAATTTGACTTGCCTAATGTTCTCGTTTTGTCTTGTTGGGTGAGGTTATGATAGAAGTTTATGATAATCTCCAGGGATATTGTAATTCCTCTACTGAATCACTGTTTGCAAAAGGGATTTTTTTTTTTTTTTTTTTTTTTTTTTTTTTTTTTTTTTTTAATAAACATGAATGAAGTCAGAGTTTCAGGACACAGTGGCTGGAGGAATTTCCATAGAAATTTGGGGTATGAAAGGAGTACAGCATCTGCCCCACCGTTATTTCCATTAGGGTCACCAACAGAGGTGTATCAGGACAATAATAGCAGGACTAACGGATAGAAACGTAGATTTAAAAAAACCATGTCCTCTAAGATTCAGCATAATTTTATGTTTGGCTTACCCATGGTATTCATACCTACCAATACCTTCCAATTATCTACAAATACTCACTAAAAGGCTTCTTCACTGACCAGATGTTTAACAATAGATTTTACTGTTATTCTGTGATATATGTGTGGTTTTTACTTTTAGAGACCTAGAGTCTTCCACAATCTTTCAAATCCTGCACTTTTCAAAAAGCCAAAAGCCCTCAGCTGACTGTCTCACTGAAATATTTCAGTCACTCCAGTGGTGTCTTGTTTCTGCACTCCATAATAAGCACCAAGCATTTACTCTCTGGTTATGTAATTTATAAAATTCATCTGCTAACTGAAAGTCAGATTCACTGACAAATAAAAAAGTAAAGGCAAGAGAGATGTCTTCTGTAAAGGTTAAGTGCATACTTTATTTGCAACAGAGGATTAAGCATCTTCCCCACAAAGTTTTGTGTATCTGAGTAACCTTGTAAAAAACAATTTTCTTTCTTTACAAGCTGTAGTTCTGTAGTTAGAGTTTTATGAATCCTCTCTGCTGTGGATGGTGAATTCATCCATGGGGTGAATTCTCCAGTGCCTCCTAACATGATTGCTTTTGTCATCTATCACTTCACTTTCTATAGATGTTTACTCTCATCTGTCTTCCCTACCAGGCTGTCCACTTGCATAAAACTTGTGGGAATTTTAATATATTTGTTGAACTGTATTTTGACAAATTTTTTGAGTAGCCACAAGTCCAAAATTGAGCAGGGCAGACAGCGACACAACTTAATCATAGCAGAAAATAATTAGAAACCTGGGTTTAAAAAATCAGATTAAAAATAAGAAGGCAGTGACAAGTTCTGTGAATCCTTTTTTCCAGTGTTTTGAGGAGACAATGGTGTTCTGCAGGGTCTCAGCTGAGTTTGCAACTACAGTCAGAAGCAAGAGCAGTGAGAGGGGGTGTAGATAACAGATCATAAACTGCTCAGGATTGTTTGTGACAAATTCTCTGTACAGAGAGCTGGAGAGTGGCAAAGAAAAAGGTAGAGCCAAACTTTTCTGAGCAGGGAGCAACCAAAAGATGAGGTCAAGCTGGAGATGCACAAAATGTTCACTATTTCACTCTGTGCCTTCTGGGGTAACATGAAGAAAGGACAAGCAAACTTCTTCCCTATGCTTGGTTTTACAGGCTTTGGTAACAGATCTGCTTCTGTAAATTACAAATGTATTTTCTCCAAGGGCACAGAGGGAAGGATTAGTCCCTGTTGTGCTCCCCTTGGTAAAGCACTGCAAAATTACATCCAGGAAAGAATGCAGACTTTGTTCCTTTGCATAGCAAATCTTTCCTGAATATTCGGTGTGAAAATAATTTGTATAACTTCTGTACGTGGCATCTTAGTTTTGCAGCTTGTTATACTCATTCTACAGGACAAATACCCCTCCCAAGAGATCACAAGATGAAATAGAAGGCATAAATCTCTAATATTCACAGTCAGAAGGCAATGAGGCCATATCATGTGACATTCTAATTAAATAGAGATTTGAATCCCATTTTCAGCAAGCTTCAACCCTCGAGTCTACCAAAGCACCAAATTAAGCAGCACATGACCCTTTCTAGAGCAAGATAAAGTGATGTTAAAGCACCCCACCAGTTAATGGGTGATTAGTGTATGCCTTTGCTCATTACTGCATCAAGGAACTTGCTCTCAAACAACAAGCTTTGAGAAATGCTTTAATTGTTCCTAAATTATTTTGTGGTAATTAGTCAGCTGCAATCCCAGAGAAGAAAGTGAGTTGAAGATAATGGCAATATTTCCTGCTTACCTAAAAGCATGTTAATTTCCTGCAGTCCTGAATTTGTCTGAGAGGAAATGTGCCTATGCCAGAGCCCTCAGCTTTGCTGGGTGCTGTTGCAGTATACAGCTGAGCATGAATACCAAATCTCTGGTCCTTCTTACATCTTGAGCCATGATTCACACTCCTTCCAAGAGCTGAATCCTACAAAAAATATAATTAGAGGAGCCTTAAGTATTCTATAGGTTGTGTGACCTGTTGTAAGGTTAAATCATGTAACCACGGTTGTCCTTCTCATTTCCCTCCATTTGCATTGATGACTTGATGCGTCTGTCATCATTTACGGTTGCAGCTTGGTGCTTGCTTGAAGGCTTCTTGGCAAAATTTGAAACCCACAGAAGCAATGCCATGAATTGTGGCTGTTGCATCTTAATTTATCCAGTGGTAATGCAGGGGTGGGTTTCAGTGTGGAAGCAAAAAACACCTCAAAAATTGAATGCGCACAGCTGATTCTGCAAACACATGAAACTGTGTTTGTGTATTTGCAGACTTGTAGATGTAGTTTGATGTTATTTTATTATCGATAATGAACCTAAAATTGTTTAGACTCAGAGCACTCCATAATTTCCTATATAACTTTTATATTTCTGGGCACGAAACATGTAATTTCTTCTGTCATCATAGTTTTGAAATACTCCCCAAATCTTCCATGTTAATCCAATAAATGTTTGCTTATTTTACCTACTGCTAAGTACTATGTGAGTCAAAAGTAGGGGGTTTTCTCTGCCTCAGCTTCCAATAAAGCACTGCATATTCTAGAGTATTCTGTAATTGAACAGCTGGCAGTAGTCCTGTCAATGACTACAAATGATACCACAAAAGGTAGCCCAGCGTCTTTTCTTCTGCTGTTGTAACTTGCACAGTGCATCCATTTTCCTCCTCTGTCTAAATCAGGCAGCTGTACAGCAATTACTGTCATCATAAATTGAGCAAGCTTGCAAATTGTCTTCAAAGTCATCCAAGAAAGCAACTTTATCCTTTAAGGTAACTGAAATATTACGTTGATGTTATATACAATATATATATATATATATACAGTTATTCATATAATTTATAGGTTTTCATTGGGACAAGCTAAGTGCACTTTATGTGTTTTATCTGGATGACTCCTAATGCATGGAAATGTGAATTATTCATAATCTGCCTTTGATTATAGGAGTCTTTATATAGCTTTTGTTTGCTAATGCATTTGATAGGCTATTTTGTGGACTATCACATTATATAGAAAATGCTGGCAATAAAATAAATGCTAAATTATGCATTCTGTAGTTCTGCATTAAGGGCTGGTACACTCTGCATCATCATCTTTGCTCTGCTTTGCTTCACAAAACTAAAGATAATTGATACTATGGAACTATCACTAAGCTCATCAAAAACACGCTGCCACTGAACTATTGCTGTGTATGTTGATGCAGAACTGGCAGGCTTGGCCAATTCCTTAGAGCACTGAAAACCTAAATATCTGACGTGGAAGCTCCGATATAATACCCAGAGTCCATCTGGGGGCTTTTTAGATGTGAACAAATAGGATTTATAGCTATTATCCAAACAAAAAAAAATAGTAAAGGTTTTGAGTGCTTGTGTGCATCTAGCCAAATTGTAGGGGAAGGGGAAAAGGAAAAGAGGATAGAGGGGCCTCCATATCCAATAGTCTGGTTGTTCACAGTGTAAGTGAGCCAACAGAGGGTTCTATATAATCTGGAGGTAGGAGAATAGCTGGCTCCACTTACCTCTTGCCACATTCTTTGAGTTGGCAGCTCCCTCACATCTTTCCCCACCCAGGGAAATGTCTATGATAATAATTAATGAGTAGCTTTAACACAGGCTGGAGTTTTAAGTGCCTGTCATCAATTGCTAATTGAGTTAATGGTATTCACTCGTGCTCTGGGACCATTTGCACTGTAGGAACTCCTCAGGGATGACAGCACTATGGTTGTGAGGCAGGGTTAATCCCTTTGGATTGTTTACTTATATCCTTGGAAACGATGGACACCATATTGGCATTAATCATGGTCATTTTCCATGAGCAGGGTCTTCTGAATAGGCTTTGTCTATTAAGTCTCTCAAAAATTTTAACAACCATTGTATCTCTTATCTACTGGACATCTTGGTGTAGTATAGCTCTCAAACTCCTGGTTTGCACAGCCTGACAGGGTCTATCTGTCCACTCAAAGGTCAGCATTCAAAGGAGCTGTTGAATGACTTAAAACCTTCTGCAGTTTCCTGCAGACTCGTCAGTGCTAACTCTGCCCTGGGTATGTCAAGTGGCCTTTTGTGGGTTTGAACACTTTGGGACCACAGCATCATTCATCTTACTGAAAGTTCCTATCATCAAAATGTGCCTGCTGTAGCAGATCCTTGTCCCTCAGGTACACTGAGGAGATTTTTCACTGGAAATAGGTATTTCAGCCAAGACAGCAATAAAAGAGTAACCCTAGAAGGCAAGTACCAGACAAAAAGTACCTGAATTAAAAACAGAGGCAGGAGCAGGAGCCATCTTTTAAATCAGCAAGATTACCTTGTATGTGGAAATTGTAGTTATTGGTCTCGCCTAGTGTCTTGGACATTTTCACAGCCATTTGGATCCTTAGGTCACACTCTTTGCCTGTAATATATAATATTTCCTTACTGTTTTTGGTGCCAGCACTCCAAGCAACATTTACATTATTGCTGAGGAGGACTGGAGTAGATGGGTGACCCATTTCATACCTAGCAATTCAATCACAGGGGAAAATAATCATCATTTGCAATTTTGTGTTCAGCTTGAGCCAAATCCATGTTCCAAGTCCAGCCTGAGTTCCACTTAGTGCCTGGTTTGATGGTTCTTGTCAAAAAAGTATTAATCTATTGGGTTTGTATCTGACTTTTGGCAATGATCAATGTATGATGTTTCAGAAAAGGGACTAAAGGAGAACTAAACCCAAAACATAATTCACTAAACCAGTTTCACACCACCATTAATTTACTCTCAGTGCTGTAGGAACAGTCTTGTGAGTTCTTCAGCCTCAGCTGAGTCTGGTCTTAAGTTTCATAAATAAAAACTAATTACTGTTAATGAACATTTTTAGTCTCTGTATTTAAATTAGCTCATCTTAATTAACTCAGATTTGCGTTTCCTTAGTTTTTGAAAAAGGTATCAGTCTGAAATACAGCTAAGAGCCAAAGATAATTTACAGTGCATATTTTCCCATGTTCCTTCAGACCACCAGAATTCTTATTCTTATTTTGGAACCATTCAGGTTCATTTGTTAAGCTTTGGCTGAAGGTTTCCCATTCCTCTTGTGTGGATTCACATATCTCCTATTCTGATGTAAACCAAAAGACTCCCAAGGATGGCATTACACCATTCTTAAGGAATCCTGGTTACACTCACATCTGAATTAAGCTTTCAAGTAGTTTTAAAACAAGGCAGTGTGTTAACATTTATTGAGTTAAGATTAATGGTTATTACTTGAAAATAATCTTCCATTAATTATTTTTAATTTGCTAATGGTTTCTCAGCGATGGGGTGAAAATGTTCTCCTTTACCACTGCATTATCTTATCTTTTGTTATGGATTTTTATTGCTTCTGATAGTTACATTGATTTAAGCAGATCATTCAGAGGAGCTGTATTTACCAGAAGAAAAAAAAAAAAAAATTGCAAAAGATATTTCTACTTCTGAAAATGTTGTAGGATGTCTTTCTTTCTTTTTCTTTCTTTTTCTTTCTTTCTTTCTTTCTTTCTTTCTTTCTTTCTTTCTTTCTTTCTTTCTTTCTTTCTTTCTTTTCTTTTCTTTTCTTTTCTTTCTTTCTTTCTTTCTTTCTTTCTTTCTTTCTTTCTTTCTTTCTTTCTTTCTTTCTTTCTTTCTTTCTTTCTTTCTTTCTTTCTTTCTTTCTTTCTTTCTTTCTTTCTTTCTTGTCTAATTTTTGTGTTACCATTTCAGCACTTTTCTGAGGTTCCAGGGGTACTATTGGTTAAAAGCCATCAGAGTGTAATTATTAAAATCTCTGTAATTAAGTGTGTGGAGGGATGAGCAACTTTGGAGGGCGTCCAAATCTTCAGAAACTTTTAAACACCTATTAAAACATATCATTACTCAATTAAACTTTAAGGTAATGGAAGCCTTGTTTCCAAATTACTTAATCTTTATGCTTGCGAGTCTACAAAATATTTGCAAGTGTAGCAGAATATATTAAGGATTACTGTTTAAAGTTTAACTTAGAAACCTGTTTCTCCATTATCTTGTGACTCAAGTGGTCTTTTCACACTAGAGAATATTTAGAATGAAATACTCCTAAATGAAAATTTACCTTTCACATCACTTGCAATCTGATGCTACCCCACAGGTTTTTTTTCCTGGAGAAGTAGTTATATGGCAAGAGCTGCAGGCTCATATATTGCACAGCTTCCCAGGGTTTGAAAGTAATTTCCTGGAATTTCCTGTCATTCCAAGAAGTAAGGGGACTGTGTACCTGACCCCTGGAATCCATCAGCATACTCACTGTCTTTTTGTGTGCTATACACATATCCACATTGAAACCAACATGGACTTTTTGTTTGTTTGTTTGTTTGTTTGTTTGTTTTCACATTTGCTGCTTTTTTCTTTTCTGCTCTCCTTGCTGGGAAATTATTCTATAGAAAACAAGAGTTTCAACTCCCCAAGTTATTTTAAAACAGCAGCCAAACTTCTCAAAAAAGAGCAAATCTAATGTCTTCAGAAGTTCTTTCCTGTCAAGTTGCAAATTGCAGAATCTCCCAAATAGAGTGTATAGAATCATTGCTAAGGAGATTAGGTCAATTTGTGCAATTGGTTCTAGAATCCCTTAATTTAATAAAAACATGAAGTAAGTGTGGTCATCCTAAGGAAAAGAGAGAATATTAATGAGGCAATCATTACACTGGATCTCCAAAAATAATTCGATTAGTTTTTATTTTAACAGGGCAATTAGAAAAGATGACTCACATTTTACTGATTTCATTTCCTTTAGCCCGTATGAGGACATAAAAATTAGAAATAAAACGTCTATGTGGAACACTGATTTAGGTATAACTTCTTATGCTCCCTACTTAAATTTTGTGCTTGCCATTACTCTTCATGTATTGCAGCACTTTACAGCTGAGATTTCTGAGATACACTCTTCCCACTGACATTAATGGGAATGGTACATCAAAATCTGCTAGGTGGCTTTGAAAATTTCAGATATATTTTCAGTCTGCTGTGGGAATACTGCTGAATTTATCCTTACACCACCCCTCAGAGACAGGTAAATACCCTTTAAATATATTTTATTGAAGTTGAACTGTGCAGAACAGAGATGTGAGAGACATTATGGGCCTAATCCTATTGACTTATTCTGGCATTGGAGGCGTAATCATGAGCCAAAACCATTAAGCATTCATCAGCGAAACTAGACTGATATCTTAATGGCCTAATACTATTTAAAGACATGATTTAGAAAAAAACTGTGGCTCTCTGAGTTCTTTTTTTGGTGTGCAGAGGGCAGGGAGTGCATTTATATATTTTGAAGTGAAAACCAAAATACGTCCATATAATTGGAATTATAATGCTTTGTGGGAGGAATAGTTCTTGAGCTTGATATTCTCTTCTTGGCAGAAACAAATATAGTTTCTCTTTTGGATTCAAGAGCAAATCTGGTCATGTCTATCACAAAATAAATTCCCAACTATTGTGGGCCACAAACAGATAACATAGGCAACATTGCCTTTGCTTTCTGAACAATTTCTCTGCTCTTTGTACTTAGTCTTTCCCCATTGTCCAGCACTTCTGAGACTTCATCTGAGGTGCTGTGTCCAGTTTGGGGATCCCTAGAAGAAGGCAGACATCAATAAACTGCAGTAAGTTTAGGGGTGGCCACTGAGATGGTCAAGGGGTGGTTAAGGGGCTGTGTGAAGAGAGGCTGAGGGGCTTTATCCAGCCTGGAGGATAGCCAGACTCAGCATCTCTTGGAGGTGCACAGCTGAAAGGATGGCAGGACAGGTTACAGCAGCAGACAATTAATGAGTTGCTGTGGAAGTTGGTTTAAACCCTTGTGTGATATGTGAGAAAAATGACACCGTAAGGAGGCCTCAGTTAAAAGTGTTGGAAAGAAGTGTTACAAATCATGTATTTATTGTGATTATGGCAAGAAATTATGGCTTCAGTAATGGGTGACTCTCATCAGACATCAGGAAATAATGGCAATGTTGAGAAAAGGGGGAGTAGAATCAATTTTAAGTAGAATGCAATCCCCACTACTTAAGGTGTAATAGGACATCCTGGAGGAACATCTTTCAGGAATGGCCTAGGGAGAGTCTATTTAGTTATTTGGAAGGGCAACCAGAAAAAAAAAAAAAAAACAAACTTCTCCCAGGCTCTTCCACACCTGTTTTATCTGGTTTGGTTGATAAAAGTGTAGGGCAAAAACTTGGGGCCAAAGCCTTGGCTCAACTGGAATCTTCTTGTGTGACCTTGGGTACCACAGTCAGCTTGGGCTGTGTTTCAACACTCCATCTCCCAAAAGGAGATTACTATTAGTGTTTAGCATGAGAGGTGCAGTGAAGGTATAATCCATTAATGCTTTTAAAGCACTGGCATACTACATTAATGATAAAGATAAATAAATGTTCTGTCCTTGCAGAGTTTGTAATGTAAAAAGATGAAAAAATGTGAGAGGAAACATCAATATCCTTGCCTTAGGGATGAATGACAAAGCCACGGGAGAAGTGATTTGTCAAATGTGGCAAAGCAGGACTGAGAGAAAACACCCAGATTTGTCATGTATTCCTTAAAGACAAGGCCATGTTTCCTCCCTTAGCATAAGTGGTCACAAATATTGTGATTTTGTTTCTTTAAGCTCCTCCATCGGTGTTTCTTCACAGGAGTCATTTTTCCTGACAGCATCAGTAGGAGTAGTACAACCTGCAGCCATTCAGTTTGACTTTATTTTAAGATGGCAGTAGAAGATTACAAAATTAACAGGACTAACCCAGTGGTGTCACATCCTCCCACCTTCTGCCCAGCCACAACCTTGTTCACTCTGCCAGCTCTCTCAAAGGGTGGCTTGCTTTACACAGCGCAGCCACTGCTATTAATAATCCATATGTCACTCATTTTTCACGGCTTCTGTTGTCTGGAATCCCTTTGTTCTTTTTGACTTCAGGATCTTGAAGCAGAAATTCTGCCTGTGGGTTTGACCCAACCCTCACTCGTACTCAGAGCAGCGTCCTCCAGGCTGCCACGAGTGCTGCACCAGTACTGCCCTTATTGTATAGGTAAGGATGACCTCTAAATCTTTGCTGGGTTTTGTAGAATTCACTGAGACCTGTGCAAAACCACAGTAATTTACTTATTTTAAAACCAAGAATTAATCCAAGAAAATGCCTAAAAGGCCTGGAGAATGCTTCACCCTTGGGTGAGAACTGTTTTCCCCACACTAAGTGGAGGCACACAGACCTGTGACTCATGAGATTATTGTGCTGTTGGAACAGTTTGTCACAGGCTGATAAATGATGTCAAGGCAGGACACCATCTCCTAGCAACTCCTCTAGCCCAGAGTGGCTGCCTCTATGTTTAACCCCTCTACATCTCCATGCATGCCAGGATGCCACCAGGATGTGTTTGCACTCCAGCTTATGCTGCAATTTTATCAATACTTCTCTTCCACTGCTCTTTGAACTGTGGGCAGGGCAGGGCAGAGGGCTCCAGCACACTGATTTGGCTACATGGAATGGATCAATCTGTGATGCCAATGTGATTTTTTCCCCTTCTTTTGCCCTTCTGTTTCTTTTCCTTCTGCTTTTTAGACATGGGATTGTTTCTGCTTTATCATGTGTTCAATAATCCCTATGGTTTCATTGAAGTCTGCCTTAAAACATGCTTCTTTGCACGGCTCTGAGCTCGTGGTATCCAAAAGGATTATTTTTAAATTATCAAATGGTTTAAATAATGTGGAAAAAAAATCCAGCAGCAATCTCAACTTCAAGACTTTCCCTTTGTTTTAGACTGGTGGATAGATGATGCCTCTCCAGGATGCAGCAGCTCTTCTTCGGTTCCTAGTTCCTACCATGTGTGGCACATGTGCCTGGTGACAGCAGGAAAGATGTTTCCTTGCTGAGAGGAAAATTGGTAACAAAGCTGTCCACAAAGCCTTTCACTACACTTTTCTAAAAAAATAGGATATTGGTGGTTTTATGGAACTAGTCCGATCTCAGCAAGCTATGTAAAGGAAGTCATAGTGTCATTGATTTAGAGATACATAGGAGTTACAAGGCAAAGGAAAGCATTTATAGTTGTGTAAGGGATGGCTTGTGCCCAAGCTGCTGAGTTTGGTAAACTGACTTTTGTCTCAGGTCACAGCAGAAAAGACCTTGAATCTTTGCTTAACTCTTCTTGATGTCTGTGCATTGTGTTCAAGAGCGCTTACCTGAATGGAAAGAAGGCTCTTCGTATTTTGCCTCAGTTTTAATCTTTGAATTGATGAGGCATTCATGTAAATGGCATTAGGGAAGATGGCTCAGTCCAGTTGCTGCTGGAATTCTGCTGTTCAGGCCAGTTTGGTGTATGAGCTGACATTATCCCCATGCTTTGGCCGTAAGATCTCACGTGCTTGTTGGCTGCCTTATCTCAATCCATACCCGGCATTTAGAACTTTTCATTCCCAAAGCCAGCGGGAGCTGAGCAGCTGAGCATGTGCAACTAAAAGAATTAGTTTGAAATTTGAATATTACGACTAAATGGAGTCCTCATCCCTCATGATGTTTCTCTGTTCCCAGACTGAGTTGAGAATAACCAAGAGGAGCAGTAAGCTTGTGGAGACAGGGTGCCCACAATGGCTGTCTTCCCAACATAACCTCACAAGGGCCCCTCAGTGAAAGGTCCTTAATTTATCTGTGCTTACCTGCACTAAAATCCCTGCTACAAATCACTTCAGCAGTAGCTGCCAATTTATTTTTGTGAATCACCTCATTGCAGCAGCCCCGCTGCTGAGCGGCAGCGCTTTGCTGTTGTGCAGTCTGTGTTCATTACAGAAAAAAAGTTTGAGCCTCTTCACAAGTTTGGGTAATATTGCAAATCTTTCAGCATCTATTAGAGCTGGAGCTTGAGGCTTGAATGCTAATGATACTGAAACATAACACTGAAGTGATCTGACAAAGTCGCCTAGGGAGGTTTTCATAAACCTTTTGTACAATTTCTCTGCTTCTTTGCCAGTGAAAATTAACCTCCACTTGCAAAAAAATGAAACTTCACCTAACTCATTTAGAAGTGGCAGAGGGAAAGAGAAAATCAATCCATAACGAACAGTATCACATTAAGAAAATCTAATTAGAAATGGCTTCTCTTTTATTGCACTGATAATGGTAAGCTCTAAGAGTGACATCATTACAAAATTCAGTAGCTTATAATGGAGTGAATTTTTAGAAAGTGTTTAAACTACCAGATCAATAACTTCACACACCACATAATTAAATTGTACAGAAATTCTCAATAAACACTAATGTTAGAAATGTGGTGCTCTATTTTAAAATAAAGCATATATTTTATTGTGCTGTGTGCACTTCTAAAAGTTGCCTTGGTATTACTGGAGAGTGAAATTCTCTCTACATGGGATTGAGAAGGAAGTCTTCCCTACTTAGTCTGACTTATTTGTCTTCAGCTGGATTTGGATGGAATGTTTTCTTGAGTCTGTGTGCCAGCTTCTCCCTAGAAATGTTATTTGAATATGGATGGAGGTTTTTAAGGCAGGGACTTGAACAAGTATAAAAATTTAAACCTTTCCAGTGTAATATCCAATATTTTCTTTTCAAATTATTCTTAATTTCTTCAGAAAGAAACAAAACTAAGAATGCTCCTACTACCTGGAAAGAGGCCTGAATTATAACATTTTATCCAGAGTCTCCCTCTGTTGCCATCTTTAACTTCATTAAAGGCTTTAAAACTTCGGTTTTACAGAAGTAAAACACGCACTAATGAGTTTTTAATCAGTCACTGCATGATTTGATGTTTGAGATAATTCATCAGGTTCTGGATGCAGCTAAAACACAATGATGTGCTGCACACATGTTGTATCCTATGACCTAAGCTGTAATTTACCAGTGGTAAAATTATCTTTTTCTAAATGCACTCAGATAATCTGCACTCACACTGAGGGAGCAGCATATCTAATGTGTAATCTTTTGGTAATGAGCCTATTACTCTGGTTTCTAGGTAGAGTTCCACCAGGCATGTCTGTGGGCAGTTTTGTTCATACTCTCATTAAAAATGTCTTAGTAAGATGAGCTGCTGTTTGGCAATTTACATGCCTAGATATATTTGTTTTTAACAAGAGCAAGAGATAATTAATACACTTTATGCAGAAAGCTTCAGCCGTGGAAATAAAGAGGAACAAGATGAAATCAGTTCTGCTTTCTTTTCAACCAGTCAAGGGTTGCAGGAGTTTCAAAAAGTTTAGGAAAAGGATTCAAGGTTACACAACAAAAGAATTTCTCTAGCGTGGACCTTGCAGATAAGAAACGATGTACTGCACATAATACTTCTGAGATTTGAATTAAAACTGCCAGGGATATTGGCAGTGGAGATGAGCACTGTAACGCGCTGTTCTGCAAAAGGAGTTCATCACTGCTAACAGAATTTGAAATATGCTTTACTAGATTTCCTGCATATGTCAAAAATAAGTAATTGCCAATTATCCTGCTCAAAAGAGCTGTTGGGATACAATCATTTAACTTAAGCATAAGTGCAGAGCTGCAGAGCTCTGAGGGAAAGCTCTGCAGAGGGAAAGCTTCAAAAAGTAGTTGCTCATAAATCGAGATAACTTCTACTGAAGCAAAGGCTAATTTTAACTTCATCCTAGCATGCAGATTTTCAATACTACTTAATACTCTGCAGCAATGCACCAACTGAAGCAATGGGTTAATTCCAACTGGCTCAATAAGGCAGTACCTTTATTCCTCAGGAAAGAAATTCCTGCAGAGACCTTGGCTTGCTTGGAATAAAGGTGCAAGATCAAGAATGAGCCTGGATCTCCTAAGCTCACCACCCCATCCACTGGAGTCTGCTTTCTCTGAATGACCAGCAGATAAATAATGAGAAAATATGATTCCTTATATAGTAGACTCTTTTTTTTTTTTTTTTTTTTTTTTTTTAATTTTTCTTTCTTTCTGCAATGGTTATTGAATCTGTGTAGGAGCCAAAAAATTTTAATGGTTAGATCAAAGATCAGGTCTAGAGTTCCAAATTTCTATTCCAGGTTCTGTTGCTACTTCATTTTGGACAGGTCTCTCATTAGCTTCCCCAGTGGCTGAAATGGAAATAATTGCATGGAGTTTTTGGTGGTGCTGTGAGACATACTTGTTGGTTTAGATTGCCTTGGGATCTTTGAAAGGGAAGTGATCCAGAAATGATATCAAGGGTCAAAGTACTGAAATCTTTCCAGTGTTGGAAAAGTTACACTGAGAAACTGTGCACACAGTATTAAAAAAAATACAGAACAAAAAATATAACCATATCATAACTGCAGAGGTTTATCTACAAATGTCTCATCTTATAAAATGCTTGGTATGACTAAACTCTGTGTGGCACAGGCAAAACTGAGTTTGACTCCAATCATCAAACAGTTCTGGTTTTTTGCGTTCTTGGGTTTCTGCATATATTTGTGTGCTAGTGCATTAGATTAAGGGGAGATTTTGTAAATAGACTTCTGTGAGTCAGGCTTCATGGCAGTCTAAAATTATCAGGAAGTCTCTAAAATGTATCCCCCCAGTTTTTGGTGCCTACACATAAACTCTTGAGACCTCAGGGTAGCAAATAGGACTGATAATATTTGTGTGGGAGACAGGCAGAGAATTCCCTAGGAGCAAAGCAAATAGCCCAATAGTTCCCTGCATTAGCAGAGCAAGTGTTCTTAGCTGCCTTGAATAGGAGAAATTATCACCTAAACCTCCCGAGCCCAGCCTGCTGGGGTGATATAATTAAATTATATGCAATTAAATACTGTAAGTAGCACACCTCAAAGAGAAAGGGCAGGTGAGCCCCAGGTGATCCTCTTTGACACTGCAGGGTCCTAGGGTAGCTCTTTCTCCCCATATGTTAGCAGCTTATGCTGGGGCCTCCAGGCTTACAAAGTGTTGTAGATATTGGGATTTTGTGGAAATCTGTCAGGTTCCTGGAGCTTCTAGGATGTTCCCAGCACAGGGTGTTTTGGGGACTGGAGGTGGAGGACCAAAAGAGCTGAGAAGTTCTTGTGTAGGCTGTACATCCTGGAGTCACAGCTGAGGGTTTCGTCTCTGTGGTTCCCCAGTTCTGGGGTTGGGTTCCTGAAATAATGAACCAGATTTGCTAATGGCATCACAGTAAGTGGTGAATTTCACCCGTAAAGTTACAATGAGTCCTGGATTGCCATTTAAATTAATCTGTGATTTTTGGCCTGACCCCTTCAAGATGTTTACCTGACCTGACAGATCTGGCAGACAGAAATCAAGGGAGTGCAAAGATTTTTTGCTGAGAAATTTAGGAGAGAAACTATATAAGGCAGTTGCTGCTAAAAAAATAAAAGTCCTATTATCTTCTTAGTTAGAATCCTAAACAGGGAGAATGAGAATTGAGGGGGAAGAGGCTGATAAATTTACACACCTGGAACTCCAGCAAGATCTGAAATGAATGATGTGATTGTACCATCTGCTCTGGGCTTTTACAATGTAGACTGTGTCTTGTGGGCTGCAGGGCAATCTGGTGGCTAAACTTGTCACTGAGGCAGTGGTTGCCTCTGCCTACCCCAACCCGTGTAAAATACAGTCAGGCCATGGCAATCTATTATTTTGATAAGATCTGTGCTCACCTTAAAGAAATAGGTCAGGAAAAAACTGATCTTTTTGATGAAAGCAGGAATAAATAGATAAAATCTTTTTGACAAGTTTCAAAACTCATGTTTTCCTCTTCAAATGAATAACGTGCACAGAACTTGTTACTCAGCTTGCCTGGCAACTTGGTGACTCCTGAGATACACTGGCTTACCTCAGTGAATTCATACTCTTCCATGGGAGATTGAGGCCTCAGCAAGATTCAATGTGTAATGAAAATCCAGCCATGTTCACATGCCTTCCATGGGGAAACAGCTGCTGCATTTTAACGTTTGACTGGAGAAAAAAGTAGGTTAGAAGGTTTTGGTGTCCTCCCTGGAGCTTCATCCTTGGCTGAACAGATAATAACTCTCTAGGAAAACACTTCAGCAGTCTGGTGCTTTCATCCTCCTTCCCTGCAAACTCCACTCTTTCCTGCTTTTCTCTGAGGAGGTGAGGAGGGTAAACGTCTGCAATTAGCAGATGATTCTGCACTGAGGAGCTTGAGAAGATTCAATTTGCATTTTGGGGATGCGGTACTTTTGAAACGACTGGCTCCTAATCCTCACCTGACATCCCTCGATGCTGCTGAGCAGCTGATGCGCTGCAGGCAGGATCCCGTTTGGCTGGGGATCTGCTCTGTGGTTTTGGCATGTTTCCTGCAGGTTTCATACACATTTTCAGTGGGGAAAACCAAGAATGGTGCCTTAAAGACATGGAGTAACGCTCTACAGCCTTATGAAAATATCCTTTCGAGAAGGATATTTCTCTCTGAAGGACTGTCTTGGATTTTGTAACCTAAAAATGCATATTCTATTTCATCTGTTGAAAGCTGTTTTTTTGGTAGATGTTTTTTCCTTCTCTTGTAACCCCAGGGGGGAGGGGGGCAGATGCCTTCTGATAATGTCCCAGCCATTAAATCCAGGTGGGGCAGTGTTTCTTATCTCTTTCACCACCCCTCCATCCTCCAGGGGGACATCTTCTGATAATGGGCCATTAGGGCCCACCAGTGACATGACACATTCCATCATCCCACTGGGAGATGCTCCACACAGTGGGGGAGGAGCCAGCTGTTCCCAGCTAGATAAAAACTGGGACTGAAGGACACAAGGGATCCTGTTTTTCCACTGGATTCCCTGAGGAAGATTGGACTTATCTCACCACCACTGGACTTTCTACAGTACCATCTCTACTCCACAGAACCACATCTGCTGCTCCAGGAGGACTTATCTGGACTGCTTCCAACACCCCGACCGCCAGGTCGTATCCCTGACTCTGTCAGGGTTTTCTCCCAGATTTTTGTTTGCTTCCATGCTGCTTTTTTGTTTGTTTGTTTGTTTGTTTTTTGTTGGTTTTTGGGTTTTTTGGGGTTTGTTTTGTTTTTTGTTTGTTTGTTTTTAAATATAAATATTCCTAGTAAAGAACTCTTACTCCTATTCCTATATCTTTGCCTGAAAGCCCCTAATTGCACAATTATAAAAATTCTGAGGGAAGGAGATTTACATACTCCATTCCAAGGGAGGCTCTGGCTTTCCTTGGCAGACAGCTGTCTTTAAAAACCAAGACAAGGACAAATGCCAGAAAAATTCCTGTCTGGGTATGTATTTGACCTGGTCACTCCAGGCTCTCTTTATAGCCATAGGAGAAAAAAAAATATGCACATTAAGAGCATAATTTCTGCCTTAGGTTTCCTCAGGCTTTCTGTGGGATATGTTGATGGATAGCTCTTGACTAGGAAGGCACAAATCTTGTGGAGAGCTCAGGTGTGTATATATTCCTTTGGCCAGATGAAGCTGGAGCCACTGTCTCATTTTAGGACTCTGCCATCACCCTGCAGGGTGCCCAAATAACTGCACATACAATATTATGATGTCTTTCCTAAAGTGTGACAGAAGTCCATTCCCCTCCATCCCTGGGTTATTACTCAAATATCACCCTGAAGACTCTGGAATGACTTTTTGGGAATCCACTCTTATTCTTAAGCTTTTTTTGTTACGTCTCTCTGGAGAAGCAGTAACACGCTTAGTAGCCTGACCTCAGCTTCCCCTTCTCATCTTATTGGGCTCAATTGCTCTGGCAAATGCTACAGTGGTTTGTGGGTTTGCCATATCTGCCCATTCTTTATAGAAAGCACTGAAATGCTTTTACCCACGCTTTCTTTTCTCATTCAGTGTCCCCTCTGCCCTTCCCTGTTACTGAGGCAAGACAAGGTAATGCAAAGCTCCCGCCCCTACCTCACTCTCTGGCATCCTTTTTAATAAACAGACATTGCTTTAGGCACCTCCTCCCCCTTTGGAGCTGTGGTTCAAATGGTTTAATACTAAAATATACGTTTATGTTGTCACTCACCTTCATTTCTTCTACATTCTTGGAGTGATACCAACTAGCCTGAGTGATAGATTGCATTTTAATTTATTGAACTGTTCTTTCACCTCTTTTCTTGATACATCTGCCTTTGTGAGGACTTTGGCTTCATTACCTGTAAAGTGTCACCTTGGGATGGATATTTCCCATTCACCTTCTGAAGTGGCAGAGAAATGAAAAGAAATTCATTTAGTTTCTGTGCACTTGGACTGAATCATTCACCTTCTCATTCTCTTTGATTGCCACTTTTACACCACAGGATTGCTGCTAACAAACTTTCCTGTGGGCATCCTGCTGCTGGGGAACTGGGATTATTTCTCACCTTTATAGTCGTGGTTAATTCATCTTCACCTCTGTCCCAGCCCGTTTTCTGTAGGAGGTTTGCAGTAGACACAGAAAGTAGAAGTGCACATGAGGAAGTGACTTTATTACTTACCTCTCTTTGCCTGAAGGTTTTTCTGGCCTGACCTCATGCATCTTGCTGCTTAATATTTAGGGAAAGCTCTCTGGTAGTTTTCTGGACTGTCTTGGGTTCTTATAAACTATGCCTTTTTAGATGATTTTGTAACATTTATTTTTTTTCCCCCAATGGTACCCTGAGGGGAAAAAAAGGATTGCTCATATTTTACTGTGACTCTTTAGGTTATTTAGAAACTCCCTAAAAGGAAAATTTAAGAAAATATAAAAAAAAACCCCTTAAATCAGCAGGGCAGTAGGTAATGATCACCTTGCTGTAGTTCCTAGAGGATTGTCAAGTCTGTAAACAGAAGCAGATGTTGTACAAATGAGGAAATGACCCATCGCCTGAAGTCTGAAAGCCCTCAAAGAGGAAGGGAATTACTGCTGGTGCTGCAGGACTTTCCCTCTCCTGGGCAATGAATGAAGGGCTCTCAAATTCCCATCTCTCTGCCCTGTTTGGTTGTCCTCTGTCTACCTAGGTACAAGAGAGGGTTATATCAGGACAAATATTTCTGCTGCTTCTAGTAGAATGTAACTTCAAGATCAAGCTGTTCAAAATGTGGCTGCTTAAACTTGGTGGCTCAGTCAGCACTAATTACAGAGGCAGTGATTGTGTGATGCTGGAATTATGTAATTCACTCATTCTGCCTTCCCTGATTTTATTTCTTCTCATTCTACGTTCTATTCTTGGCATCAAAGCCTTGTCTTCTTCTGTTGGGTTGTTTTTGTTTTTTGGTTTTTTTTTTTTTGTTTGTTTGTTTGTTTGTTTTGGTGTTTGGTTTTTTTGTTTGTTTGTTTTGTTTTGTGGGGTTTTTTTGTTTTTTTTTTTTTTTCTTTCAGTTCAGCAAAAATGGGAATTTATAGATATGGACCAATTCCTGATTTAAAATTGACATTTTTTTCCCCCCAAAATTTAACCTTTAGGGTGGACTACATTGTATTTAGCAACACTGGGGTTAATTTTTCTCTCAGGCTATTTGTATTTGTTCTTGTTGGACTATTCCTTCTTAGCCCTGCTTGGCAACAACTTAACAACAGCAGTTATCTGATCTCCATAAATACATAGTTCTGCTCTTTGTAGGATTAATCATCTGACATGATTCTTCCAAAGCACCTTTTGGCCTCCTTTCCTCACTTGCCAAATCTCTTCTATCCATTGCTCAGATATTATTTATTTTCATTAACAAAGGTGTCCATGATTTTATTTTTTTCTTATCTGGTGGGTAAATCAAGCCTTCTTAATTGGCTCAAAAAAAAAAAAAAAAAAATCCCTGGTGCATTTAAAGTAATAGTTAATCACAATTCTTCCATTTCTCCAGGGCCTTAAAACATGGAGGAAATGAAATTGTGAGTTGCTTTTGGTTGGTTGGTTTGGAGTATTGTTTTGGTTTTTTAATTTAGCGGATTCAGATTTGCACCTCCGTAAAACACAATAGTTTTCAGTTTATCCTTCCATTGGAGCTACTGGAAAATAGCTCTGTGCTCTTAATTCCAGATCATGTTTGCAGCCTGGATTAAGCATCACTTAAAAGACAAAATAGTCAGACTTGCTGTGCTTTACATTAAGCGGGGTTTGTTCTTTTTGACCAGCACCTCTTTGTATCCCTAGGGAAGGGTTACCTAGGGAAGTTCACCATTCTTTCATTTTCTACCCCAGTCTTTGAACAGAGAATCTGATATGATACATTTAGCAGCTCTGATGCTGAACTTTTCTGTTGCACTCTTTTGTGACTATATGCTTTATACTGAATTTTATTTTTCATTCTTGGGAGATTTTATAATGTATTCGATTTTGCTACATTAGAAGTGTCTTTTAGATTACATTCTCGTAAAAAATTCTGTATTCATTATGACTAGATTCTTCTTCTTTCTAGCCCAGAGGTTACAATTCCTGACCCACATGAAAAGAAGCTATTGTCCAGTTTTCAAGCCTTAGAAAAACATCTTCCCTATCTGGTTCATCCTGTGGAAGAATGAGGAAAACAACCCTCAGCAGCCGTCCCTAAGCTTTTGTGTCACTACCCAAACTCCTCCAGCACTACTGGAGGAGCATGGAAACCCACAGAAAGATGAATCCAGCATTTGACTGAGTGGGCTCACTGTGGTGAGGAATTTAGAGAAGTTTCCATGTACCCTGTAGACAGTAAAGAAAATTGTCCTGTTGGTCAAGATGCTTGCCTACTCAACATGCACAGGCAACTGGCAAAAGATAAACAGTTTCCAATAGGAAGATTTGGGGTTTTTTCCTCACTCTGGAAATTCTTTATCCAGCCACATCTCATTAATAAAAAAGTAAAAGGTATGTCTGAGTTACTTAGATTCCTTGAGAATTAAAAGAATGTAATGAAAAGAAGATAATGAACAGAACTTGCTTGAGCAGAGTTACCAGTTTGAAAGAGTACAGGAAAGGAAACGTCAGGTCTAGGTCTACACAGAAAGTCTTCTGCAGAGATGTAGTTAATAAAAAAAAAGTTCCTGATTCAACATCCAATGTCTCCTCTTTGCCTAAGCATGAATATCTTAATCAGCAGATAAATAAATAACTAGAGCAAAGCCAATTGTTGCAACTCTGAGAAATTCACCGCAGAGAATTAAACACCAGAGATGGGGATGAGGGGATGTAATTAAAACAAATTGGAAATCTTAATAGGTAGAAATAAAAATGGAGAACTTTCTATCAATCAGTAATCTTGATTGCAAAAGTTGTTGCAGATGGCTTTCAGCCTTTGAGGATTTCAGCTGGGAGGTTCTTCAGCAGCACAATGAGCTCTGCAAGTGCTGACCCTTTGTAAATACCTAAACTAATTTTCATCTGAAATGTCTGGAGAATTGGGAAACAACTGACACTCACCCGTGCTTTTCTCAGGTGTGTTTCACAAAAGGCTCCCAGCAGACCCAATGGAGCTGTTCACAAAGACATCAGTAATCTTCCCAACCTTACTTCTTGTACTTGCGTTAAAAATGAAAATGCGCTGGTGAAATTAATGCAAAATTCAGTTGGGAACATAATGAAAACCCCTTTCTGATAGTCTTTACACTGCTGCAAGCATTTCTCACTTCTCTCTTTCAAAAAGGGTATAATAGTCCTTTTTACTGTTTTGTTATATTTGAAAGAGGAGCATGTAAATGTTCTCTACTTTTTTTTTTAACCAATTTTTAGTAACCTAAAATGCAAATTGGATGAGGACAATATATAATCTCCTGGCTTATTATTTTTTTTCCTGCAGAAAAGATATGCTCAGTATTTTAATAGCACCATCTGTCACAGTAGCAAGTGCCAAGTTGCAATATTGATCTTGTCACTTTGGGGAATGGTATGGTATTTAGGATTATAAATAACATTTTTCTTTGCTCTGTTCATGTGTTAGTTTTTATATAGAATCCAAACTCAAGAAACCACTCTTGCCATCTAATAAGACAAGCATTTTCTCCAAATCCACAGCAGAGTGTCATCAGGACCTGAAGCAGTATTTGTGTTATGACCTGTCACAGCTCAGTAGAGTGAATAACCCAATTGGTCTTTGAGGTTTATATAGCAGCAAGTGCAGCCACAACTAAGCAAGTATCTTCTAGTGACTATAAGTCATCACTGGACACTAGTTTCCTCTCTTTAGGAGAGAAGATTATGCTGATGAGATTTTAATTTAAGAGCTCTCAAGCTGAGGTTACAAAAAACAAGCAAGCGCTGCATTTTTTGCAATTTTATGTGTTGAACAACAATCTTGCTTTCTTTTAAAGGCTCTGTCCCCTTCAAATTGCTTAGATTTTGGTAAAAAGTTTCATTTAGCTTGTCTTGGGAAAGAGAACATGAGGTATTGTGTCATCTCCTATCTCCAAATGGACTCCGTGGAGAAGCAAGAAGGGTGGTGTCGGGTTTGAGGTTATCGTGAACCTGGAAAGGTCTCAGTGTGTTGAGCTACCTGATTCAGAAAGAGACTTTTCCTGGCAAGGAGGAGACAATTCTCCTTTTAATGTAAAATCTTGTGGGTGTTTCCTCCGCTGTTTACATTTCTGGATGTAGATGTGTTTCTCAGTGCACTAGGCAAAACTGTGATGCTCATGGATGGTTGAAGAAAAAGATGCTGGACAGATGTAAGGGGTAGTTAAATTTTCAGATTGGTAATGATGTTTTTCAGGATTCACAGGGCTGAGTACTTCTCTCTGTAATTCTCTCTTAGACAATCAACATTTTGATAATATGCCAGCATATTTTTTCTGCTCCATGAGTTACTTTGCTTTGGGTTGGATATTACATGAATTTTGTGCCTGATAAAGTAAGATTTCACCTGGGACTTGTAGTGTTAAAGTGTTAGAATAGAAATGCTTTTATACTGTTTTTTTCTGTTGGTAGTTCTCCTGCTGCTGAACATATATTTATCCTCTGCATGCAATTTCACTCACAACTTCAAGGCAGCTCCATGGTGCTCCTAAGTACTGCATTTTATAGATTTTCAGCAGTTGTCATTAAACATCTCTCTTGAGGAAGAAAAATACCAAAAACATTTACACAAAACATGAAAAGCTTGTACTAAAATAATCCATTATAATCCCATTCTACATTTTTCACAATCTGTGCAAATTCATTTCATCTAAGATATTACCCAGCTATATTTGAGGCTGGGTCTGGTTCTTTCCTCTGTTTCATTTCCTGTACTCAAGTAATTTTATGAAGTGTGGTATTTTTACTGCAGAAAAATAAAATCTGGTAAATAGTCTGCAGTGTGTTGGGATCTGGATAATCCATTCTCTACCTCATTGCTTGCTTTTTCTGCCTGGTTGTTCAGACACTTGCTCAGCCATTTCTGAGTATTAGCATTTAATTAAAGCAATACCTGGTATAGAGGACAGCCAGGCTGTAGCCATGGATGCAGCAGGAATTTATACAGATGGCACATCCAGCTGTTGTACGTGGATGTGCAAACATTCTGTAGGATAAGTCTACAGAACTGCAGGAAATTTCACGTATTAAGTGTGTGTATGTATATTTATAAATGTGTATACACACATATATATAATGTGTGTGTGTGTGTGTATATATATATATATATATATATATATATATATATAAAAAAGAGTTGTTGCCAAAATCTCCACAGTGGTCTTAGCCTTACTTTTGAATACCAAATGTGATTTCTTTCCTGGTGTTTCCTGTGGTACAAAAGATGAGCCCTGGGCAGCTCATAAGCACTGTGTGAGGGTCTGTTTCATCATCAGCTTTTGCAGTCATGGGAATTCTGTCTGGGCAGTGTCCAGCCCATGATTTGTGGGAATTCATCCTGCTCTCCATGGACCTTAACATGATGGCAGCACTGTGGCGTGGCAGGTTCAGGATCCTGCTTCTCCAGCAGGGAACAGTGTTTTAGAATAGGAATAGAAATTATTTTGCATATTACTGGGTAGGAAAAATCCCCCAAAATACTTTTTTCCCTATTTTTTAATTGTTTATTTGGGTTTTTTTTCCAAGCAAAGGGGAGTATCCGCCTCGCTTTCTCCTTGCAGAACTGGCACAGGTTACTCCTGCATCCTTTGCCTTATGTCTGTAATTATTCAATGCTAGTGTTTTCCTGTATGTGGGTCGCTTCTCACAGGTGGTAATTGCTGATGTAACCTCCTTTACTGATGCTCCACTAGCTCAGAGACTGTAATGCCTGGCTGCAGGTGGGAAAGGAGACAACAAGAAACATTGCTCTGTTTGAGGCGTGACACAATCAGCTTTTCATATATAGTCCTCTCCTCTGTCTTTTGGTGGCGGAGGGAGCTGTGCTGTCATTAGCAGCCAGCAGGGTGTTGTAAGGGATGTATTTTTACAGAGAATTCAACTCCCCTGGTGCCTTATGAGCCTGTCTGCCTTCCCAGCTGCGGAAAGTGGGGGAGGCTTGGGGCTGTCTGGGTCAGCAGGAACCAAACTGCTGGGGAGAATGGAAAACTGGCAATAATCTCAGCTTTTCCTTTGAAATGTGGGGTGACTTGCCTGGCCTGAGGACACGGTGGCAGAATGAGGTTCTGCACAGAGCCAGTGCAGCAGGAGAGCTGCAAGGAGCTGAAGGGTGTGGGGTGAATGCCTGTGTTGTAGGTAAATGAGCAGAGGGAATGGAGGGAAAATGTTTACATGAACCTCTGTGATCACAGGAAAGATTCTCTGTGTTTCACCAAGAGTTTCATTTGCCCTCTGGGCTGTATTGCACAACTAGCTGTCAAACAGAGCTTTTTTTTAAAGAGAACATAGGTGGCTTTTCCCTTCTGATGATCAAAGGGGAGATGCATGAAGTTACCCAAAGTGCCTGATTAAACCCAGATATCCCTCCTTCCAAATGCCTGGGGAAAAAAGAGCAAGTAGCAATCCTAGGGAAGCAGAGGAGGATGTGGTGAGTGCAGGAGGGAGCACAACCCAGAGCAGGAGCACTGGTCAGAGGGAAGGAGATGGGCACTCTGAGTGCAAATTAATAAAGCAGCAGATTTAATCCACAGTCTATGGGCATGAAAGAAAACATGTCAGCCTTATTGCAGTTAAAATATTTATATCTGTAAATAGACTGTGCAAATTCACAAATGAAGGAGAGCATAAAAAGCAGCTGTTTTGTAGATGGGGATGGATGTAGGAAGCTACATGTTCACTCACCAGCATTTTGGGAGTGGCTGGGAGGGGTGTGTGGCGAACAAGTTTGGTAGTTAAGTGATAAATGGGAAATGATTCATGTCCTTGATTGTTAAGGAAGAGAAAAATAGAGGGGAAATATTTTTCTCTAAGTATTATCAGAAATAAATTCTAGAGACAAGTGCTGTGACGCAAGTGATCTCTTGCAATAAATTGTGCTGAGTATCTCTTCATTAGAAAGGCCAAGAGGGTGGTTAGAAGTGTGAAAAATGCCAACAAGATAACTGCAGCAGGACTTGAGGGATATCCTGCTTCACGGAAGGGCAGACTGGATGATGTGACAGACAGCAGCACTGCCAGCAGCTTCCCTGCCTTTACTGGCCCACCCAGACCCATATTCCCAAAGTGAGTTTCTGGCTGGTGGGTGTCTTCCTTCCATGGTGTGAGTGTCCGAGGGGAGTATCCAAAGCTGAGGCCTTCCCCATGACCTTGGTGTCCTGAGGTTCCAGTGTTTATTTTTATTGCAGCCCTGGCTGAATTTCCTTCCCTTGAAATGAAGATTTGGCGGAACACTGAGCATCCGGTGCCTCAGCCATGGGGTCTGGGGGGAGATGCAGTCATGGAGCAGCTGTGGATGCATTTGGGGTGTAGAACACAAGGCTCAGGGCTGCAGGGCTTCCAGCTGTGCTGGCTGATGTCTGTAAGAGAAATGCGGGCAGACGACCTACGCAATCAAGGCGTCAGAGAAAATAGGAATGGAAAGGATCTCTAAAGGTCATCTTGTTCACCCTTCTGTCCGAAGGCGAGTTTAATTATATCCATACCATTCCTCAGAGATGGTACATCTCCTCAGCATCTGCCTCTCTAAATTAAACCATCTGAATTCTTTCAAGTTTCTCCTCAGATATGATGCTTTTTTGGAAAATTGTGAGCCACTTCTGGACTCTTTCCAATTGATGTGTGTCCTTCAGCAGCCCAAGGCTGACTGTGGCTGGTGTCCTGCACACAGTCCCTCCAGCTGAAGAGAACCACACATTTCCAGTTTTGTTTCATGATTCCATAGATGTATTCAGCATTTCATAATTCCTCATATATCAGTTTAATATCTTGAAGAACTCTTGTTTGAGTTAAGGGCCTTTCTTTACTTACTTCTGTCAGGGTAAAATAATAGCTCAAGTCTGAATTTGAAAACTTTCAGAAATTGCCTCAATATAAACAACATTGTGTGGACTGAAAATTACTACAAAGTTTTTGATAAATGGCAAAGTCTCTGTTTACAAGGAGATGCTTAGTGCAGCTGTGTTAGGTCAGGTCTCATTTAGCATCTCCATTTAATGATCCTGAAGAGGGAGTAAACAGTCTGTTAATGAATTTGTGTGTGGCTCTGTATAGGGAGGAACTGTGAGTAATAGGCAGGAAAGAAAAAGACTACAAAGGGACACAGATTATAAACACTCACAGATAATGAATTTAACTTCATCTCTGCGTAACACAAATTAATGTGTTTGGGTGAAAGGGAGGAAGGGAATATGCTTAAATAAACTTGGCCTACTTGAGAGCATTTTATGAGAAAAGTAGGCTTGTATGCCATGTACCTAAAGGGGGCTGCAAGAGAGCTGTAGAGGGACCTTTTAAAGGGGCATAGGACAAAGGGGGATGGCTTCATGCTGAAGGAGGTTAGATTTAAATTAGATATGAAAAGGAACTCACATCTCTGAAAGTGTTCAAGGTCAGGTTGGGTAGGGCTTTGGGCAACCTGGTCTAGTGGAAGGTGTCCCTGCCCATGGCAGGGGGTTGGAACCAGATGATTTGTACAGTCCCTCCCAACGCAAGGAGCATTGCATGATTCTATGATTCTGTGTGATATTGGTCCCAAAAAGCTGAATGCCTGTCTGGAGTGTTCAAGGAACTGCTCAGACACATGTGGGACACAGGAATCTTTCCTCTCTGTTTGACTGCTACTGGTCTGTGTGCTTTACTACTGAGGAGATATTTGAATATACACAAAAGCTGTGGTGAAGATGGAGGAGTGGCTAATGAGACTGAATTGAAATACCCTGGAGTGGCTGATTACCCTAAAGGACAGGACAGCCTATGAGTGTAGGTTTCAGCAGAGAAAACAGAGGTACTAACATGGCAAAAGGAAAGTTGTACGAGAAAATGCATTTGAGAATAGGGGAATTGTCACGAGCTGTAAGGCATTTGAGCTGATCATGTGTGGTGAATAGTTCAGCCTGGTGCTTAGAAAAGCGTGTAGTATGTGGGGGAAAAATGCCAGAGAAAAGCTAAATTTCTGGGGAAAACAGTTTAGACGAAAAGGGGGTTCATCCTCATTATTTTAATTTATTTTACTTCCCCTGACAAGAGTAGCACAGAAGGAAGCTTAACAGGAATGAGAGTTCGGCCCTAAGTGTCTCTACTGAGAGCAGATTCCCTCCAGTGCTTCAGCCCCTGAGTCCCGTCTGCAAACAGAGATGAATTCAAGGATCAGATGTATCAAACCCTCAAAGATTTGGATGTAAAAACTTGAAGCGTTTTTTTGGGTTTTTTTTCCCAAATTATTTCTTCTCTTCCTTTTGTGAGTGTCCTAATGTGCTGGAGGTTTAAATAAAGAAAGTTACCAATCTAAACTAGAATGCATCTAAAACCTATTCCCAAATGCATATTTATGTGCATGTGTACAAAGAGATTGAGGAAATGTTTAATTATGACTTTCCTTTAAAAAAATGCATAGAAAATAGAAAAAGGCATTGAAAAATTAAACTGGGCCTGCTGGACAGTAACTGGCTTATGGGTAAACAGCAGCAACTCCCTTAAAATATCACAAAATAATTTAGGAATGCTGAGGTCGATGAGGGCATTAAGAGACATGAGCAGGGAATGACAGATGAGATTGTCATTGCAAAAAACCTCCATGAGTTCTGTGCCATTAGTATTTAGAGAAAAAGCTGAAGGTCATATCAGAGACTAGAATACATTTTCCTGGGGGCAGTATGAAATGCTAAAAGGTTTTATGATTATGCCAGAGCAGGCAATTAGAGCTGTTGAAAATTGTCAAGGCATGGGATCCAGATGAGTTACATTTGAGAATCGAGATGGAAGTTGCAAGTGGAATTGAAAGCTTTGGCAGATTTTTTTTGATCCATCTCCAAGGGTGGGGTGGTTGGAGAGGGTGGGGCTGTGTGGCTAATGTAGTTACTATATATAAGCAATGCTCATGAACTATCCAGTGGCAAAGCAACACTTTGGTGAGAATATGACTGATAGAAGATATTTTGCCTGGACTTAGGGAAAGGGAGTTCTTGGTTTATAAATTCACTTGGCTTTCTGAAACACGTTATTGCACCAGAAGACAAATGTCAAGCAAAGTCCGTAATTACCTGACTTTTCTGAAAGCATAGCATGAGAAATATTGATTTGCTTAATAAATGCACACTATCTCCTGAAAATGACTAAAAATTAGCTCAGGGAGAACAAATAGTGTCAGTAACACTACAGAGGGATAACAGAGACCCAAAGAGCACACATACGTTGTGTAATGATCTACTTGCATCAAGTTAGACATCCTTGTGCAACATTTTTCTTGTTTTGAGCTTCAGACTTAAAATGTAGAGGAAAAAGGGGAAAATCTTGTGCTCCCTTGTGCCAAAGTACAGGTACAGTGAGGGGCAGAGCCACCACAAGCCATGCAAGGCTGTGCAAGTCTTTAGACTGTACAAAACTTTGTGTCCACTGTTGGCAGGGGCTGCCCCTCAGGCACGATTCTGATTCAAAGGAGCTCAGCTCTGTCGGGGGTAATGATTGGCCTCATAAAGAATTAAGGATGGCAAATGAGATTGTTTCCAGCACAGCTGAATGGGATGTCAGCAAATATTTGTTAGAAGATGAAGAATGCAGTGTGAGAGCTTTAATGTTTCCCCTCTGTGCTGGGCTCCTTCCCCAAAGAGAATTCCCGCTGCTGGTTGGAGATGGGAGCTCCCAAAGCACCAGCAATGGGCATCTGTCCATCCCTTTTCTTGTGTGTGGTGTTTTCCTTGTCTCTTCACTTTTCAAAGGGATACAGCTCAGTATTAAATTGACCCTGTGTGTCCCTGTGAGGCAGTAGACATAAAAATGGGCAACTTTTTTTCTCCTCCCCACTTTTCTCTTCATTCTAGGTGTGCATTTATTTCTAGGGCTGTCCTATCTTCTTTTGCAGACTGAAAAAGCAGTAGCAGGTCTCTTGCAGGTAAAATTTTTATTCAAGGTGGGATGTGTCCCATGGTGTAAAGGGAGCACACCTCCCATACCTGTGCTGCGTTCTACCCTGCCAGACAGCCTTCTTGCACTGACCCAGCAGGAATGTAAAGAGGAATTGTAAATACTCAGCACCTTCAGGGATCCAGCTCTGTGGTAATCTCCTTCCTCTTCCTTAATCTTCATAGCTGAACCACTGTTGATGTGTTCGCTATTCATCTGTTGTAGCATTTAAATAGTAATTATTAGTGGCATATTCTTTTGGGTGATCAGCCCAAAGCTGCAGTGCAAGAGTTTGACCTTGAGCTTTCCTACAGACCATGGAAATTAGCTGATAATGGACCGCAGTAATTGCTTGGATGACAGTGCACCTCTGGAGCTGTATCACCACAACACATCACTGAGGCCAGAAGCTTAGCAGGACTCAGGAAAAAAAAAAGGAATTAACAAAATGCAAACAAGATGTTGAAATGCATTAAAAATGGGACCGAGGATAATACAGAGGGTAATTATAATGTAATTATATAAATATAATTATATAAGTAAGCTCTATGGTTTCACTGGGAATGTTGCATGCAGGGCTGGGTTCAGGGATGCCTGATGAGTGTGTTTGGAGGCTCGAGTAAATCTTACTCATTGGAGAAGTCTTAAACAGTGGTGTTATTTAGTTTTGGAAAGGAGACCACAAGGAGGACATCAAAGGTGTCCTGCCAGGAATCCTCTATTTTGGAGCCTTTTTCTCTCAGTCTGTTGTTCAGTAGAAGATAAAGGAAGGGAACAGGTCTAAACAGAATATCAGGACATCTTTTTCCCTTCCTCACATGAAAATGCTCATGGTCACTGATGAACAGATGCACAAGAAGCTACAGAGAGGAAGAAACCAGGGCAGCAGAAACCAGAGCAATGAGATTTCACACCCAGACTCCTGCTAAGTAGCTGTCCTTACCTACTCCCCCAAATATTTCCCTGTGTCTCTTGAAGCCCTGCTGCAAGACACGATCCAGGGAAGAGAAAACAAAAGCTTCTGAACAAGCGATAAGTCTGACATTTTTAATATTTGAGTTCAAATTGAATACACAGACTTTGTTTTCACCCATGGAACTTGTTGCCACAAAAGGAGATGAGCGATGAATTCTCACAGGTTTGGGGAGAATATGGAAACATAGCAAAATTAAGAATACTGCTGTTCTGATTAGCAGTGGCACATTTTAGGAGGGATAGTCAAACTGCACGACTTAAATTAAAATTTAAATATTGGGGATGAAGATAAAAGCTAAAGTGGAAGAACAGTTCCTGGTTTTTACACTTTCTGGAATTAATTATGTTTTCTACACATTGAATTCGCCCACTTGTATTTCTAGTCAGGTCTTCTGTGTGCTCCAGTGTTTACATGAACAAAAGGCATTCACAGTTATCAGCATAAAGATTAGAAATATATAAAAAGAGCTTTAGGAGGAATGCTAATAACTTAACAGAAAATTTGTGCCTTTAAAGTGCAAAAATACTTTCACAAACCTACTTAATCTGGCTGATTCTGGCTGTCATAATACAAGCTTTATTAAACTGAACATTAGCTTGATGCAATGTAATGTGTTTTGTGGTTTTGATCTTGCTTGCTGCTGCAAATATATCCTTCATTCCAAAATGGCCTCACATATAAGGTGGCTGCACTTTCAGGCTATAATTTTATTACAACATTTGCCAGACTGATGCACTCAGACCATTTAGTATCACTTTATCACAGATAGCAACAGCACAACTAACTACAAAATCACAAAAAAGCCTTTAAATTTTACATATTGGAAACTAGTTAAAATTCACTTTTGACCAGGGGGTCTTCTTCAAGCTGAGAAGAAAATGTAAAATGTATAATTTCATTACCCTGTATTAAACTTCTGTTTTTCCTTTAGAGTTTCACTAGCTAAATCAGCAGGACCAAAATAGTCTTCACTTGATATTATTTTTTTTTTTATTTCCATGGAACTCGAAAATGGGTAACGTTTCCATGATTTTTCCATTCCATGGTTTTACTGCTGGGACAATATTGTTTCTGTTACAGCTTGTGAGCAGTATTTTGTGTCTGTTCTTAAACCGATCTGATGCGTGAAATGATGGTGTTCCTGTGCTTTCTCAGGCTTTGAAGTAATCAGAACTAAATATTGTCATGTTTGCTAAATGTTAGGGTGAACGAGCTGCTGTACTGTCAGACCTGAATGTGCAAGAAGTGATAATCCATAGTAAAAAGAAAAATAAATCAGTGTTTGAAATAAAGAAAAAGAGTACTGGCATTTTAAAAGGAAATGTGTTTTCAGGCCTCTTTATCTCTCTACTGGGTTTTGCACTTGTGTTAAAGAAGTTGAGCTTGCCCCTTTCTTCAGGAAGGCCAGAAATTGATTTTTTTTCTGCTTTTTTAATGGAATTTGGGCTTCTCATTTGCCTCACTGTGTGAGGACTTTAAAGAAATCTCCACACATCAGTCTTTCCTGAAGATTTAGTTGCACCTTCTGCCAACCTCTCCAAACATGCTTGTCTGCGCTATCCTTTATCATAAATAGTTCCCCTCTTTGCAAATGTATTTTGGTCCTGAGTAAGGGATCGATAACTGAAGGGAATCCTGGAAAAACCAGGCTGGTGCTATTCCTTAGCGTCTGCCAAATATATCATCAGGGTTTGCTGTGCCTCACATCACCCCAGCACTGATGGGGTTCCCATGGTGGGGAAAGCAATTATCGCCAGTTTGCCTTGCGAATGTTGAAAGGCATCTGCTGTTCCTCTGAGGTGCCTGGAGAAATGGAAATTGATGCTGATAATAAACATAATTAAAAAGAAGGTTGCTGCAAATACTCCTGATCTGTAAGGAAAAAGTGACATTTTAAGGGCTGTGCTGTGGATATAATGAGGATTGGTATTGGCTTTTAAGCCATCACACTGAGGCTGGGATGGGTGTTTGATAAAACCGCTCATTATGAGACTCTATATTGCAAAAAGTTTGTGTTGTATCAAAGTCCATGACGTCACAAGGGTTTAGATTGGAAATTCGTTATTCCTGTGTTTCATTTGCAAACCTCTGGATCTGGGTTTTCATTAGGGGTTGTTGTGTTTCATTTTTGTTTGGTTTTGGTTGTTGTTGTTGTTGAGTTTGGTTTGGTTGGGTGGTGGTGGGTTTTTTTTTTGGTGTTTTTTTTGTTTGTTTGTTTTTGTTTTTTTTTGTTGTTTTGTTTTGTTTTGTTTTGTTTTTTTAATGCAGAAAGGAAAGGTGTAAAAGACCTTCCCTCTGCAAACTCTCCTAAGTCCAGTGAGGTTCAATCCTGGCCAGTCCAGACCATCATCAGGGACCTGTTGGGTTGCAAAAGACAAAAATAAATGTCTCGGTTTGGTGCAAAGGTTCTGGCTTGATGTGCTTGCACGATCTAATCTTGAAAACAGTAATGTTGAAGAGAAATAGGATAAGAACACATTCTGTAATATTTGTTCCACCTGACAGTTTCTGTGCCAGGTATTTAGACTGAGGTCACAAAATACCAGCTTTTGACTTAGAGACAGCTTGGTGCAAATGCCAGTGATAAAAGAGTCAAGCTGAAAATAACATTAAATAATTACAGTGAAATAAAAAGACTATTTCAAAGTTGTAATTGAGTTTGATGTGTCATGATTATGTTATTGGTAGCAGTTCATGGCTCATCCAACGTTGTTATTGCAGAATCGATGTGTTCATTTAATGTTTTCTGGATCGTTCTTGTCATCTGTGGTGCTTAATTGAATAAAACACAAGATTCACTTGGAATAGATGCAGATACAAAGTACTAAATTTCTCAGAGGAAGAATGTTTTCACTTTGTTTAACCCGAAGCATTAGTTTACTTGCAAATATAATTGATACTGGCTTGAAGAGCATTCCTGGAGTACATTAAGCAGGACAGCCATAACAACAGTATTAGATTTATGGCAGATGAGTGTAAATAGTGCAGTATTAACTGTAATGGATTCTGGACTGTAAATATGCCACCACATCCCACTGGGCAGGATCAGGAGTCTTATTCATGAATGACTCTTTAGGTGTAATTGTATGAAAGGAAATAAGCCCTGTACGTTGAATTACCTCTTGATACTTAGCACAGAGTTGCACATTTTGGTAATTCTGACCTGCCCAGGTCTCAACCCCCAGTAAGGTTGTAGTCTTGGTGTCCAAGCCCAGCACTGAAACTGGAAACTGAATGCTGCGTTTGGAAACTTCACCTGCCGATGGGTGTCACCTGTGCAGGGTGCTGCACATTTTAAATCCTTGCCCAACCCAAACTGAGGTGTAACATCACCAAAAGCTACTGAAACTAAATGTGAACCATTCAATCTTTCTGTGGGCAGGAAGGGAACAGAAATGCAATGCTGCACACATGGAAAGAAAACAGGGTGTTTCTTCTAACAGGGTGCCTCAGAAGTGAGTACTGGAAAAAGAAGTATCTGTCCTGTTTGGAGAGAGAAATTCACTGATAGTAAAAATAATCTCTTCAGGAACACACAACAGTGAGCTGTGCAGGCAGAATATTCTTGTTGGGACTGTGAGATATTTTCTGCAGGGTCTGTTGTTATGTTGAAAACTCCTCTAGCCCAGAGCACAGGGACCCCCCAGCTGTGCAGCTCCTTGGTGCTGTTGTAATGCAAATACTATATCAAAAGAAAAAGGTTCTTTTTCATTTATTTTCATTACAATGATCTTATATGGTGACTGCATTGATTGTTTGCAACTATACTACAGGCCTATTCCGTGAATAGATGCTTTTTTGATTTTGACTTCAGCACACAAAAAATAGGTGTTCATTTTGACTGTGTCGGCATTTCACTTCTCTAACTTTGTAAGAAGGCTTCAAAATTGATGTGCCTTGTACTCTCAGCCACTTAGAGCCACTTCACAGAGCCAGAGTAACATCAAGGAGCTTCAGTGCCTGGGAGAAGAGGTATGGGATTTTGCCAGGGTCGAAGCCCTGTCAGACTTTTATGCAATCAATTATCTCTGATTATAGAAATTTAAACCTCATTTACAGTGCAAAATCTGATTAATATACTTAAGTTTTTGTATCCCAAAAAAGGATTCACCCCAAACAAATTAACTCCCCCTTTTCCTCCTGGAAGGAAAGTCAAAGTGAAGAGAGTGGTATCGTGTTCCACGGTTCAGTGTGAGCTCTACTCTTCCAGCCAAGACCTGCCTGCATCATAAGGGCTTATTCTACCATCTGTGTTTGCATAAACTTCTGTTAACAAACCATATTGTTATTGGGGAGAAAATTCAATCTTTAGAACAGGTTTTTCTAGGAGAGCTGCCTGAATCCTTTGTGTTGCTGGAGAACAGATCTGTATCAAGGAATGTGAGACCGCAGAGTTTATTTAACACTGAGATACAAAAGAGTTTATTTTATTACAATCTATGCCATTCTAATGGATCACTTGATAAGAAAGTATTAAAATGTAGTGCTGGATGGACTGTGAATATTTATTTGCCTTCTACCACTACCACATAGATGAACCAAAAATCTCAGGCTGGTACTTAATGGTTAAGATGAACTGTTTAATCAGATTTATGGCATTCTGCTGCCAATATTATCTGAAGTGAAATCAGTGGAAACAAAACACCAGTTGAAAGCACCCTTGCAAGACTGTAACTGCTATTTTTGTAGCTTTTAATCACATGCAGCCTGCCTCTGGCATCTATGAAGGGGAGAAAATCTTGAAAATACATTTATCTATTTTGGAAAGCTGCACTTCATTTCTGGACATCATTTAAAGCCTGATCTGTTGGTTAGAATTTCCCCATGTACTTTGACTTTTCTTTGACTGCTGGAAGGGGAGAAGTGGTCAGTCCAGATACTGCTGAAGAATGATGTCAAAGCTTTGTACAACAGTTTCCCTTTCATGCTGAGAACAGATACACTGCCCATCAATCTCGTGTTTTCTGCTGTTGTTAATCCTTTCAGAGTAGCTACTGCTTGTTCTGGTGTCACCAAACTGCAACCCAAAGTGAGAATTAGTTAACTTGGTGCTCTGGATTGCTCCATAAGGCAGATGGAATTAATTTTTTTTAGTTTTTTTTCTGCTGGCCGACTTCTATTTCCATTATTTCAGGCTCTTGCAGATTAAATCTCTAAACATCCCATCCTGCAGTCACTTCCCACACCAGTAGAAGTCTTGATCTACAGAGATGAACAATAGAAATGAAAAGACTGCTGATTCCATGAATAAATATAAGCCCTAAGCTGCCTTATTATCCCTGGAAAATATGTCCAAAAAGCTGTCTTTGGGTAATATTTGCAATAAAAGGCTGATAGGGTTCTCAGGACTGATGAAATCTTCCCCTTCTTGTTTCAAAAATTCTGATTTGCTCAGCTGAGAATGTAGTGATGAGTGATGCCACTTTTGTTCTAGCATAAGTTCAAGTATGAATGTGAAAATTTGTGAACTTTCCAAACATAACACATTGGAGACACTTCACAGGTAGAGCTGGGCACTGACCCAGGGCTTTTCAGAGCACACTGTGTGCAGCAAAGCCAGGTCTGAGCACATGGCATTGATCTCCTACTGCCCACCTTGGTGGGTGGGTCCGTCTCCTCTTGTAGCCAGGGTAGGAGAAGAGCAAGCTGGAAGAGGAGTGGGCTCAGTTTGTGTCTCTTTGTGGACTTTGGTGTTGTATTACAGCATACTCAGACACTCACAGGCACCACCTGTGTCTGATTTTTATGTGTGTATTTGATGGACATGTTTCATATGTGCAGTTACATGAAATTTGAGAGGTATGTAAATGGGACATGCGTGAATTATCTGTGGCAAGAAATTGGCTCACTCTGGTTTACTCTCTCACACTCTAGCTGACATTTCACACTTGTGTGATTTCCTAAGAGTTTTATATTCAGGGTGAAAAGTCCACACTGCTGCATAGCTTTGTGTAACCATGTTATGGAACTTTCTGTTAGTCTCAAAATACCGCAAATTCCCTTCTTCGTGCTATTTTCTAAACGAAATGAAACCATATATATATAAAATATATATATTTTTTTTTTTTTTTTTTTGTGCAAGAATTCAGAAGTTCACAGGTGTAGGCTGCTTTGAAATGTTTGTGCCATTGTTTCTGCTTTGCTGCCTTCAGAATATGGTGAAATTGAAGAGTCAGAGATACCAAATCAAACAATAATGTAGGGAAAACTGCGTTGGAGGCAAGCTCACTAGTGAGTGTTACAGAAAGGATACATTTGTTGTTTGGGGTTGAGCATGGGAACTCACGATTGAGTACATCAGGGTACCTGTGCAATGTTTTGGGGAGGCTGTACTTCATTCATATTCATAATGAGTGAAGCTCTGTGAACTGTGTTGGGGCAATCTCAGATACTGAGCCATGGTGTATTAAACAGAGGTCCTCAGTCCCTTAGTGAAGGTTGCTCAGCATTCCTAGGACCCTTCAGCAACTCTCAGACATGCAGAGCCATTCCCTGTGCCTCAGCCTGGCTGTCAGACCTCAAAGGAACAAAATCTCTGATGGGAGGGCACAGGGAGCAGTCTTGGCAAGAGACTTTTTCATGCTCCCTGTGCATTTTGGACATCCCATCCCTGCTGCTGCTGACCTTGTGCCACTGACAGCCACAGCCTTCTGAAGACTTGTCCCTGTTCCCAGTAGGGACAGTGTGGGCAAGGCTGAGGCCCCCTTTGTCATTTCCAGGGGAGGTGTGAGGGGTTCACACCCTCTCTGCCTGCCCGAATTGGGCTGTGAATCTGCTCTTGCTCCAGCTCCACCCGAGTGCCCAAGGTGATATTTTTGAATACCTGCTAAGACTCTGTAATTAATTGAACATTATCAATGCTAAATAAAGGATGTCTTACACCCTCTTAGAGGACTTTTGCTGTACTCAGAGCCCTGCTGTTCTCCTGTAAGGTGTATAGGATATACAGATGTTATGCATCTCTTCTGCATTAATTTTCTTGTGTTGCAGGTAGATCAAATAAATACATGAGAACAGGACTTCACCACCACATTACTTGAATTATTTATTCTATTTAGGTTTGAATTTGGGCAGTTATATATTTGTTTGTACATCATGCTGTATGGTTTTCACTTTCTCTACTGTGTCATCTGGCTACGAGTGAGTTGGGAGTCTGGTTTGGTGCAGTATCCTCAGAGATGAAGAGTACCTCTCAGAGGCAGGTAAATCAATGGCATAGTACAGAAAATGAAAGCTGTCTAAGGTGGTACAAATGGCACATCAAAACTGCTGATCAGTGAAAAAAACAATAGAAAATAGAGCAAGGCATTGTTCTGGTTTCTGTTTTCTTCATCACAACAGAAGCAATTCTTGAGGTTACAATAGTAATGAGCCATTTCTGTTCACCTTCTTTATCTATTTTAGTAAACACACACTTTTACCTCTGAGTCAGGGGTTCTGAGCAGACCTTTCCAGTTGGCCCATTTTCCATAAATTGCATTTCCTCTAGAGGGCATTCAACATAGCAGTAACATTTTGTCTTTATTCTGGGAGAAGTACATGCACGGTGTCCAGAAAGGTGAATGCAGGGTGGGTACTGAGGCACAGAGGGGAAGATTGGGTGAGGCGATGTGAATCTGTGCATTACTTGTTTTATCTGCTCAGTGGAGTTTTGCCCAAGTGTTGTTTTCTGCCTCTTCCTTCCACCTTCAGACTTGAGAAGAGGAATGTGAAAACATTGTGGGTTTGCCTTCTCCAAAAATAAAGACATGATGCAGACAGGAAGGGCTTTGGGTCCCTTTGAGCCTCTTTTAGAGAAGACAAGTGTTGGCAGTGTTTTCATTGTTCAGACTCTCGAGGAGGTTATTTTAGGTTGGTGGAAAAGCTTATCTACCATAGAGCTAGCAGGAATGCAGCAACATATGCTTACCACAACAGATTCAATCCCAAGAGGTCTAGAAACCCTTGATAAAAAACACACCAGCATACAGATCCTCACAGCCATCATGGGCCCCACCAGAAACTGAAGGCAGTGATCACCACAACCCATCCAGCTCACTGTTGGGGAGGCAGGGAACACCAGAGAAAACACCAGTGCAGGTGGCAGAAGTGACATCTTTGCAGTTCTTGCTGTTGTTTGGGAATATTTGAGAGAAGTTATGAGGCTAACATAGTGTTCAGTGGGTCACCACTCCTCAGGGCCCAGTGGTCACATCTTCTAGAGGTGATGGCAGTCCCCAAGAGATCCTCTCCAAATGCCCAAAGCTGGGCTCAGCCTGCAGGATCCACATGTCGAGTTTTATGTTCAGAAACTGAGGTTGTTTTGTCTTTATGCCTTCATCACCTGTGACACCTCAGAGGCTGTCATGGTATAACTTTCAAATATGAGATATCTTTGATGAATGCATGTTTTACACATCCATTTAAGTGTCATTATTTTGCATAGCCTCACTATTAAAAGTGTATGGCTCATGTTGTGAGTTCAAGTAATTTTTACTTTTCTTTTTTCTTTTTGTTAAAGCCGATATAAAAGTAAATGAAAAATAACAACCGCTGCGATGAAAAGTGTACTTCATAAAACAAATGCTTAAAAAGCCACTTGCTCCAGCTGCAGCTTTTATGTACCAGGATCTCTCAGGCAATGTATGTGCTTACATAAGAACTCTTTCACAACATTTACATTTAAACCAGTCATCAACTTATATGCAGATCATTTATTCATCCTATAAATCACTTTGGAGCTAAAAATGAAGATGAGGCTATCTTTTTCCAAGCAGTAGGCTGCTAAACAGCCTAATATGTTTGCAGCTGTTGTGAAGATGGGGATTCTCTGTTTGACAGTGATTTTGGTGGTGGTGGTGGGAGTGGTTTCTCATCCCTGGTGACGTTTTTACATTTTCTGACACGGATGTTTCAGTTGCAAAATATATGTTGTGGCTACTCAGTAAAATGAGGGAAGGGAAGGAAGGAAGGAGACAAGAAATAAATTATTCCTTTCCTAAAACAACAGTTAAAAAGAACACATACTGAGTCAATAAGGAAGGAATTCAGCTGCTACCTAGAAATAACCAGGAGGTGTGGGGGAAAATGTCAGTGAATATTGATCCCTAAGAGCACAGGGAGCAGGAACACTAAGCTAGACTATGAGGAGGTAAACTTCGAAAAAGCAATTTGGAGACTATTCACAGCTGGCACTGAAGTTGGGGCCTCAGAAGTCTCTCTCACATGGATAAACAAGTGAGAAAGAGGCATCTGTTGCATTGCAGCTGCCAAGGTCACACCAGCAGGAGCAGGCAGAGGGGCAGAGAACAGCCAGTGACAGGGTCTGTATTCCTTGCAGGGATAACACAGCGTCGAACAATTGTGGCACTGCTCATCCCCTGCCTTTAAGACTGGGATGATGTATTAAAATATATACACTGACTGAAAAAAATAACCCCACAGTGGATTAAAAGTAATGATTTTGAACAGGAGCTACTTCAATAACAAAGTCTGACTGTCAGTACACACACTTGATCTTTAGGGTAAGCAAACTGAAGTGGGTGAGGAATCCAGAAGTGAGAAGGGCACAAGTACCTGCTGTGTTCCCCAGAGTCATGCTCCACTTCAGGCAGGAAAGTGCTATGCAAAACAGCTCTAGCTGTGCATGAAAGAGCAGACTTCTTCACAGCTTGCATGCCTGTGTTGTCTTATTTGTTTACCATGAACTGTGGGGTCCTGGAACCCGGAGCGGCAGCGAGAAATGGGAAGCAGCTGAATACAGTGCTTCAAATCAACCCGTTTTAATGATTTCAAACCACCTTCTCCTGCTCAGGATTTAGGAAAAAAAAAAAAAAAAAAGGCAACTTAGTGAGGCTTTGGTAATGGACAAATAGTAACAACACCACAGGACTATTATGCAGACACGCAAGTCGTTCTTGCAATGCCCATTGTCTCTGTGTCCGCTGCTGCCACATACCTGCTGTCTCAGATGGAAGGAGCTCTCGTGCTTGTGGGAACATTTTGAAGTGTATCCCCTGCAGGAACTGATATTCATGCAAATGACTAATTAATGGCATTGACTGAATAAACTGGATTTGATCTGTTAAATGAAAATAGCATACCAGATTGCTCTCTCAATGATCTTGGTCATGCGTAATGGAAGTGTGATGTATTTTTAACTGAAACTATGTCATTGCCTCCAGTACTTTCACAGAACCTTTGAAATCTGGAAAATCATCCATCTGAGTGGAGCCCCAAGACAGAGAGGTCCTCAGTGGGGCCCCTGAAAATTCCTCTGGACATAGAGACTCTCCCATGACTAACCCTTGGTAGAACCAATGTGTTGGAGACAACCAGAGAAGGGCAACAGGGCAAAGGGCAGATGCAAGATAAAACTAACTAGTGCATATTCTTAAAGGCCAAAGATTTTCTTTCTTTTATAATAAAATTAGTTTTGGGAGGCCTGTTGACAAACAGAAATGTTCCAAAGATAGGGATTAACTTGGAACAACATGAAAGTGGTTTTTTTTTTGGTCTTCTAATAGGAACTATTATGAGAAGCAGTGCTGGGGGTTGGTGTGTAGGCAATAGAGATGCTCTGCAGCCTTTGTAGGAGTAGGGCTGATGTCAGCTGATCTCCCATTAAGTGTTTCCAATTCCAAATTCCAACTGGGGACGTTGCTGTGCAATAATGTGATATTAGTGTTGTCACCTTCTTGGAGAGGGGCAGGGCACAAACTGTGCTTTCCAAACAAAACAAAATTAAATTCTCCCTCTCCACAGCTCATTCAGATGAGCGCAGAACAGAAATCTCTAGAATGAGCAGCCTGTTTCTGAAGCATCTAAAGCACAAAGTCTTGTAAAAAGAGTTTCCAACCATGCAGCCCTCGTGGGTTTACATCTCTCTGTTCTTCTCTGGCATCTTCTGTATGAGGAGCCCTTGACCCCCAGAGGGATCTGCAGAGGAGGACACAGCCCCTCTGATTCACTGCATCTGAGCCATGCAGGTCCAGAAGGAGAGGGGCTGTGCCATTGCTTTTTGCGTGAGTGAGATGTTGGCAGTGGGACTGAGGAGGGGTGACTTGACACCAGCATGCCCTGGCACATCTTGGGACCATGGACATCTTGATTTTTATGGATCCTTCCCTCTTGTTCCTCTCCGAATTTCTCTATGAAAATTGGAGGTATTTTATCAGTATTGGAGACTGAGTGGATTTGCCTTTTCTGGAGTATGCTGCTGGTCTCAGAAGAGCATTGCTCAGGGAGATCTTCTCACGCCATCACTTCAGGAGCTGCCAGCCTTGTGTGCCAGCCACGCCACTGCCTCCACACCTTGGAAAGCAGCACCAGTGCACACTGGGCACTGTTCCCCTTGCATCCTGTGGGCCAGTTTTGTCCAACCTTTCAATGAATGCTAAAATCCATGGCTGCAACATTTTTAAAGGCTGATCTTGACCTTTCTCATAGTGAATGCCTGTGCTGGCAGAGTCTCTCTCTTCCTGAGTTGTCTTTAAAACATCTACTACCTATATAATGGCCCTAAAAACCCATAGCCCTTACACCTTTTCCTTTGTAACATATCTCTGAGTAGATTTTTCTCTTGCCATGTGCTTTCCTGGGCCTTTTGTCCTTCCTGAACCGAGAGCAAATCGGCCAAACCAGTGGGAGCTGTCAGCAAGTGTGGAGCTCAGAGGGGCTGGATGTGCAGACTCACATCTTGTGCTGTGTTCTGCTGGAGGTAACACATTACTGCACCCCAAATACTAACAGTACTCATGGCTTAGACCTCCCAAACTTTCAAAATCGTAGCTCTCCATGGGATCTGGTTGTTTTCTGGAGAAGGGAGTACATTAGCAGACTGTTCAAATGTGTGGCTAATCAAGTAGAATTAATTTCTACCCACTTTGCCCACTGGCTTCAACTTCTTGATGTGGCAATGAAAGGGGAGTGAATAACCTGGTGTGGTACAGCTAAAACCCCAAGTTTCAATGGAGCAGGAGGCTTCTGCCTCCAATACCTGCACCTGCTGCAGGCTTATCACTGCCCTTAGCCTGTGCTCCCTGGAACAGATGTGTGCAGCTGGAGGGCTCCCTGTGAGCACAGGCTGCTGTTGGGTCTGCTCTTTGTAGCACACAGGGAATAGGAATGCTCTGCACTGACTCCTGAGAGCCCATTGCTGCTTCCCATAAAGGAGCTGCTCTGTATCCAGACACCTCTACCCCCGTGGAAGGGCAGAATCAAGGATGGTCTTGCACCCTGATCTGCTTAAAAATGTTTGGGAGCAGTAACAAACTGCTCCTTTTTCTGTCATGCATTGCTGTACTGCTTCATAAAGAAAGGTTGCTGTGCTTGTGCTCCTAGGAGTTCACAGGTCTTTGTGGTGGTGACAGTTTGAGCTTTTGTTCCACCTTATCCTCCAAAGCCACTGGAACATTAATTCCTATTTGCAGTGCTCAAGGTTTTCAACAATCTTTGAGCGAGAAGAAGCTTTGTGGTGACTTTGTGAACTCCAAGGAGAATTTTAAGAATGATCCCAGACCACAAGCTTGTTCCTGCCAGTCTCGGGAGAATGAAGCACTTTCCCTCTAACAGAAAATGCTCTAGGACATGTGTGACTAATTTGTTACAAGGTAATTAAAAATTATCTGTATTACTGCAGTGCTGCATGATTTTGTTGAAACAAGCACACTAGGTGAAGATGAGTTGAGAGGCTGGAACAGCTCCTCTCACCTGTAGCTGGTTCCTGTCCTGATGGGAGGCAGTTGTCCGTCTGTCCTGCTGTGGGGATGGAGGGGGTAACTGCTGTCAAGGGTGGGGATGGCATTCACGTGGTTGTAGCCGGCATTTAGAACCCGCATCCTGGTTAATGAGGAGAGCTGTGGGCTCCAGAGGTGTCCCAGTGGTGGCACAGTGTGGACTGCATGGATTGATGGAGGATGCTCGTGACAGGGACACAGTTTTGTGGGCAGGGAGGGGGTCTGGAGGTTGACACCTTCCCATGGCATGGGCAGGGCGTGGAGACAAACACGTTTCAGTTCTGGGTAGTAGAGGTTGAACAGCCTGTTGGTGTTTGACCCTTGCAGGGAGAAACAGCCTGCTCCCTGTGTCCTTGTGGTCATCTGGGATGCTGTGGAGAGGGATGGATGGGAAGGTTGTACTCCCAGGGTCCTTGTCTGCCACTGCCTCCTGCCAGGCCCCAGATGGGACGGTCTGGGACCCATCCTTCTGCCTGCTGGGTTTGGCAGATACAGATTCTTGTCCTCTGATAGGGGTGGATTAATCTTTCATCAGTGATGACTCAGACAAGCAATAGCTGATACCCTAACATAGCTCAGAGGTCAGGAGGGACAGCCTCAGCCCTGCTAATGTGAGAGGAAATTATTCTCTGGCTGTGACTAATGAGCATTTCTGAATGGCAGTGGCCACTGCTCCCTCTTCCAGTGTCTCCCCAGGAGCTGTTTGGCAACCTCAGAACCCCTTTGATCAAGGTAGAGGGTGGCAGAGAGCTTGAGGATGTCACTGCCCCTGCTGCCACATCCTCAGGCAGTGAGCAGCTGCCTTCTGAGGGGATGGGGCACCCTGCCCTGGTCAGGGGTGACAAGGAGGAACTGCCAGGCAGAGAGATCAAGGCATTTCAGAAACACTGGGGAGCTGTGCCAGGCACTGGGAGATGCTGTCAGAACAGCAGCCTCCTAACGCATCCATGTAATGAGGCTCAGCCACGTGCATTTGAATTGCTGACTGCTGGACTAATTAGCACAATTAACTTCTTATATGTCCAACAACAAGCTTAGTGGGAAAAAAATCTACATTGTCAGGGGGAGCGGCCATTTCCAGAAAAACAGTGAGAACTGTGTCTGAAGTTATTAACTGTGAAAGAATTGAACCTGCACGGGGAGGGCACACGGTGCAAATAAGTTTAGGGATTGGCAGTGTAGGGGGTCAGGGACATAGTGAATAGCCCATGTTTTAAAAAAGGATCTGTTTTGTAGAAATTTACAGCATGTATGGTGGGGGTGTTAAAAAAAAAAATCAAAAACACCCAACTAAACAACGAAAATCCCACAACCAAAAAAAAAAAAAAAAAAAAAAAAAAAAAGCAAAACCAAAACAAAGCGCCAAGTCCAAATACAGTTTTGTTTCATTTGAATTCCTCTTGGAAAGAAAAATTGCAGAAGTGTGGAGTAAAGCAAGCCTTCATTACCACTCACAACAGGTAGAAAAGTAGACAAGGCAATTGGAAAATTCAAACTGATCCATTTATATAAAACCTTGAAAACAATTCTGTTCTGATGGCTGGGGAAAAATATATGAACAATAACCTCACTATAAACATTTAGAAAATATTGTGACTTAAACTATGGGGACTGAAGAGATGGAATTGCAATGTAAACTAGGACTGTGTCAGAGTATAATCCAGCAAGAAATCAACACAGGCTGTTAGACTGAATGCAGATTATTAGTGTTTCTTGTTAGAGAGGTGCCAGTCACTTTTTTTTTTTTTTTTTTAAATGAGCTGTTGCCTGGATTGTGGCACCTGGGAAAAGGCAAGGTTGTCCAGTTTACCACCAGCACAATTCCAGGTTTCAGATCTTTTATGTCATGGTTCCTATGAACTCCTATGAATGCAATGGTGAAAATGCAGGAACATTTAGGGAGTCTGAGTGGTGGCTTGTAGATATCTTTAGGAAAACTTGGCCTGCCGTCGATCTGTTCCTGAACCAAGGATCAAAATCATCCCAGGTGTAAGGAGACATTGACTGTAGTGGTGTTGGTGAATGTGACCTTGTATAATAAATCCGTGCTCTAAAATTGAGGATCAAACAAGGCAGTATCACTTCCCTGTCAGTTGAGCACTCTGATGTTCCCTTTCCTTAGCAGACTCAGCCGAGATCCCGGTGCCACGTGAGTGAGAGAACGTTTAGCTTTACGCAGCACTCCAGCACTGAGGACAGTTCTGTGCTCCATCCCGGGTGTGCTGGGTGGGAGGTGAGGATGCCAGAAGCGGCAACGTGGCATTTTCGTGTCACCTGCTGTCGGGGTGAGTGAGGGCTCGCATCAGTCCCAAGCAAATCCCGAAGAGCCGTGTGAGGGTCGCTCCCGGAGCGTGGCACCGTGTGTCCTGCCCGGGCACAGCGCTGTCACCCCGCACCGCAGCGAGGCTGGGCGGGCTCCTCTGACAGCTCCGGCGTGTCGGAGAGATCTCTGTCACGGCGGGGAGGCTGCGGGGAGCGGAGCAGGGAACGCGTGCTCGTGTGTCACCCTGCAACGTGACACGCACGGTGGCCCCGGTCACAGCGGGGACACGGAGGGGATGCGGGAGGCTGGGGGCACCTCTCACCCTTCGGCAGCCAGGGGCAGCTCTCCGGAGAGCGGCGGCTGCCAGCCTGCTCCCCTGGCAGCGCCGCAGCCCCCAAAGCCGCGCTGGCAGCGGGCAGAGGCCGCCCTGGACACAGCCCGGCCCCGGAGCCTGAGCCGCCGCGAGTCGGGAGAGGACGAGGGAGAGAGAGCCTGCCAGAAAGTCCGCATGTGCGCGGCACAGACCCGGGGGATGCGGGAGGGGCAGAGACATCCTGGGGGATGCGGGATGGGGCAGAGACATCCTGGGGGATGCGGGATGGGGCAGAGACATCCTGGGGGATGCGGGATGGGCAGAGACATCCTGGGGGATGCGGGATGGGGCAGAGACATCCTGGGGGATGCGGGAGCGGCAGAGACCCCCGAGGAGGATGCAGGATGGGGCAGCGGCCCCGGGAGGATGCAGGATGGGGCAGAGACCCCGAGGAGGATGCGGGATGGGGCAGCGGCCCCGGGAGGATGCGGGATGGGGCAGAGACCCCGAGGAGGATGCGGGATGGGGCAGAGACCCCGAGGAGGATGCGGGATGGGGCAGAGACCCCGAGGAGGATGCAGGATGGGGCAGCGGCCCCGGGGGGATGCGGGATGGGGCAGAGACCCCGAGGAGGATGCAGGATGGGGCAGCGGCCCCGGGGGGATGCAGGATGGTGCAGCGGCCCCGGGAGGATGCGGGATGGGGCAGCGGCCGCGCTGCCCTCTGCCCTGAGAGGGGGATGGATGAGTGCCGGCCGTGCACATCCCAGCGAGCCACAGCAGCGCCGAGGCAGCCCCGGTGCATGCGCAAGGCGCGGGCGGCCGCCGTGGAGGTGGGGAGGGAGCGAGGACCACATCGCTGCCTCCGGCTCCGAGCTGCCAGTTGCTGGTTGCCAAGCAGTTATCATTGTTTCTGTGACGATTGCAGAGGCTGTTGCTAATTGAAGAAGCCCCCACAGCATCCTTCTCTCTGCTTCTGCTCCTGCTTTTATTTTAGAGGCTCAAGGGGGAAGACAGCCAGACTAGTGCTTTTTTACATTGCATTTTTATTTATTTCTTTTTGTGGGGGTGGGAAATTTCTCAGCTGGTGATTAAGTGATGGACTAGTTACTCATCCGTATCCCTTTAGTCTTTGTGTGTGTGTGTGTGTGTGTGCGCGTGTATGTCTGAACACACAGACAAGCTTACACACACACACACACACAGAGTAAAATCCTGTTTGCCACTGCAGTGGGCACAAATAGGTGAGCATGACTACAGCCAAGGAGCAAAATGCATCAGGGAAACAAGCCCAACAGCAAGACCAGGTAATGCTTATTTTCCTCAATTTCAAGCAGATACAGATTTACGGTGTATAGCTTTGTGTTTCTTGTATGATTATTATGATTATTTTAAATTTAAAGTCTTTTTGGTGTCTGTTCTTAAAATTGTCAACTGAGTCACCAGCCGATGGCAGGAGGAAAGTGCTGTGTAGCTGGGTTCAAGGTCTGCTTTCTCGGTGTGTGTGGAGACTTGGGGGGAAGCTGAATTTGTGCTATTTTTAACAGCCGGTGCCTCTTGCTGAAGGCTATAGAGGTTTGTTCTGTAACTTGCTCCTTACTTGTGTGCTGGGAGGGGGGAGTATGTTGGGATGGAGGCCCTTTCTCACTGGAGGAAGGGGGCAAGGGTATTTATATCTCTGCAGATAGATATAAAATCATAAAAGTGGGGTTCAGCTTCTGACTTTGTCATGCACTCTCAGTGAATTTTTCTTGCCTGGCATTGTCTTGGAGGGACACTTCAGGGTACAGCATGTGCCCAGGCTGTGCATGAGCAAGCAGGGATGGCGGGGGGGGGGGGCGGGAAAAGCAGCTGCAAGTAGGTAAAACTCCTACTGGCTTTGGGGAAAATTGCTGTGCTCACAGTGCATCTGAACTCGAATTTATTTCTCTTGGTAGGCACTTCTTGTGCTTCTGTAGAGGTAGAAAGTTAAAGACTTCATTTTCTCTGTCAAATCTGTGTTTTGGAGAATATTCCTCTCTGCCTGCACTTACCAGGACAGAATGAAGTCAAAACTTTCCCTGTCTAAAAAGCAGCGGGTGGCAGAAAAAAAAAAACGGATGTATCCTCAGCCGTAAAGGATGGGCAGAGCTAAACAAGTGGTGGCATAAGGGAGAGTCTGGTTGCTATCTGGGAGCTCCAGATGAGGCTGGGGAAGGTTCCTGGGCTCCGGGGGCACCGGCAGATCAACATCTCCGTTCTCCTCATCTCCACCTTCCCCTCCCCGTGCTAGGGGCACCGCAGTGGAGCCCAGATGCTCCAGTTCTTCAATTTTTCCTCCTCTCCTTAAGACACTGGAAGTTCTCCACTTTAATCTTTGGTTAGGACAGCACAGGAGGATAATTTAAACAGATCTCTCAGGGCACAAATTAATTCTTAAAATAGTTCTTCCTGGCATGATAGGCTGAGAGATTCACCTATTGTTTTGGGTTTTTTTGTTTTTTTTTTCCTTGGTACAGTATTTTAGGGAAGGGAAGAGCTTGGGAAGACACTAAGCACCACAAATAGGATCATATAATCTGCATTTTCAGGGTGACCATTTTCAGGGTACATTTTCAGGCATTATACCAGTGACCCAAACAGGCAGGCTCAATGGTTCAGAAAAAACAAGAGGAAAACAACTTTGATATTTGGGGTTAAGAAACTTTGCCTTCATCTAACTCTGCAGGTGTTGGACTTGTCTCTTCAGTGCTTTTGGAATATATATTTCTGTCACTGTTTGCTGCAGGTTAAAATGAGTCTACCTGTGTTTCTGGGAGGCGGGGGTTTTTAAGTGGCTTTTCTGAACAGAGAGGGCTATGGGGTTGTCCTCCTTAAAGCTGTGTAAAAATGTTGTGTTTTGTAAGTCAAGAGACATATGTTGCCTTTTTATAAAGCAGAGGTGTTTTTGTTTCAAGTAGTGTTACCTACCTGATGTCATTTTGCTGTTAGCATGCCATGTCTTTGCTACTTTAGTCTTCCTACATGAAGTACAAAATGCTCAAAATAGGTCTTTAGTATATGCAGGATCCTGATTGAGTATATTCTATAACTGGCTGAATTGCAATTATACCCATATGGTACACTTAAATATTCTGGAAGTACGTGCTCTCTCAGCTAGTGTGAGCGTGAAATAGAAATATCAAGAATACATAAATATCAATCATAATGATGAATATTAATGTCTGAGTCTGTGAGCAAATTTGCTCACTCCCATCATTTCTTTTATTGTTTTCACAATACATTATTAGTAAAATGACTTGACAGCGGGGGGTTGAATCCAATCTCTGTCTATTGATTTGAGTGCACTTTTATCTTCCAACACCAAAAGCAGATCTAAACCCTTATTTTATCTAAAACTGTTCATAACTGGAAAAAGGCTCTATTCAAATTCTATTTCTAGCTGAAATTCTATTTCGAGGCTTATGCATATCAAGAATTACTGAGACTCTTTTCCTTGCTTAAAAGTGATCAAGAAACTGAAAAATGTAGCTTGGAGAAAAACTGAAGGCAAAGTGCTGGTCTGGCTGTAGAGGACCGAGCCTTTTTCAGTAGCAGCTGCTGCTGTCGTAAGGGATTTTGACCATCCCTTTTCTGTGTTCTTTGCTGTGACATTCCCTGGATCCAGAGGCAAGCAAGTGTCACAGTTGGCTTAAATCTGTGCTGTGTCCTGCCATACTAACCCAAACAGAAGCTGGCCATGAAAAGACACTGCAGGAATAGGGTGGGGAAAGTTTGAAAGCGTCTGCAGAAGCTTTGCAGGCATAAATTTAAAAATCTACTTTAGACTCGTGTGTCTATATGCAAATGAAGTCATGTTCTGTCTTGAGATTTACAAAAATGATAATAATTAGAAAATGATTGGGATGTGGAGATAAGCAAAGAACAGCTTTAGCTGCTGAAGGCCGGCAATCCCCTTTCTTCCTTAGGTAATTAAAAATGTTTCTATACAATTTCTTTCTGATAAGTGATGCTGCTCACCTGCATGCCGGTTAAACTGCTCAGAATTCCAATCATTTATCTCCTTGATTATCTGTCTCATGGGTCTGAACCCTTATGTCTTTTGGACATCATGTACAGAAGACGTTCTGTAAGTGATAAGTAATGCTGTCTGTGACTGTCAAGCTGTGATTGCTTGATCAAGATGTGAGCTGGACGTGGTCTCCTCTGTGCACTTGGCTGCTCCTGACGCAGCTGGGGTTTCTTGTTCAGGGGTTGGAGTTGGACACCGTGCAGTGCACCATCATCACAGCTGGCTTTCTGCTGGACCCAGTGCTCAGAGGTCCGTGGCAAAGCCTGCAGGCACTGATAGACTCAGGATCTGGCTGGAGAGGACTAGAGAATCTTGTTCTCCCCCTCGGGGTTTGTTAGCTCGGTGTGTGGATGCGCCATTAAAGCACTTTTCCATTAAAAAGGGGAAGAAAATAGCAACAGCGGGTCAAGAGCTCTGACAACACTTCAGCTATTTACGCAGGCTGAAGATCTCTGGGTTTGAACATAAGCCTGTAAATTTGTTATCTTAGTTGAGCCCAATTCTTGCTACTTTTAATGGCCTTTGGGAATGCAAATAGCTCTGCAGTCATATATAAAGATAAGGAGCTTGATTTTTTAATGAAAGTGTGATAACAGGCATAATGCTAAAATGAGACTTTTAAATATTTTAAAAAGTGAGTCAGAATATCACGTATAACAGGATCACAGATTCTCAAAGAATTTTTTTTATAAAACATATTTAAAGGGTTGATTGGTTAATTGGGTATTTGAACACTGAGGATAAGGATTGTTCTTGTTTCTTTTGCTGTGTAGAGAAGAACTGTCACGGGCTTATGGGGAGAAAGATCCTGTTCTGAAATGTGCTTGTGTCCTAGACAAGGTTGTTAATGACTGCATGGAACTCCATGTAAAAGACCAAAAAATAGGTGAGGAGACAATATAGCTCGAGGGCTGCCTAATTGAAGTGGGCCCCATAGAGGGGTGGAATCAGATCAATAGAACAGTTCTGCCTATTAGTTGTCATTAAGTTAATCAATTCTGAATTTTACAGAACAGCTGGAATACCAAATAAGAGGTATGGTGTTTTTATGTGGAAAGAGCATGCATTTTACTTGGAAAACCTAGGCCAGACTCAGGAATAAAATGATGGAAAGATTACTATTTCATGCTGCTAATGTTCCCCTGCCACTCCACTTCACAGAAATAGTATCTTGAAGAGTGGGTACAGTTGGAATATCTAATATACTATGCTGAAATGTGCCTCTACTTGTGTGACTATCCAAATAAGAAAATAAGTGTGCACTTCAGCTGCATTATGCAGGCATTCCCCTTGTGTTGTTTGAATTCAGGTAATTCTGGGATTCCTGTACCAGGAGATGTCAATCCCTGTGTGCCCTGCTGTGTTCCTGCAAGGTCATAAATATTTTCCATCATTGTGAGCTGAGGCCTGTGCTGTTACTTCATTCCCAGAGTAGATTTAACTAAAAAATATGAGTGTGTTTACATTGGGAAATAGTGTGGAGCCACCCTATGAGAGTCAGAGAGGTGATGCTGAGGTCCCAAACACATATTTTTATTGGGGGATTATTTCAAACAAATTCCAGGCTGGCGTGCATGTTCTTTATTAGCTGTTCAGCATTTTATTTCTAAGCATCATCTGAAATGAAGCCAGGTTCTGTACTCTGAGTCTACCTTAAAATGTGAGTGAGAGCATGGTCGATGTGTACAACTGAGAGACTGGGTCAGTAGTGCAGTTCTGAAATGAACAAAAGGACTAGAAGTCAAAAAAATGTAACTTCAGGTGAGCTATCTTCCTGTATCCAAAGATATTCTTATATTATATTTGCTTGTTTGTTTGTTTGTTTTCCTCTGAGGTGTGACTTAAAATCATTCCAGATCTTCTCTGCTCACTTGGCTGCTGTCCAGAAAATCGCTGCCCCTGGGTACCAAATGTCTTGGATGGTTCTACATGCTTTGCGTGAAAGAATGCAAGGATCCTGATTCTCTGTGACAACAGAGCCTCCCTACAGCACCCCAGCAATGCAAATTATATCCAAAGAGGGCAGGATCCCTTCACATTATAAACAGGCAGTGGTGTACAGCAGGTTCAGACATGAATTGTAAGTTGTGAATTTTATCTCTTGAAACAGGGAAGGGGCTTTTTGCCCTTTTATTTGTCGATACATTTCTGTTGTATGCTAGATCACAAAGAGCCACTGCTGAATTCTCTCCTTTTTAGCAAGGTTTGAAGTTCCACATTGTAGCTGAATGTTTGTAAGCAGATTGAGCTGTGAATTCACAAGAAAGCTCTGATTCACAGAGCCATTATCTGGCACAGCCAGACTCCCCACTGCAGCATCCCAGTGGCACAGAATCCATGCAGAGGAATGGAATAGCACCATGAAAAACCTCTGAGGTACCCAGATCCAGCACTGGGCTGAAAGGAGCCTGGCCTGGAGCTGTTGAACAGGTGGGAGTGAGTCTCCTGGGAGATGAGCTAATTTAGTGTGTTACCTCAGTGACTTGTGACAGCAGAGCTCCTACGTTCCTGGCTGGAGCTGAAAACTGTCTCACCCCAAAGGTGAGGCCCTGCTTGTGAGAATCCCTCATTCTCATTGCAATATTCTGGCTCGGGTTATTACAGCTGTGCAGAAATCAGGGGCAATGCCCACTTTGGGGAGGTGTCTGCCAAAGAGAAGTGGAAAAGGAGAAAGATCTGATTTGCATAGAAAACAAGAGGTTTCTTTAGTTTTAATGGAACTGTTGAGTATTTGCCATTTAAATAAAATTCTTGATATGAAAGAATAGAGTTTTTTTTCTTGATAACTCTTTAAATTACATGTCTTGTAGACCCAACACAGGCTTTCTCCAGGAATCATAGGGAACAATTGTTCATTCTGTTAATGGCATCTGATCTACCCCTCAAGAGATTAAATTGCTGTAGTAGTGCTCTAGAGAAGACTGTATTTAAGATCATGAAATGGCATCAAACTGGCAGACTTTTCTAGCTGTTAATTTGCCACAATGAATGCAGTCACCTAAGGGATGGGGAGGGGGAGACAGGTGGAAAGGAGCATGTTTGGTGTAAATCTGGAGTCTCAAAAAGAAGACTGCAGAAAACCTTTTCAGTATCCAGTGCTGAAATGGAAGTGCTTCTGGAAGGCCACAGCCTCTAAAGTTTGCGCATTTCTACGGGATGCTCCTTGAGATTGTGGAAACTTTACATGTTCTTTATACCCTTACTCAGTGGGATGTGCTCTGCCACTGTCCTTGGTACAGCTGCTCTCTCCATTCCTGGCAGAGGTGACTTTTGTTGCATTCTTTCCCATTAAATCTTTTTTGGTTTTTTTGCTGCTGGATAAGGGCCAAATAATGTGTCTCTGAAGTTCACCAGTTATCTGGGGTCATGAGGGTGTGTTTGAATGCCACAAGACCCTTACAGAATTCGATGTGTCACTCTAGTTGTGGTCCGTTAGCAGTGCTGTGCATTGCTACAGGCATTTCATGAGCGGTGGTTGTACCTGCTTTCAGTTCTTGCTCCTTTAATGCTGCTCCTTTGTGATCTTTATCAGGCATTAAGTTGTGGTGAATCATGGTCACTTTGGGTGATGCGAGAGAAGGCAGCACTTTTAAAATGATGTAGAGTACAGTAATGTCTCTTTTTTAACATAGTATTTTCTGTATGCTTGATGTTCGCATTTTTTGACCTTTCGTCCTTTTTTTTTTTTTTTTCCCTTTTATCTTTTCTTTCACCTTTCTGTTCTGGCCACTCTGATTCTTAAGTGAGATTTAAGTAAATGAAATAGAATCAGAGAAAGGAGAATGCCAGCAGCAATGGACCAGAAAAGCTGTGCACACTCCTTCAAAGTGCAGATGTGAAGATGTGAAGAACAGAGAGGAGTGCACTCAGCAAGTCTTAAACCTTTGTTAAACATACATTTGGAGGGGGATCTGCACTTGAAATCAGTGAAGGTGGTCAAGAATGGAAAGACAAGTTAATATGAATTTCTGATTTAATGGCAAATTCTGAGTGGTATTATTGGTTGGCTCTGAATGACAATTCAGTGGAGGATGGAACATAGCCCTTTTTGTGTGCAAACATCCACCGTGGCTTTGAGAAAGTGTGTTGGGTCCTTAGTGGCAGTCAGCAGTTTCTCTTCTGCTGAGATAGTCCATGTCACCTAAAATTGGGGGGAACAAAAATATCAGAGAGTCTCCTGAGGACAGGTACGTGAAATATGGAGTTCTGAGATACTGTGGGAACTCAGGCTGCACAGGGACCTGAGACATCAGAGAGATGCACCCCTTGATGTTTGGAGAATGTAGGGAAAGGGTCACAGGAGAAAACCTGAAAGTTAAAACTCATTCTGAAGGTTTAGATATGAATAAGAATTTCAGCAGAAAAAATATCAAGATAAAGGTAAATGCTGTCAGGACTTGAGACAGTTATGAGCAAACTTGCAAATGAGAGAGCGATAATGCACAGAATCCGAGGATTGTATCTGACTCTAAGATTTTGGGAACTTGAAGCAATTTTATACTTTCAGGTAAGATGAAGATGCGTCTTTCAGCTCTCCATTGCATAACACAGAGACCTTTTCCGAGAAGGAGTAATTAATAGTTTTTTCAGTAGAAATACTGCAGTATAATTAGGAGCCAGAGAGGTTAAATGGAAATGTAAATGGGGGGATGATGAGCCAAGGATATGCACGGTCATAGGTTAAACCAAAACCTTTCCAAAATGGAGGGCAGAAGCTGTAGTTTGGTGCTGGGAAGGCTGATGGAGAGCATCTTCCTGAAAGTAAGGATGAGGGGATGAACCAAGGCTGAAGCCCAGGGTCTGGTACTTATAGAGAGAAAGCCCTGAGAAAAGTTGTGGAAGTTGCTGGAAGGTCTTAAGGGTGATGGTAGTGGAGAGGACACAGCTACTTCCCACCTCCATTGGTGAAAATCCTTCACTATATAAAATCCTTTACTATATAAAATATAGGAAAATGCTCATCTTCAGAAGTCCCTTCCAACGCTAACTTGTCTGTGATCCATGAGAGAGGAGATGGTGAGTGGGCTGGCGAGTGACTATTAACTCTCTGGATAGTTATGGGAATTACTGCGGAAGTAGGATTGGATTTGGTGGTGAATGATGCTTGTGGAGGAAGGAGCTTCAGGCACCTGTTCACCTGCCTGCCTTGAGCAAAGCAGCAAAGAGGGGCTTAATTTGGCCAGCTCTCAGATACCCTGTTCCCCTCAGAAACACCCTGCCTTCAAAATAAGTACTTAAATAACACAGTAACCTGAAAACAAGGCCAGCTTTTCTGTATAGAGGTATGGTGGGGGAAAGGCAGCAGCTGTCTTTGCCAGGGAAAGATTCCCAAAACAACCAGAGGAAGAAAATGGTTAAGATCCCCCTGTTGCACAGGGGAAGGGCTCTGCCTCTCTCATTTTCCCTTGTACTCCTCATTCTTGAGTGGCCTGATTGCCTCTGCCCTTACTACTGCTGGACTGAAGCTCTTTGTTGAGAGACAGCCTGTGTGCTGTCTGCATGATAAATGGTCAGTGGCAAGCTGTGTAGGGCTATTACTATTATGAGATACAATTTTGTGAAAGAAACGGCAGGTGAAAAGTGCAGATAGACCATAATTTCTCAGAGCAGGGTTTTGTCCTAGACTGCTGAACAACATCTGCTCACAGGGGCATAACAGGGGCTCTGCTTTGGGGTCTTGTCTTGTCAAACAGCCCTGCAGTGGCTGTGCCTCTGGGCTAATGGCCTTGGCAGGAGAGGCTGGTGAAAGGGTGGGACAACCTCCTTGCTTTGCTGGTGAGAGAGGAGCCCTGTTGGAAAGCATTTCCCTGCCTCAAACAACCACCTCACAAAAAGAAAAGCTGAAGTGCAGATGGTCAGGGCAGAGGATAGACCAGCGTTGTTAGAGTTGGTGTGTGCTGGGATGGAGAGGAGTCAGTGGTGGGACCCTGGTGAGTTGCCAAGGGAGCAGGAGCATCCAGACATCATCCCTCTGCTGCTCCCTCAAACTTGGTGTGTCCCTTTCAGCCCTTGGGTGAGCACCCACCACCCATCCCAGTGTGGCAAAGAAATAAATCCCCTGTGTCCTCATCCCACCTCTGTAAATACACAAGTCTAAGATGAGCAGGGAACCAAGCCCTCATGGTGAAGCAGGGTGAGAGATACTGAGGTAAACACTTATGAAGAGTTAAGCTATGCTTACAAATTCCAGGAACGTGCAAAAATCCATTAGAAAGGGGAAGAGGATGAGTTTGAATGAAATAGCAAAAACAAGCAGATCTGGAGGCTGAATTGTCTCTCTTTTTTTTTTTTTTTTAACCCTTCAGCTTAATGTCGGTCTGAAAACAAATGGCTGTTCCTTTTATTGTTTATAACATCCTAAGACATATAAAATAAAAGTAAATTTTACATAAAATTTCAGAATGCTTTGGCTAAAGTAGTTTCTATTGCTGCTTTACTGCTGCTGAGCTTGAAATTGGAGAGATAATAAGGCTTCATCTGAAGCAATTAGTCTGCAGTTTTTGCCTCCATTACCTTCGGTTATGTCTGTAGCCAAATAGTTACATGCAGATATTTAAGACTTAGTTGTAGTAAGATATTGTCAAAAGTGGATTCACAACTTAGACTTTAATTTATTGTTAATTTAGACTGTCAGAGATACTGTAATAAACATATAATAGCATATTATGTGGAATGCATTTCGGGTCATTAGTGTAGCTTAATCACACACTGTGACCAACCTCTCAACTCTTTTTGTGTCTGGTTTAAAGGGGTCTGATGCTTAATCTTAATGTGGTTGTAGGAATTAACAAATGGTACATTAAGTTGTAACTGCGCTTTAGTGTGCTCAGAGCCTCACACTTTCATGTTTTTGTTTTCATGGCCAGGAGCAAAGAGGTTATTTTCAAATGCATTTGCAGCACTTTGTGCCTACTGATGGAAAGAAACTCAAGAATGGACAGGAAAAACAAATTGCAACTTAGCCCATATTAAATGAGAGAGAGAAGAGGCATGGGATGATACAGAGAAAAGCAGATGATATAGCTTGAAGGATGTAGTAAGGAAAAATTGCATGGTTGTTATTATTCTGAGATACGGTGGTGTTACAGAAAAATGAGCAATTGATCAAGGTGCAGAAGCATCACAAAACTTCTTTTTTTAATTACCAAAATTTGAGATTCTGTAGATGTCATTGCAGTGGGTGTAATAACCTTTGACTAGTCCTCAAAGCAGGAAATTTGTCTCTCAACTTTGCTTCTTCTTAAGAATCCCTGGCACATCACAGTTTAGTTGAATCTAATATACTAACAACCTTCCTTTTTCTAATTTTCATGTCCCAATATCTATGATTTAAAAGTTAATTTACAAAGGTTGCTGAGAATGCTGATCCATTGAATTTAACAAGGATTTGAGATTAATCTTGGTAAGCTTAATTGGAGTTGCAGTTTAATGCAGTTGCATTAAATTGATTTATTTTCCATGGTGTTTCCCTCAAAAGGTACAACACATGGTTTTATGTGGAATATATTGGTGGTTGACTTTGCCATTGCGAGTCCTAGTATAATTAGAAGTTTTATTCCAACAAGCTAAACAAGCCAGATAAAGAGCAGTTGTAAAAATATGGGACAGAAAAATCCAAGGAGAAGTTGATTGAAACAGCCCTAGAAAGTACTTAGCACATAACGTTTGTGCATTAGGGAGATTATATTGATTGGGAAATGCTTTGACTTTGGTTGCTGAGGGCTGTTCAGTGCTCACTTGTCCAAATCAGTATCTCTTGGCAGGACCAGCTAACCTCAGTTACTACTCCTCTGCTTGAGAAATGTTGCCTTCCCACCTCTGAGGGTGATAATAAGTAAATACATGATGTCTTCTTTTGGGTTTGTGCCTTGTTTGCAAACTGGGCTTTCCAGAGCCCTTCTGGGAGAGTAGAAGACTGAGCTGTTGCGTATAAGGCATCTTTCACTCAAATGTGTTAAGGAATTCATACTGGGCTGTATGATGACAGAGCATGTGTAAAACAGAACTTTAAGGAAGTCTAGAAAAGTGTGTGTGTCTGAAATTTGAGATGTTTTGCATGAGTGTCTACATTGAGAATAAATCTGCTGACTTCAGCTAGCCATGAGCCGGTCCCTGTACTACCTTTCACTATCTTGAAAACCCTTATGAAGAAAATTGAGGCTTTTAATCTACAAGAGCAACAAACTTGTAACTAACAGATTTATATCAGCTGGCTCATTCTGTTTTCATGTGGCTTTTATTATAGAAATGGCTCATACTATAAACAGTTCTCTGTACTGTTCTGTCATGGTGGAGAGAAGTGCTTCTTCCAGAAATCAGATTTCTCTTAGGTTCTCAGAGGTGTGGAAATCTGATGGAGCTCTGTCTGAGAATGGACTTCGGGATTAGGTCCACAATATAAATCAGGCCTTGTATACACACTGTAATAAGGTTGTGGGTCTGGTTTCCTCATTATTTGTTTCAGAAGATTAATTTTATCACCTGTTGGCTCCCATCCTCCTACTTCTGAGGGAAATATTGTCCACACTTGTCTCCTCCTGACCTTAAGGTGGGAGGTAACTGGAATGAACTTGGGGACCATGTAGGTTCCCTGCCAAAACTCCATTCCAGATAGTGTGTTTCCTATAAATTCCTGTAGGTTCCTAAGATCCCTGCAGTCTCCTATAAGTTCCAGACCTTCTCCAGTCAGTTGTAATGCTCTTAGCATCTGGGTAAGTAAATCCAGGTTATCAGTAAATAAATTGTCATTTTGTCTATCACTCCAAAAAGGGAGCAATTTCTGTTGTTGTTGTTGTTGTTGTTGTTCAGCATCCTGCTGTGAATTCCAGAGAGACTCTGGTGATCAATAGCACACAGCCACCATCACAGGCTAAGCCCAGGTTTTAAGTCTTCAGTGATCTCTCTGCTGTAAATTACAGCTGTGGGAAACTATGATGCATAGTTGTTTTTCTGTAAAATGCAGTTCATTTGTGCAAGGATATTCCCATTAAATCATCCAACTCAAAATATCTTGGGGAAACCGTTCAAATCTCCATGGGGCTCTGCCTGGGCATGCAGGGGGGAAGCTGGCTAAAAGCTTATGGCTCAGGATTGACAGGAGGGCAGGGACTTTGAGAGCAGCCCTGAGGAAAAGAACCTGGGGGTGTTGGTTGTTGAGAAGCTCAACGTGACCCATCAACGTGAGCTGGCAGCCCAGAAACCCAACCACATCCTGGGCTGCATCACGAGAAGCATGGCCAACAGGTGGAGGGAGGTGATTCCTGCCTTCCACTCTGCTCTGGTGAGGCCCTGTTCAGCTCTGGGGTCCCTGACAAGAGAAGGACAGAGAAGGCGACAAAGATGGTTGGAGGGCTGGAGCACCTCTGCTGTGGAGAGTTGCTCCACAACAAGAGAGGCTGAGGGAGTTGTGTTTGTTAACCCTGGAGAAGAGAAGACTCTGGAGAGACCTTAGAGAACATTCCAGAGTCTGAATGGGGCTATGAGAGAGCTGGAGAGGGGTTTTCTACTGGTAGCGCATGTAGTGACAGGACAAGGGATAACGGCTTTAAACTGAAAGAATAGGTTTAGACTGGATATTGGAAACAATGTCTGTAGTGTGAGCATGGTGAGGTGTTCAAAGAGGTTGCCCCGAGAAGCTGTGGCTGTCCCACCCCTGGAAGTGTTCAAGGTCAAGTTGGATGGGGCTTGGAGCAACCTGGTCTAGTGGAAGGTGTCCCTGACCATTGCAGAGCGTTGGGATGAGATGGTCTAGTCCTAAGTCCCTTCCAACCCAAACCATTCTATAATTTTGTGGTTCCATATTGAGTATGGACCATAAACCTAGTTTTACCTAAGAATTTGTGCATGTCTACATTAAAATGTAAACCCAAAAAAGACTGAAATCAGATTTAATGGGATGGGGAATTACCAAATATAAAAACCCCCTCATTGTTCTAAAAATATTTCTGCTGCCCAAATGTGCAATAAACTTCTGACTTTATTCTTGAAGGTTTAAAATATCTGAAAACTGAAACTTTTTTTCCTACTTTGATACAACTGGAGTTAATTACACCCCACACACACAATTAACATCATAAATCTCTTTCCCATCTCGCTCTAGGAAAGTGAAGAGGGCTCAACTGGTTGCTATTTCTGTAATAAAGCATTCTAGAAATACTGTTTTGTGTACACAAAGATATGAAGCAATTGAGCTCAACAGGCCATGTAAAATACACATGAAAAATAAAGTATGTACTTGAAGCTAAAAATATAATCCTAAATGAATCCTATTGGGATGATCTGTGCTCATGCTACTTCTAGTCCTCTCTCTGCAAGTAGAGCTTATTTCTCTTTGCTTTTGTTTCCCAAATAGCTTTTTTGTCATTTTTCTTTGCCATCTATGAAAAAAGTTGGAGAAAGAATCAATTCTTTCTTCTTCTAAATTGCTACAGCAAGGTCTACTGTAATACACAAATTGTGCATAATCCCACAGAGCAGAAGAATAGATGTAGCAGAGGTTTGGGGAAGAAGTTAATGAGAGATTATAATGAATCTACATGAGTGTGCTCTTTCTCTGTGGAGTCACTGTTCAGGGAGACTGTGATGCACATTTTTCAAAAAACCTTTCAGATTATTTTTCCTTTAGTTCTAACCAGGAGCTTACATTTTTGCTCACAAATGCCTGTGGGTTTCAAGGAACACAGCCTCCAATACGCAGTAAGCCTTTGTTTTATTTTTCCTTGGCCCATTTCTTGAGCAATGGTTTATATTGTTCAAAGAGAAAAAAGCAGTAATTCATTTGTTTCAATGTACTCACCGAATACTCTTTGTACTTTTATGTGTGGTTTGCTGTTTGTCAGGTGTAAATGCATAACTTTTATTTATTTTTATTGCCAAAACTGCTGTTAAAACAAGAGATGACAGTTGCTCCGAGGAGACTGAATTGAGGTGACACTCAGATGTTTATACTTCATTACTTTTCATTGCCTTGACAGTTTCTGTAGAGTTTCTTTCAATCACAGAAACCTTCAATTATGATTAGTGCATGGCTCCCATGCCAAAAATCCATTGAGCTGCATTTTGTATAGTATTCATCAACATGGATAATACAACTGAATCAACAATAGATCGACTTCAGTTAAGGGATTTTTCAAGACGTGTTGGCAGCATGCAAAAGTGAAGATCTGTCTGAAAAAGATGTGGCGTTCACTTGTCCATTTGTGCTGACTGCTTTGCAGACATGAACTATCATTGCATCATCCTTTTGCTTTCATGTTCTGTGAGGGAGGAGAGGTGTAGGAATGCACCCCACACCCAAGCAGTTGTTTCCATATAGGGAAAGGTTTAAGACTCACCCCTTGCTGTTCTAACAAGGTAAAGGACACAGAAATTTCAATGCTCTTTTCCCAGTAATTGGCCAGGTGCCAAGCAGAGGTACCAGTTGGATGCCTGGACCTGCACCTCAAAACCTGTTGCCAATTTCATTGTGAAAGGTGCCAAAAAGCCCACCTGGACCATTCAGTACTTAAAAAGACTGCACAGGACTTCCCGGGGCTTTTTTGAAGTGCCTTAGCAGTGCAGGAGTTCTATCTTCATTATGTTTGGCTTATATTTCTTTGTTTGATACTGTTTGTAATTTGTCATTATTAAAACCTTTTCTTTTACAAAGCCTGATCAGGGAAGTTGTCTCACAGGTCAACCCTCAGACTTGATACATCTTCACGGAGCTTATCACACGCTGTAAGACGTGTGATCAGAGAGGATACCCAAAAAACTTGTAGGAAGCCAGACTCTTAGCTCAAGACTGATAAAAATCACTCCTGCCCATTTTGTGAAATTTCAGTGAACAGGAGAAGACTAGGAGCTTTCTTTAATATAAACAAATAGACAAATAGAACAATAAAATCCTCCTGTGACCCTTGCCTGCAAGAATTATGGATTTAAGGGAAGAGAGATTTTTGCAGAATCAGCTGCTGCCATTGCTGGCCTCTCAGACCCCTCTCCCTGCCTGGGAGGTGTTTGCAGTGGGGTCTGGAGGCTGTTGTTTGCCACTGCCTGGCTGCAGCATCAGTGCTCCTGCCCGACTCCGCGGCCCTGGCAGATGGCTGAGGGTGGCACAGAAGGCTCCCCTCCATTTTTAGCAGCAGATTTCAGTGCCTGCTAGCCAGTTACTCTTTTTGGCATTTGGGCAGTGCTTCAAATTCTGGTCACATTATTTAGCTGTTAATAAGCTGTGGTAGCTCCTCTCTCTTTTTTTTTTTTTTTTTTTAGAGTATTTGGGACAAATGTCTTCCTGAGTTTTGTCTTTGCCATGCTGCTGAATGATGTGATTCCGTTTGTTGTGAAATACACTCTGCATGCATAAAACACAGCTAGAACTACTCAACAAGCTTCAGAGATTTATTTAGCTAGCTGGGATTTGGCAGGAGTTGACCAGTTAACATGAAAGCCCAGGAAGAAAATCCAGTAGTTGTGGGAGATGTTGAAAGTAACAGATGAGAAGAGATTGCTTGCAGAATTTTAATTCTTGCTGGAAATTTGAACTGCTGCTTGCTTTTCAGGGATATTAGAGAGCTGGAAATAATGCCTGTTTTAGCCAAGCAATCATCTACTGCCTTTTGTTGACAGACAACTAAAACCTGAGCAGGGAAAAAGACTAATTAATCACTACATTATGTAACCTTTACCAGAATGATACAGCATTTGCATTTGAGTCCTAGTGTGCAGTGCTCATTTAAATTAAGTCTGGTTTGCTTTATTATTATTATTATTATTATTATTATTATTATTATTATTATTATTATTGCTGTAAGACCCAGAAATAAAAAAAGTGGAATTATTGTTTTATTGTTTTTGGGGAGCCTAATAGAGTTAGTTGTCCAAGTCCAACCAAACATGTCAGTCTCAACTGTCTCCACTTTCTGTACACCACATTGTTGCTAAATGATGCCCAGGGGAGAAATTGTTGAGTTGTGATAAATTGTTGAGAATCCAAAAGCTATTGTTGGTCTCACTGGGGACCACTGAAAGCTCAGTGCTCTTGAAAACCCAGCCAATTGTGCAGGTGTTTATGCATGGGCTTTGAAGGCTCAGTTTTCTTGCTTTCTAAAAAGGATGTTTTCTTAAAAGATTTCCGTCATTACTGGTCATTTATTTTTTCCTCTGTTTTCTTTTGAAAACATCTGAAAACTATCACAATTGAAATAAACACATTTGAACTCCTGTGTTATCAAATGATGACATTTAATTCAGGAAACTGAGGGTGGTCTTTTGGACAGTATTAAGAAGGAAAAGGCAGCAGTTTCTCAGATTTTAGAGCATTAGTTAGCCCTGTGGAGTTCTGTCTTTTCCTTTGCATCCAAGACATAATAATGGAGCTGAAGTGTCATATTAGTTATAGAATATGATTTGTTTTCTTTTTTTGTTTGGAATGTAACAGACTCTGAAAGACCTCAGGACAGGGGAGATGCTCTACAATAACTGTTTGTATTATTAATGAAAATCACTTTTAATTATAGGGTCATGTTATTTAAATATATCTTCCTTGCAGAAAGGTGTGTATTGCTAAAATGGCTCTTTCCACATATAACACTAATAATACCTAACACATTCTTCATGCTTTATGTCTTTGAATTGCCTTTAAAGATATTCTTTCTGATATCTCAACGATGTAGGTGAAGTGAATTACCCACAGTTGGCAGAAAGGGAAGCTTGATACAAGAATGAAGTGTCTTGCCCAGGGCTATGTTACTCCTGTATTTCTGTATTTCAGGCTCCAAGCCCACAAATTGCAGTGATGATCAGTGCTGTGGGGACAAAGAGTTTGGGTCAGCACTGGCTTCAGGCAGTTTGTAGACATGTCCTACATTGCTTAAACATTTTGAGCATGTTAACAATGATTTATTCATCCATTCATTCCACTACTCACATTTGGATTCTTTCAAATGTGATCAGGCACACTTGGGTCTTTTGATCTTTATGGGCACTTCTAGAGGTCTGAGAGTCATTTAAAGAATCTCCTCCTAAACCAGACTGTAGTAAGCAACCATGGCTATTAGTAGTCCATCAGGAGAATATGTGCACGCTGATTGTATACGCTCATGTGTGCACACGCAGATACACTGACATACAGCCCATCCAGAAAATCACCAAATGAATCCTCGTGCCTGGCAGCATTCAGTGAACTGTGAACCTGAGAGCAAGAAATCACTGTTATAAATCTAAAATGCTTCCAGAAAGATGTTAGGCACTATCCCCTTGGAGATGCAGCATTTTCCAGCTTTCACTGGATTTCAACTGGCCTAAGTAATAACTGACCAGGGAAATAAAAGCAGATCGGTGCACCACTCTCAAAAATTCTCTCATCCCTACGGTAGAAAACAGCGCCTTTCCCTGCAGATTCTAAATTTGAAGTGGTTTGTTATTTCTTCCTGAAGGAAGAAGAATTTCATGATATCTGCTGCTTTGTGTAAAAAAAATATCCAAGTGCCGTGGGTCAGTGCTTTGCTGTGACAGGACAAAATGAGCCCCAGAAGTGCCTGTTGGATGCACTGATATTGCCTCCTCCTGTAGCTCAGTGCCTCACAGCTGTTAATGATTTTAACCCCGGTGCCTGGGATGCTGGTAGAGCTCATGAAGCCTGAACAGACTCTTCTGGCTGCCTGCTTGGTCTTTCTAACTGTAAGAGGCTGTACTCTCACCTTTAATTCGTGCTTCTCCTTCCACAGGGGAAGGATAGAGGCACAAATTAATGATCCAGCTACGTCTCAGACCCAGCCCTTAACCCATGCCTCCCATGCCTTCAATGCTTTCTTCACTGAATCAGCCTTTCTCCCAGAAAATTCAGTGTCTCCCGTCACTGGCAGTGACAGGAGTTATTTTATAATCTGCAAACGTGTTTGCTTCCCGTGAGCAGCAGAGTATATGTCATTCCTTAGTGGGCAAATAGGAATGGCATGAGGGACAGGTGAACACTGCTGCTTTTAGCTGTCCCCCTAAACAGATGGTTCTACGGCCATGGGTTGCTGGCCTGAGAAAAAGAAATATTATTAAGTTTTCAGGAAATTCCCTGAAATTTCTCTTCTTCTGCATTTCATAGCATGGCAAAGTGACAGCATTTTCTCTAAGCTACAACTAATGAGGGCAGGAGCACCTAGAGAAAGTGTGGAGGATGGAGGAGAAGGAGCCTTCCCTTGAAAATAGATGTAGTGTGTTAAAAATATATATGTGGGGATGAGGAAAAGTGACTAGTAAAATAAATCATCATCACCCTCTGCTCCTTGTTCTTTCTGGAAATTCTGCATCTGAAACTACAGATAGTTTCTGTCCTGAAATACTACAAGTGGTCTTTCCCCTTCCCTTTGGCTCTAGCAATGTTAGTGGCATAGGGCTGGCTGGTCAGCCCTGTATTTTGCAAAAGAAAATGATTCTGGCCCCTGATTAACTCCAATAAATGCTGTTTTTTAGAAGTATTTTTCAATGAAGTATGCTAGCCCTTTAATGAACTACTCAAGATACTACTTTTATTTTCATGTCCACATATTATCAAGCAATAAGTGCAGACACGAGCATCTAAATGGAAATATAAACTCAAAACCAACCTCTCCTAGCCAAAGAAAAAAGCAAATAAGTTTTGAACCAAACATTGGGAAGGTTGGAAGAAGCCAAAATGCCTTATTTAAGGACTTCCAAAAGAGCAATCTTTGATATTAAGAGTGATTTTTGGAGTATAACGCTGTGTTACGATCTAGGACTTCAGGCTCAGTCATTGAAGGTATCTGATGGAGTATAAGGACCAAGAAATATGTTCTGATAACTGAGGAGCTTAAATGCAGTTATGAGGCCCCTCATACTTTTGTGCTGTAATTTCTACATCATTCTGAGTGATCCCCTTGGCCAAATTTTTCACAGGTTTAGCTCTTCCCCATTTGTCCTCTTTTTTTTTTTTTTTTTTTTTTTTTTTTTTTTTTTTTTTTTTTTTCCCCAATGCTGGATAGAGTTGTTAAATAAGAGCCTGGATTCTACAATTCCTTTTTTCTGACTTTCAGAAGTGCTAGACATTTCTAGCTACAATTGAACTAGATAGGAGCTACACTCAACTATATAAAGTTATGATAATTGCTCTGAATAAAATCAGATCTCAGGCATCTGAAATTAAGCACCCTAAATTAGCAAAATGTTTGACCTTAATCATTCTCTGACTCAGCTCCCCATCTGTGTGATGGGATAACATCTTCCCTTCGCCACGTAGAGGTGCTGTGGAAAGAAAGTGATGAATATTTGAAGCACTCACGTATTGTAGGGATGAGCTCCATAGAAACCAAGAGAAAAATGATAACTCTGCCTCTGGAGCAGGTTGGGATTGTGGGCTGCAAATGCAGTGAGGATCAAATGAAATATTGAAGAGACCTCATTACGTGTGAGCACCAACCACTTGGTGCAGTGTCTGAGGCAGTTGAAAGTATGTAGTATGTATAATTAGACTTCTGCACAACACAGAATATGTACAGGGGGCTGAATTACAGCTCATGAACCTCGAGGTTTAAATTTGATATTGCCCAACTTACTGCCTATGTTTGAACCTTAACCTTAAGGTAGATTTAGTCTCTTACTGTTGATTACAGGGTTTTTTTGTTGATTTTCAAAAGCTCTTTCTCTGTTGCCAGTAGAGATAACAGGACTTTATGGATGGCTTTTGTGAGAGCAGAGCTAGACCAGTGTTGAGTATTTTCAAGTTACAAGGAAGGATTTATGTAGCACATTGCCTGAAAAATACACTGAAGAAAAAAATGCAGTGTTTGATGCTTGAACTCAGTTAAGTTCTTGTTACTCCTAGGGGCTGTTAGCTTTTTCTATTAAGAGCAACCTTGTATGTGAGATGCTAAAATTAGGTATTGGCAGTGTTTGTTGTTTGCCAGTGCATAACATGAGTAGGCAGAATTTCTCTTATTAACCTTGAATGCAGAATTCCATTGACCCGGTTCTGAACATCACAAACCTTGTGGTAACCTCCAGAGGCTTTTATCTGACAGGCTCCAAGTGGTATTTAAATGACCCAGAGTCGAGTTTTAGTGTTACTTATATTGCAGAAAGCATCAGAGATCAAGACCTCATTGTGTCAGGCTCTTATCAGACACTGCTATGAAGATCTGGCAGTATAAATTGACAAATTGAGTTTTCTTAGTCCTGTTTTCACACAGAGAGGAGGCAGAATCTGGCTTGCAGAGAGCGGAATTTGTTTTATGCTCACTGAAGAAGAGGAGAGGCTTCCTCAAAGTCAGGCACAGAATCTTTAGCAGAGTCACTAGCAGTATCCAGAGCTGTTGGGTCAGAACTGTAATTTTAGCAGCATTAATTCCTTTCTCATCTCCTTTGGAGATACAGTCTTCCAGCCTGCATGCTGAGATTTTGCTTTTTTTCCCCTGCTCATATAAGACATTTTCTGTCCCTTTTACATAAGCAATGTCTTATATTATTAGCAAATAATTGTCTTCTTCTGCAGAAAGATTTTTTTATCATAGCTTTTCTCATGACACTTACCATGTCTCTTTTGAACTTTGGAAGTCAGAGTGTACTGAATTGATGGTACAGTGTATTCCTCCTACCTCCATAATAATTTTCTGCCATACCCTTGGAACAGAATCCCTGATCCTGTACATTTTGTTGGCAGTAAAAAAGAGCCATGTGAACTGCTACAATTTAGGTGATCTCACAGGGAAAAAAAAAAAAAATCCTTAGAAGCAGCAAAAGCAGATTGAAGTGCTCCTCACCACGAGAGTTAGGAATTGGATTGGAATACCTGTCTTAACCACAGGAAGCTTTCCACTCTCACAAACCAATGGAATGTTTTGGAAAACATTTGTCAGCTCCCATGGAAATCCACTGGTCCAGCACCCTGTCTCTTTTCTGTTGTTTCATGGGTTCCACCCAATGTGGTGAGCTGTGGCATCAAAGAGCAACAATAATCCTTCAGTAGCACAGGTACACCCATGTACATACAAACTGAGATACTCAACACAGGAGAATATTTCTTTGCCATGCTGAATTCTGGCACAGAGATGGCCACATCTAGAGGTGGCAAGAGTAGGTGAAGATACTATCCTTTCTGTGAAATCATGGTTCAGATTTTAATTTAATTTTTCTAAGTCAATTGGCTTTCCAACCCCCTTCATTTTCTCTTAGTCACAAATCTAACTCCTATTTTAGGTCATCTTGTATATATTTTTATTACGATAATATCTATTAGCTCTGGTCATTATAATGTTTTCTGTTTCCAAGGAAATGAAGAACTAAGTATAGAGCAAGAGATCACAGTGTTGATGAGCACAAACAGTGAAACAGAAAGAAATAAGATAATAAAAAGGCCACTTTCTTCCTAGGGTTTGATAAGGATTCTAAAGTACAGGGTTATACATTGAGAGCATTACAATACTGCGGATCAATGATTAGGAACGAATAATGTGCTCATCCCAAAGGAGTGTGACTTTTTGAAAATCGGTGTTTTCTTCAGTGGGACTCTGAAAAGGAGGAAAAGTGCACTTGCGTGTGGATTCTCCTCTCTCATTTTTGTATTCAGGAGGGAAGCTCAACATGCAGCTCAGCAAGCCTGACTGGATGGTGGCACAAAAGAGAGGCCCTGCATTGCTTTTTTGACTGCAGTGATTCTAGCAACACAGTTCTGAGGGGAATTTGAACCGAGTGATTTCATTATTCCCTCTCTCCTAGTATCTAATCTCTCTGTTTTATGACTACCAACCTCTCAGTTTTAAATCCCATTTCTGTATTGTTTCATTTTTCATTGTGTTTATTATTAAAAAAAAACCCCAAATCCAACAATCCTAATAAAATAGCAGCCATTTATGTGATGATGAGATTTTAAATGTTTTATATAAATTAGCCTTGGGAATCACAAGGCTTTGTTCCCTTACCCAACAGGAATGTATCACTAAATCTCTAATATTATGTGTTAAGTGCATTCTTAAGTGTGCACTCAAGGATGCCCATCTGTAAGGGATGGAAGCCTCTGCTATTTCATAACTTGAAATCTCACTCTATCCACCCCATTTCAGGACTTATTCTTACAAGGGGCAAGATCACTGCTGAGTGACCCAGACCAAACTCCATGTGCTAGGGCACACCCCCAGTGGTTTGGTGGGCATCTCTGAGGCTTCTGTCTGTACCTCTGAAGGAAAAGAATCATTCCCTTCTTCCAGCTTAGCTGATTTAGCAAGAGAGAGCATAAAAACTGGGATCCCAGAAAATTTCTGTAAGATAAAGAAAACATATGAACATGAGATTTCACCAACAATGGAACCATGGTGAACGCTACAAAGCCACATTTAATGTATTTTCATACTGAATTGCCTCCAAGACTTCAGCCGTTTTTCTAGAACTGGATGGTGAAGTTACTCCTCAGCTGGATGGGAATAGTATTCATCACTACTGTAGGAAATTGGTAAGGTGTAGGAAGGTTTCTGCAGCTCTTGAGCTGCTCCATTTCTGCAGGTTGATCCACTGGAGGATCTGGACCACCCCAAACTTTGCAGAGCACCTGCTAACCTGCACGAGCCACTGCAAATGGCTCCGCTGTTGGGATTATGTTGTTAAAGTGGACAAGATGTGGTCTGCCATATTTATAGAAAGCTGTTTAAATACTTCATTTCAATCTTCTCCAAATCAGGACAGAAAACACTAATGAAAAACAAAAGCATTTAAACCCCAAAACCAAACCAAATTTGTAATTCTGGGAACTGGGATTGCTATTTATAAATAAGAATAGAATGCAGTGTAACCAGAAATTGCTCTCAAAAGGCTTCCTGAAATGTTAGCATTATTTTAAAAGTACCTACAAAGCAAGGGTTATTTGGAGGCACAAAGCCCTACTACTAGAAACACTGTTTTCTTTTTAGTTCTATTGATTTCTTTTGTGACTCTTGGTTTCATTCCCAGGAACTTACAATGCTTGCTAAAAGCTCATGTTGTTTATCTTCCGTGAGCTCTTGCATATCTATGATTGTTCAGCAAAATTCTGTTTCTTAGCAATTTGCTCTAGATGACTTATATTTTCCAGAATTTAACCACAGGCTTGATTTCTTTTTTCACCTGATATCCAAATTATTCAGGATATGAGGCTTAAGAAATACGGTGGACAATAAAAGGGAAGGATTCTGGATTTTTTGGGGTGCAAAGGCAGTCAAAATCAGGACTTTTTTACTATTTTTCTGACCCTTCTTTCAGCACAGCTCTGATTTAATATTATTCCAAACTTTCATCCCTCCTTGCTCCTCTCTTGAGTTCAGGATGCCAGACATATCAATGTTGGAAGATATCTTCAATTTGCTTACAGATATGTATTAGGAAAGAATTATGGGTTTTTCCAGTTTTGCTGGAAGTACCCTCGAATTGTTGGAGCTTTTCAGTAGGTCTTAAATTGCACATTTGCTACTGCTGCATCTCTGCTGTCTGATCTGTCAGTACCAGCAGAGTGCCTTTGGGTGGCTTCCTCCACAAACACCTTTTGATAGTGAATTTGGGTGAGACATCTTCTCTGTGTCCACTAGGGCAATGTCTGCTCCTGAGAAAAAGCAAATGCAGTTACTGTACATATTCCTCTGTTGGCACATGGGCAGGGAAGATCCCCTTGGGAGCTTTTTCTCTGGCGTATCTCAGGAGCCTTTCCCTGTGTAGTTCTAAGAAAACACTTCTTCATGTCCCTTTTTTAACTTACCCACCACAGATAGCACAGATATCTCTTGATAAGGAGATTTCTGGTTATGCTTATGGGCTGCCTTTTTTTTTTTAAATAATACTTTGCAACTTTTTGTGTGGCATTATTATGAGTAGTTTGCTGCCTTCCATTGCGATATTTCAGTTCTATTACCAATACTGGAAAAATGTGTGGCATTTAATGCTTTTATTTGATACCTGTAAACAGACAAATGGCTGCTCAGCACTGCACGAACCTTGAGAGGTGTTTTCAGATTAACATTATCGCACAGGAGCAGCCATTGTTACACGAAGCATGAATTTGCTTGAGTTAACAAGAGGATGCTGGAAGTTCCTTTAGGAATAGTCTGGCAGTGACTTGAGCCCATTCTTTGAAGTGCTGTGTTGGAAGTACAGCACTTTTTTTCTGATACTTTATTTCTGACAAAGGTATTCTATTTGAAATGGAATGAAGCAATCATTACCCACTTCAGCCCCTTTGACCACTGAACCTGGAAACATCCTCAGGCAGTAAACATTTTTCTTAACAACCCTACCTTGGGCCCTAGTATCACGGCAAAGATAATGAGAAATTTCATTGCTGCTTATAAGTGGGGATATCATTAGTCATCAGAGCCATTATTAAATTATATGATTTGTTTAATGGACCTACAGTATACTTGAATTGCCGAAAAATCAATTCTATTTTTTTTCCCCAGGAATTATAATAGAGGGCCTACAAGCACACATAAATAGAAATTTATGTGAGACTGTTCTAGTAGGAACCAGGCTGAAGTCTGAATTGCTGTGATAACTGCTAAAAAAATAAAAGCTTTTCTTATTTCTAAGAGCTGGAAGTTGGTGCCATTGAAAGATTGAAGCCAGGCCAAAACGACGTTACCCTAAGCAGTCATTACCTCACAGTCATTCATTGTCTGCAAATGACTTCAGATAGGATTATGTGGGGTTCTTTTCCCTGGCATTAAGAATGACATTCAAGTATTTGAATGTAAATGCCTAGTGGCATTTTCATGTCACAGACAGAGAACTAAATACCTGCATCTTTCTGGAGTGGCAGGAGAAGGCAAGCACGGGAGACCATGACATTTAAAATAACACATGACATCTGTGATTAGGGATCAGAATCCTGCTGTTTTAGTGATGCTCATTTTTTTAGTGACTTTGAATTTCTCTCTGGTTTCCCGCAATACCCTCTAACAGCTGATTTTATTTGCTTTCCATGCAATCCTGCAGATCTACAGTGTTTACTTTCTTAAGAGAGTGTTCTAGCTAAAGCTCTGCTTAAAGGTCTTACATGAATTGTCATTCTCCCAGTGTCTTTTGTATCCCATAACAGTTCCATAGTAAGTTCCTTATGCCTAATCTCAGATAACAATTATATACATTTATGAATTACTAAAAGATAAATGTTTTTCACAAAATATATACAGATATCATTTCAACTTTCATTGACATGAAAGAAAGTTGCTTGGATTTTATAGAATATTTCTCTTCTACCTGATAGAATTACAGCTAGGATTGCCTCCCCTAGCTGAGTTTCTAACATGCAAAAGTGATTCCCTCTTCTGTATTAATCATGAGATAAGCTTCACACAGAATCTGAAATCTATTGGTTCCAGATAATTATGGAAGAATAAACTGAATGATTATGAAGTGATCTACTTGCTGTAATTCATACAGCAGAAATGTCTCAGTTGCTTACACGGAAACCAGATCTAAGCATGCAGTCAGAGTGGATCATGAAGGTAGGTCCAGTGTAATTATAAAACCAAAAGATCTGAAATTATTCTTTATTTGGTAATGCACCAGGAAACAGAGAAAGTGATAGAGGCTGCTGAGGAATGAGAAAAAGGATATCTGCATCCCTCATACAGACAGCTTGCAATATGAAAAAAAAGTGGAATAAAAGGATTTGCAAGATTAGTTTATACCTAAAACTGTACATTCTATTAGGATACAGTTTTTGAATATTGATACCAACAACTTTTCCTTGAAGAAACACCTCTAGGCTTGATTCAGTCAGATATGTTCTACCCTTCTGTGTGCTTCACCTTTCTGTCCATCTCTGCCAATAACCGTGGAACCCAGCAGCTGATTTCAGTCAAGTGCGGTGGAACAGGCGGAGATTTCAAACGTATTAAATCCAAATGTGAAAATTAGAGGGTGAACGGGAATAAAGAAACTCAGATTAATGCCTCTGAAGGGGGAATGGATGGAACACGAACCCAGCAGTTGCATGCCCTGGCTGACCTGCCAGCTGGCTGAGCAGCACACAGAGTAGTTTCCCTTTCCATGGCCAATTTTCTGACTTGGGTTGTAACTCTGTCCAGATCACAGCTGTAAAGCTTCCTGACCCTTTTTGTGTCTGTTGGAAGAGAGCTGAGACTCCTTTTTCAGCAACACGAACTTTCAGGGGAATAAGAGAACCAGAATTCATGAATTCTACACAGGGAAATGTTGAGTTAATGTTGAAGAAGAGTCTGTCTAGAAAGTGAAGCTTGAGCTTCTGAGCAAGGAAAGCATTGGAAATTGTTCATTTTGGCTCCCATTTCTCAGGATTCCTATAGTTTTTAGCACTTGTCCCACAAGTTTTCCTCAAGCAAAGAAATCCAGATTTCATAGTGCTTAGTGACAGGAATATTGCAGCTTTGGGAGTGGGCTGTAAATCCTGGGTGGCTGTAGTAATTCCCAAGGGAATAGCATATGTCACCACAAATGAAGTGTGAAGCTGATGGTTTTTCTGTCTCAGATACACCAGAGGGAAAACTCATGTAGTAAAGACTCAACAGCTTTGTAAACCTCTACCTGAAAAATAGTAGTTTGCTTGAAGGAGTCCAGGCAGAGTAATGGCTTCCAGCTGGAATTGCATGTGTGTGGCGGGGGGTTGTGTGTTGGGCAGATATATTAGCATAAGTAATGGGTTTGTTTTCTGTGAAAATCTGAGTAGGGAAACGATTTTAGAGCTTTGGAATTTATTAATCCCCACACAGAATATAACCACTGGAGATTTATAGCTGCAATGTTTGGCTTTCCTTAATTTCCATAATTTTCTGCCTTTCTTCTACATCCATCTGCTCATCTCCCTACATTCTTGTAACAGACATTCACTAGCTTTCTTAAGTTGTTTTGTTTGGGTTTTTTTTCTATCATAAACTCTTTGATGTTCTTTGATTCTGTTGTTCATTTTTTTGAATAAATTACAGCCTTTTGTTGTTGTTGCTATTTTTTTTTTCCTCTTGATACATAAAGTTTTGGTGAGATGTCAGCCTTGCTTGTACCATCCACACCCTCAAGTTTTAACCTGTGCCAAAGGTTTCCAGCCAAAACAAGGCTGATTAACACGAGCCCTCAAATGAGTGTGCAGAAGTCAGTCTGCCATTCCCTTTTCCCTTAAAAATTCAGGACTTCCCTGATGCCCAGAGCCAGCAAGTCGATAACCACTCTCCAGCAGAGTTCATGGCCCCAGACCTTTGTCTGGAGCAGAACATTTGTGCCCACACAGCTCTGCAGAGAGGGACGTGCACCCCAGAGCAAAGGCTGCTGCAAATGGCACCAATCCTCCTTCGTGATTCATGTACACCCACAGGATGTGCTCGTGCACACCAGGCTGCCCAACTGGAATTTGGAGCCAGGCTCAGTTCAGGGAAGGCTCTGACATTGTACCGATTTCTGCAAAGCACCCAGAATACTCCCAGCCCACACGGATATTTTATTATTGTATATTAGTGTGGATTATTGAAGTACTACTGCAAAGCCAGGAACAATTTAGGCTGTATTGTGCGGACATGAATAAAAATTGCAGTAAGCAACGGATATAGCCCTCGAGGGACTGTTGTCAAAAAACCCGCATGGACCATACAGGAGAGATGGGCTGAAGTAAGAGGTACTGAGGGGAAAGGGAAACAAATACTACTGAGCTAAATGCAAGCTAGTATCAGGTGTGAAATATTCCAGTTAAAGATGGAATTTGTTCAATAGCAGTTGTTATCTTGGTGAGCTGCTCTCTCCAAGAAGACGGGCGTGGGAGTGAGGCTCTCAGTGCATTATTGAGCATCCGCATGCGTGGCAATGCTTGTGATTTCCTCCAAATGCAGGTGAGACAAAAAACCTTCAGCTGCTTTGATAAAATGTCACCAGGAAGCTTAATTTTTCAAGATGTGTTACAAATATGCATTATCTAAGTTGTAGCCCAATGTGTTTATTAAAAACCAAGCTGTTCTATGCCCTGCTTTTAGCCATATTTTTTGCACTCCTTTATTTTGCTAGTTCCATGGGCATATTAGTTATGTATCTACAATGAAAAAGGTACAAGTTGTTATTGCAGTTACCACCTTCTTAAGCCTTTGTATTACTGGTTGCACCATATTTATGGGCAAATCCTGCACACATGACTCAGGAGAGTAGATATATTCAGTGTAGAGGAGATAACATTTTAATAAAAATTTTACTCATACAACGACAGAAACAATGACATTCAGCTGGGAATTGGTCTATCAATGCTAATTTTATAAGTACCCATGAAAATACATTTTGTTTTCTTTGATTCTCTTCCCTTTATGAAGAGCTGAAGAGAGAACCATAAAATTTGCAGCGGTGGGGCTTTGAATTCTGCATCACTCTTGGGCTATCACGGTGTGCATGCTTTTGTACAAGGTTCTCCTGCTGTCTCAAACCCAAGGGAAACAATCCACTGCAGGAAGCATTTCAAATGGTTGTATAAACACAGAATAAATTCCATTTATTTTACACATAGATATATTTATACTTACATACAAAAAAAAAAAAAAAAAATCAAGGATTCTAGCTTTTGATTTCCTATTTTGAAGTACTACAAAAAGTCATTTGTGCTGTCTCTTATTTTATTAAAAGGCATTCCAGGCTGCTTGATCTATTCCAAATATCTTCCTTTACTGAAAATTTTAGGTGATCAATGAAAGATGTTATAATACAAGTAATGAAAAATAAAGCTTAATATTTTCATGGCCTATTCATTGTAGCCACCATGCAGCAGAAGGACCTGTATCAAATAGCTGAGACAGGATAATGGAATGGGAAGCAACCATTTTAAGACTTTGCTTTTCAGAAAGGGGCATAACTAAAGTGTGGAGATAAAATTAAAGTGCCTTGGGCTGTGAAAGGGTTAAGGATAATGTATTTGTCTATGTGTGGGCTTGTACATACATTTATGCATCAGTTTTTCATGCAGCATTATAGAAATAATAGCTCTAATTTCCTGTTTCCTATATATTATACACAAGATTTCTGCATAGAGAATCTTATCTAATTCTTAATAGCATAGATTATTATTTAAACTTGTTCTCAGTTTCTTGCTGTATGCTTGGGGCATCAATTTTAAATACTCTGCTGGCTACTTATGTTTGTTAATAGGTTTTTCAGGTGTAAGGTGGCTTTACAAGATGCATTTTGATTCAAGAGGGAAGCTCTTACGCTGGTAGTGTGGATTTCAGAGGCAGCAGTTGTTGTCCTCAGGGCACTCATTGAGCTGGCAGTTCTGAACCAGTTGTGATTAGGTACATGTGAGAATGATATTTTGCATCTCTGTGTACAGAATTTTGTTGAAGATTATTTCTTCCCCCCAGCATATTTTAGATAAGAGAGTTGTATTTTTTTATCCTCACTCAGTAGTGATGCTCTCAGTTTTAAGTGCTGGCAATTTATTCTCCCCTTCTGAAAAATAGTTGTGACTATTCTATGTCATCTCTCAGTAAAGAAAGAATTTGGTGTTGCTATGTGTTGATAGATTATTTCTTGATCAAGCAAGTCAGCATTATGAGGGATGAAATTTTATCCTTGTTTCCTAAGAGCAAACAAGGGGACACCTCTTAACCTTAAATGAAAGTACTCTTAACCTTAATACACAAGGATAAATACACATTGGCCCCCTTCCCAGGAAGCAGATGAATAAATACACCTCTCTGAACTTAGTCTTTAAATTTCATCATAAAATCAGAACTGAAATTATGGACATTTCCCAAGAACATAAATATATTGAAATATTCCTTTGGTGAGCCTGCAGTATCTACTTTTTAGTGAAGTAAATAATCTTACTAAATCATTGGAAGTATTCATTCAGTTTGGGACTCTTAAACTATCCCATACAGGGCCAGGGGTTTTTTTGCTTATCTAATCCTGCCTGTTCTCTAAGGCATGGCTCTTTATACTGAGATGTGCTGCTATCAAAGAGTCCTGCTCGTTCTGTGTTCCTCCTGCTTGTCTGTGGAGCACAAATGCATCTCTCTGAGGTTAAAAGTGTTAATGTGAGTTAGAAATAGGGTGCCCACTCAGGCAGGGCACTGTTCTGATCCTCAGTATAGAAACTGAGGCTCACTTTGTTGTTTTGTTCAGTTTGATTTCACTTCACTGGAGTTTGAAAGTACTAGGGGAATTTTGTCAGTGCCCTATTTCAAGGAAATCTTATTAATCACTTTTAGTCCTGCTGCAGTTTCCTGCTGTGTATTGTTGTTGAAGAAAGAAATTCCAGGCTGATGTTTTCATTAACGATTTAAGAAAATTGGACTGGTACTACTTGCAAATATTGAATTGAGAGGGGTTATATGAATCCTTTTCATAATGTGCACCTAATTGTAAGAGAAAAGTAATTCCATGTCTGTGTTTTGTCTGCACTAAGGGTTATGCCACATGAAAGGGGCAGCTCAGGAAGTTACCTGCAGACAATAGTAGCCTTAAGAAAGCACTGTAGGTATTTTTTGCTGCCTCACATTATGTTGGAAACTTGCAAAATATAGGGAGTCAAGTTCTCAGTTGTTTCTTATAAAATCTGACATTTTTAATGTGGTTAATGAATGAAAACCAAAACACCAGCAGCATGAGGGCTTCCCCTCTGTGAATGATCTCTGCATTCCCATCATTGCCTTCATCCTCTGACATCCAGATCTCTGTCTTCACCCTTTCTTGTTCGCTGGCTAGATATTTTTTTAAAAAAGTTCTAAATTTTCTTGTGCAGAATGGCATAAGAAAATATTTCAGTTAAAACTTGGACTTTTCATTCCAGGTGGGAGCTGTTTTACTTTTTGAAGGGGGTGTTTTGTGGGGTAAGTTGTGGACCATTTGTGACCCAAAGATTACAGACTGAAGATACACTTCCAGGCACCACAGTTTGGGAATCCATGAGCCAAGCTATAATTAAATGAGTCAGACCTCATTAAAAGCTGCTTCCTCTAATGTTGCAGGATGAGACTTCTCAAAATCTTCTGAAAATGTAGTTCAGACTTAGGTGCCTGCCATCACTTAGGACAGCTGGCTTGCTCTCCTAATCCATCTAAATGACATGAAAGGTAGGGATTTTGTTTCAACTTATTGATGATTATGTATTTGCAGTCTCCTGATTCATCGCTCTTATCGATACGTGACACGAGTTGATCGTTGAAATGTATTTTAAATCCCATGTTATTCGCAATATATTCTAAGAATAGCACTTAATGCAGTGTTTCACAGTGTTTCAGAAGAGATGCAAGTGACTCAGAATCAAGGAGAAGTGACTACACTTTTTTGACTTCTCTTGAAGGCATTTCTGGTCATAAGGAGGTACTGGGAAGGAAAGCAAATACTGCAACAGAAGAGCAGAAATTAGGTCAGAGGGAAAAAAATGGAGTGCTGCAATGGAAAGTAATAATACTGTGGATTGGATAGGAGATAAGAAGCCTGTAGAAAAGATAAAAGCTGGTGTTGGTATGCTCCAGCATGATGTGTGGAGAAATATAAACTACAGCCTCAGGGATTTTAAAGAATAAAAAATTTAGAGAATGGTAGTTGCAGAGCAGTATTGAAAGGAAAAGAATTAAAAGTTTCCTAGTGAAGACAGATATAACTAATGTGTTCTAAATTCTTGCTGATTTTCAAAGTTTATGTAGTACTTATCAAGAACTTCTTTGATGTAAATTGGGTTTTATGTCCTTGCTTAGCATTTGAAATATTGCATAAACTACAGCACTTTAGAATATCTTATATAACTACTGAAAGTTATCTAAGTTTTTAAGTTCCTCTTGGAAAATGGTTTGCTTAGCTTGTTGAAGCAGGACTTTTTTATTGAAATCTCATGGAAGCTTCTAGAGTTCTTACACATGAATGAAGTATAAAGTCTCACTTAATTCATCTTGTGTTTTTTCCCACTGTCTGCTGAGTTCACTTTGCTTCCTGACTGAGTTTAATGAACTTGCTGTCCGTAGGGAACATTGATATTAATGCTGTGTACTTCTCAAGGGCCCCAGGCAGGACTGGTGCATGGTGCTGTGCAAACACTCAGACGTCATCGTGACCCCCAGTGTCATCTTGCCAAATGTATTACTTTAGTTTCACATATGCAGCCACTCCAGCTAAAAAGTGTTTTCTTTGAAGCCTCCTTGTGGTAGCCTAATTGCTCAGCAGCAATAAGGGCAGTCCCTCGAACCCTGCAGAGCCGGGTTCAAGGAAATAGCTGGGACCACCAAAAATATTGTTAGGTCTAGCCCTGTCCTTGAGTTATGCAGAATCATGCAGAAATAAGAGCAACAGGTCCTCCTCTCTCATCCTTGGCAGCTCAGTTTTCTGGAGTGCAGGGGGTAGATTTAGTTTTTCTGTATCACCTGTCTCACTACTGTATTACAGCAGGGATCACCGCGTCGTGTGATGAAGGGGACAGAAGAAATATCCTCCTAATATCAAAGGGATACCAAGCTCTTGCCAGAGCTTTCACTCTCCAGTTTAGTGAAAGGGTAGTGTGGAGCATGGACATGCTGGAAAAGAAAAGCCATTTCTCCACAAGTATCTGCTTCAGTGGGAGAAGAGGAGTTTTACAGAGGGACGGATGCAGAGCTGTGTAACCCCTGCCCTAGACTCACACTGTAGCTATTGATTAGGAACGGCAGTAATAACAACACACAGACTCTCCGATCTCCAAGACAAGAGAGAGAGCAATCTTAATTTTTCACCATCCTTTTGACAGACAGTTCCAAAAAAGAAACAGTACTGGACACTCAGAACAACACCCCCAACCATTTTTTACGAGTAAACAAGTTAGAAAAACACCACCTGTTAATGGTTTTCCACCTTAACAGTTTTTCACCTTCTAAGGATTGTTTTGGTTCCTCCTAACAATTTCTCAGGCCAGTGTGAGAAAGCTACAGGACTTGATTTCACACAGACTCAGACTCTGCTGTTGCTGCCTGATCTCTCTCTTTCAGTATCCACATCCCACCAGTCTGGCCCAGCCGTGTGGGTCCCCACTGCCTGGCAAGGCACCACGGTGCTGGGACACTCACAGGCTCACAGCTCTTGCAGAGGTCAGTGTGGACCTGGACAACTGCTCTGGTGCCAGAGAGTGATGATGGCATTCTGTCTGTCATTCTCTAGATGTAGGATCAATCAGCAAAATTGCTCGAGGGCTCTGATTAGGAAAATACAGAGATGAATCTGATATGCAGGCAGAATTAATTTTCATTAATTCAAATCCATTCTTTAAATTTTAAATTAATTAATTTTAATACTGTTGTTTCTATTAGGAGATCTGACTGCTGCAGGCAATCATTGTGATCACCTCTGCAACACAGTTGCAGATGGAAAAGTGCTCTTCCAGGATTAATGTATGAAAATTGGACTGTCACTGTTTCTATTCCTGTTTCCAATTTTATCACTGATTATTGCAGTAGCCTTGGTGAGATCACTTGTTCACCCTGGACATTCTTTCACTTTTTCCCCTAAAAAAATTCTATAAGGTAGCTTTTAATTCCCAGGGGTGATGTAGGTTCAGCTTTACCAAGTAAATGTGTTTTGAAATCACTAGATTAAGACAGGTTACCAGTGCAGGGTGTCGTTAAACTATTTCACTGCTAAATGACTCATCTGAGAAGTTAAAAATAGAGTGCCAGTGGGTTTTTTGTTGTTCGGTTGTACTGTGACTCTAGAATTATCTTACGACTGTTGCATGGCCAACTCAAAGGGCATGTCTCCCTGCTATAAGTAAGGCTTGACAAGCCTCCCCCTTCTCCAAGGGTCTCCAGGCATTTGAGTTGTTCTTATCTGGGGCAGATGTTCACAAGAGACATTTCACTTGTGCAGGAGGGAATTGTTATAACAGAATAGTCTTCCATGCTGTTTTGAGGGAAAAATTTCCTCGAACTCTAGTCTAAAACTCAGAAATGCATTTTGTGGTTTTGGTAAGTGCGGCTGGAAGGTTTGCAGTGAACACACCTCGAGTGTGTGTTACTGCTTTCCTGCCTCAAGTGAGCTTGATGAAATACTGCCCATTATTCACCTCTCAATCAGATTTATTTCCTCATTCAGGCTAAGCAGTGTTCAGGGTGCTCCACAGTCAGATCTGGTGAACAGTCATGGTTCAGTATATATCCACTTCAGTTTTGGTTCATGCATTTCTGTATTTTTCTTGGTTTTGTTTCACTAAGGTCAACAAGAAGAAGGCAATAGAAAAGCAGAAGAGGAAAATGTCTGTGTGAATTTGCACGACGATTTCTGTCCATTTGTTTTTGTTTGTCTGAGATCAGACTATGACTTTTAAGCTTTTTTTTTTTTTTTTTTTCAGACAGGAATATTAAAACACTTCAATGAGTGCTTCCTCCCTTGACACCAGCACAAAGTTAGCACAAACTGCATGTGACAGGAAGAAAGATCAGTTCAGCATTTCCCTGCCCTTATCTCATCCATCTGACTCTGACACTGAGTCCCCAGACTCACAGTTTTGGTGTCACCCACATCCTAGAGTTTTCCATGCCTGTAAAGGTTTGGGGACAGCCAGAAAAGCCCTATGCATGGCACCTGAGTGAGACCAAGCCTCTGTGAAACTGGGCCAGTGATGCTCCACAGGGGGATTTGCCCTTTCACAGAGATCACTCACCAATGAGTTCTGCTAAGGGCCACCCTTTCCATTTGGGCAGAGGCACTGTGGCTCTCCTGGAAACTGGTTATTGATACTTTCTGTCTTTCAACTACTGTCTTTTATTTTATAGACCTTTTCTCTGTTTTAAACAGATGAGGTATACCCAAAATACCATTTTCAAATGTCCTGCCCCAGGAAGAAGGATCTTTAAAGTGTAATACCTTCTGAGACGCTGGAGCCCATAAGCTTCTCTTGAGTTTTGTGTCTGACCTTTACAGCTCACTTTCTGAGCAGGTATTCAGAAGATGTGGTTTTTCATAGTCTTCAGTGTCAGTAGCAGCTCTGATTGCTGATTATTATGATAAGGCCTAAAAATCGTTTCTTTTGCTCTTCATTTTCACATTCCTGAACAATGACAGGTCAGGAGGTGCTTTGGTTCTCTAGAGAATAACTTCTGTAATGTGAGTTCAATTATTTGACAGGGTACTTCACACATCCCTAGAAAGGGGCCTGAAACAGGATGGAAAAGGTGACTCCAATAATTTGGGAGTCAGTTTGATGAATCAGGTTTATTCATCCGGGGAGGACCTGCCCTTCAGGCAGTGAATCTCTTGTCTGATGCTCCTGAGTAGCTACAGCACATGGATTGCAATAGGAGAGACGAAGCAAAAATAATTATAGACTTATTGAAGTTGGGAACATGGCAAGAGCATCCTGGCATGATGCAACCTGGTTCCAATCAAGAATATCAACTTTCCCAGGCTCTTGAATTTTTCCAAAGAGAAATTTTTATTACTTCAAGTTTCCTATGATCTTTCCCAGAGACAGTTTTGGCCATAAAACTACAGGCTGGCTTTGGATCCTGGTGTCTCTGTAAGATCTTTCAGTGCCTCTTGCCTGGGAGACATCCTTTTTCTCCATGGTGTGACGGGCTTTGGGTACAGGGTGCTGCTTTACTGGAAGGACTGGAATGCTTGGATATAGCTGGAGAACCCACCATGTAGCTGAGCTTCTCAGAACGTGTGGGCCATCTTGTCCTCACAGTGCAGTACAGCTCACCAACAGCTGGAGGACTGATCAAAGGCTGCATCTGGCACCGGGGAAGGGAGGGTGAGAGAGGCTGCAGAACTGCACGGGTCTGACTGCAAGGGTGGGATACAGGACTGTGGTCTCACAATGGATGGATTGAGCTTTACTGATAAAATCTTGGCATGTGTCCAGAGCAGTATGAGACACATGAAGATTTATCAAATCTCTGAGGGTGTCCAGCACGTCTCAGAATAGCTTAAAATAATACTGAGACAACTTCTCTGGACATGCTTTGTGAAATAAAAGGTTTTAATAAAAGAAGAAAATAATAAGCATAAACAAACAAAGAAATGTAAGTCAAACACAGTGTAGAGAGCATTCTGACACTGGTAAGGCAGTCCAAAAGAGCCAATTGAGCTCTTTGTGCAGTCTTTTTAGTACTGGATGGTCTAGGTGGGCTCTTTGGCACCTTTACCGGATGAAATTGGTAGCAGGCTTTGAGGTACACTCTCAAAGCCCAATCACTGCTTCTGTGCTGGCACTGAGCCAATACTGATGGCATAGAACTTTCTAGTTTGGTTTCCTTATATGTTTAAGGTAAACTGAAATTTTTTCCCTTTTATGGAAACACCTGCTTGGGGGTGGCAAATGCATTCCTACACTTAACAGTTCTAGTAACCCTTTTGGTTACAGCTGAATTATGTGGCAGTCTGGTTGGGTGGAACACCTTGCAGCTTTACAGGAGTTTTACTGTGCCTGGGGCTTTTGTGTGCCTCTCTGGAGACCCACGGGGTAAATCTTGCAAAAGCATATTTCTAACACAACCATGAGGTGTGTGCAGTGAGCTAAAAAAAATGTTTGCATAACCTTGATATGTCTAGGTAAGAATTACTCTTTACATCTGGTAAATAAAATACTGTGTAAACTTTCTGCGACCAAAAGATGACATTAACACAAAATGAATTGTAATTAATCTTAGTTAACTGCTAATTACCTGTAAAATCTGATTAAAGGGAAAACTAAATTTGCCTGCAGTAATTAGTGTTTCAATACGAAGTCTATGTCCATGTAAATATGTCTAGTTCTCTGTGTTAATTTATCACCACTATTATTTATGAGCTTTTTTTTTTTTAGCTTTCTGCAAAGGTTACAGAAGATGAAGGACAAAATTAGAATAATGAATCCTTGTTTATTAGCACAGCAACAGAACAATTATTGTATAGACATTTTATAAACTCCAATATTATGATATTGTCAGAGAAACACAGTGTTTCAAACATATTAGCATAGAAATAGGCCTGTTTCTTATTATTTCAAATAGTTCTGCTTGCACTGATTTGTCATTCAGCTGTCAGTAGAAAGGCAACAAACCTTCAGTGAGAACTGACCCCAAGAAAGGACGGGCCATTCTGCTATTCATTGGCAAATGGATTTTGAAATATTCACATAATGAGATCCCCAGAGCAAATGGACTTTAAAAGCTGATGGGGTTTTGTAAAACAACATCAAATCACAGATGGACATCCAGAGTGAATTTTCAGTGGGGATAGCAGGGAAGTATATACCCAGCTAGAATGTGATTGAAAGGAGTAGGACACATAATTCTTCAGTCTGACAGATAGCAAGTCTTTCCTCTGTCTTTTTAGCACAAATAGATTAACTACCTAGTCCTCCATCAAATTGTCTTAAGAAGACTCCTGTGCCAGGAAAAGTTGGTAGGTATCGCCTTCAACAGCAGAACGAGCAATCTATAGAGTATTCCTTATAGAAAACTCACAAGCCTACAGACTTCCACGCAACAAGCTTTTATTCAAAACAGCCCCCATGCTCATGGTGGAGTCAGATAGTGCTGTTATCTGCATCTGCACTGAGGGGAAAATGCACACAACCTGTCCCAGCCATTTCAGGACAACTTCCATGCAGCAGGATGCTTTTCTATGGAAATAATTCCATCTTTGAATAAAGGACATGAACAACACTCTTAAGCACTCAAAAAGAAATGTCCAGGGGTTTTATGGTACTATCTCATAGAGGATACAGAAAATCAGTCTGTGACTACCTTCTGCATTGGAAAAATAACATATGCTGACTTTCTCCCTTCTATCCTTTAAACAGCTCTCCTAAACCTTACCAAACTGATTATCAGAAGCTTGATAGAATAAGGTGGTGTGAGAACAACAAATAGAAAAGCTACCAAAATATCTCCAAAGCCATGACAAACAAAAAGTTCTTGACAGTCAAATAGCCAGTGAGCTCCACACACTGAAATGTTACAGTGTGATGTACTTTCTTTAGTACTCCAAATATCCTCCTGGAGTTATGTGAGTGAAACAGTGACTTTGCACCAAAATACTTCTCTGCTGATAATTGGAAAAAGACAGAAAACTGGTACTCAGAGAAGTAGCAAACAGCTACTTTATCTCTGGCTCGCTGAGCTGGGCTCTCAAGGGAGATGTATAAAATACCTTTGAGGAAGGCGATTTGGGATAAAGTGCATAAGTTTGCTGGATATTAGAAATACCGTCACAATCGCTTCGTTTTTATTTTGAATTACAATTTTTTTCTAAGCCTTTCTACTTGATAAACCCTTTCTGTTCTACTTTCTGTCCAGCCGATAAGGAAATGAGCCTTATCACCTCTTCCCTTGATTACCCTTCATGACGCTCTTCTCTCAAGTTGTTCAGTCGATTAACATAACTAAATGAAATTCAGAACAGTGTGTCCTGCTTTGTACTGAGATTGAAGTTTGCTGCCTTTGTTTCAGCCAAAACGCTATCAACTGCTCCATGAAAGATACTAAAATCTTTAAATCTTGTCAGTCTTATAGGGATAAAACATGGGATTTAGATGTTTACAACAAGGCTACTGTTAGCTCCCTCTTGAAATTGCTCTCCCATGAGAACACGGGAGCAAAAGCTGAGATAGGTTTTGTCATTCAAGTAGGAACTGGAAGGATATCAGAGCAACTCGCTGGATGTTTCTCTGTTTCTCCTTGTATTAAGGGCATATGGACGTTCTCCTAGAACCTATGTACCACTATGCTCTGCTTATACAAAATTTAGTAAGAAAAATGTAAAAGTTGTCAGCAAGATCTCCATAGAAGAGCAGTTTTGATTCAGGCCTTTAACACTGTCCTAATGTGCCTAAAGTTTATTGTATCAATGGTTAATTCCTAAGTGATCTCATGACACAAACTATTAAATCATCTGTGAACCTCTCTGAAAATTTGTAGTGACAAAAATCAAGGCAGAACAGAATTTTTTCCCATACATAGAAATTGGTAAACCATTTATACAACTTAAGCGTGGTGCTATCTTTGATTATTTATATGCAGTTGCATAATTTTCAAGATCTAACCATTTGTTACAGAGAACCAAATTTCTTAGAAAGACAAATGGAAAATATGCACACAAAATTCCCAAAGAAGCAAAGGGAAAAAACCCAGGAAAAATAGTCTGGTAAATCCTGGGGCCTGTAATTTCTAGCAAATATTTTACTGTTGTAAGATTAACTGAACAATGCACAGTAAACAGTATCTCACACATTGACTCCTCAGTGCTTTATGTAATCCTTGACTGGGCCAATGTCCTCAAGGAAATTTCACCTCTCTCTGAAACAACTATGGAATCATGGAACCATAGAATCATTGAGGTTGAAAAGACCTTTAAGATCATTGAGTCCAGCTGTTGAGCCAGCACTGCCAAGCCCACATAAACCATGTTCCCTTATGCCACATCCAGGTATATTTTAACAATTCCAAGTATGACGACTACAACTTCCCTGGGCACCCTATTCCAATGTCTGACCACTCTTCCAGTGAAAAACTTTTTCCCAGTATCTAATCTCGACCTCCCTGGTGTAACTTGTGGCCATTTCCACTTTTTTGAACACTTATTCCTTGGGAGAAGAGACCAATCCCCCCACATGGCTGCCTCCTTTCAGAGGGTTGCAGGGAATGATAAGATCCCCCCGAGCCTCCATTTGTCCAGGCTGAGCCCCCACAGCTCCCTCAGGTGCTCCTCCTCTATGCTCCAGACCCTTCCCCAGCTCTGTTTCCCTTTTCTGAACACAGGCCAGCATCTCAATGCCTTTCCTGAAGTGAGAGGTTCTGTACTGAACAAATATAGCTAAGTCCTTATCTTTTACTTTCCATTAATGTTAATTGAGCCAAAAAGAAGGGACTCAGTCTTGCAAACTAATGACTTGACTGCTCATTTCTGTAATAGTATTGATGCTGAGTTTGAAGATGGTCGAGTTGTGTATTTATGGGACCATGTTATTCTGTTCTTGTCACCTTTGTCATTTCTTTATTTCTTTTCCATATTCAGTCATTCCATGAAATTCAAATAAAACTCTGCTTGTCTTTAAGCTGGGGTGATCAGTCGTATTGCCTGAAACCATGAAAACAATTTCAACCAGAACCTTATGCAATAGACATAATATTGCAGTGGAAACTCTTCTTACACGTACAAAACATTGAAAGGGCATTGTAACTGATCTTTCGTGGCAGATTTTTAGGCTACTCTGCTTGTTCTCATTTTGGGATGAGAAGTCATCTCATTTCATTTCATTGAGGGGAGCAGGAGGTGAACTCAATATCCTTTAAAGATGTATTCTGTTTGTTTAGGTTTTTTCCTTCTTTTCCTAGCTGTATTTCTCTGCAGTGATTTCCTTTGGTATTTGATCATATTTAAAATTCACTCATTTGATTGTATTTTTCAGAAACTTTTTTTCAGAAAACTTTGCATCAGTAGCTCATACTCAGCAGACAGAAGCCCAAATTATTTTGGTCATTAGTTATCAAAGAAACCTTTCCACTCTTTCCCTGTGTCTTATACAGAAACAGTTGTAAAAGTGCATTTCTGCTTTTTCTGCTCTATAGATAATAGTTGGTAATTCTGAGAGGCTGAAACACTGACACTTCCTTTGGTAGTGCAGCTCAACAGAAAGGCCTACAGAGGTTTTTGGCTATTTAGAGGGCAGGGAGTGTGTCTGTATTTCATTCCTGTAGTGCAGCTCAATTTCTCTCTAGAAATCCATGAAGAATAGGTGAATTGATGCTTTCATGCCTGCTTGGTTTTGTTCCAGTATTGCTAATACAACCTAGATTTTTTGAAAATAGGAGTTATACAATAGTAGTTTACCACTTTGGTAAGTTTCAACTACTAGAAATTGTTTGTCACTGATTACTCTTGTAGTGCAATCTGTGTACCAGATTGAAAGCTCCAGCCAAAATTGTCTAGAAATCAGAGATTCAGAAGAAGGGCAAAAAACCCATTACTTGCATAACACCTTTTTCTTACTCTGTCTTGCAGAGCTTTTAATTTTTTTTTTCTGAAACCCTCCAGTCTTCCAGGGGAGTTCATTTGTTAGGAAACTGTTATACCCTGGAGTAATAAATACTTATTTTCACAGATCTAATTCCAGCATACATGAGTGGATGGGAGATGTAGCAAACTGTTGCACCAGAGTCCTGAACTGGACCACTGGCTTGCTGCAATCTTTCATGCCCGGCCTTGCATCCTTGTAGCTTGAATTCCAACCTGATTTTCCTGTTATGACAACTGAATGTATTAAAACCACTTAAAATACCCCAGGACATGAGGAAAACTTGGATAACACCTATGAATAGCAACAATTGCTTGGCCAGGAACCACTGAACTTTTCACTTGTGGTAGAAAGTCCTGATCACATCGTCCCTTTGACTGACACTGAGAACTCTATCCATTAATTTTGAAGCAGTCTTCCCTTCTTTACCTGAATACTCCGTGTAGCAATGATTTCAGAAATTCTTGCCCCATGTTTTAGAGCATAGGAGCCTTCACTAAAAAAAACACAGCCACCCCAGTGAGCAGATGGTGCTTTCTCTCCAGCACTGGGCTGGATCTGTGTCCTTCTGTCCTTCCCTATGCCCTGTTGCTGAACTTTAGGATTTCACACAGCAGGATGATACTTTGAAATGTATTTGAGAGATAAGATTGAACCTGGATCTCCTACAGAATATTTTGCACCAGGGTGATGCACAGAAGTGGGCAAATGCACCTTTCATGGGGAAGTATATCTTGTAATGCCAATTTAATTGAAAAATGGCAAAACTGTTATTTATAGATAAAAGGTTTAATCCAAATACGTAAAAGCGTAGCTCTGAGAAAAAGACGAACCTGCAGGGTTCTTTTTTTTTTTTTAGCATCGTGCAATAATCAGAAAAGGGAATTTGTAGGATCAGGTGAAAAAAATGTCTTTTGACTCATGGGACAACCTGTACCTGAATATTTTTAGATGGTAAAAGATGAGAAATTATTGAAACTGTGAAGTGAATTTTCCTATGGAAAATTTAGGGGCAGTTCCATGGTAATTGAATAGGATGAAAAGTGTTGGTTTTCTGATGATCTTTTATCAAAGAACTGGTCAAATCTCTAACCAGATTAAAAGATCCTTGGTTAGTAGGCATTGGCTAAGGGACTTTTAACAGTGCTCTCTTTATGCAGTAAGCATGTGGGGGTTTTGGCACCGGGAAGTGGAGTCGGGTGGTTTTTTTCCTCCTAGTGTTGAGATTTAGCTCTGATTACTGAGGCTGATTCTTCTTTCATGTAAGGGACAAAAGCAGCCAAGGACTCCATCCCATTAAAGCCAGACTGTATCGGAATGACTGGTGATTCTGTGTTGGAAATCAGCAATGGGCTACTGCTTGCTTTAGAATGAAAAAAAATATCCTGATAACATCATTGATGGAAGGCTAGCTCGTCTACATCTCTAAAATTCACAAGAAAAACTAAGGCAGATTTAACTGCTGAATTTAGTCAACACAGGCTGAACTTCTCTCCAGTGAAGAGCTTATCTTCAAAAGAAAAAAATGAACGAAAATAATAAAAGAAAAAAGAAAAACAGAAAAAAAACACCCCTGAGCAAACAGGTGAGGATGATGTATGACAGGAGTGTAAAACGGAAGTTACAGAAAACAACAGACCCTTAGCAAGCTTTATACACTTCTGGTGCAAGAAAACAGATAAGATTAAATCCCTCAGCTTCAGAAGAAAAGAGTAGAACAATCTGCTCTGGGCTATTGCAACACCAGGAGGATGTGTGAGGATCTGAGACAAGCTTGAATATCTTTTAATGCTCATTTCCAAGTGCCTTTTTGGCTCCTAATTCCTCTAGGCTTCTAATTTGCCTGTTACTTTGACTCAGCCTGAGGGCTAATTATGTGCTTGAGGAATCCATTGGAAAATAAACGGCATAGAAAGGCAACCCAGAAAGATGTGTTGAACAAATGCTGAAGGCAGAAGTAACAACTGTTTTCACAAAATCTAAGAAGGAGAAGGCGAAAGCAAGTAGCCCTTGCAGCAATAGCCTGCTTCAGTCTGTGCCAGCTGATGCCCTTCTTCCCACTCCCCACGGAAGCCTGAGCTCTAAAGGATTGATGCTGGTTTTCACTGCTGGAGATTTCTGGAAGTTTTTTCAGTATAAACTATTCCTCTAAAGTCTCTTAAGGAGGTGTGATCAAGGACAGGTCAGGGTGCGTGATAGGATAATTCAGATCATGTGCTGTAGTGGATGTTGCATTAACAGGCTAGGGCACATAAACTGGGTGATCTGAGCTAGGCTTCCCTTTCCTTTAAAGCACATAGATGATATCAAAAGTGGAGCATATTTAACTAAAGTTAATAATTTTTGGCCAGATTCTGAGAGACCAACAGCTCTGACTTTCTGTGGAGATACTGAGCAGTCAGAGCTTACAGACACACTCAGAAGGGGCAGCAGTTTGTTTTGTGTACTGTCTCACACTTCTGGTCCAGCTGAGATTATCATATCACCTAGGGGAATTAGGTAACTTTGTTAGCTCCCTGATTTCTTTTTTTTTTTGGTGTTTTGAAAATACTAGACGTAATTAATGTGTTTTCTCCTAATGTGGACTGCCTGCAGTTTTCTTTTCCCAAGCTGCCCAGGTGAATCTCCAGGGTGTGGGAATGCCAGAGGATCATGGATCTGCTCCTGCCCCTTCCACTTCCAAAACCTGTCACATCCATAGTGCTGTGCAAACAATGACTTTTTCTCTCTACAGCAGTTCCAAAGCAAAAATGAAAAATGATTCTTTCCCAAGGGCTGGGGAAAAGTTAATAGCTTTGAACCAGATGAAAAAGGTTGTTGTCTGTCTTGGTTTGTGTTGAGCATACCTTTGAAAAGAGACAGGAGCAGACTCATTTTGAAAACATCACAAGTCAAAAAATCAACTTTCTATTAATCAAATGCTTTGGCAGAAACCTTTTGTCAGAATGCTTTTCGTTGTTGCTTCTATTAATGTAGTGTTTTGTCTCTGAAGCTTTGGCTGGCTCTAGCTCTGCTGTGCCCCTGCCCCTTGGGACTGGAGTTCTGGCCCACTTAAGGCAACGTCAAAGCTGCTTTGCAGTCTCAGTCCTTCCCTGAGAGCCCACAAGGGTTTGTCTGTGCCTTCACCAGTGCAGGAGGCTAGGAAAAGCTGCCTTATTTATTTTCCCACCACAGCCTGCAATTAAAAGATATTTAGGCTGTTTGTCTCTGGCAAAGGTGTCCTGTTGTCTTCCAGGTCGTTATTCCAGCTGAAGCTTCATAAACTGATGTTCTGGCTTAGAGAAAGAATTTATTTGGAGATTAAAGCTAAAATGCTGTTTGACTGCTTTTGTGTGGTGTCATGAATACAGATCAGCTGAAACCCTCCATGTATCTGTCTGTCTAATCATATACCTACTTCTTGAATCAATAAAGTTAAGCACATGGAAATCTATTTGAAATACAAATCCAGACAAAAGGCACTTGCTTTCTTTAATCTTGGACCAATACTTGGCTGTTTCATTAATATATTATCTCTGAAAGGTAACTGGGTTTGTCAGAGTTGAAATAAGATTAAATGAATCAGCTATTGTAGTTCATCTGTTAAATCACAGCACTTTGCTCTCAGTTTGTAAAATACTCTCCAGACTAATGAAGTAGGGTCAATCACATGCATTTTCGCTGGAACCAATTTGCCATTAATTGTGTCATCAATTGTATGGATAGGTCAATAAATGTTGCCACTGCACACTGACTGCTGCAGTGCCAGAAGAGGAGCCATTTTCCCATGATGTGGTGCAGATTCAGGCTCTGCACGGGTCAGTGTCTGATTTCTGCGGTGTAGGAGCTCCCAACATAGCTCGAGGTTTCCTGCAGGAACATCCCTGGCTATGTCACCTGCAAGTGCCCCATGGCTGGAATGGCTGGCTAAGCCATGGGCAGCTGGTATTTAGTGCTGTGGGAGGTGTGGGGATCACTCAACTCCCACAGATCCCTTTGTAACTTCAGTATATTGAGCAACTTCTGAAGAAACATCCATTATTCAATGTTGTGCTGTTTCACTTTGCAGTGCCCTGATGGGGGAGAATGGCAGGAGAAACATTTGTGATAAGTAATGCAAGCAGTGATTGCATCAGGGCACACACTGGGTGTTTAATTTGCTAATAAAAATCATCCCGGAATGGGAGGGACTCTGCTGGCTGGTAGTGTCACACATCCTGGTTGAGGTGTCCAGGGATATCAGATGGTTCAGATCCATCTGCTCTGACACTCACCTGACACTCTGCAGAGGGCCTTCAACCAGGCTGGACAACACAAACAGAGACCTTGGGAGGGATTTCAAAAGGACAGGTGAGAGGAGGTGAAAAGGAGAGAAGGAAAGAGCTACTCCATCTCAGAGGAGGTGGGCTAGGAGTGACCTGCATAAAAGGTTTGGGTAAACAAGATGTCACAGATTTTTTTTTTTTTTTTTTTTTTTTTTTAAATTCAGTTCTTTATATTAATTTCTTTTGTTAAGATTCAATAACCTTTGACCAATCTGATCACTTCTACTAACCTTGGGTTTCACTTCTGAGGGAAAACTGTCACTGCCAAAACCAGCAGGGCTCTGGGTGTAAGTGCTACTGGTGCAGAGCCTGCTGTGAAATGTCTTCAGTAGAGGGGAATAAGTGAATCTGCTGAAGAGCAGAAGTGGGGAGAGTCTCATCAACTCTGAGAGTCCATAGGGGACCAAAGTTACACGGCACTTTTGTGGATATCTGTGGAAGAAATATTTCTGTCTAGCAAAGAGGCTCAAGTTTGTGATTTGTTTGGGTATTTTGGTTTGTTTGTGTGGGGGTTATTGGTTTTTTGTTTTGTTTTGTTTTGTTTTTTTTCAAATATGCTCTTTTTTTCTGTTTTGTGTGGGTGAAAACCCAAGAACCTTGCAAGTTCTTGGTAAAAAAATATAGAGCTTCTAAGCAAACTACAAAGAGATGAGAGCATTTTCCATTCTCCCACTTCCCCAAGGAATGTGCTAACCGTGCAGCTGTTAGCTGCTCTGGGCTGGATTTCTCTCAGCCTTATTGTTGCAGCTGCATAAACAATTAAATATTAATTGGACTAGGAAAACAGATTGGCCATGTGCTGAATAAAGACGTTCACCTGGGACATGAGTGGCCAAGTTCAGCTCTCAGCTCTGAAACTGGTAAAGTAAATTTTTCTGATCTGCTTCTGAATTGCTGGTCTCAGTCACCTGAATATATTTTTCCCTCTTTGTTGCTCTTGCCCATGGTGTCCATCATGTTCAGTCCATTCTAAGCACAAAACACCTTTTCTAAAGATTTCATCAAAATTAGCACATTCCCAGCAGAAGTGTTACTTTCTGGGACTAGATAGCGGCAGGTTCAACACTTCTGTTTCAAAAAATTTGGCAAGCTCCAAAGTGTTAGAAATATTTACTTAAACAGACCTTCTACCACAGTTTTGGTGGTTTTTTGGTTTGTTTGTTTTTGTTTGGTTGGGGTTTTTTGGGGGTTTTTTGTTGGTTTTTTTTATTTGATTTTGGGGGTGGGTTTTTTTTGGTTTTTTTTGTGGGTTTTTTTTGTTTGTTTGTTTTGGGGTTTTTTGTGGGTTTTTTTGGGTTTTTTTTTTTTTTGTTGTTTTTTTTTTTTTTTTTTTTTTGGTGGTTTTTTGGGGTTTTTTTGGGTTTTTTTTGGTTTTTTTGGTTTTTTTGGTTTTTGGTTTTTGTTTTTCCCGGATGAATCTTGGAAGATGAAAGATTAAAAATATGTGCCTGTTAACTTATTCTGTCCCTTCTACTGGGAGGATAAATATTGTGTTACCTTTTGCAAGTTGCGAGATGTTTTCTTGGTACAACGCATAGCATGTGCTATTTCTCTGCCCATATAGTAGTTTCTGGATATTCAAATGCTGCATTTGTTGCCTCAAAAGTGCTCACAATCCCCTGTATTTTATCAGTACAAAAACAGGACAAAGTGAGGAATTTAGTGATGAAAACGTCATACTTGATTCAAAAATCAAGCAAAGACCAAGTGTCAAAAAACGACCCCAGAGATGGTTATACATTAAGGATGCATACAGGATGGAACAAAGTTCTGGGTTTTGCCCTTTGAGTACTTTTCATGCACCAAAACATTATTGTGACATAACTTCTGGTGTATATTCAGGCTATCCTCTATGCATTCCCAATGGAGTGGAAACTACATTAAAAATATTGCTCAAAGATGGCCCTTAGATAATAAAATTATTTTTAAGATTTTTTTTTCAGCTTTGATTTTGATCTCTTTTGGTCTCAGAAAGGTTAATTATCAAATGTCCCCCATTTGCTTCTCATAAGCTCTCAAAATTTCTGTTACTGAGATTATACACTAGCTACTGGACAAAATTTAGCAATGATGCTCTGTATTGAATCAGAATGTTCTGAATACCAATATAAATTGTTCTCTCTACCCCTGAATCTCCTTTGAACTTAGCAGGGCTGGTGTGAAGAAAATCATTTGACTACTGCTTTTGCTGCCTGCTGCAGCTCATCTTAAAATTTTAAACTGAGTAAGGCACAAGGGGATTTCTCTGGAGATCTCAGTTGTCAAAAAGGCATAAGTTTCCCAGTAATTCCCAGAGAAGAGCTTGAGTTCTTGTTGTCCTCATTTTTAACACCATTGTAACAAGTGTGCTCTCTATTTTTCAGTAGTGCAACATTTTCGTGTGCTGTTAAATTCAGCTGGGTAACAACATTTCCCAAAAATTGCTGTCCAGTGAGGCAAATAGATAAAATACGTGGATTTTTTTTTGGTTTTGTTTTGTTTTGTTGGCTTTTTCTTTCTTATTATATGAAATTTTTAAAAGCCAAGTCATACAGACGTTTCTTTGAGTTGTTTTAATCAGTAAATCTGCAGTAGCATATGTATTACAGGGGAACGTTATAGGAGGACGAAAATGATCATAAAAGGGCTTGAGACATTCAAGTAGAAATTTCAGGGGAAGGGAAAATATATTTCTTAATGCAGCCTGGATTCAACGTTGCTCCCCAAAGCCAACCCCAGCTTTAGTCACTGCAGATACAGTAAAGGGTAAGGAGGCAAACTGTATTAATCAGGGGTCTGTTCTGATTTTATCCTTTCTCATGGTCTGCTTTAGAGGAGTGTGACTTTGCCACCAGCACAACGTTAAGGACAAAGCCTCCAAGATCTCCAGGTCATTCAACTGCACACTTGTTTTTCCCTTGTCCAGCTTGTGCTATGGGCAGTGCATTGCAATTCCTGGAGAGCTCCTGAGAAATCCATCTGCTGGGACAGTGACCAGAGCAGGGATCAGAGAAATATCTCCTGCTGAGAGCTGAGTGGAACAATGACCACGCTCAGCACGCTGGTAGATTGCAGCAACACTGCAGGGAACTGATACCCTTGCAGGCAATGTTTCTTTTTTACATATTTTTGCCCCTCCAAAGAAAGCCCAGCTGCCAGGACAGTGTTCACTGGTATTTGCCTTGAGATACCAACACGTGTTCACTGTGCTGGTCAGGGGAAGCATCAGAGAGGGTTTAATCATTGCCGAGAGTTGGCCTCGGGCATTTATAAATCACAGGCAGGGACACCTTCCAATAAACCAGGTTGTTCAGAGCTCCATCCAACCTGGCCTTGAACACTTCCAGGGACTGGACATCCACAACTTCTCTGGGCAACCTGTGCCAGTGCCTCATGATTTGAGTTCTCAAGAAATTACTGTTTGCCCTAGAAATATGGAAATTTAAACAGTTTTGCTGCCTTGAATTACTGCTTGGCTTTGTGAATCTCTAAGGGATTGCTCAAATCATGTTAATAAACTCCCTGGACCATAAAAGCTTTTTTTTTTTTTTTTTTTTTTTTTTTTTCTTTTTTTTTTTTTTTTTTTTTTTTTTTCCCTAAAAAGAAGCATTTTTTATTCATCACAAGGCTAAAGGAAGCAGAGTTTCCCAATACTGGTGAGTAAATCTGCATGCTCACGGCTCTTATTAAGCAAAATAAGAGCTGTGGGAATTGGAAGACTCTGTAAAGGAAGTTTTAAGTCATTAAATCATTCTGATATCTCTATGAGGGCCTGCATTTTCTAACTATTTTATTTACAGCTCTCTGGCCCCTTTACGTTTCACAGGTTTTCACATGTGGCTTGATGTCACAGCAAACCAAGAGACCTGTGCCCCTGGCTGGGCACTGGATCCCTAAAACTGCTGTTAGGGTAGAAGTGAAAAGCAGAATTTTCCAGCATGTCCCAATTCCCATTTCACTGCACACCTCCCTTGGGAGGGGAAAGTCATTCTGCTAAGGGAGAGACAGATAAAATAAACACATTTTTGGAAAGTGATTTAAAAAATACACCTGTGGCGTGTTTGGATTGAACATCACAGGGAATTGAAGGCCTGCAGAGCAGCGCTTCACTGCTGGAAAAAGATCTAACCTCCATAGCAGCTGGTCTTTTTGCAGTGTGGGCTGTGTTTGTGAGCTCCCAGCTAAGGATATTCCCTCTGGTCCTGTGTCTGGCTGATTGGTAGCTGGGAAAACCTTTGAAGTGTGAGCAGGATTTCTGATGATCCTTCAGCTTTAGGGTCATTAACAGATGAGAGGGTGGCAGGATTGGTGGCAATCTGCTTTTCTGGGAGACTTGCTGCCCTAGCTGGCACGGAAAATGTGCACTGTATGGTAAATCCAGGAGGTTTTCTGTCTCCACAGAGGTGAGGGAGGCTGTATCTGGTGTCACTGACTGGGGACCTGGGTGCTGTGCCAGGAGGCACCAGAGGAGTTTGACAGCTTTCACTGGGCACAGTGGGACTATGATTTTTTATCTGGTTAATCTCTGTTCCTTGAGCCTCCTTCAAGCAAAGTAAGCCCAGGAGTACCTCAGCATTCCACAGGAACAAAGGGCAGGCAATTGCTTATGATTTGCCTAAAGTGAAGCTGGTACAGTTCAGCCTGACCCATGATTTAAAAATCAAATCAGACACTAAATCAAATAAATGAAGCTGTGAGACTTTGTTTTCCTTTGTCATGAATTGCTGCTGTAAAGCATTCCTAGGAGCAAGGAACCCTCCCACTGATCAGTGTTAGCTAGCAGGGGTAAACAAGGATACAGCCCCAGCATTTCACACAATCCTGTGGGGCTGAACTGACACAAACTGGTTTGTTTCACCACTTCAAAAGACAGATGAAGTAGAAAATTAATTATAATATTGACTCCAGATTAGCCAAGTTAAATTAAATGATTTGTTCAATACCAGGCTATTTTTAAAATATACAGTGCATTATTTATGATCGCCACCTGAGCAAAAAGACCTAAATATTTTATGCCATTAAAGAAATGGTTTCTGAGGTACAGCTCTACAGATTAAATGAGTAGGCTAGGTGCACTCCTGGAGATATTTGCTCTACAAAGAACATAGGAATGACCTTAGGAGAGCAGACAGAGGAGCCATCTAGTCTAGTGCCCTGTCTCAGGCAGCGGTCACTCACAGATAGTTGGAGAAGAGTGTAAAAAATGGAAAATGCACAACAGTATTTTCTCAAAACAAATGTTCCTGGTTTCCAGCTATAGATGGAGAAGAGCTTGCACCATCAAATGTAACTTTTTCTAGATGTAATCACATGTCTTGTTCATGTCACTGAAATTAGTGTTATTGCAATAGATTTACACTGCTGAAACAAATATAAGATATAGCTTCTGGCTTCCCACCTGGAGAATGTCATTGAGTCCCTCACTGACTCCAAAAGAAATGAACAGGAAAAGATGATTTTATTGCATTATCCCTCAATAAAGCCAAATGAACACCTTTAACAGGAGTCAGACTACAGTAAAAGCCAGGAGTGTAGTAGCATGTCAGTGATAAGAATCACACACCAAGATCATGAAGATGAATTACACAGTGCTTTGCTGTTTCTTTGGCTCTGAAGATTTCTCTAGAGAATTTGAAGTTTAGATATAAAATGTTTCTGGCTGATAGAGCTGCTCATTTGGTTGCTATATCTTGGTGATATTTTTCCCTAAACTGATATTTAAATGACGTCTAAGGTTTGTGTCCCACAGTCTTATCATCTCTGACACTCCTTAAGCAGCAGAAAATGAAAGGAGATTACTATCCCTGAGCTGAAGAGACTTGGCTTGACATTACAATTTCCAGGGGTAGCCAGCGTCTCACGATTGTCACCGTAACCATGTGGATCTCATGATCCAAAACTTTGTCTTTGGCACTGATGAGTCAATAGCCCGGTGTTGAGATGTGTCCACGAGGACGCAATAAAAATTTGTGTTCTCAGCAGTCCCTGTGTGGCCTTCTTCTCAGTTCCCCAGTGTTTGGGTTCCTGACCCATGTCTCTAAAATCCTGACCACACACTGCAAAGGCTGCAGTCTTCCCTCCCACTTTCAAGGATACTCTGTAGCCACCAAAACAGCCACAAGTTTCCCATGAGAATCCGAGCGTGGCAGAACTGGGGCTCATCTGTCTCCCTCTGGCAAAACATGAGCGGAGGAGGAAGCTTAGCTGGATTGTGAGCCACAGTTTTTATCACAGTTCTTTACAATATTTGGCATTTCTCCTCATGTCCCCACTCCAGGAGGCAAGTGGCTACATGCAGACCTCAACTTAGAGCAATCAAGCAGGTGAACAAAAAGTCCCTTGAAATGAATGCGTTGCAAAGATCAAGTCCAGAAAGCTAATGATAAATTTTAAATTTCCTGTTTGAAAATATACGTGGCTTTGCAAGTAATATCATAGTTTTGTTTGTGTTTGAGTCTGATTGATGATCTTTAATTACGGAAATTTGGCAAAGCTCAGTTAGCAAAAAAAGTTGAGGATGGTTCTTGTCTATCTATATCTTTGACATGGTATTGACATTCGAGTTTCCTGTTCAGAGCAGAGTTCAATGTACGAGATGTGCAAGCTGGAGCCCTGGTTTGCAGCATATTTTCCTTTGATATGGGAGAACTTCTAAGAGAAAAGTGTCAGAAGTGGGCTTACAGAGGGTTTATGTGCAGCAAGGCAGGGAAAACATCTGCAGTCATACAAGGTAGCTGTGTCATGGAAAGAAGGCAGAATCCTTGAGCATAGCAGAGCTTTACCCCTACCTGTATTTTTCTATTTTCTTAGCTGTTTTCTGGATGAAATCCCAGTCAGATCTCTTCTCTGTGGTGGTGAATCAGTGGGAATGCTCTGTGCATACTCATTAGACTTCAAAATCCTCATGCATAAAGAAGGGCTCACAGTCAGGGCAAGTGACAGTATTCAACCCTCTGCATTCCTATTGAATCTCTTTTATGTCCAGTGCTAAGAATTGCTATACTTGAAGTTGTAGTTTAGTTGTGGGGTTTGAATTTTTTTTTTTTTTTTTTCTTCTTCTCAGCATGTGTTCTCCCACTTGGGAAATACTGGGCTGTTTGGTAGATGTTAAGCAATTAATAAACTGGCATATTTTGCATCCCATTATGTGGAAAGAAGGACAGAGCTCTTCTTGTGTGTGCAGATAAAGGCAGCAACATTTAATTCCCTCTGCACTGCTGAAACATGTCTGGTCCGTGCTAGACTTGCACCGCAGTGCTGCTGCAGGATTGGGGTTTTTTAATGCCACATATATTGGAGTATCTTACTGTGTGCTATTTTAAAGGACTTTTTGTTTCATTATTCAAAGCTGTCAGGAAATTATTTTTACATAATTTATCTTACCCTTTTTTCTTGTATTAGTAATCCTGTATGGCAAGTCAGTTTTGTCATTGGCATGGGACACAAAAGATTTGATTTCATCCTCTGCTGCCAAATATGTGCTATGACTTTGGGTGCTGAGTGTTCGTAAGAACCTTTTGTTGTAAACAGGTCACAGGCAATATGGATTGCTCTAGCACCTTGATTACTGTGCAAAATTTGTGTTTGAAATTTATGTGACATTTATTTAGAGAATTTGGGGGGGAAAAACCCACAACCAAATAACCCTAATCCTGTAGCCATTCATTTAGGGCCACATATCCTTCGCAGAACTCTTTACAGAAGAATTTTCAAGTCTGGACTGAGAGCTCTTACATGGGTCTCAGTGCAGGCATGGACAGATCCTCCTCTGGAATCATCTGCCCAGGATTTCTGCTGCACAGTTTACCAATAATCAGGGAACCATATGCTGTATTTCGTAGTGAAATTGAAACAGCCTTCATTCCCACCAATAAGAGTAGTAGGAATAATTTCATATTTTGCATTTAATTAGGAAAAATGAGTAGAGAGTGTGTCATTTTCTTTTGTATGACAATTAGAAGTGTGCCAAAAAATTCAGTCTGGCATTTATGTGCAGCTATCTTTTGCAATTAGTCATCGTATTTACTGCCAAATAAATGTGGTTTTTAGCAGAATTTCTGTGAAACTGCAATTACAACTAGGGACTGAGTAGATTAATCCCATCTGGATGTTTCATATGGAACTTCTCACAGACACTCTGCATCCCCTCCACATGCTCTATTCATGGCTGACTTACTGAATCCAGTAAAATTGGGAGAAGGAAATTCTCTACTCTCTTCAAATAAAAAAATGAATTAATATAACTTTACCTTATTTAAAAAAAAAAAATCCATTTTCCTATGCCACCTACTATCATAGCAAGTTGAGCAGGCAGAATGGATCATGTTCCTTTGAGAAGTTAGAGTTCAGGACCTAATCCTTCAGATCTTTCACCTTTTGCTAAAAACAGGGTGATTTAGAAGAGAAAGGACTAAAGGATCAGACCATGACACAGAGAACAACTGAAGTATTGCATGAGGTGAGAGGGGTAATAAATCTTGTCAGGATTAACTTCTTGGGGTTTTTTTTTTTTTTGAGACAGTAGGTGCTTCCATAAACTCCTTTAAAACAAGTACGGTCCAGAGGTTTCTTTCTTGAGAACTATTTTGGATTATTTGTTGTCGGAGTTGTTGGGTGATAAATTCAGATGATGCTTTGCGAACACCAAGAATCGTGTTTTGCACTTGTATACAAAGCACAAAACCTTGCCAGATACAAATAACACTGTGCACTGGCGAGGCCTTTGTGCAGCAGGAAAAATGTGTCCCAGGCATATTCATAAACCCCCACACTGCAGCACATACATGAATAAAGGAGCTGATAGCAGGGCTGGACAGAGAACTGAGCACTGCCCCTACTGCTCCCCTGGGCTGCCCCTTGGCATGTTTTTGGTTCATGGTGGTCAGTGCTCTCCCAGGAACAGTTTGGGGCACACAGGGTCTATGACCCTTCCAAAAATGGCCTCTGAAACAGAGAATAAGTTCTGGCCTCCTTTACTGAACCAAATGTAGGTTTTCAGCATTGTTTACTGAGGCACATGTTGGTCCTATGTTTTATAAGAAAAGTTCTCAACTGACTCAAAGAAGAGTTGTTTCAAACTATGGATCATGAAGTCAGCTTGACATATTCTTTATTACTAATAGCAAATCTGTTGATGGAGGTCATCTTTAAGTTCTTTGATAAGTTACTTTTTAAAAGCAAAACATATCTGAAAGAAATATCTTCTGAAATGCTACTGAAATGTTTCACTGAACCTACCCAGTCAGGAGGCCCTGTTCACATCTGCAGGTTGATATTTCTGCAAATATTGCTCTTTTAACATGTCTTAGGGAGTTAAACTGTGCCCATATGATGATTACAGCCATTTGCTGGACCATCTGTCTTTCAGGACTATCAGAAAGTCTAGATGGATGATACTGTAATTTGGAGCAAGGTATTTAATTCCCTTGAATTTACTAATGTCAGACAGTATATAGCTCAGTTCTATTTCTGGTGATGATGATCTAATTGCCTCAGCCAGTCTGTGTCACCTCTTTGGAAGTACAGATTTTTGTGACGGCTGCTCAGTCCTGGGGAGACCTAGAAGGGGTCATGCCTAAATAACCAATCATATGATTGTACAAATGGTATCTTCAAAAGGAAGTGGGTCACGAGTAGGTTCCATTTATTTCCTTCTCATTTGAGCAATGAGCAGGTCCATAGTGCAGGGGGGGCAGTGCCACCCACTCTGCAGCACAAGCTGTGTGGAGACACCCCAGGACAGTCACAGAAAACCTGAGGCTGGAGGTTCTTCTGCAGAAAGGTGGCCCAAACTCACTCCAAGCTGGGCTGAATTGCACTTCCGTCACGTTACTCAGGGCCTCGTGCAGTCCAGCTGTGAAACTCTTCAAGGGTAGGGTTCACAGCTTCTCTAGCCCTTGTTAAAAAGATTTTCCACTCCTGTTATGATGATTTTTTCATGTCTTATCAGAATTTCTCATGTTACAGCTCGTGGCCTTTGCTCTTGGACTTTGTTGTCCATGAGAGGACTACCAAGAAATCTTTCTCTCATTCAAGAAAGGTCCAAAAGCAAAGAAGACTCAGGAGCATGAGAGACACTCCCATTCATTAGCAGTGTTCACTTAAAAGTTGCCTGTGCCTTGATCAGAAGAATCAGACAGCATGCAAGGATGAAGTGTCCCTTACACACACACAGGTATCCTTGCAGTCTTTAATGACCAGGTTGTTTATTCACTGGATCCTCTATCCTATTCATTCTCCAAGCTTGATGACTTCAGAGGTTAAGGAGAGCTTGCCTAGTGAAGTTTTCTTTGAGATTGGTTGCAGGAGGTGAGACTGACACAGTGGATTTGGGATCAGTCATCTCAGATTAGAGGTAAATTTGGACATTCATCTGTCTTACCTTAATTATACATTTGTAAAACAAGGATAATAATTCTTGCTTCCTTAAAAACTGTTGTTGGGAGGAACGATTCCATAAGAGACTGCAAGTCTCAGGAGAGGTGGTGTCCAGGCAGGCTGTGACAGAGTGGTGACAGAGCCATGCCCAGTCCTTGCAGGCAGGAATGGGAGCTTGAAGCAGCGCTGAAGGGCTGAGCTTTGTCCTGGAGGATGCTGCAGAGGATGTGCAGATCCACCACCTGAACAATGGGAAAGCCCAGACTTCACAAAGTACTCAGACCTCATCTGAGGGTGAAGAAATGCTAATGGAAAACTTTCAAGGGAGTTAACAACCTTTAAATTTAATGTGATTTGAGTGGTGAGTTATGAAAAGATGAGATTTACAAATAGAATAAAAATATCGAGGAAATAGTGGCATGGAGCATGCCCACAGTGTGAAACAAATTTTGTGAAATAGAAGATACAGTTTTAGGCAAGGATATGCTAAACCCAGGCCATGGTAGTATATCCAAATGCTTACAGCCTCAACAGACAGTGTAAGTCTTGGTTTTTTCTAATTCCTGAGACCTGACTTTGCAACCTGGGTTGTTTACTATGTTTTCTTTTAAGCAGTTAACAGTGTTAGTATTAAAGCATCCAAACCTGGGCAAGCATTCTTGCAGGCCAAATATCTTAGCACTCATCTGTAACAAACCTGCTGCACAATCAGATTACTCGTGTGGTGCTTTGGAGAATCAGCTGGTAATGAGTATTTTGCTGGGCATGTGGAGATGTGTGATTTGTGGTGAAGGGCAGACCAGCCATGGATCTGAGCAGATGGTGGTCATTACTTGTGCCAACCTGTGACTGCATTTAATTACTACAGAAGTGCTGAGGCAGATTATTTCACTGGGCTCATCACATATATCTTCCTAGCAAATTGAGTAAGTATTCAAAGGAAGCATTGCATTTAAGGATCAGAACTGAAACAGACTCAGTGCTATATGACACAGTATCTAATATTCAGAAATTCCTGTTCTCATATACATTTGCAGATAGTTCTGCCACTTGAGAGCAACAGAATATCTTCTTCTCAATGTGCAGTGACTACTTAATGCAATTTAATTTGATGCAAAGCAATTTGATTTTTCCTTGAGTTCACGAAGCAAAAGAGTAAACTGGCTGCTCATAATAAATATGTCTGCACACCTTAAAACACAAATGCTGTTTGCCATTTTGAACCCCATTATATGGAATTATCTGTAATGCAATATGATTTCATCTTGGGAGCCTCACTGTTTTATGTTTATATGCTCTCACAAAGTCATATTTTCAGTTTTTATGGGTTATTTTATTATTGTTTTGCTAATGACACTTAAACCTCTTTGTTTCTCCCTCATAATGCATCTTCAGTGACAGATAGTGTGGTCTCTTGGCTGTGAGTTTGTGCTTGTGGAATAATTTTTTGCAATTAAGCACGTTACTGATTAAACTGTTCCTTCTGTTCCATGATTCATGTCACCAGACAGTGCACAGGAAGCAAAAAAACAGCTGCAAAGAGAACATAGTGTAGAAAATTAGGGTCGTGTTGGATTCTTCCTCATCAACCCCAGCTCTCACAGACAACTCTCAGCCTTAACAGCATCTTGTAGCCAGCAGCCCGTGGTGAAATGCTCCAGGAGAGAACCACATACCACCTGCAGAATCAGCACATAAAGTGGGTGCTGCTGGAAGCAGTACTGACATTTCCTATGTGCTTGGAGGTATGGACTGGAAAAGGGGCAAAAAGTGACAGGCTTAGCAGTCTCTGACACTGCATGGGAATATCCTGCCTCATATGGCTGGGGAATGGGCTTGCACAAACAGCTCTGCCTGGGATTTAGGGACTGCTTTGTACTTGGAGAAAGTACAGTCATCTTTCCTGGAAGTGTTCAAAAAATGAGTACATGTGATGCTTCCCCACATGGTTTAGTGGGCACGGTGGTGTTTGGTCGAAGGTTGGACTTGATGATCTCAAAGATCTTTTCCAGCCTTGATGATTCTATGATTCTGAAGCCCTTTCTAGTTATTTCAGAGGTTCATCTGTCTGCCTTTATTCAAGGTCCCATGCTGTCTGTATTGTGTCCTGTAGCTTGGATTTCCACGGTAGCACGTAATTTTAATATCAAGGGAATTATGCTGAAAACATCTGGAAGCGTTTGTACCTTTATGAATGTAAAAAAAAAAAAAAACTACGGTGAAAATAAAGTCATTTCTTTAGTAATAAAATCTAATTTTATTATGCTTGTGGCCATATGGCTGATTTTCCTGCCCACAGTTGCTGGATCATTTCCTCAAGCTGGCTCCCTACCCTAGGCCAGGCTGCAGGAAGGCATGTTCTCCTGCTGAGGAGGAGCTAGAGGCAGCACAAAGTCCTGCAATTAATTCTTTGAAGCTTTGCATGCAACTGACCTCCACTTAAGCGTTTTGTACTATATAAATATTTCAAGTGAGCCATGAATCAAGATTAATGTGTTAGGTGACTACCGAATCATTAGCAGTGCAGGATGTAATAAAGTTGATGCTGGGGTTTTATTAAACAGGGCGTGTTGGTCATTAAGGCAAAGTAATGGTGGTGTGTAAATGTGAGAGCAAAACCAGATTTCCTCTGGGTGTCCCATCTTAAACAGGAATTAATGGCAGGAATGGTGAAGTAGCAAGGCAGGAAGTCAGGCATGGTTAAAATTGCTGTAGTGACTGAATTCTGATTAACAGATTTTCTGCATCTCTTCTCACAAGGAAGATGATGCCAAACCTTATTTTCTCTTAGGCCTCAAACCCGTAATTTGGTTAATGCTAGGAGAGCTGATTCGTCAGAGTCAAAACCAGACACTGAAAAGAACACAGAGCTGGGGAGCAAGGCAAAACTCAGGGTTTGCAGCACGTACACAAATGTCTAGTCTTCTTTTTTTGGTGGTAACAGAATAAGAACAGTCAACAAAACATTTATAATTCATTATCAAAATAGACTTTTAGAGAACAAATAGGAAAAAAACCAGAATCTACTAATTCTTTTTGTGCTTGGAATTTCCCTAGTTTAATCATCATCCACTTAATTTATTCCTTTTGTTTGTGCCCCCACATAGTCTGAGTTTGTGCTGTGAACTAGATTTAAAAAAAAAAAAAAAAAAAAAGGCCACACTTGCAAAGAATTACTTGGCTAAGAGCTGAAAAGTTCACTATGATGGAGCTGTTCATTATTTTCCTTTGTGGCATTCCTGTGAGTTCCAAGGATGAGAACATCAGCCTGTTTAAGGAATGGAGCCAGGATTTGTATTCAAGCAGGAATTCCTGCCCTTGCCCCCATGTCCTGGCTGGGAGGGCTGGCACTGCACTGCTGTCCCATCTCTTGGGGACTGGGGTTGGTCACCCAGAGACCAGGGAGATGGAATGACCTTCACCAACATACCTTATCTCTGCTGTCAGCAGCTTCCTCCCCCTTTCTCCAGCTGAAACTCAAGCTTTCTGTGACTTTTAGGCCATCACTATTGATTTCATAACTGTTTTGAGTTCCTGATGACTTTTTTTTTTTTTTTTAACTTTTTGCAAGTTAATCGCTTGAGATATGTGTTGATTGTCCTGCTTATTTCCACTGTAGTCTTGTTCAGTCTTGTTTGTTTGTACCTCAAATAGCAACTTTACCACTCCTACTCTCATGTTTTCTGATGAAAAATACTGCTTTTAACATCTTTAGAGTTAATTCATCACTGGCTTTTCTTACCCCTTTATAAAAATATATTTCAGAAATCCATTCAAATGATGGATCTGACACACCCATGGCTGCAGTGATTCTCTCGCCAGAATGGGAGCTTTCTTTCTTTGATAATTTTTTTCCTTTTTCATTTAAAAACAAATTCTGAAATTTTAAGACTTTTATCTTCTACTCACTAGGGGAAGCATTTTTTGTTCATCAGTTTCTCACCCCCAGCATTCTTCTTGAAATATCATCCACCCTCTTCTTCAGACTGTTTCCTTCTTTGCAGTCTGGAGCCTTTATAAATATACTAATTTCAGTTGAAATGCCAACATAACATTTTCCATTACCTAAATTTTGCAAACCAGAATTATATAGCTTTTTTGAAAAAAAAACACAGAAACAAGAAAACCATGATGACTTTAGAAACTGATAGAGGGGATAAAAGTGCTTTACTGAAGAATTTATGCAAAAGTGTGTTTTAGCTAATGGTTTTGCCCTGTATTTTGTAATACATTGTCCTTACCTGAAGTTTACATGTTTTTTGCATTGCTTATTTTTGTGAGCAGTAACTAACTTGTGATTTAAATGATCAATTTATAACTCTCTGAGGTTTCTACCTTATTTCATGATGATTTATTCTTGTGTAGAATTTACTTTTACTGCAAGTGACATTTCAAGAGCATATTTGCAGTCTCTGGAGTCCTTGAACTATTTCCAAGCAGTGAGCCTGCTGAGGTTTAAGCCAGTTTGGAAATCTGTCTGTTGGGTTGATGGATTATAGTCCATGTAGTGAGCACTCAGCCTCCACAAGGTTCATGGCATCTTCACCTTTAAGTATTTAATTTATGTAGAAATGCCAATAAATTATTTAGAAGGACACGCTTGCTGATATCAGCAGTTCTGGAGCAACTAAAAATGGTATGACTTTGAAAATCATTGGAAATGTTGGCAGATCTTCAACAATTCTTTATAGGTTCCAGGTATTAAATATTTTAGAAGAAAAAAAAAAAAGCTGTTTTTTATTCTTTTCCCAAAGATTTTCTTGTCATCTGCTAGGGAATGTGTCAGAATTCTCTTGGAGTAAAGTTCACATTGATTCTGGAAAAGCACGCATCCCAGAAACATGTGAGAGGAGAAAGAACGTTCAATAAAATAGGAATATAAAAGAGCTTCTTCCTTACTTCCTGACTCATTAAGGATTTGTCCTGAGTTTGCAGAAACCTCACATCTCTACCAAAAACTTCATATGGGTACATTTATAGGAGTCAGGCAAGAATCCAGGTTAGCACAACATGCAGAGCAGTTGATGATGTACAAAAATGTGCCCTGAAAGCCCAGGTAATCCTGCTGGAGAATTGCAAATGTGGACTCTTCAGGTTAAATACCTAAATCTGTCTGAAGGTGTCTATCGAAACAGCAGTGTTTTTGCAAGAGCTGAACACCTAAGTTCTTTATTAAATCAACAGGAATTTGAAAATCACCTTGTGGACGCAGTCTGATAAAATTAACATTTATTAACGTACTGACTTCAGAAGAGAGAGCAAAACCCATTTGTGCCCCCTCTGCACGTGGGGTTTGTAAGATGCCACCAGTCAGAGGACCATTTGCAACTCTCTCTTTTCCCCAAAACTTCTTCTCTGCCCCCCACACCAAAGTGTCCCCGAAAGCAGAAGAAACAAGCAAAGAAAATATAGAAAGTGAAGATGTAGCCTGGATAATTTTTATTTGATTGCAAATGCAAATTCTCATTGCACTGCTGTGTTAGATTAACAAAAGGCAGGTGCTACTGGGCTGCTTCCCCATTGAGTGGCTGCTCAGAACCAGGGCTTCTGCCTCCTGTCTCACTCTAAAGGTCAGGACATTACTTGGCCACCTATTCCAAAAAGAAACATGAGGTGTAGAAGGTGATTGTCCTTTTACTATTCTATTTAATATTTATAGCAAATAAGCAGTCACTGAAAACGGGACTTAAATTTTAACTTCACGCACAAATGAGAAAACAAGTGGTACTGAGATAATATTTTACAGGAATATGACACAGTATATTGATTTTCTTTAATGCTGAAATTCACAGGAGCAGTGATGCACATTTGTCTTTAGCTGGGATCTGTTTATCTAAAACTTTAATGGCTAATTTTTTTTTTTATTTTTTTTTTTTTCTTGCAAAGCTAATTGAATTTTGCAGACAGGATTAGATCTTTAAACTCTGAGGCATTGATGGGAATGATTATGGAAGACCAAGCTAAAGCAATTGCCTGTTATTCACAGTGACAGCCCAACAAGCTCCTTTCCCAAGCAGCTGTTAATTTAGTGTGGATCTGGCTTTGGAGCTCCCAGAAATTTGGAAAGCTCGTGGGTTCTCACCTGAAAGAGTAACTGTGGGACACAGAGCCCAGTTTTTGTGTGTGGACACACCCTGCTAGGGAGGGAACAATGGGACGTCGTGCCACCTGCTTGTGCTGTGCCGGTTCTACCAACTTCTGCATCCCTGTGTTAACTCATTGCCTGTTTCAAAGGAGATATCCATCACACGTGTACAAGGATCTTATTTTAACCAGTAAACACATGGTGAGCGTAGTTGCTTTTTGCTGTGGCCAGAATCCTGAGTTTTGAGGTGTGAATCTGCTGCAGGGCATTGCCTTCAGGCAGGATGAGGCAGGAAAAGACAGAGCTTCCTGAAATAGATCCCAATTCACATGAATTTGGTTTGCATTCACGAATTAACTCTTTGACATTGTGGAAATATGTAGAGGTAGAGGAAGACTCCAAAAGCCCTTTCTTATGCACAGAGTTGGTACAATCACCTCAAAAACTTCAGAGACTGTCGTGGGTTTTGTCTGCTGGCTGTGTCAGAGGTGCATTAATGACGCTAAAACGTTTCAGGTTGTCAGCAGTGACTTGCTTAACAGGGGCTTTAGGGTCAACATTGCCTCTTCTAATTAAGCCCTTCACAAGTAATGTCAGGACAATTTCTAACACAGGGAGGTCATAGTTATGATGAAAACATTTACTGTCCACTGCCAAAACTGAAGAGAATTTAAAAATCTGGTTATTAAACAGAGTGATAGCCACTAGTGGTAAATTCTATTTTATTTGTGGTGGGTATATATCTAATGCCTGCATCTCACTCTCTCGAGGCAATGCCAACCCAAACATCACCATCTTCTTTGGAAGCTGCAGCAAATCCTGGTGATTTATCCAGTCATCCCATTACCTCACTGGGAAGCTAGCAAAATTTAGAGGAATCTGTAAATGAATGGTCTGAGGAGGAATAATTTCTAAGAAAGGACTAAAGAAGTGGTATTAGTATAGGAAATATCCTTTTTGAATAGTTATGTTTCTGTTGTGATCATTTGTGGTCAGTTATGGTCATTACATTTTGTTCCCACATATGCTTCTTGGCTGCTGCGGGAATACTTTCACTTTTGTATTTATTTTCAACCATTTTTGAAATTATTTGATGTGTGCTGGGCTTTCCCTTTTAGCTCTCTCTGGAAACATTCCTCAAAGACAAATAGTTCTGTCTCAGGCACTGTATCTCTGATAGCTGCCTTGATGGGGAAGGAACCATCTGTCTGAGAGCAGCTGGCATTCAAGTAGGGGCAAAGATAATTTACAGCTACAAACCAAAATAAAACTAATGGCTGTATCCTACAATGTATTACAGCATCGTCCAGAAGAGCCTTGTTAGTCAAACTGAATGAGCTACTTCTTGAAATGCTTAATCCTCTCTGAGCACTCCCAATCTAAACAGCAGCAACAGCAGCAATCTAAACAGCAGTGCCTCCTGTAATTTCACAAAGAAATTTGATAGAATATGTTATTCTCCCTGAATAACCTATAAGAAGGGTGTAGGTATGTGAAACCACAGTTATATAAATGGTTCTGAAACAAGTAAAATTCACTATGAAAAGCAATTAAAAGGGCAGCAAGGATGAAGATGGAAGGACAAGATCTCTTTCCAGTTTAGTTTTTAATCACTATCAAGTCCATTGGAGAAGCGAAAACACAGTATGAGCAATTGATATAGAAGTATTTTTTTCCAAATATGTTAATGTCTTTATTATAAAGTAGCACCTGCTGCTGCATTGGAAGTTATTAGACTGTGTGTGCATGAAGCAATACCCTTCAAAGAATTTAGATGAATGACCCATAATAAATCATATATCACAAGCGCACACAGTTAATATCAAGATTAATTATGCAGTGACTTGTAAGTCATTATATCATAGATATAAACGTAGAGGTTTAATTTTGCTCTAAAAACTGATGATTTCTGATATAACTGGTTAACTATTTATAAGCCCCTTTGAGATGCAGGCTAAAGCAAGGCAAGGGAACTGTGACGTTGGTTTGCCTCTGCAATGGAGAGGTTAAATCTACACCATCAATCATATAGAAATTTAACTGGAGTTTTTGTTTTCTGTCCCAGCCTTGTAAATACCTTGTTGTGTTTTGGCTTCTAAAGTTTGTGGTAGCACCCCGTTTGCCTCGTTTTTATACTCCTGATAATCTTCTCCTATAATGGTGTATTGTGGCATCGTTTTTGTCTGATTCACCAGAATTACTGAAAATCTGGAAAACACAGGACGCATTCTGCCATGTTTACGAAGCTTTATGAGTTCTTTAATATATTGTGTCAAATGTAATTTATATTCTTGAGCCATTAGCGTGTTGTGTTAGGTTTGAGAGGCCAGGCTTTGTTAGTGGGGGGCTGCAGGCGTGGTTTCTGTGGGAAGCTGCTGGATGCTTCCCCCATGTCTGGCAGAGCCAATGCCAGGCAGCTCCAGGATGGACCCATCCCTGGCCCCACACCACCCTGTGCTGCCTGCGAGGAGGAGGTAGAGCTCAGGAAGGAGGGAGGGGTGGGGGGAAGGTGGTTTTAAGATTTAAAGGTTTCTTTTATTTATTATCCTGCTCTGATTTTATTGGTAATAAATTCAGTTTATATCCCCAAGCTGAGTCTGTTGTGCCCATGACGGTGTTTGGTGAACGACCTCTCTCTACCCATATCCCAACTCATTAACCCTTTGTTGTATTTTCTCTCCTCTGTCCAGCTGTGGAGGGGAACGATGGAGTGGCTTTGGTGGGTGCCTGGCATCCAGCCAGGGTCAACCCACCAGACATGTGAAACACCACAATATTTGATTTCCTTTCCTAATTAAGGGCCAGATCCACTTTGAGACAGTCACCCAAGAGCTGGGCTCAGAGAGGGCTGGGTGCTGCAGGGAGGTGTTGCAGTACTTTGTGCACAGGGCAGGCATCCCCCTACCAGGGAAAGGTTATTCTTGTTTGGACACCTGTGTTGGATCTTGGGTTTTTCTCTGCAGAGCAGCTGTTTATTTATGTCGGGAAGCCATACACCAAAATGTCTAGGAAGTGCTGGAATACTCATATCTGCGTCCCACTGAAGTACGTGAAACTTGAACACAGCTCTGAAGGGTTACAGAAAAATATCCTATTAAATGCTTTTCATGAGTTCATCTACAGCTGAGCCTGTGGGCATGTGGGGCCAAAGGAAATCACTGCCCTTTCCTGGCAATATTTTCCCAGTAGATGTAGGAGAGCATCCTATGAGAAATGAGAAAGAAAATCCATTGTGCAGGATGGTGCATTAACTGACAACAGCATTTCTTTATTTGTACCAAAAAAAGATTTAGCTAAATAATAAACACAGTTAGTGATTTTAGGAGCAGCCCATGATGTGCAGTGTTAAGTTTGTTTTTGGATGAAGATATGAACAATACTCTGAGGCACATCGTGCAGTTGCTTTATGAAATATTGACTGGCAAGCAAAGCCTAATTACGATACAGGGTGGGTTGTGGGTTTTGGTTGGTGTGGGTTTTTGTGTTTTTGTTGTTGTTTGTTTGTTTGTTTGTTTGTTTTCCTGGAAGTTATTGCCCGGGTTTCTCTTAAATATATATATATATATATATATATATGTGAATTGATATGTGGCTGACACTGGCAGTTTGGAATTGCACACATCATCCCCGTACACCACACACTGTTCCTCTGAGCTCAGAGCTTAACTGGTGCACAAAGGATGATGTGTGCTGTCTGGACTAAGGTAAATGTCATCCCTAATGGACATGGGAAGCATTTTTCCAGAGGCTGATTCCAAGTGTGCTCCCCATTAGCAGGCAGACCAAGCATCCCCACCTCTTGCTGATCCCGTGTCTGCCCGTGGCAGCGTTCTCTGCCAAATCAAGCTCTGTGAAAGATGCTCAGGCAGTTTGCTGTGAGAGAAACAGGATTCTTCTTCCCTCTGCATCAAATGTTGTAATAATTTTAAGTGAAAGCAGCGAGCTGGAACCATGTGTGGTATCCATTCGTGCAGCATACCAGGAGTGAATAAAATACAGGGGGATTACATCTACCTGTGCAGAGCAGCAGATAACAGCCAGCACACCCGGTGGTGTTCTCTAAGCCAGGTTCAAATGCTCCTGTCCTGACCAGGCAGTGGAAACAGCTGATTAGATGTAACCTCCTGCTCCTCTTACTCGGAATTCTGCCCTTCCATCCCCCCTTGCTGGTCACTCCGCAGACGTGCTGCCCCTGGGCACGGATGCAAGACCAGCTGCGGCTCGGGGATGTGTTTTGTTACCTGGCACAGCTTCAGAGAGGGTGCTGCTGGCGAGGGAGAGCTGAGCAGGCAGTGGGAGAGCTCTGGCCTGTACTGCTGAGCAGAAATAAGGGGAGCTGCACCCTTCTCTGTGCCCTACCTGTGTGATAGGCTCAACTTCAAGGCTGCTCCCCTACCTCAAAACTGTTGTGGGAGATTGTGGGTTTTTTGGGTTTTTTTTTTTCTGGATGTGAGGAAAGGAAGAGTTAATTTTCCTAGTTAATTAAATGTTTTTTAAATGATACTCAAGTGGAGAGGTGCTTAGGCACTGGGCATCAATCTTCACAGACGTTTGCCTGCAGGGAAACTGAGGGCAGTCAAGAACCTAAATGACTTTTAACAGCCTAACCCTTCTTTTGATGCAATTGCCAAAATACCTTGCAGAGATGATAGTAAACCCTTCATATTACCCAAAAACTGTTTTGAGAGTGAGGGTGTTTCATCTCCTCATACTGTGGAAGGGACAATTGTAGGCCAAACAGTGGCAGCAAAAGCCACAAAGCAGTGAGGAAGCAGGGAGATGCAGATTTGGGGATCAGCATCGATGCTGAGGGAGATTAATGGGTTGTCCACTACTGGATCAAAAACTGGATCCACACCATGAGCTCCCACACTACATGGTTCACTTCTACCATGAAGTGACCAACTGATAGGGAGAGGGATAAGTTCAAAAAAAGTTTAGTGCAAGTATGAAGTGGTCTGTAAAAGTTAAACTTTTTTCAACCATTTCTCTCATTTGGTCTTTCCACTTTTTTTTTTTTTTTTTTTTTAGGAGGTGTATTTTTTGGTTAAGAAAATTTAATTCTTATCATAAGGCTTAATGCTAGTGAAAATGTAGTTGTGTTATAATTAAGACATGTGTAAGTGTGGATGCTGTAGGATATGAGAGGCTCTTGTGAAGTCCATGCTGAGCATGAATCCAAGCACAGAAGTTTCACAGACCCATCTTTTGAGATTTTCTGAGTTCAGGATTCTTGTTAAAGGATCAGGTTTATATCAAGATGTCTTTCATTCCCATGGGAGATAATGACTTGTCTGGATGGCAAATGTTCTCACTTCCCTTGAAAACTTATAGGACAAATGTTAAGTACCTCCTGTAATTTCACTAAGAAATTTGATAGAAGCCTCCAGCTATTTTTTTCTGTCTGTGCTGGGTGTTTTGTGTTGTTCTAGAGGCTGATGGCAAGGTACAGGCTGCAGCACAGGGGCTCATTAGGGCCTTGGAAGATTGATTGTTTTGCACTCCACGTCTTGAGCCTGCGAAGGGGATGGGCTGTGCAGTGGTGGAACTTGCACTCAGAGCACCTCCTCACGTGGCACTTGCAGCTGGACTTGGCATTGCTGGAATTGTGTCACCAGACCCCAGGGGGGAAAAAAAAATTAGAACTTGGCTTATTCCCTGTAAAGGATTTTTTTTTTTTTAATGTATTTTTTACAGAAACACAACAGAAGCAAACAGCTTCCAACTCTTTGTCCTATTACCCAGGAGAGGTTATTCTCTCTCACAAGAGGGAAGGAAAAATACCAAAATCACTAATAAATGGTGATGAAGCTATTAAACAAAATGGAAATTAAGGAGAAAGTGGGAATGAGATGCTGTTGATGTGAATTTTAAGAGTCCTTCACAAAGGGTTATGTAAGAGAATGAACTAGATTCTGATTATGTTTTTGAATTCATTCCAATAAAATGAGAAAAAAAAAAGAACAATCCTGGATTTGTAGTGCTCTATTAGTTTGCTGTGAGTTTTCCTGTATATAAGATGACATTTTACATTATAAGACAATATTTCAAAAGGCAAAATACTGTGTGCAAAAAATGCAGTGCTGCTTCTTTGCTATTCCAATAACCCAGCTGGGCACTAAGACACTGTCTTAACATACTTCTTATTAAAAAAAAACAGATCATAAAACTTTTTTTTTTTTTTCTTTCTCCTCCATCCTACTACTAAAAAGTAAATGAAAGCATTGCAGTCACTGTCACAAGTCCTAGCTCTAAATTATCTCGCTGGGGTCCCAGGACCGTGTGGCTGCACTGACTGCCCCTGGCCCTCTCCCAGCTCTAAGACAGGTCCCTGCTCCAAACACAGCTCAGCTCCAGGTGCCCTGGTGAGCTTTGGGAGGCACAGGGCAGAGACATGACCCAAACAGCCACCACACTGCCAGGAGCACAAATGGGGATGGTGTGACCTTTCAGATTTAGAATATGGTTTGTGTTGGGAGGGATCTTAAAGATCATCTTGTTCCAAACCGCTTTCCATGGGCAGGGACACGTTCCCCTAGACCAAGAGCCCCATCCAGCCTGGTCTTGAGCACCTCCAGGGACTCGGAGTACACAACATCTAAGGGCCTTTTCATTCCCTGTGAACACAAAGAAGCCCTGGCAAAAAAAGAAAGAAAATTGGGAAGAAAAAATAAAAAGAAGCCACTGGCTTTTACTTCAATTCTTCTGATTCTTTTGAACTTCTGATCAGACATATTTTAATTAATTATTCACTAGTCGTTATCCCTGACCATATGGAGAAGGGATTAGGTGAGGTGATGAAAATTCTGCTGTTTTCCACTGCTGCCTGTCCCACCTGACAGGGAGGAGGCTGCAGCTATTGACTTGTGAGCTGTTCCTTCAGAGAAGCCACAGCCCAGCTCCACTCAGCATATGGAAGGACATTTTATGTCACACTTCAAAGGAGATAAAAAATAATGAGTGAAAAAGAAATGACTTCTCACACAAAGCCAAGTGTGTGTAAAGGCTTTCATGCTTTCCCATGACGAGACATGGAGGAAAAAAGTTGTGCCTTTGTAGATCTGTAAATCTATATACCTATATATATACACATATCTACTTCAGTGCTGTAGCAATACAAAGCACTGAATGCATCTGTGCAAGCCAAGTCGGTTTTGGTTGGGTTTCTTTGATCCTCACTCCCTCATCCCCCTTGTCCAAATTAATGTAATAAAAATGATTGCAATTTTTCTAGTACCATGGCTCGTTTCCTTTATTATGTTCAATTTTTAGGTGAGATGGTGGCTCTAACCTTGTGTTTTATCTTGGCAACCAAGAGTACCATCGATAGATCAAACCAACTGTAAGAGCAGGGAATAAATGGTCCATAGCAATCTCACCAGACATAAAAACTGCAGTTATGTATAGTCATATAGTCTTGCTGTTATTTACCAAAAGATGAAGAATTTCTGGAAGTAGAGGTAGAAAATCCCATGGTACTGCGAAGATACAGGCAGGGAAATGTGGGGAAATCTGGTACTCCAAGTGAGGGACACTCCAGGAGTGAAAAATGCCAAGAGCAAAACAACCATGACCTCTGTTCCTCATTTGGCAGTGAATGAAGATCAAATAACTGAGATTCTTGACGCTGACCATTATCTGCTCTCTACAGAGGGAAGTTTCGGTGGTGGAAAGCTGAACACACAGTGTTGAATACACAGGGGGAACAAAGCAGGTGTTTATGCCAATGCCACGGAAGGAAAATAATGCAACTGATTTATCCTAAGCAGCTCATAGAATCTGTCTGCTCCTTCACTGTGCTGTGGTATCTTTTGGCAGCCAGCACAGGAGCACAGATCAGTTGTGTCATGTTCTCTCTTCATTCCTTTGACACAGAACACACCATGCAAAGTCTTGCAGTCCTCAGTGCCACCTTTCAATCCCTGAGCTCGGTGACAGCAAATGTCACTTGAGAAAAGCACAAGGGCCATGATGGGTGATAATTTTGGGAAACACGGTGTGGGGCTGTGTCACTTCAAAGACACATTCTGATTGTGGCTTTGAGAGGGAATGTCACTGTCCTGCTCTGTGTCCTCTCCTTGTTGAGAGGATACTCTGTGTGTAGTTGTGAGGGGGAGAGGAGTCCACAGTTTGTAAGTCTGGATGGGGAGTGGAGAACCTGCGGCAGCACCATGAAGTTACAGGAACTATTTTGGATCTCTTGAAAAAATAGGATTTCAGCTGATGTTTGCTCTTCTGCCAGTTAAAATTAGTGGAAACCTGAAAACTGCTTCAGATCTAGGCAGAAGCCATGAGTCCAGTGAAGCTTCACACCTTCAGCTGCAGCAGAGCCAACATCAGGTCTTGCTGGATGGGAAGTCTGGAGCTCAGAAGCCAAACCCAGCTTTTTCTGAGATTACAGAAGTGTGTGCAAGAGGAGGTAGAGGGGTCACAGTCTGGTGGATGTGAGGAGAGCTGACAAATGCGTTTCCTAACCAAAATGACTTTATATTGCATTACAGAAAATGTTGTGCTTTGTAGGTTGGTAGGAGAGAGGGTCCTGCTTTTAATTATGATTCACCATTATTTTTCACTGACAATAGTCTTTTTGTAATCAAAGGAGGTAAAAATGAAATGTATGTTGCTGATTTTTTTGTGTGTGTGCACCAATGAGCAATACAATCATAATGTAGTTTTAGATTAAATTCTTTAGTTCCTTTTGTTAATTTGAGTTTGATGGCTTTCCCTGGTGCCAGAGCATAATTTAGAACAGAAAAAAAATCCCTTAAATTGATTTTTAAAATGCTCTCACATACACTACATTAACCTTTTCATTCCCTTATGGTATGTGTCAAAGAAAAATGATCCCTTTAACTCTGCTTATTGAAGAGATACATCTGTGAAGTGTATTAATTGGTAGAGTTCCCATTCTGCTCTGAATAGATTTTTTACATGGTAAATGCATTCCTGGCTGTGCCAATGCTCATCTATCTTTAAAAATGCCAATATTCCAGCCCGTGTCATTTACTGTCTCACTGCTCCATGTCTGATCACTTCTGAACTCTTTTATTAGTTGTGGAGGGGTTTTATCTCTTAACTTAGATCAGGTGAAGACAGGCACCAAGGCAGAGGTCCTCAGGAGTATTCTTGTGCCTGAATGCTGGTGAAGTCACAGGGAGTTCAGCTCTGAGGGCTCTGGCACGTGCGTGGTGCAATGTGCTGTTTGCAGCCCCGCATCAGAAGGCTCAGGCTTGAGGTCTGTCCTGAAAGGTTCATTGCAGCATCATAAGGTCAGGATGTCTTTAAGTCTTACAAAATGAATGATTTGGACAGGGAGATGAAGATAGAGAACCTCAGCAACGTGTGTTTAGATCACAAATTGATCTGAAGGTGTGCTGATCTCTGTAGGGAAATGTGGCTGTCACTGTGAAACACAAAGAAATCACACGAAGACAAGAGATTTCTGCAGAGGTTCTTCTGATCCAGCTTCCAGCTGAAAGGGCGGAGAGAAGAGACCTCTTTGTTTATTCTTTTACTTTTATACATTTGTGGGTCTAGCAGAAGATTGGCTTTTTGGGGTTTCCACCCCTCAGCCTCAGTGGCCAGACGAATTGTCAGTTACAATTGTTTTCAGGTTAGAAATATGCAAACAAAGGACAAAGAATGAAAAACAAAGGATTTGTTTATATTACTTCTGTGGGAAAGGTAGAAAAACTGCTCTAATATTCTACAGTAACTAAAAGATCTGACTCTATTTATGAAAATCAAAAGGCTAATAAAGAAACTCAGAAAACCCAGGGTAACATGTGGCCACGGCTCTGCTTGCTGTGTTTGATAAATCCCTCAATTTCAGAACCCAAATCCTGTCTCTTGTGAGAATAACAGGTTGGTGAGGTGTGGAGAGGAAACTTCTTTCTCGGACATTTTTCCTTACCATCTCTGTGGCATTTTTCCATGGGACACAATGAACCTGTCACAAATAAGTCATTCAGTCTGCATGAGTGATTTTCCTCTTTTCAAATCCTACAGCATGTTTATTTCAATATAATATCCCTGCATTTTTGAATAAACCACCTGCCTGACTCAGGAGAAGAGGTATTTTTGTCAGTGCTCCTGAGATGATAACATGACTTGTTCAAGAAGATTAGAAATTGTCATGATAATGCACTGGTTTTACTGCCAGTGGCCCTGGTGGCTGTGACCCTCGTAAAATGATAGAAGATCATCAAGAGGAAACAAAATTGCAATTTGTGTCTCAAATAGTTTTGCTTCTTTTTGTTTAACTTCTGTTTTGAGTGGGAATGTGGATGTTTCCATTCTATTCTGTAATTTACTTACTGAATCTCAGAATTGTGTTGAATTAAGGATAAATCCTTCAAATGAAAAATGAGCAACAAAAGTGTTCTTTCTATGCAAGGAGTCACGTTGCTGTGGTGTTGTGCCACAATTAACACAACTCAGTATGAGAAATCTGGCATCTTGCTTTCCCGAGGAAAAATGACTTAATGTTTGTTGGTTGTGTTTCCTGTCAACCAGAAAGTTTTGAAAATTAAAATAAACGGCTTTGCAAAGCCTTGTAGCGTGCTGTGAGAACCCTAGCAAAAACACAAATCAATTAAAACAGACCAAGCGTAAGACTTGGAGACCTTGGAGCTGCTTTTCCTGACAGCAGCATCGATGCTGAGCCAGCTGCTGGCATTTCATGCCAAGAGCCCGAGCACCCTTCAGAGAGCAGTAACTCTTCAAACCACAGTTGTCCTAAGATAGTGCTGGACAATGGCTGGGGGAAATGAAAGCTTTTTTTTTAAAAAAAAAAGACAAAACAAAACAAAACTTCATGAACATCAGACCAGGATATCCTTGAAGAGGTTTCTGGTTCAAGAATATCTGAGAAATGCCTGAGCAAATCCCTTTGGGAGAAGTGAGATGTCTCCCAGCTACTTTGAGGACAGTTCACAGCCTGTGGACTCTGCCTCCTGCCTCAGCATCCAAGTGATGCCCATGGCTGTCAGCACGGGTTGCTGCTAGCCAGAGAGAAATAGTCAGCATTATAAAATACAGAAAAAACATCTCTTCTTTGGCTGTTGTGTCCCTTTCTCTTTACTTCTGTGTGGCCTCAAGCAAACAATTTACATTAAGTGTGAGAATAACACAGCTGGGGTGGGGGGAGTTGGTGACTAATGCTGAGGTTTTGGGATGCTGGTGGAGTTTAGGGCTGCATTTCTGTGATGAAGTCACCTGGAGGGAGGGATGGAGGGGACCAAGCACAGGTGATCACTGGTGTGCACACTGTCAGTGTGCCCCCAGGCGTGGTTTTGGCCCGTTAGAGCAGGACTGTCACAGGAATGCTGCAGAAAAGGTTGGTGCACAGAGCGGGCCAGGGACTGTTTTGCTAAAGGGGTTGCGGTAGGGTTGTGCTGCACTCCAGTATGGGAGGGTTTGGCTCTTGGGCGAGGGGAGCGTCACCTCGGGACAGGAGAACAGATTCTGGGTGGCTTTATTTACTGGTTTGTATTTGCTTGTGAAACCAGGAATGAAATTTTTGAAACCAGGAATGAAATTTTCAGGGGATGAGATGAAGGGGACCGAGACTAAGCAAATACTCTGGGCTGTACAGGCTGGGCAGAAAGCCACTTAGCTGGGAGAGAAGAGCCTCCATACTGGGTCCTACTCTCACAGCTTCTAAAGTCTTTTCATCTAAAAGAATTGTGTAAAATTTAGACCCACGCTTACATGTTCTTTTTCCATTGTTTGACTCAGTTAAATTTTGTATCAGAGAAGAATATTCTTTCCATAATTTTATTTAAAATCTTAGCTAAATAACTGCAAAATTAGAGCCCTACATAGCATAAAAGACTTGATCTTAGAAACAACAGAAAATCAAAGGTAAAATTATCCCTTTAAGGTAAAATTATAATTTTCATATAAATATTAGTATAATGATTAATTATGCAATTGCATTGTCTTTGAAACATCTGTGCATGAAACAATTTGTCTTTTTCAAAACTGTAAATGACTTTTGCTTGGAAATAAGTTGTTTAAAATCCATCTTCTTCCCTCTCCCTGCTCTACATATGCTCTACTTCTCAGTGTCTCTGCAGCACACTGACCACAAACCTTGGCTCTCTTCATCACTCTTCCTCACGTTGCTCCCAAGCAAATTGTTTAGGAATTAAACTTTCTTTGCCTCATGTTTTCCTTCCTGTACCATCTAGAAGCAAATTATTTGTAAACTAAATTATAAAAAAGGAATTTATAAAATGTAACATTGAACAATTTTTTTAATGCTGTCTTTCTGCTTAGAGGGATTGAACACCTCACTATTTCCCTTATCACAAATTCTTTCTTGGTGTTCACAGTGATCAACTGAATTTTTTTTTTTTTTTAAACTGAAATACAGTTTCACTAAGAATTGCAGTTGCCTTTTTACAAATGTAAGCAGAATGCCGTTTTGTTAGAATTAGAGGAGACAAAAAAGCTGAGAGATTGTTTTGCCAGGCTCTCAAATCTTTCAGGAAAGCTTCTTTTCCTGTTTCTTGAAATCATAATTCTTCAAGAAGCAGAGTAGGGAGACGCTGTCCTGGCATGCCTTGGCTTCAGCACTCTTTGCAGATGCTTTCTGCATGGTATGAACTGTCTCAGGCCTTGTGTGTGTTGTGGCTTGGTTTGGAGGAAGTCAGGCTGTCAGAGCATTGTAGTGGGAAAACTGGAGCTGGGCAAGTGCTGTGGCATAGAGGAGTCCTGGGATCAGTGATATAATCTGTGGCATTTGGGCTTTTCATGGATTTGGTGAATGCACAGACTCCTCTGGAATAAAATCCTGAGCATCAAACCAAGTTTTACTGGTGCCATGGCAGATATTTCACTCCAGGAGATGATTTACTCCCATTTTAGCAGGTGAATGTGTGTGCTTATATCAAACACTGAAATAAAATCAAAGAAATGCCATTGGTTTTATGGTCTCTGTCAGTATTGGGAATGGATCTTTAATTATTACTTGAATTACAGTAGCAGCTAAGGGCCCCTGAGAGGATTCACAGTCCCACCGTGCCAGGTGCTATAAAAACATCTGGGTTACAGCACCAGAATGAACCAAACTAATGGCGGGGAAGTGAAGGAGATTAATAAAATGACATTAAATCAAGGCCAGCACAGTTCTTGGCTAAAAGTATCTGTAGTCACATATGTCCTGTGCCATACACAGGGGCAGTATTGCCATCTCCTCTCTCCTGGCTGTGGTCAGAACATGACGGTGCCTTTGGCTGGAACCACTCGCAGTGCAACAGGTCCAGATGGTGTTTGCAGCTTGAATTTTGTCACCTTGAGAACAAGCTTCTGGCAGGATTTCAGAGTCCACGTTCCAAGGTTCTAGTTTATTTTGAAAGTTCCTTGGAGTCGCTCTGTCCCTGAGCACTAGGAACAATTTGGGAATGTTTCAAATGGCAGTGGTGCATATTTACATGTGTTGTGAGGGTGTAGGAGGGTGCTGCAGTGTGATTACTCTACTTGGGTACAAAAGTCATGTGAAATGCCAGTTCAAAACACAGAGAAGCTAAATTAATCTTTTAGTACTGCAGGGTCTGGAGGTGATCCAAAACCATTTCATCATAATGCCTATAAAAATGATGGAAAGTTATTAAATGTCCACTTCTGCAATCCAGAACAGCTAGGAATTCCAGATATTACTGTATTTAAATCTTTTTACGGATTTATTTTTCTTTTGACTTAGCAACAGCACGGGGTTTCATTTGTAGCTGACACAGGCTGGCTTGGCTCCAGTGGAGCCAATGATCTGTGTCAGTCAATGCTAACTGAGGATCTGGTGCCTTCTGCTGTAAACTATGGAAGACTTCTCATCTGTCAAAGCCACACTTAGGTGTCTGGGATGCAGATGGCATTCGTTTTTTCCTGTTGGCTTTGTGATAACAAACATGTAAGACTGAAAGCTCTACCAAAGCAGAAAAGATTTGATTTTTCGGGGAGCTGAGTGTTACGGGTGCAGCCTTTTCCTCACTCTCTTTCAAACACACCATTAGTGCCCAGCCTCTGGACATTTGCCTGTGTGCTCTTTGCAGATGATGGTGGGAGGAGATGGAAGCAAAGAGAATGGCTTCAGGGCATTCATAAAAGAGCCTCCCAGAAACACAGGGCAGGAGAATGTGCTGCGTTTGTGTGCAGGGTAAAAGGTTTGTCTCACAGTGCTGGGGAGTAGGCAGCAAAGATGTTCACTGTCGCTTCAGTCATTGCTCCCTATTAGTAAAAGCATCAACAGAAGATGAAGAAAAACATAACATAGTTGTCTTTCATCACCACAACAGGCAGATGGTTGTATCCCTCTTATTTCTGTTAGGGTTTTGCAGGAAAGCCCACGTACATGCCATGCCTCATTTGTAAAAACAGAGCAAGTTTTTATTTCTCTCACTCTGAAGCGTCACCTTTAGCACCTGAACAACTGAGTTTGCTGTAGCCTCCGCCTCAGGCTCTGTGTCTGTCTGGAAGCTGGTTGTTATTCAGCATCACACTCCAGCTGGAGCACAGCTCAGGGTGGTCTGCAGCAGCAGAGGGGAGGAGAAGGAAAGAAAATAAATAAAATATCCCCAAGCAAAAGTAACTCAGCTTGACTTCAGAGGTGAGAATGATGCAGTTACATACTTATTATTGTTTATCTGTGTTATGATACTTCCTAAATTCTGTAGTGACTGAGGTTTCCTCTGTGCCAAGCAGGGTATCAGAAATGATTCCTGCCCATGAAGAACCTCCATCCTAGGTTTAAGGTGGGGGTGCAGTGGAGGATCCAGGCAGGAGGATTGTGATGAGGCAGTAGTGCAGTATCAATCAGCAGAATAACCAGGAGTCTCAGTGAACCTCCTGCTGTAACCACTGCAATTCATCTAGTTTACTGCCATTATCATCGCAATTAGCGTTTCTTTTTTTTTTTTTTTTTTTTTTTTTTTTTTTTTTTTTTTTTTTTTTTTGGCAACGTCAGGTTAATAATCTAATAACTGTATGGGTTACCCACTCCTCAGCTCATTTGTTGTACCATTCAGCAGGTATAATTTGCTGCAATTTTGTGTTATAAAGAACGAATTAGCAGCAAGATTATTTCTCCACTGAACTTCACCGGGGTTTTTGCCTTGGACAGCAGTGTTCCCGTATCTTTTTATTCTATGCCATGTTCTGGACTCGGTAAGCTGAGTTGTGAGAGACACCACACTCACCCACCTTTCGTTAGGCAGAAGTCTTAATTCAGAACCAGGTGGCATGAGTGAAAGGTATGATACATGATTTTCAATTAACAGTGTTAACAAACTTGCTAGAAGAACTTTTTCTTTCCTATGTTTATAAGTGTAATATTTAAGGTCAAAAATTAGAAATAAATCAAAAAGAAGCAAGAAAAAGAGTTTGCAAGAGTAGCAAGAATGGAAACTACAAAATTACTGCTGTAAATCCCCATCCTGCCACCTCTGAGGTGAACAAAACATCTTGCTTTTTTTTCATACCATTAATTTCTTGGATTTTCTTTAATATTTTGCTTCAGATTTACACCAGTGTAACTGAGTCCAGAGCTCAGTCTCCTTGGCCCAGTGTCACCTGCTTCCGCAAGGAACCTCTAAGTACAGCACCTGTATCTGGAATGTATATATTCCATATAACACACCTGGGATTTATTGCTATTGCCCAAAAGTGGCAGCTTTATGTTGAAAAAGACTAAGAGGCCAACCATGACTATCTCACTGCTGATACTTCGAAGATTTTGATGTCCAGGATGTATAAGTTTTATTAGATAATGCCTATACTTGACAAGTGATGTCTATATTGTCCTTCAGCCGTATAGACACAGTTGTTAAAAAAGAAAAAAGAAGTTGTGCTTGATGAGTTGTTTTAAGAAGCTCTTATATTATTGTAATATGACCACTGTGCTGGCAGGCTTTTGGCAGGTTTCAAATAAACATGCCAGAAATAATTTTGTTGACAGCATCTTGGGTTGGAGCACATCCAGCCTTCATCCATAATGTGTCAACACAGTGATTCTTTCACAGGCAGGAAAATATGTCACTGTAGATCTGTATTTTAGAGTCTTAAAATACTGTAGATATCTAGATCGTGGGCTCCAAAATCAACTTCACAGGTGGCTAGCAAAGTTTTTCAATCACAAATGAAGATGTAAATTATAGCATTTGCAGGTTTTAATATGCAGCATCAATGAAGTGTGCTTATGTAAAAAAACCTGTGGAAACATCTGGTTTACTTTCCAAATCCAAAATCAATTTAGTATTCATGTAATAGGAAGAAGGAGGTGAAAAATGAGCAGCAAAGGAAAAGAAGAAGAAAACCAGGCTGAAGGGCTTTAGCTTGCTTGCAGAAGTCATGAGGATGTTGTGTTTGTGCTTCATGTGAGGCAGAGAGGAGGTGGTTCCTACTGATGAAAGACTTCAATGTTTTCTTTCATGTTCTTTTCGTCAGAGCAGAAACCGTAGGTGCTTGGTTTATTTCCCTCTGTGTCACATGCTCAGATTCCAGCATGATACACAAATGTGGTGTCTTTAGGGTGAACACAAAGGACATCTGCCTGCTGGTGGGTTTGGATCTCCATGTTTATCTCTGCAAGCTGGGTCTTTCAGGAGCAGGCAAATTCCAGCTTTGAGCTCTGTGGCTGGAAACCCTTTGGGCTGCTGCTTCAAGAGCATCATTTATGTGCTTGAATCAGCACCTGCCTAGGGCTGAGTTCAACTCCTTCCTGCCTTCAGTCCCAAGCGCAGAGGCTCCCCTGAGCAGTGTGAGCATCCACAGCACACCTGCTGCTGGGAAAAACCAGTGAAGGGTGCTGCCAAGGGCAAGGGGTGTCACAGGCTGGTGAGCTGTAATCCCCTGGAGCTAAGAGATGGTCACAGTGACACAGCAACATCCCTCTGGAATTAACAGAAACACAGACAAGAATAAACTGAGGTGGCAGTGCTGTCATGAATATGGTGCGGTGTGTCTGCAGATTTGCTGTAAGTGGTTCTATCAAAAGAGACTTCAAATGACTGAGAACAAAAGAGCAGCTTTCCAAACCTGTGCTGAATAAAGCTGTTTGTCTTTCTTTGAAAAGTCCTTTATCTCTCCCTGCTTTTTACTAGGGGAAATTTCCTGATGGAATTTTGAGAAGAAAGTGAAAATGTTCTTTTCTACTTCCTTTCAGAGTATTAAAACCCAATATTTTGCTTATGAGTAGTTTTCCTCCTCTTCATTCATACACTAGAAGTTCACTGTCTTTTTTTTTTTTTTTTTTTTTTCCCTCAAATATTGATTGAATATTGAGAATTAATGTGATTGACTTGTTAAAGGATTCAGTGCAAGTACAGCTGTTCTGAACCCTCTAGTATGCACGTGCATTTCTATCACACTGGCACTCATGGATGGGGAAATCACACTTAATGCAAGGTGTTATTAAGCTCCTGAGCTACACCTGGCTTTGTAGATGTTATTCAAGTCCATGAGCTAATTTTTCCTTCAATTTTAAAACTTCTGACCATTTGTGGTGAGAGTGCTGTTAGGTTATTTCCAGGCCTGTGACTGTTGCCATCAGTTCTGTAGCGCTGTCAGTGACACCCTGAGGGCTTGGCTGGATTTCTCACCTGCTTCTCCACAGTTCTTTTGATTCTCTCCAGACCCCCACTGTAACCTGCTGTGAAAGAAAGAATATTCCTGCCACTTACTAAGAAGCCCTACATTATTTCCCTGGCTGATTTATGAATTTCCTTCCCTTGGAAAGCCACAGACTTTGTGCCTTTTTGTATCACCTGAAAATTGGAGACCATAACAGTTTCTTAAAAATGGTGTTAGAAGACTAAATCGATAAACATTTGTATTCATATTTAGGGTAAAGAATCTGTATAAATTGAAGTATCTATTCTGCTTGCTTGTTGCCGAAATGATATTTCTCTAATCTCCTGACCTACTTTTCGAATTTGTCTCCAGTAACAATACTAAACTATAAATTTGTTCCTTCTAATTATTTTTCATTTCAAATAGAAATCCAAGCACAAACAAGAGGGAGGCAAGGGGGAGAGGGTGTGCTCACCTCTACCCCTCTTTGCCAGAAGGAAGAGACGCCTCCTGGTTTTTCCAGAATTAGAATAAATGATGGAGTGTTTAATGCCTCAAGCTTGGCTTTCCATTGCAGATTTATAGCTTTTGCAGCAGCTAGATTCCCCAAACATATAGAAAGTGAGCCTAGACATTATCTTTTTCTGTAAAATGAATTCTAGGGCAAAGCTGAAAAACATTTCCCAGCATCTTCTGAAAACAAAACTGTGAGGTTTGCCTGACTTCCGTCTTCCAGTCTTGTTGCTGTGTATGGGAAACAGAATTAAGCAAACTCTGAACAACAGAAGAACTTAGTCTACTAAAAAGCTTTTTGTTTTCATAAAAAAAATTAAAATGGAAAAAAAAAATAGTCTTTTAAGTAAGTACCAGCAGCTCTGTTTTAGACACACCATCCCTCATAGTAAAGGAAATGAGGCAAAAAACCTAAATAGATGAGTTTCACAGGGAGGAGGAGCATCCAGAGTTGTTCTGGCTGTGAGACCAGATCCCTTGAGTGAATTCAGCCTCCCAGAGAAGCAGAGTGCACTAATATTTCATAGAGTTCCTGTGGCTGCTTCAATGCATGCGTGAAATCACATATAGTGCAAAATGCTAAGGGGAATCCAGCAAAAGGCACGAAAGTGCAATAAATCTTTAAGATCTTGTGAATGTGAACACAGCACTTCATAAAAACCTCAGTCCTGAGAGCAGGGGTGCTGTATACACCGCAGGCAGAACATCTGGTGCAACCACAGTGCAGTCAGAGCTAATGAGTGAGTGGTGATGGAGCTTTATCCTGAAGTTTTAAGGATGTGATTAAATTTAATGTTTATGCTAGACAAGAAGCCTGTCTTCAATCCCTTAGACCTCCCAACCTAGGAGTGCACGCAGTATGCCCTGAGGAGATGTCATGTTTTCTGGGAAGGCAGCAAAGTTCACCGGGGGGATATCCTTATTGATTTTTATCTCTATGCATGCCCCTGTGAATTATTTATCTTCCTGTATGCTTCTCTGACATCTTACTATGAAAAGTCTCTTGAAGGTTACTGTAAAGCTCCTCATTCCTCAGACTTAATGAGGGTTGGTAGGAAATCGGTGTTAATGAGTGGGTTTGGATGAGTGCTGGGATGGGGGCTGGTGCCCCTGTGCCAGGAGCTAATGGGGAGTGTGGCTTCCACTGCTGAGCCACCTGTGGGTGCACTGCATTTATTCACTGTATAATGATTTGGGATGCATTCAATTAATGCCGCCGTGAATTATAACACCGTCAGCTGTGTTTGGCTCAAGGGTGTCACCCACCGTGGTCGTGGGGTGCAGTTCTGCACACATGCCTTGCTGTCTGGATTCTGTGCTTGTTTGCTCGTCTAAGTGCTCTTTTCTAAATGTTCATCTTCTTTTGATGTTTCTAGGAGCTGGTGGGGAGTAATCCTCCTCAAAGAAACTGGAAAGGAATTGCAATTGCCTTACTTGTTATTCTCGTTATCTGCTCGCTGATTGTCACCTCTGTCATACTCCTGACACCAGGTATTTATAACCTTTAACTCACTGCCAGTCTGTTTTTCTTCTGTAATTTTACACTTCCAAGAGTAAAGGGATTGCAAACTAACTGCAAAGTCGACATCAGAGGAATCCTCCTTCCTCACTCTATCTTCAGTGTGATGCTGAGTTCAAGGCCATTCTTAGGTAGATTGTTTTAGAGTTTTATGTTTCAGTTCAGAGATCCGGGCTGCTGACCTGAGGGCACAAGCCTGGATCTTGATCACCTAAACATGGATGGGGAATGTCATTTTAGATGTGCCAGGGTAGGAGAGGAGCCCACAGAGGGCAGTCAGTGAGGGCACAGGAACTCCTGAAATTCATGTCCACATGGAGCAGTAGTTGCCAGTTGAGCGGCATATCCTGGACCATTGGAATGGCATTAGATGCCTATGCCTTGGCACCTAAATTCCATCCCATCCCATCCCATCCCATCCCATCCCATCCCATCCCATCCCATCCCATCCCACTGGACTGATTTTCAGTTCAGACCACCATGTTTACAAAGCAAATTTCAGATAATGATATACCAGATAGTACTTATCAGCAGCAAATAATTAGTAACTTCCCAATAAGGAATTCTTTAAGTTAATCCCCTTTCGGAGTTTCAGGAAAGTTCAGTGCACATAACCTCTGTGAATTATTTCTCTTACAGTAGCTGCTGAGGTTGTAGGCTTGAATTTTAATGTGGTGTCATTATGATTATTGATTATTATGTATTTATACAGCCCTGTAAATTTCCGTGCCTGCTTAGGGAGTAGAAATAAAGTGCTTTTGCAGCACTGACAGGATTGTGAACTGAATATGAAAAGACAAACAGAATGAGAGACAAGACATAGAAAAAAGAATTCAGTGTCAGAAAGGGTGAGGAGCTACAAAACACCGGGGGAGGCAAAGGTCTCCTGCTTAGGGATGTAGAGGAGAAGAACAGGAACTCCCTCTTGGATGAATACATGTGAATGGTAGAATCTAGGGAGCAGCAGGACAGAGAGCACAGGGCTGAGCAGCAGAATGGAGGCAAGAGAGAAATTAAACTTAAGGAAGTGGAAGAGCACAGGGCAGTGAGGTGGGAAAATGAGACAGAAGTTGTGGGGAAAATATTTCCAGCTCATTACATGTAAAATACATGCAATCCAGCAGGTCTAGGCCATATTCCCTGACAAAATTCTTATCCCACAGTCCTGCTGTGTGAGGAACTGGAGACAGTGACAAACCAAGAAATACAGGAGTGCACTGAGTTAATCTGAAAATGAGTGAAACAATCAGCACATAAGCTTTTTAGTTATTTATTGTCATGCCATATTCAGGTTATTTCATGTCATCCTGAAGTTTTCAATAGATATTTAAGTACCACGTGGTCATGTCAGAATAATGATGTAATTAAATTAATTAAGGTTAAACTGAATTAAAGATCACTTATTAAATTGATTTTGCCGGTATTCAGATTCAACATCTTTGGACAGGGCTGTTCATCTCTGAGATGTTTTGGGGCATGGTGCGTGGACCACACTCACATCAGGCACAGCTTACTAGGTACGAGAATGCTGCCTGCAGTTTTACAGAAGCACAGATGTTTCAAAGATGTACATGAAAGCCCAGATTACTTAGTCCATACCCATGACCCTCAATAAGTTCTCTTGAAGCTAAAGCACTGCCTAGATGGGACCATGGGGTCACTTCCATTAAATTCCAAAGCCATTAAATCCACTGGCTTCCCTTGATCAACAATGTGAAATCAGGCTTGATAAGCAGGGCTCTGCTCTCATGAGGCTTTGCTGGCTGTGACCAATGACTGAATTCTCTTTCAGGTGTGTTTCAATACCTCCCAGAATAATCTTCTTCATAGCTTCACCAAGCACTGAAATGTCACTAAAGGCCTGTACTTTCCAGGGTCCTCCTTGAAATACATTTAGTTATAAATAAAATTCAGAAGTGTAGTTGTTTATTTATATATATTATATGCATGCACAAAGACATTCTCTCTTTGGGGTGTGTGTGCACACACATGCACATATAAAATCAGACAGTTTTTATTATGTACCCAGCAACACCTCCAGATAACAGTGTTGAGAGGGTCTCTGTGCTTAAAATTTAGGAATATGCAAAGTCATTTTCTGTGCTAAAATTTCCATTCATGTTTTTTGAGATTTCTGATTACCTGATCTGATGGCGAGCTGGGCTTGGGTTGTTTTTTCACCCTGCTGACGTTTCAGAATTGTGTCCTACATGTACATACAAAAAACACTGAGCTCAGTATGCTCCTGTTTTTATTATGGATCCAAAGTGCTCCGTGTGAGACTAGGCAAGGGTAAATTACAGAGCTTAGGTTGCTGCTGAGTTCAGTCTTCTTCTAAGCCACTGGTCCTGGAACTTGTTACAAGGTTGGCCTCTAACAGAAGGGAACAGGAGACTCCTTTCATGGGCTGAGTGGGACTCTGAGATTGGTTTGACAAATGTGAAAGTACCACATTGCTAATCCCAGCTGGGCATAGCATGTCCCAGCAAGGTAGGAGTGGGGAAGGTGGAGGAGCCTGTCCAAAAGGAGAGGCAGAGTCTGCATTTCTCTGCCATAAAATAGTGCTCTGGAAGAAGGAATATTTATCTTTTGACAGAAAAACTGAAAATTACGTGATGGATATGTGAGCAAGAGGTGAGGAAGTGGCAGGAGCAGAGTGAAGGAAGGAGGTGGAGCAGTTTTGTGGATGTTCAGGGGGAGCTGCCAAGTATGGGAGACATCAGGAAACAAACAAAAGAACCAAAGAAAACCCTTCTTCACTGCAAAAGCCTTGAAGGGGCTGATGCAGTCTGGCAGGGGTTGGGCAAAGTACTTGAGGATATTCAAAATGTTTTTAATTCTTCCTTCTAATGATATTGTTGGAGTCCAGCCTGATGCTGTCACACCAGTACAAATAACCTTTTGCATTTTACCTCTGAATCCTTACTTTTTCCTGTCTATCTCAGTCCTCTTCCTGTCTGGGAAACCATTTTTCTCTCAGTATTTTGGGGCTGGTTTGAAGGCCTGTTTTGCAGTGCAGTACCAAGTGTTGAATATCATTCAGTGCCTGATTCCAGACAGTAATTTTGGACATATATGGGGTAGAGTGCAGCATGCAGGCATATAATCCATGCTCAGACAAAGAAAAGTATTTACCTGGGCCCATAACTTGGTCTAATACTGGGAGAGCTTGAGTGATCTCTCAGGTGGTCTCCTGCAAAGTCAAGAACAACAGGTAAAGTGGGAAGTGGGGAAGATTTGCTTTGCCGGGCAGATAATGCTTGAGGTATTTAATAACTGGGGAAAAGGAGGATTTGTATGTCTCTTCCAGATTAGTTTCCAAATCAGCCCAAACCTTTAAAGGTTTAAACTGTGGATTCAGAAGGGCTGAATTCCCTTCTGGTTTGGGTTTCCCAGGGGCAGATCACCCACCCTGCTCCAAGATCAGCACAAAAACTGGGAGCAGTGGACTTGGCATTCAGCAGGCACTGTAATTACAGTGGCAGTGCTCTATCACTAGCTAATGCTTCTGTCTTATTTTGTAAAATCCTAAAAACACCTCAACATTTCTATGATTTGTATATCCTTTGATGTTCTAGAGTAACATTCTCAAAAGAAGCAGTAATTGGTGGAAGTTTACATTTAATGACACTGTAGGACACTACACACAAACCACTGCCTGTGCTGAGCTTCTCCAATTTCACGGTGTGTGAGTCCTGCCATTTCCCCCACCTTTGAAAAATGTTAAACTATTTATACAAATTATAACAGTGTTGTCCTGAGGCTTTCCTAATTGGCAGCTCCTCACTTGTCACAGCATGTGGCACCTGTGCAGGTCCCATTCCACTGTTTGTGTATTTATAAAACGACATGCAAAACTTTCTTGAAGTCTGCCCAGGCAAAGACAAACAGAGCAAAGCTGAAAAGAGGATGCAGTCCTACAGAAATTTTGAGTAAAATAAGGCCTTCCCAAATTCCATTAGACACTCTGCTTAGGAAGAGGATGATTTCTCATACATCTGTTACTGATATTTAAAGCTTACTGGAGATATACGTCACATTTGCCCCTTTCAAATCTGACCTTTTAGCTGAAAAGAAAAAAAGAAAAAAAAATGAAAAAAAGAAAAAAAAGAAAAAAAGGAAAGTACACCCTAATCCATATTAAAGTTTTTGCAAAATCCACAAGAAACATTTCTCAGAAGTGATACTGAGCTAGTTATGGCATAGCATTAATTCACAGCATGCTGGCTGACAGTCAGAAACGTTGCCTTGAAAGCTTTGTAGCTCTTGTGATACTCAGAGCAAGGCACTATCCTTCGCCCAGCTGTGCAGGAGAGCAGTTTGTAAACCATAGTTCTATATAAACGTGGATTTTACACCTTTACAAACAGGTGGGATGTTACAGAAGGGAGAAAGGCTGCCTGTTTGCCTTGTCTGGCCACTGTCTTTTGGGTACAGAGAGGTCATGTGGGGGACAAGAGGGGTTAGGTGTGCTCAGGGATCAAGCAGGTGTGCTGAGGTGGGAAGGGAGCTCCTGGTGTGTGGGCCACAGAGAGATGGAGACACTGCCCTCACATGGAATGCACAACGGGCCAGGAGGTGCGTGAGGAAAGCATCTGACACCAGCCTGTGGCTGAGCACCAGGGCTGCTGGAAAGAAAGGTGGGCACCCAAAGGTGGCTCTAGCCTTCTGACCTATCAAGCAGCCTCTGAGCATGGCTGGAGTTGAGAAAAAGCTTGGAAGAGAAGAAGCAAAGCAGGCAGTGTGATGAGCTCCTTGCTCCTTTTTGTTGGAGTTTTCTGGATTTGTGGATGATCTTTGTTCGTTCTGTGTTCTGGAGTTCAGCCCAGGTTTGTTTGGGGGCACTGACTGCGAGGATGAAGAGCAGGCAGATGAACCCAAACCCAGGGTTCCTGTCGTGCCTCTAGTGTTGAATCAAACCCAGTACGGACACGGTTTCTACTTGGCTCTCTCAGCACGTAGCTGTGATGTTTGGATGCTGGGTTTGTGACTTGGCGCTCAAATCTCAATCCCTGTGCCACCTGCAAGGCTGCTGTGCTGCCATCTGGATCTGCTAGGCTGGGGGATGTGAATGCAAAAAAAAACCCAAAAAGGGGTGGAACATGCTTAGTTTTGTCCTTCCACAAGCCCAAAGAGGCCTCCAGGCCCCTGAAGTTGGGTGTGGACAGCACAACCTGTCCACCAGCTGGTTTAGACACCCTGAGGCACAGTTAGAATCTGCTGCTCAGGACAGAGTGGGTTGCCTGAGATCCCAGAATTGCATTTCTTCCTCCATAAATATCTCCATTAGGGCCAGAGGAATGGAGCTGATGTTCTTAATAAGCCCTCTGACCTCTCTCTCTCTCTCTCTCTCTCTCTCTCTCTCTCTCTCTTTCTTTTTTTTTTTTTTTTTTTTTTTTTTAATATATCACTGAAATTCATTGATGGATTTATTATTTAGTTTATTTTTTTTCTCCTCAGCTCTGTGGCTGAGATGAATGTAGTCCACGGTCCAGCAGAGGACCTCTTGCAGCTCTCACAGCCCAAGGCAGGGAAAAGGAAGGGAATCTCACCTCTTCCCTTAGGATCTCTTTGCTCCTAAGTGTGCAAAATCCAGGTGCTGCCCCTCCCTCTTCCTGCTGGGGAGATGGAGTGCTCTGGAGGAGCAGAGATGGTGCAGCTCCCAAACTGGCCGTCCCCATTCTGCACAAAAAGAAGGAACAGGAAGGGCTTCCCACCCTTCTTCTTCCCAAATCTCCAGCACAGAGGTTTGCTTGTGCCTGTCCTCATGCCCTTATGGGGAGAAGAAGGTGCCTGTGTTCCTCCAGAGGGCATTTGGGGAGCATCTCCTGGAACAGGCACAAGCCTGGGGTTGTGTGTGGGCTCCTGCCCCACCTGACCTGCCTGGGTATCCACTTCTGGGGACTTGCACCACAGTGAAATTAATTGGAATTATTTCCTCGGGTCCTTGTCACCTATATTTTCCATTTTAATAAATAAAATTGTGCAGAATAACTTGGCATGATGCTGTCACCCAGAGGGATTTGGCTGAGGACTTGTATTAGTGGGTTCTGGTATTTGGAAGCCACAGTAAACAGTGTGGTTGAAATCTCAGCTGGAGTAGGGAAAAATATGAACATTGAAGAATATAATTCAGTTTGGTAAAAGGGAAAGTTTGCTCTGAAACACCTTTTAGTAGAACAAAACATTGTTCATAGGTATTTTTCTGTCATCTCAGGTAGCTCAGGGGCCTCAATTTAGTACAGCAAAGAAGACTTTTTTTTCCCAAAAATAACTGCCTTCAGGATCTGATTCCGCTTTTCTAATCATAAGTGTTCAGAGTAAGTTTAGCACTTAACAATATTAAAGATATCTAAGCCTGCCAATAAACCTCAGGCATGAGGATACGGTCATGAAGAAAGATGCTGAAACACACATTCCTGCTGTGGAAATACTCAGAATGTGGCCTCCTCTTTTCTCGAAAAGAGCAAATGTATTTAGAGCTGACTGAAAGGTTTCCATGAAAATATTTTTTCAGCAAAAAATTGAATGTTGACAACAAATTATTCATAGAGGGTGACTGCTTGTCAAAACAAAAACAAAATTACAGTTGATGGAAGAAAAGGAAAGAGGGAACATATTAATCACAATTGTTGGGTTTTCAAAGTTGTTGGGTTTTCTCTTAATAATTTTCAGCTTTAATATTGCCATGTTTACAAATGCAACTTTATATATCCTTTCACTAAAAATTAAAATCAGTATGGGCCAGGTATGCAACACCTAAGGATGAAGGGTTATATCTCATACACTTTTCAAAATAATTTCTGCAACCAAATGTCTCATTCCCATGGAACATCTTGTGTGAATTTCTGAAGTAATCTGTATGAGCCCTTATGACGTTACACACCTTTCCAACTATGGTTTTATGATAAAATTTTTAAGGAAATAAAAAATAGAAGCTGTAAAAAAGTGGCCATTTAAAATACTTTTTAAAATACAGGGCAAAATTTCAGACATATTTTAGGGCTTACCTGTTGAATAGTAAGCATTATGTATCACTATGACACCTACAGGTGTGTTGCCATGACTTAGATTCTTTTTTGATCATGTTATGTCTGAAAATGCGTGTTTTGGGCCATTTCTTGGTCTTTTCGTAGCTGTTAAGACCAGACATATATAGCAAGGAGGGTTCTGTTGGTGAACCATTACATCCTTTTGTAACACCAGAGGGAAGGGAAATGTGTGTGACACAAAGCTTAATGTGGACTGCTTCCAAATGAGACATGACATGTTTTACAATTACAATTTACAATTTCTGTGCTTTCAGATACATTTCAAAATTGGATTAATGGTAGTTTATTTTTGAATGTTTTACAGTCGAAGATAACAGCTTGTCTCAGAAGAAGAAGATAACAGTGGAAGATCTCTTCAGTGATGATTTCAAGATCCATGACCCAGAGGCTAAATGGATAACTGGTGAGTTTTGAGCACTTTGTAGTATTTCTGCTTTGCTTCCTTGCTCCCTGGTCACTGTTTTTTTTAGTGTCCTTCTTAATTCCTCCAGTTCTTTGTGTTGCTCCTGAAATTACAGGATTAAGGACTGGTTGGGGATTAAAAGGGACCTCTGGAGATCATCTTGTCCAACTCCTAGCTCCAGCACTGAGAGCTGCTTGCCCAGAATCATGCCCTCAAATTCCTATTTTCAGCCTTCAAATTCCTATTCCAGTTTTCCTCCTGTCAAACGTGCAAACACCACTGCTCTAACTTTTTATCTAGGGCTTCCCAGTGGGCTCGTAGATAGGCATGGAAAACTACAGCCTTCTTCTCCAAGAGCATCCAAGACTTAGCAAGTGATGTAACACATGGTTGGAAGAAGTGGTTGGAGCACCATCAGTGATTATTTTACCATAAACAAAACTGGAGTTTTAAATTCCCTCATCAAATCTGGTTTTTTGTTGTTTTTTTTTTTTCCTGGCAGAGAGATGAAGCAATGCTAAGCAGCAGGCAAACCATGAGTGGTCCAGCAGCAGCTGGGCTGGGGCTTGCACACAAGCCATGTGCTCTTTTTATCCTCTGCTGCCTTACATTTTCCAGTCAAGGGAAAACCAAATAATACTTGAATTAGTGCATGTTGGATTTGCTGGAGTGGAGCTGCTTTGGGGGATGTAGCTTCCAGCTCTCACCGGAAACTACCGCAGTCAGAACAAGCTTTGGTGGGAATAAAAATGATTTGTGATGTGCTGTTCATGTGAGTTCTAGTCCAGCTCCTATTATCACGGAAGTTATTAGCTTTTCTTTGGAATTTAATGGGGAACTGAATCAAATCCTTCCTCGTGTTTAGCTTTCCTTGTCTGCTGTGCCCATTGGGACCAATTTTAATACCTGTAATGAAAAGGGAGAGTGTTAAAGGGTATTGCTGAATTAATACATTCCCCAGCTGCAAGTTCTGCCACCCACTCCAGCAGAGGAGAAAGCTGTTGCAGACAATAAACACCTTCACAAACACACCTTTTCCAGGCTGTGTTCTCCGTGGGAATGGTGCTCCCCACAACCTCTTTCTGGGAATGATGATGAGGGAAATATTAGCTGCACTGCAGTTCAAGATTTTTTTGTCTAGCATCCTTTTCCTTTTGACACAGATCTCCTGATGGCCCTAATGAAGGAAAAGGCATTTTACTGAGATCTTGACTGCTATTTTCTTTCTTTGCCAGAGCAAATAGAGCATAGTGGAGGGAATGATAATGAATTAACTAAACTTTTGCAGGAACAGAGAGTGAAATATTGCCATAGAGCTGGAATAATATCCCCCCACTGATGAGAATCACTTTATGTGGACATAAGGCTTGTTTTCTACAACTGCAGACTGCTGTGAAAAAACCAGCATTTCCCTTGTTCTTTCAATTATGGTCAGATACTAAAGTCATATAAAATTTTATTAAGATTGAGATTCTGATATTGAGTATTTTAAAATCCATCTCTGTCCCCTCGAGTATCCTTAATGACTCCAGTGCTGTCTTGTCTCTGAAATTACTAAAATATTGTTTCTATAAGAAACAAAACACAAAGACATATTGTGAAAACATACACAAAAATTTTAGAATTACTTATTCTATTGCTTTGGTATGGACAAACACTGACACTGATTTTAATACATCTAAAGAATTTTATGAAGCCAATAGATACCCTGCAGATTTACCCAAGAGTGACTCCAGCATTTAAGGGCAAGATGTTGATGTACAATGTCATTCATCCAAGGACCCAGAGCCATTTTACAACATTAATTGCTTTTCTTTATTATAGTTGGATTTTTCACAGCTTTCTCTAGCTGGCTAAACGGTGAATGGTGATTAAGATGAAAGACCAGTTGCCAGATTCCTGAGCACATGTTGTTATTGGTCTCTTATTTTTCAGTATGCAAATGAAAGACTCCAAAAATGCCAAAGCCAAACTAATTAACTTAGTATAACAAGATTGCTGGAATGCCTTAGCAAAAGAAAAAATTGCATATTTTGAAATAGTGTGTTAAAATTTGATGACAGCTTACAAACCTAGGTGATGCTTTGTGGGGATCCACACAGTTGTTAAAATAGAAATATATAAATATAAAATACATGGGTAGCTGTTATGTTTCCTTCTTTCCCTTCCTCTCTTGTTAATCATGCAAAAAATATCACAGTCATTCAGAGCTCAGAAAAATTCTGTCCTGCTGGCTCATCAAAACTCTATTTCCTTCCTTTCCCTATACATTATTGCAGAAGAGAGGAGGTTGGTGGCCAGAGATGAAGCATGCTGCATGTTTAGGAGTATTTGAATCATCTCAGGGACTTGCTCTCAAAATAATTCAGTCAGTAAAATATCTGTGTTCTTCCCAGTAAGCAAGGGGCTGATTCAAACATTGAATGAGGAAAGTTTTTTATCTAGAATGAGTCTTAGAGCAAATGTTTCAATAAATAAAATATTTATATTCAGGGTCATACTTAAAAATATTCTGAAAGTTCCACAAAATTGATGTGATGAGCTCGTGTTTTAGTATTTTCTTGATTCTCAGTGGGCATGTGGAAAAAGAACATATTTCTAATCAATACCTTTGTGTCATTCTATTGACTTTAAAGGACCTCAGGAAAAAGAAAGGAACCAGTCTCAAAGTTGACATAAATACACTTTCAATGTAAAGATTATAGGCTTTGTCTCAGCTTTCAATCACAACTTGTGGCTCATTTGTAGATATATTTGCATTTTTTAAAATTAGAATTGCAATTAAATTTACTTGCACAAAGTGAGAGGTGCAGCAAAGTTGTAAATTTGAACATTTCACAAATTTTTTGTGAGGCCACTGTTATTTCAAATTTCAGTTTGCATTTTTATCCAGTGGTTTAGGGAGAGGAAAGAATACTTTGTTTAATTAGCATCTGTCTTCCACTGCCCTGACCACTGTCGTCTTTGGCTCTCTTGAGAGCAATCCAGAGAGGAGCAATGCTTTCATAGAGCACATAGTGACAGGCCAAGGGGGAATGGCTTCAAACTGGCTGAGAGCAGGTTTAGACTAGATATTAGGAATAAATTCTTTACTGTGAGGGTGCTCAGGTGCTGGAACAGCTGGCCCAGAGAAGCTGTGGATGCCCCATCCCTGGAAATGCTCAAGGCCAGGCTGGATGGGGCTCTGAGAAACCTGGGATAGTGGAAGGTGTCCCTGTCCACGGCAGGGGGTTGGAACTGGAAGATCTTTAGATCTCTTCTAACCCAGGCCATTCTGTGATTCTGTGATTCTGTGATTCTGTGATTCTGTGATTCTGTGATTCTGTGATTCTGTGATTCTGTGACTAGAATGGACTGCTCCAGAGTTTATTTCTAGATCCAGGGACTGCTGTTGGTTAGGTTTTCCCTGTAAGTAAAATACTGACTTTATTGTGAAGGTTTTGTTTTTCAAGACAGCATAGCATATATGTTATACTATAGTAGACATAAAGCAGTGAAGTACAGCAAGTCTGGGGTTCTGCTGGTGGTTAATTGGCACCCTCATCCAGCAGTCCAAGTGGAAATAACCTGAGCTGTGTCTCTGTTCCAACCCCATTCATCCCACACCTCCCACGCTCTTCTCCTCATCGCTCCACACCTCGCGTTCTGCACTGAACTTCCCTTTCGTGTACAATTGCAGTTATATTGTCCATATACTTAACAAGCCTATGAGCAGTGGCTCTTTTCATACTGTGTATCTTAAATGTAGTATTTGAACATTTCCTTGTTTTCACATCCCCCTCTATAGCCGGTCAGGAGTGTCCTGTGCCAGCCTTTTGTCAGCCCTGTCCCAGCTGACAGGTGGCTTACTAGTCAGTCCCTAATTGTTTAGCAGTTCTGCTCATGAGCACCACATTACCTTGTAATTAGGCTTCACAATTGCCAGGCTTTTCCTGTAATTTCTCTCACACGGCAGTGTAGCACAAGTTTCTGAAAAGCTCGATGGGATGGCGCAATGTTCTAGTAATGTTCGACAAAAAAAAGGGATAAAGAAATTTGTTGTCATTTTGTGCCAAAGAGCAGCTCGGTCATCTGATTTCTTCTACCAACAATAATTCATAGTGGTTATTTAGACTTGACCTGAGAAGCCAGTTGAGTCATGCATTCTGGTTTTGTGGCACTTCTGAGCTGCAGTGATTCCTGCCAGCTGTGAATCCGGCCCCCAGCATCCTGGCAGCGCTCCTTCCTCATGGGGAGGGAGCATCATGAAAAAGAAAGCAGTGGAGACTGAACTGTATACGCCACTTGTGGATACCTATGCTTATCTTCTGTCTTGGTACTTAAATTGTAAATAGATTTTGCCCACTTTGACAGTACTTGGATGCTCTTTTAGTTAGAAAAACATCAGAGCAGCCTCTAATATCCTGACAGAGGTTGTTGCAATGGATTGGTGCAATTGGGTACAACGTATCAGTCCTTGCTTTTCAGAGGATGTTTTCCCAGCCTTGCTGTAGGCATCTTGCATTTAGCAGTGGCTCTTGTTAGGATTTTGGGTTATAGGTAAGTGACTGGAGGTTTTAATTAGGAGAGCATTTTCCTTGGGCTAGACACTGGCCATACCTGGGGAGGCAATACTTGCAGAGGGGTTTAGCCAAATGGGAAGAACAAAGGTTGAAAGGAAGAGCACGATATATTCAAGCAGTGAGGAGCAATGAGGTACAGGACAGCAAAGGACACATTTAGGGTCACAGGAATTTAAAAAATGTGAAAATCAAGCCCTTCTCTCTAATGTCCTTGCCCACTCACTTCACCTGCAATACTGGAAAAATAATATTTATTCTTAGGAGAAGAGGAATAATTAAATTAGCAGGAGGCTTCAAATGACATTTTCAGAAATGTCTGTTATTTGGAAACCTGCCATTCAGTGAGAGCCAGGACCATGGTGTGCCCAGCTAGCCTCTAAGAATGGCAGCTGGGCTTTTATCTCAAAAGTCCCTCTGAAAAATACACTAATAACTAATACCTAAATATAACAGAGTAATTCTTTTATCTCTAATACTGAATCACATATGTTTTGTTGCATGTTTCTCTAATAACATCATAGAATTTCTGGGCTCTTTTAAAGTCTAATATTGAATTTAATGACCTAGAACTAATAAGTTTTATTTACCGTGATGAAAAAAGCATCGTGTAGAGACTGAGGTAATTTATTTCAGTTTACCTTTAGTGATAAAGCTCAGATCAACAATACTTAGATAGCCCAATTGCCCTCAAGCCTCTTCTCTGCAGTGTAAATCCATTGCACTGTATTGATAAAAGCACTGATGCATTTCAAATGATGCAGATGCTGTGTGGAGTAAATGAATTATTTATAGGTTGCTTTGCATAGATATTAAGAACTCTGTAAGCGCTAATATTTTTCATTATGAGAAAGGTTAGGGCTAAGGTGCTGCTTTGACAGCTCTTTAGACTAAAATTGCCCTCTAGAAGCTACAGCATGGTTGACTTGAGCACAGGTTTCTCTGGGCTGCTTCTCCATGAGCCAAAACATTCATAGACTCATTAAGGTTGGAAAGGACCTCTGAGTCCAACCATTAACCCAGCACGGCCAAGTCCACCACTAGACCATGTCCCTGAGCTCCACGTTGACATGGGTTTTGAGCACTTCCAAGGACAGTGATTCCACCACTTCCCTGAGCAGCCTGTTCCAGTGTTTGACCAGTGAGGAAACTTTTCCTAATGTGCAGCCTAAGTCTGGCACGACTAAAAGTCGTTTCCTCTTGTCCTATCCCTCATTACATGGGAGGAGAGGCCACTCCCACATCACTACAACCTTTTGTCAGGTAGTTGCAAAGAGCCATTGACAGCTTCAAAGTGACCATCCAAACTCTAAGGCAGCAGGAGCCTTTCTCTTGGCAAGGTTGGGCTGTCAGCAGGAAAGGAAAACTCATCTTCCCATTTGCCATTCAAGGGATAAAATTCTCTTCCTCGGAACTCAGTGCCATCCCAGTTCCCGTCTTATGTTAAACGAATGTAAGGTAGAAAATGCTCACAGGTGGCTTTGTTAGTGCAAATCTGGTGAAGGCATAAAGAAAACTGGGCTACTCAATCAGAATATTTGCCCACCCTCTTAATTAGAAAGATTAGCTCAGTAATTTCAATGTGTTTTAAATGTGTGTTACAAAGACCAAAATGAATGGGTTTAACTGGTCTTAATGGTTCAAAGAAAACTTTCTCCACTCTCAGTTTAAACCTCATATCCAAGCTCATGGCAGCTTCTTTCTGCAGTGCTTTTATGGGTTTTTCGGCTTTTGAAATGTTTTTGAAATACTTTCTGAAACACACAGCAAGATATCTGGTGCACAGCTCATTGGTTTGTGGTGTCTAAGGTTTAGGGAATTTCCAGGCCCCACTACAAAGAACCCCTATAAGGGGGTCCTTAAGGATGCCTATAAGGATGACCTTATGCTGAGATAAAAACACCCTCACTAAAAAAAATGCTGTGTGGGCCAGAAGAAAATACAGGGGAAGGACTAAGAAGGCTCTTCTGGTCTAACATAGCGTGGATCTGATGAGGATGGCCTTCAGAAACCCTCTGTTATGATTCATAAAGATATGGATGTTTGTTAAATGAACTTTTGGATAGTGTTGGTGCCGGTGGAAGTGTCCATGCACTTTAGAGCTGGTTGATCACTATTTTTACTCTAAATGCCTTCATCAAATGACATCCTGTGTTGCCAAAACAAAGTAGGTAAGAGATCTTGCTCTGTCACAACTGCCACATTGAGGAAGAAGTGAGGAATATGTTAAACCATTTGAACCATAATTTTGATTTTAGACTTCACACTGGATGATCCTCTTCAGAGATTTCTGTAGATCTGTGATCTGAGAGCAATGGAGAGAATTTGTCCTACGCCAGTCTTTCAGCTTCTGGGCAGCTGCCCGAGCTCAGCAGTGAAAGTAACCTGTTCACTAAAGACCGGAAACTTGGGAATTAATGACTTTTTAAGAGACTATAACAGGCCATGGAGGAGAGCATTCCTGCCATGTAGCTGTTTTGTTCATTATGGCTAGAGAGAATGAAATGGGAAATCAATTTGGCTCTTTCAAAAATTAATACAGTCTGCAGGAGCAAGCTGGGGAGGAGTGTGGTGCCAAGGATTGGGCAGTGCCTCCGTGCACTCTTCTCTGCAGTGCTAGAGTGCTGCTGGGACACATGCTGCTTTTGGACTGAGAAAATAATTCTTTGGTGCTTACAGCAACTTCTGAATTTAAAAAGAGAAATGTATTGTCTAAAGTCATGTTTGGGAAAAATATCACACCCTGGAAAAGCAGAAGTGACACAGTAATTGTCAAATAGGGGGTTTGTGTGTGATGGTTTTGAGTAGTTCGATGTCTTGAGGAGGCCAAGGTTTCCATAAGAGCCTAACCTTATATTTAGAAGCTTCCATAGGTAACCTAATTTCTACAAAGCCTGCTGAACTCTAATCATTCCCCTGCTTGTCATGATTGCTGTTGAGCCTCTGAGTCAAACCTCCTCCTGAGGTATCAACATATGGCTTTAGTTAGAGAACATCTAAAAACCCACACGCATTAAAAAGTGGCCTCAGGCATTCAGTGCCACAGCTCTCTCTTTGTTATGTCTCTGCATCTTGGCAGGATGAGTGAAGAGCGTGGCCCAGGGACAGGGCTGGTGGCATGAAGGTCCCGTGGGAGGACTGAGATGCAAGGAATGAGTGATGAGGAGGGTGTGGACAACGTGATGCTGCACAGGCAGGACTGGCTGCAGTCACTCAAGGGAGAAACCCAGGCAGGCAGGGAGAATCCTGGGGGTGCTCCAGGTAGAGCAGGAGCTGGAGTTGTGTGAAGAGTGAAAATGAGTCTGGAAGTCACTAGTGCTGAGAAGTGGCTTAATGGCCCATGATGAAGAGCTGGGAAATACATTCCATTGCTATGGCAGTATCAAAGAGAACAGAATTAGTGAATCAAAGATGAGTGGAAGAGGCAGGAGAATTCCTTGGACTTAATTTCTTCTTGTCTAGGTTCTGTTAACACCTACTGCCCGTAACTGCCTAATTCTGTTCCCACCTTTTTTTCTTTTTTAAACAAAAGTGGAAAAATAGACTTTCCCCCTGCAGGCAACATCCCACTCTCACATGTTGGACCAGCAGGCTTTCCTACACTTTCTATAGCCATTAACAAAAACAGATTCCCCATTTCCATTTCAAGCCCAACTCCACTAAAATAAGTGTTTTTCCCTCAAAGTAGCTCAGCAGCAAGGCAATGCCTCCTGTCGTGACTGTGTCTGCCACTGAGAAGCAGCTTCGGGGAATAATTTGAAGTTGTAAAAGGTGTGTGAAGACTAGAACAATTTGGGCTCCTTTGTGTGTTAAATTTGTTCATAGATTTGAGGTAGAAATCTGTAGGAATTATGTAGAAGCTGCCCCCTTCTCTCCTAAGGTGCACTGCAGCATTTCTAGGGTCAGTGGTGAATGCAAAGCTGATAAATTCAGTGCTGGGTCCTTTTACCTGCCAGCCAGGCAGATGCAGAGACACTGGATTCACAGTGGGGAGCCTTTTGATTAGAAAATAAATAAATTTGAAAAGGAGAGCAGCAGGGATGTAAGTGGGAAGGAAATGCTGCCACAGGGAGTGGCAGCATCTGTGGGGGACTTTGAAGAACGTGGCTCACAGCAGAGATGTTTCTGAACCACAGAACCACATGCACAGTCCTGCCTGTGTGCTGAACAGTTTAAATCCAGTCAGGAAAAGGATCAGGGTTTTTTTTCATCCTGTTCAAAGTGGCATGAAATCAAAACCCTGCTCCTCTCAGAGCCAAAGGAAAGGCACTGGATTTTCAAGAGTTTAACTGGGAGAGGGATTAGGTGTTCTCCCAGTGGGTGTTAATTAAAAATCCATGTAACTAGCTACAAGTTGTGACACCAAGAGATGCCCTTCCCCTGTGAACCAGGTAAGGGTGAGCTCCCAGCTGACCCCAGCCCTTGGGGAATGGGGCACTGCAGTGAAAAAACTGTAATAAGCCTTAAAAAGGATGGCCATAATTGCATTCCTGCTGGTTATATTTGTACTAAAATAAAGTTGCTGTTTTTTTTTTTTTTTTTTTTTTAACCTTTGATTCTTCAGAGAAATGTAACACAGGCAAGAGGAGGGAGAGAAATGAGCTGTGCTCAACTCCTAGGTGATGGAGCAAGCTGGGCACAGCAGAGGGGAGATGGTCTCCCTTCCCCAGGAGCTTGGCAGTGTTTCACCATGAGGAGGATTGCTTTTGGAGAGAGCAAGAAATTTTATTTTTATTGGATCCAGCACTGCTTAGAAGATGTGGGTAGATAGAAAGGAGACTCAGTTTTGAACTGTAGGAAAAGAAGGTCAAGAAAGAGAGTTTGCATGAGCTTGCTGAAGGCTTTTCTAACAGTCAGGCTGATTTAAGGATGGAAACATTTTAGGAAAGGGGCACTTAAGAGATAAGCACCCAGGAGAGCACAGATGGAAGAAATGAGGTGCATATTTGCAGGATATGATGAGCAAAAAGCATATTTAAAGGACGACTGTAAAGGGGTGATGGAGAAAGAAGAGCTCTTCAGGGTGTTCAGGCTTCTTGTTAAGCCATTGATCCTAATTACTACACATTGCTGATACCTTCAGTAGTGACTTCCAGAAATGTTTGTCTTTTGACACAGTCCATCTCTGGGAACTTTTTGTTCTCTGTGATGCAATTTACTTTTTTTTTTTTTTTTTTTTTTTTTTTTTTAATCAAGGCAGTTTTCTATTTTTCCTGCTGCCCTGCCCAACTTTGATTCCTTCTTGGAGATTTTTACTTGGTGCAAAGAACATTTTCCTGACTCAGCAGCTTTCCCAGAGCTTGCTCCACTACTCTTGGATACTTGTTGAACATGGAATGCTTGCCAAGGATTAATTAGAGCAGTATGTATTCTACTTGTTCCTTTTAATGAACATTAAATAAATATAGGCTTAGATACCATAATTAAATAATTTGAAGACAGGAAATACTGTATTTCTGGTGATTAAACTTGATATCAAGTCTTTGTAACTGAAAATTTAGCAGGCAAAGATTTACTTATCTAAGAAAAAAGTCCCCAGTGAGCTTGGATCTCCTGACTGGATTAAGCTGTTGAATGTATGAGAAGCACTTTTTTTTTTTTTAAGAAATAGTACCAGACTTACATAATTCATTAAAAGAAATTTAGTATGAGATAATTATCATTGATCAAGGGACTGTAATTATACTTTAAAATCTCACATCAGTGGAAATTCAGTTAAGAGCACAGGAGACCAAAAGGTTTGCCCAGCCCAAAATCCTGTTTCCATGAGAGGCGAGATGTGTGTGCGCAAGGGTGAGCAAGAGGGCAGTGAATCTCACTCACTCTTTAGCTCAGAGGATTCTCAGATCCTCTTGCATATTTTCTGTTTAGTTGCCCAAAATAGTTTTCTCTTCTAAGACACTTTCCGAGCACTCTCCAGATCCTCTTGCATCCATCATTTCCTTCATCAGTGAGTTTCACTGACCTAAGACCTGTTGCAAGAGGAAAGGTTCTTGGGAGGTTGTTTCTATTTGCTTTGCTTGGTCAGCCTTAGATCGGGACTTTGGACAAATGATTTCCACTTCTAGTATAAATTATTAGAGAGGATGGAGTGGGAACTACACACAAGGAGTGCACAGAAGTGTCTGGGTTAACTCCTCAAAAATGTTCAAATTATCTGAGTTTCATTGAAGACAAATGTATGCATGCAGTATAATTTGTTTGACCTTAAAGAAAAGCCAGATGATTTTGCTGTGTGTTAGAGTTAAAATCTTTAGGTCCCTATAGCAAATCATGCCACACAAAGTAATCATGATGTCATAAAATCGTTTAATCCAGGTCCCCAGCAGGGCTTCACAGCTTCATGTGAACTCTGCACTGGGTCTGCGGGATATGATGCAAATATTTCCTTTTGCTACTTGACTTGTCCTAGCCTCTGGAGACAGCACACAAAAATACTCTACTTAGATTTGAAAAACAAACAAACAAACAAAACAAAAAACCCACCAAAAAACATTCTTAGTACTCAGAGGTATTATCCTAATTATTTCTAAATGGTCCTTCAAATGTTATCTGGAGGTAAATGGAGACAAATCCATTTAATTGCATTTGAAATTATGATTTTTTTTTAAAAAAACCAGGTCCTTTTGAAGACTTATACCTGTCTTCCAGTGCTTAGGTTTCATATTAATTGACAAAATCTGGGTAATCATCTTCAAAGCATTTTAGCTTTTAGGGAAGGCAGAATGGCAGGGGTGGAAAAAATGTAAACAAAATCTAGTAAGAAGGCAGGGGGAAATGTCAATGTTCAAGCCGAGAAAAGTTAAAAACATATCAGTTCAGAAGTTCAGAAGCATTTCTTCCATAATGGGCAAAAGTCTGGATCTATTAGATAAATGATTATTATATTGGCATGCACTTGACTCCATAAAAATTAACTCCACAGTAAATGGTGATGAATCCAGCAGTTCAGAGAGATTTTGGTCTTATCGCAGTTATGTTCCACGTGGTCATTTATGCAGAATAAGCCATACCAGGGTCTGGCTGGAAGTCTTGGCCTTGCCACACATTTCACTGCAGGAATATCTGAGTAACGTGGTACCTTCAGGCAGAGTGAGAAGAACGATCAAGACTTGGATAAGCATCTAAAATCCACCAGTTCTGCCCAAACTGATATAATCTTGGCATGTGTCTAGAGTAGAATGAGACACATGAAAATTTATCAAGTCTCTGAGGGTGTCCAGCACTTCTCAGAATGGCTTAAAATAATAATGAGACAACTTCTCTGGACAGGCTTTGTAAAATAAAAGGTTTTAATAAAAGAAGAAAATAATAAACATAAATAAACAAAGAAATGTAAGTCAAACACAGCGTAGAGAGCATTCTGACACTGGTAAGGCAGTCCAAAAAAGCCATTTGAGTTCTTTTTGCAGCCCCTTTAGTACTGGATGGTCTAGGTGGGCTCTTTGGCACCTTTACCCAATGAAATTGGCAGCAGGCTTTGAGGTACACTCTCAAAGCCCAATCACTGCTTCTGTGCTGGCATTGAGCCAATACTGATGGAAAGGGCATAGAACTTTCTAGTTTGGTTTCCTTATACGTTTAAGGTAACCTGAAACTTTTTCCTTTTTATATAAACACCTGCTTGGGTGTGGGAAATGCATTCCTACACCAGACGGTGTCCAGAAATTTTTCCACAAATTTTCTAATTTGTTACCACCCTAATAAACACTTATTCTCTGCTCAGCAGTCAATTTTCCCATTTCCTGGTGGACACCAGCCCATCCCCAGGCCTGTTCCTGCAGCTGGCTCTGGATGCTCAGCTCCTGGCAGCACCAGCAGGGAGTGGAGCCAGCGGGGCTGGGCTGGCCCATCGCCCCTCAGAGGGGTGAATGCACATATGCTGGGCCATGTGCATCAGTTTCCATTGTCTGCTCTGCTTCAGCTGATGGACTGACTCATTTTACAAGACAAATTGCTTGGAATACTCATGCATAAGCCAAGATGCTTATTAATAATTTGAAGGTATCTTTTCCTTCGTTGTTCTCCTTCCCAGGGGGAGCAGGCTGTGAACTGTGACGTGAAAAATGAGGGTTTTTTAAAAACACTTACTTAAAATGTGCCCAAGAGTCCATATATATACACACATATACAAATATACAAAAAAAAAAAAAAAAAAAAAAATATATATATATTCCATGTGTTTCACGTTTTCTTTCTTCCAGGTGTCAATTTCAGGGGCAGCATTTGTACATTTGTAAGAGTTTGCCGTTACCTTTTGCCTTGAAGCTGATACCAAACACAGCAGCAGGCATAATATACGGCCTTAAACCAAATTAACCTTTAAAATAAAAGCTTGTTCTTTATTTATTTTCTAATTTTAATGCCTCACAAAGGAAGATATTTTTAAAAATATACACCAATAATTATAATATTCCCGATTTTTTTTCCTAATTGGCACAGAATGGTTAATATAGTTAAACTATCAAGGCAGAAGACTATGAAGAAGAAAACAGGAGAGGGATTATTAGAATTCCATAGTTTATAATTGCTTTCCTTTTTCTAGGGCAGGAAACTGAGAGTATAATCAATTTTCTGTGGCAATCAACTTTTTCAGGAGAAACTATATTGAACTATACTTGGGCAAGAAAAATACTGAAAACAGCCTGCTCTTATCCAGTTTGATGGACATCATCACCTCAATCACTGCAGTGAGCTTGGGTTGCTCCATCCAAATAAGATAGATTGCAATGGGAATAGAAATGGTCCAGAGAAAGATTAAGACCACGACAGAAGCATGGAAACGCACAATAAAAAGAATTGCCCTGAGTTATAAAGAAATGATGTAAGGATAGAAAATAAAGAAAAAATATGAAGAAGTCAAGCTTTTTCCATTGAATAAGGTCATTCTTTGGATTTAATATCATCTGCTGGAAGTTCTTAACCCATTGAGAAGGTGTTGTTGGACAGAAGGTTGATGAGAATTGGAAGGAAGGAGCAGTCATTCTTTTGGTGTAACTATTTTTCCCCCGCTGCTCTTAAACCAGGTGTTCATATCAGCCCTTTTGCTTCTGTACCAGCATCAGCACAGTTGTCTTCTTAGCAACTGCTGGTGCTTCAAGACCAACAGAACAAAGGCAGTAACAGGTGAATGATGTTGGTTCCATGGTAGAGGGAGGAAAAGGAGCAAGAAAAAGTGAAATAAGGAATTCAGGGATCTTTTCTGGGGTTTGGTGAGGACTCTGTAGGAGCTGACCCAGCCACTGCAGGCAAACCAAACCAATGTGCGAGGCTAAGGAAGAGCTCCTCACTCATCATGGAATCATGGAATGGTTTGGGTTGGAAGGGAACTGAGAGATCATCCATTTCCAACCCCCTGCCATGGACAGGGACATAATCACTAAACTAAGTTCCTCAGAGCTCCATCCAACCCAGCCTTGAACATTTCCAGGGATGGGGCATCTGTGGTTTCTCTGGGCAGCCCCTTCTATTGCCTCACCACCCTACTTAGCTGACATGAATTTTTCATTCCCTCATCAGTTAGTTTAAAAACGATGGGATTAAAAATGATATAAGTGCAAAGTGTTTCCCCACTCGTGGCTTCGTTGCAGTCAGGTGCAGGAAGACTGTTCTCATTCAGGTGCCTTTTCCTTCTCTCAGTGCCATCTCACTCAGGACACCAATGTCCTGCCCAGCATCTGATCTAATGATTTATTAATGTTTTTTTGCAAGTGTTGGAAGTGTTTCCATTGGCTCTGTAGCAGGGTGCCCTCTTGTGACCACTCCAAAACCAATAACCATGCGCTGGTCACCAAAACGTGTCTTGGGGTCTTGGATTTCATCTCTTGCCTGCCTTAGTTTTCAAAAGCCTGAGGTCAGGGTGATGGCCATGGCTCTGACAGGCTCTTCATACAGTTCATCACAATTGTACCTCACCAGACACATCTGAAATGACAGGGTGACATAGGAGGGATTGTGAAATATTGCACACAAAGATAATGCAGAAGCTGCACAACAAGCATGTCTGCTCATTAACATACAATGATCTCATGCAGTCTGCACTGAAATTTAAGTAATCTCCCCATGATAATAATAATGCAAAAGTAAGAAAAAATAAACCATTTTATGTGTTCTTTCTGCTCATCATGGCCTCTAACAAGTGCAATTTGGTTAGGGGCAAAGGGAAGGAGGCAAGGGAATGCACAGAGAAATTAAGTAAATGAGCTGTAAGGTCACATTTTAATGAAAATTTATTCATGGATTCCTTTTTTCCCTCAGTGTCAAATGGATTATTACATTTAGGTGTAACAATTTGGATCGTGCACTCCCCTGTGTGAAGCCAAACCAAATGAGGCAGATAAGACCTGGTGCATTTGACAGAGAAGAGGGAGGTCACTGAGTGATGCTGCACTGATTTGGGGCACAGGGAGTGCTTGGAGCAGGTGTGCCTGCACAGAACAGGCAAGCTGGGTTCCACCAAGCAGGAGTGGTGACTTGGGCTCTCATCTGAGCTAGCAACCACAGTGGAAAAAGCCCTGGAATTCTTATATTCCCAGTGAAATCTGTGCCATTGTGTACTTGGGGCTGTGCACCCACCCCAGTCACTTCATGGAGCTGCGATAAGCTGATCCCTGCCACCTGTTGGCTGCGCTTCTTTTTTTCTCTCTCTTCAGTTGCATGATGTGACTATGAAAAATGTGTAGGGCGTGCATAAAAGCATCAAGGACCATTTTCTGGGAAAACAGTTGTCTGGGGTTAAATTGCTTCTGGCCTGTGTTGAATGTGAAATGCTTCCAGCGGGGAATCAAAGGGAGAAGTGTAATCTGCTGTCTCCAGCTGTCCAGTAACCCAGGGGTCATCTGCACTTCTCTTCCTATAACACCTCGGATTTGAAGAGCACATGGCACAAGCACAGCTGAACAGGAGAGTAAGATGGCAGAGAGTTTCTGAGGGAGGTTTCTCGGCTCTGGAATACACCAAAGTCGTCTCAGTGTGGTGCACTCCCCTCCTCCCCACCGTCATTAGATAAATGGAGGGCAGCAAGCAATAAGGTGTGAGGTTTCACTGCTGTTGTTAGGGCTTTGCAGCAGTTTTCTCATCAAGATGATTTGTCCTGGATGGAATAAAAATGGATTTAGACCAGTGAATGTCTCGTTCATTTTTTTGCCTAATTGTAGTGTCTCTCTTTCCTCCCTTCCATGTGCTTTAAAAGCAGATGGAAGTTGGGAAGGGAGTAATTTGAAGTTGAAACAAGTTCTGTTTCTAACATGAATTTCAGCTTTTCCTGCCTGTGCCACTGAGCCCATGGAGTTCCCAGACTGGGGCTCTTTGAGGAGGAGTTCAGCCTTACAACTGAGGCAGGAGCAGAATTTTACCTGGTTTCAAATTTGGGACCCAAATTTTAAATGTGTGGTATGCCTGTATTCTAGGCTTGATGCTGAAATGATCTTTTTTATTTTTTTGGCTTGAATCATCAAAGAGTTGGGATTAGATAAAAAAGAGAAACAGACTAGCATTGCTGATTTTTACAGTTTTAAGTTTTCCCAAGACTCAGTCTTCTTTGAGCTTTTGACAAGTTAATTTACAAGCCTGCTAGAGGTGCACATTGATGTGGGAATTTTCCTGAGCTATAATTGTGTTTTATTTTACTGGTACTACTGCAAAAGCACTATATTGGTGCACCAAGTGCAACTGCATTGAGATGATGAGCAATTAAAACCACTTCTTGCATAATAAAGCACATTCTATCATGTTGCACTTAATATACCAATGCAATGTGCTATACAGCATTTAGCTAAATTACAGTAAATCACCTATTTAAAGAAGTTTTTCTTTCAGCCTTGCATGTGGGGAAAAAAGTGCTGGGAACAGTAAAAAGATAATGACCCATAACGGCAGAAAGCTAAAAATGGGATTCCAGTTGTCTCCTGGAATTAAAGGCTGTAGCAATGTTGTTAAAGGCAAGCTGTTCTCTGTCCCCTGTTGCTCCTTGTATGAGCATCACAAAGTCTAAGGAATTCTTATTTATTTCTGCCAGGCAAAGTAGCAAGGCAGAAGAAAAAGGAGTCGCTGGTGGGGGTAGGTGGGTTGAAACAGAGGCAGGATGGTGGCAGGGGCTGTGAAAAATTGCAAATGCCAAAGTCTACAGGGCCCATCCTTAAGGAGCAGCTCACTGGGGGCACGATGAAGCTGTGGGTATGGAAATGGGGTTTTGCTGCTATTCCCTGTTCATGGTCCTTGCCTCCCACTTTCTCAGTTATCCCAGCCTACTGCAGGCACCAGGGGACAGGAAACTTTCCCTGCATTTTCTGTCTGGGAAGCAGCTCAGTATCAAAACTGTCTTTGCTTCTGCCGTGGGGAGGGAATTTCAGAGTCAGTTGTTTGTTGGGTACATGCTGTAAATATCAAATAGATGCACTGCAGCATGTCTTGAAAGAACAACAGATCACAGTATTAAATGCATCATCACAACAGCCTTATTTCCACCTGAGTTTGTGATTGCATCTCTCTGGACACCTGAATAGGCTTCCACTGGGGACTGATTGTGCTTTTATTTTGCATTATGATCTGCGTGGTGAAGTTTTGCAGCAGTTAGCGAGCATGCACAGCCCTAGCATTTGCTCAACATCTATTCTCAGTGCTTTTCTGAGGAGTAAATTCTACCTGCCCCAAGGAGTGCAGGTCTTGGGGAGCCATTCTCCTACCTGACTCCAGTTAGGCAGACACTGTCCTAAGAGAGTCCATAATCCTGCAGGCCTGGTAAATAAGATGTGATTTCCCCTTTCATTAAAGCAAAGTATATTCCTGTGTCTGGTTCCGTCCCGCACCAGGCGGGAGATGACCTCTGGCTAGCTCGGGTCAGCACAGCCACAGAAGGTCCCAGTTCGTTTCGGCTTCTCAGCTTAGCAGCTGGACCCAATAGTGTCGTGACAGCAACAGCAGCAGACGAGAAAAGGCTGGCTCTCAGCTTAGCAGGTTAAAAGATGTTTATTAGCTTCAGAGCTGAGCGGCTGAGATGCTGAGAGAGAGTTTTTTCCTCTCTCCTACCCCCTATAAGAGGGGGGCGGGTTCCAGGGAGGATACTACAAGACAACAAATCAGGGAATTCAGGGGGTAACAAGGTGTGCCCACCCCCAAGCCTTGGACCACTAAAATCCAGAGCTAAAGGAATTCCCCCCAGGGGGCCTGTCACCTGAAGCCCTCTCCCTGAGATTTCTCAACCTGGGAGGGACCCCTGGAGTGACAGACAAGCTGCCCCAGAGCGAGGAGGGTGGGAGGACTGACACAAAACACCTTGTTATACAGAAAACACAAAAAGGGTTACAACATTGGGGATACAGTGAAATGAACCATAACATAAACTTCTTATAAAAACCTAATAAAACAGTTCTGCACCACCACATTATTTCCATAAACCCACCTGTGTTCATCCTTCTCCCTGCTCACACCATGCTGTACCTTATTCCTCTTGTTTGGTGCTTCTTAATGTTTGCTGGTTTGGGTTTTTCTTCTGACAGCTTCTATTTTCTCTGTGAATTTACCCTGTTCTGTTGTTTTCCTCTCTGCTTCCATTATGTGCAAAAACCTCAGGTTCCCTTTCTCTCAAAACCAATCTCTGAAGACAGCAGGCTGTCTCTGAAGACATGCTGCTGCTGCATTTACAGGATTAGGGATTTTTTTAGGGTCTTGGCCCCTCACACAGCAATCTGGTAACCTCAGCTTGTGCTATTCCCTCACCTGTGGCACCCAGAAAGCAAATTTTTGCAGGAAATGCAGAGTCCCCCCTAGTTTACTTTCCCTGTGAGGTGCTCACCTGAGCTGTACTGAACATCCACGCCTGGTGCTGCTGAGGAGCTGCTCTCTGCCCTCGGGCTGTGCCGTGTGCCTGGGCTGTGGGTGTGGATGTGGGTGTGGATGTGGGTGTGGATGTTACAGTCCCAGCTGAGCCCCAGCCTGCCTGGGTGCCCAGTTCAGTCAAGGTACAGTTCCCATTGACACTACTGCAGTGTGAGCCGCCAGCCCCCCTCTGAAAACATGGGCAGTCACTAGGAGCCAGTGGGCTTTTCCTGTGTGGTGGGTCACCCATGGATGGTCTGGGTTTGCTTTCTCCAGCTGCACCCCTCTCTTTGGCCCTGGTGTGTGTGTGCTGGGATGAGAGCTGTGACATGCCCAAGCCCAAGGGCACAGACGCTTCTTCCCCCACTCCGGTCTCCATCTGCTGTTGTGGGGCTCACCTGGCCCTTCAGAAAATTTGCTGAGATGCTAAACAAGCAGAAGATTTTTAAAATTTTAACTCCGCTGCCTGATCCTCATGTATCTTTCCAAAGGAATACAAGTGTGCTACATCATGTAAAATACCAATTGTCTGAAGAAACATCTGTCTGACAATTGCAATCTTCCTGCCTGTTCTCTTGTTGGACGGTGAGTGCCATCCAGGTGTGTCTGATCAGTTCCTGCCTGGGAGGACTCCCAGAAACCCTTGGCTGGTTCAGGTGTTGCTGTCACCTCGGTGAGGGTGGGCTCAGCCTGGCCAAGGGCTGAGAGATGCTGTGCACCACAGTGGGCAGCGCTGCAGGGCTCCTGCAAGACTCGCCCTTCAGGTGTAAGATAAAACACCAGAGATCTGACTTTGAGTCATTAAAATGACCCCAGCGGGTGAGGTCATTAATGACTTTGGGTCGTTAAAAACCCCACAATGACTTCTCTCCCATGAGGAAAAACAGAGAAGTGCCAGTGGTCTCTTGGTGGCCCTGTGACATTTGCTGTGCCAGCTCAGAGCTCCATCCCATCATCCCTGCACCTGGCCTGGTGCAAAGTGGCCTCTCTCCCTTGGGAAGGATGAGAGCTCATCCCACAGGACCTGCTGCTGTCTGCTCTCCTGACACAGTGTAATATGTGTGCCAATCCTGCTGGCATCTGGAGGCTCATTTATCTGAAATGGCTTAGAACAACTTCATGACTTAAATTTCCTTTATTCACCGATCTTCCTTAATCTTAGGGATTGAAAATGATAATTCCCTCAATGATGGCTTTCATCAGACTGAGACTCATTCAATTATCTTTCATGTCTGTTGATCAGGACTGAAGAAGTTGCCTTTTCCTCTAAATCTGTGGCTCTAAAAGACTGGAGGGGTCCTAACAGTCCCAACTCTACTCTCTTTCACTCTCTCTTGCTGCTGACTTGCTGCATGTGAATTTCATAACCTTTTTTTGTGTACTTTTCATTCATCAGTTACTAAAATGATAGAAAATTACAATTTAATTAAAATATTTTTTAGAGCTGGATTTAAATACTTTTTTGTTCTCATATTTTATCACTCGGTTTTGCTTTCTGCTTTCCATAACCTCTGACCAATAATGAAAATTCCCCTCACAGGCATAGTCCTGCTGGTATCTTATAAACCAGTCTCTTCTCTCTGGTAATGTGGACTACAGAGAAGCTTTACTGCACTAAACTTTTGGGCCCTGATGCTATGTTCCTGTCAATGGATGTAGTTCCTTCAAATTCTTTGCACTGGCAGCGCTCAAACTTGCTCCTTCCCAAAGTAAAGTTGTCCCAAACCTTCTTGTCCACTGTGGTGAGCTCTTTTTCTGGTGCCCAATCTCTCTGTACTGTTCCTGGTGAGGGCTCAGTGACTTCGAGGGACATGAGCTCCCTCTCACTGGGTCTGTTTTCTCTGCCTGTGCATTTCCTGACTGAATTCAACACAGAGAAGCAGCTGGTATCTATGACTCCACCTGTTCTGCTTAGCAGGTTTTTAAAAGTTTCTCCTCAGGCCTCCCCATTCCCCTGCACTGACTCTGTACAGCCCCAAGGCTGATCCATTATTTCTGGCAATTGCTGTTTTTTGCAATCAGTCACTTTTTTTTTCAAGTGTGACTACATATCTGTGTCTGCATTCACAGCCAGAAAATGTTGTCTACCACCCAGACAATTTCCTGGAAGCTGAAAGAGGAGTGAGGAGTTAGAAAAGTGAACTTTGCTGTTGAATCATAGAATCAGAGAGAGGTTTGGGTTGAAGGAAACTTAAGGACCACCCAGTTCCAACCCCACTGGACCAGATTGCTCAGAGCTCCAACCATCCTGGCCGTGAGCACCTCCAGGGATGAGGCATCCACGACTTCTTTGGTGAAGAACAGATGGAAAAAATCCAAGAAAGATTGAAGAAATGGAATGAATGGCTGCATGCCTGAAAATTATAATTTTTGGCATCATTTATACTGAACACCAGCCCCAAAGAAAGGCAGATATAAAAAATGAGATGCAGTGATGACCTTTATCAGCTCTGGTGGCAACTATAAATCAGGCTGCAAATTCTCATCAGCTTGCTGGACAGAATTCATTATAGACAGAGGCCACTGCATTGCTCTCTGGCTTTGATTGAGGTATGTCCCATTTAAATAAATGCTCTTGCACTGGAACTAATCACACATTTTCAAAACAGAAGTCCAGGAATATTATTCATCTTTTGAGAACTAAGACCCAGCTAAACGTCAGAGTGTTTCGTTTGGAATGTATCGCACATCAATTTGTTCTTCTCTTAAGCAGACCAATTTTCTGTTCATTAACTCAGACAGTGTGTTGATGGCTGGTATTGAATATAATGGCAAGATTTACAGCCCTAACAAATCAGCACTGCTTCATTTATTCTTTTTTTATGCATTCTAAAAGTACATGCGGCGGATTAACACCTGATTTTAAACTTGTCACGGTTTAACAAATCATGGGAAGGTCTGTTATCTTCTGCTGCCAACCATGGAACAACTTTTATGTAAGCTTGAAGTCTCATAGTTTATTAAAATGTTATGGGGTTTTTTGGAGCATAAGGAGCAATAAAATTTGTTAGCAATGGCATTATGGGCAGTAATGTGACTTCCATCCATTCCTGCAGTGTTCAAGGAACAGCTTCACAGACTCATTAGATTAATAAGCTACTTTACCTATGTTCTCAACTTGGAGCTGAATTTCATCACTTTTTTTTTTGTTTGTTTTTCTATAATTAGGAAATATCCTGAGAGCCTTACAATTATCCAAATGTTTTGCTGGCCATATTTAATACATTTTTCTGTCTGGAACTTAGCGTGTAATTGGAAAACATTCTGTGTTGTTGACAGAGGGTGATTATTAAAGCAGTAATATTTTTCAGCATGTCTGATAATTAGGCAATAGTCTGTCTCTCCGTTTAACTTTTCCTGTTGTTTCTGGAATGCCTGAAATATTGCTGGAAAATAAAAATTCAGACTGCATTCTTTCCTCTTATAACAAATAATGCTTCAAACTTTGTGGCCTGAGTATATAAAGACCAGGTGTGTATGAAGCATGAAATCTTTTATTGCCTTACTTCCTAAAATGTTGGCAAAACCACTTTTCTTAAGGATCTGGACATGGAAGCTGGAAGTTAGACTTGTAAATCCAGTTGCTGCTGGATCAGACCCCAGGGATTGTCTCTTCTGGCATATGTTCCAGGAAAAGGGCAAATACTTAAGGAAGATTCTAAAAAGCAAGCAAAATTCTCCCGCTGAGGATTCAGGATATTCCTTTAGTCCCTCACAATGACTGGTTCATGGGCTTCCTGGAAAGCATTCCCCTTGGAGACATATAATCTTTGATGGATTTTTCTTCCATTTTTCTAATTCTAGTTTGGATCCACCTGCAGCCCTGGCACATGTTCTGTTCTGGGACTGTGATTTCCACAGCTTGTTTGCCTTCAGCATGAAGAAATAATTCCTTTTATTTGTGTTGAACCTGACACTAACTGATGTCACCTGGTGCCTTCCAGTATTTATTTTGGAAAAGGCAGGGAATAAGCATTCCTTATTTTTCTTCTCCACACTGCTAATGACTTTTTTTTACTTCTGTCCTAGCTCTGTTCAATCAGTTCTTTCTCAAGTTTAAGTTTCTTTGTTTGTTCAGTCATAAATTGTATGAAGGAATACTTTAAAAATAAATGCAAGTCAATCTAATTCAGATTTATTTTTTTTTTAATTCAAGATAGAAGGTGCTGATAAAATTTATTCCGTAATTTTTTAAAAAGTTATGCTTTGAAAACTTTTCCTGTGAGTCTGAAGGGCTGCTGCTCGGATTTGGACTCTGAGAATCTTAGTCTCTAAAACTAAACTCTAAACCTAGTGGTTTTGAGAGGATCAACTGTATTGCAGCAACCTTTTGCCCTTACAGAATCTGATTCATCCCAATCTCAGAGAAGATTTCTTCTTCTTCCACTTATGTGTAAATCTGTGCTATGGAGGAGGAGATTTTTTTTATTGACAGCAGTAAGGACAACATAGAAGATTTTCATCTGCAACTTCAGAGCATTTTATAAAGGTGACTGTGATGAGGATTATCATCACCAGGTTAGAAATAAAAGACTGAAGCGTGGATAAGGAGTATGCTAAGTCAGTACACCGAAGTTTGAAAGAACCAAGTTTCAAAACCCAGTGTTGCCTTTAGCAGATCACCCCAACTGGGCTGTGCACCCCTCTCTAGTTAGAGTGAGCTGGGTTTGTGCTTGTACAAATCCTAGAGGATTTAAACTCACCTGTCACATCCCAGGACAACCCATGGATAATGTCAAACCATGCACATGTCCCTAGCCCCTGTTGCATCATGGTAACACTCCTGGGGTAGCCACCCTCATGGTAGGTGATGAGGAATTGTTTCCCTAACTGAAACTGGAAGCAGAGGTTTGCTAGGATCCATCAGTTCTCAGTCTCAGTTTAGCCAAGTTGCAAAAAAACCACATAAGCCCTAATCCTGTGCCAAGAAAAACTGCTGATTCCTTTAATGGCAGAGTGCTTGGGACTTTTGTTTTATGTTTTATCTTCAGGGCAGTGCACGTAAGTACTGATCAGACTTGAACTTCAGTTTATGACATCCCTTTATTGTCATACTGTTTTTCATCCTGAACTTTTGACCTGCTGCCTGACCCTCATTTGGAGTCTCTTTCAAATGTCTGCCCCAGCCTTTCTGTCAGGCAGACATTTGTGTTCTGTCAGGCAGACTTTTGTGTGCTTTGAGAGCTGGACACTGTCTCCAGTATTTTTGTCCTTGTCCACCTGTTTCGAGAGCTGGAGTAGTCCAAAACTGCACAGAGACAAGCTGACTTGCCCTGTTTCATGTGAAAATGGTGATTTCTCTGCATGTATTTCCTTCTGGTATAAGTCTGAAGAACAAATGCTAGAGCTGGAGCACAATATTGTGTTCCAGAATCTGCTTTGTTAGAGGGTCATTTGCCTTTCACTTTCAGAGACTCTCCAGGCTTATTAAACTCCTATAGAGACTGAAAAACTTGGAAACCTTTAATCATAATGAATGGGGGGTTTTGACCTTGTTTTCCACACTAACTATATAGCAAGCTGTGTATGTACATTCAAAACAGGTCACTCTTGCATTCATCTAAGGGAAAGTGTGGCACAACAAACATGTGACAAACACTAACCGCATCGTTTTATGGCTGTGCTCAAAGCCACTTTTAGCAATGGCTGTGTTAAAAAACACTCTGTGTTCTTCAGAAGGAAGTTTCCAGCAGTATTTTTGGTTTAAGTCTGTAATTAGGTTCCACACAAACAGACAATTTCAAATTTCCTTAATGACCTTTTGTTTTCCTCTTTGCAGATAATGAGTTCATTTATAGAAACCAGAATGGCACAGTGATTCTGAGGAATGTCGAAACCAACAGTTCAACCATATTAATAGAAAACAAAAAAATTGTGAGTATTTTCTATGACAAGTAGCTGAATTTCACAGCTGTCTTGAAGTTGGATCAGTAAAGCAGAAAATGACTTGGGTTTCAACTTCATGTATTGTCAAGGAGAAGCAATTCACTGGAAATACAATGGGCTATGCAGTGATGGATAATGTGAGATTGAACTCCAGCTTTTGTTATTATTCTGCAAGCTCAGTTTCTCTCATACTTCTGCAAAGTATCATATAGGGATTTGCAGCAAGTCTTGCATGTCATATATAATTGAAAGATGCATAATTCTTGTCTCTGCATGCTTAATAAAAAGGACAGTTGATATAATTTGCAGTCTGTTGTCATTCTCTACATTCCTCTACACAAATACTTATTTTTAATTTATGCATTTGCTGATTTTTTTTGCCTAATGGTTGAAGTGCAGTTTCAGTGTTTTTTATGAGTAGTGTTGAGAATAGAAGTGGAGTTGTACTTGAGAGAAACCCTAAGAAATTGTTGGGAAGAAGTTAATAGGTGACTATTAAAATGAATGTAAAGAAAACAAAGTCAAATCTGATACAGAGTATTGCTTATAGTGATAGAAGTGTTTTGTAGTAGATGAAACAGCATCGTGGCAGAAGTTAGTACATCAATTGTATTAATTATCTTCTAATAAGACAAAGAATTTATCACTGAGTTATTATGGCAGGGCCCAAATTCCAACTTCACATGCTGCATTTAACCTTCAAACTTTGCTGCACCACATAAGCAGTCCTCTTTTACCAGAGTGTAACCCCTTCCTTTACAATTCTAAGGGCATGGGCTGGCTTCCTTTAGTGTCAAGGTCTGTTGAAGTCAAATCACCTCCATTTGGCCTCTGTTTATTCCACTGGTTTTTAATTTTTTGCCTTTTGTAAGAAAAGCACAGTGCTACAAGCTAATCCTACATTTTCATGCAATTGCCACCCTAATGCCTGTTCCACCTTTGTTCCTCTGCCCTCTCAGTAAATACATCTGCAGGTCACCTCCACATTAATCCAGAAAGTCCCAGTGCAAGAGCTGCCATTACACTTTACTCAGACATGTAATTTTCCTCTTCATTCCCAGCCCTGGGGCAGAAAACTTTTGCTGCTTGGTCATGTTTCCCCTTCCCCATGTTATTAACACAGCAGTAAATAAAGTCTGTCTTCATGCTGACCCTGCTGGTCCCCAGGCTCCCCCGTCCCTCCCCATACTGATCTACACTGGGTCATCAGCCCATGAGATGTCCCAGAGATGTGTGGGTGCCTCTTCCCTGGAAATGCTCAGGATCAGGCTGGATGGGACTGTGAGCAACCTGGTCAGGGTGAAGATGTCCCTGCTCATGGCAGGGGGCTGGAGTAGACAGCCTTTAAAGGTCCCTTCCCACCCAAGTCGTTCTGTGATGGTGTGAGCTGTCCCCTCTGCTTCTGGCTGTCCCCTGGGCTCCCCACAGCACATCCGTCCTCGCTGGCCTTGGGGAGGACTCTCCCCAGTGGGGTGCTCTGTCTTTTCCCCAATTCCCCTTTCAATTTTGCCCTGTGGGACTCTCTCAAGGACTTACATCTAATTTGTTAGGGGAGAGGGTGAGATTTAAAAGGCAGTGGATGAGCGATGTGTTCGTGGCACCTCTCTTTGACCTTGGTGCCATCTGTGCCAGCAATGCATTATGTTGAAACGTACTGGGAAGGAGAAATGGCTTCGCTACACAAATGAAAAGTGGAGCTGGAAAGAGGTAATTCCTGGCAAGTCTGAAATACCCTGGCATTACTTCTTGTTAGCAAGATTTACGGTGCTGATTTTTGCAGAGCCCAGGTCAGGGTGCACTGGATCACTGCAGCATCCCAAAGACTTTTAACTGGGGAAAACAGAATAGTTTTCCCCTGGGTTACCTTTATTTGGGGAGGTGGTGGTGTCTCTATTTCTAATTTGCTGCAGAAGCTATTTACAGTTTTTATCTCCTGCACTGGCCAGTGAATACGCATAATGAGAGGGAATTAATAAATTGCCTTTCATCAGAGTTTTCTGCTAACTACTGCCTACATCTGCCACCTCACCAGTCACTGTGCAGGAAGATTGTAAAGAAAATTCTGGGTTTTTTGATACAGCCTGCTCTAAGCCACAATGCATTCATTCTTTCTCTTATGGTGCCCACATAACATTCCTGGTGTTTGAAAAAAAGTTGTCATATTTTTCAATACACTTAATTCTGGCAGTATTCTTCATCGTTAGAGAGATGATCATAACAATTAGTTCTAGGTGTCATTAGCTTGAAAACTGAAGGACATTTGTTTCAAAATTGTATTTATTTTCCAGGTCTCCTTAAAAGCTATCCGGTATGAAGTGTCACCTGACAGGGAATATGCACTATTTGCCTTCGATGTTGAACCTGTAAGTAAACAGATTTGATTTCAAAATATACAGCCAGTGGCTAACTTCTTTTTTTTTTTTTTTTTCCCCTCACTTTTATGCCAGCAAGATGATATTTTAAATTAATTGTTTCCTACGAAACAAAGCAAGAAACCCCCTCACTTAGCAATTCTGAGAGCATGTCACACTGCCATCTAGTAGAGGAGAAAGGTATAAATTAGACCGTAGAGGAAACACTGTCATTGCCAGGATTTTATAGCCTTCGGGAGGGGGATTGTAAGGACATGTCTTTGCTACAAGAATTTCTATTCCTCTTCTGTGGGTTTTTTGTTTTTTTTTTTTTCCCCACAGTGCTTTTTTCTGTCACCCTATAAATTTCTTCTCCAGAACAAAAAGCTTCTGTCAGTTTCTTCCACAACTGAAATAATACATTAATTATGGTGTCACCATTCCCAGTGCTGCAGTTAGGCTTGAGCTATCACTTTCATTATAAATCCTTTTCTTCAGAGGGTTAGGTATAAATCATTTGTAAAAAATCTCCATTAGGTTGCTACTAAGTTCTGGACTACAGCAAATTTTTTACTAAACTTCAAAAGGGAAAAGTGTAATGAGTCATTTTTGAATGATGACCAAAGAATCAAACATGGGGGAGGCAATTCTTCTGAATGAATAATATTTTTGTCTTTCTCAATTCTGCTGGTATAAGGCCAGAAATGTTTGAGTGATAGCTATGCTGTACTACATGGATGAACTATAAGCCCAATATATTTTGTTTCCATAGTTTAGAATACCACCAATTCTTCAAAATTAAAATAATTAATTCACTGACAGCTGTAATTGTTTTTCCATAATGTAAATAACATTTCAGCTGCTAACCAAAAGAAATTTTTGGAACCTTTAGGTAGTGAAAGTTGTAGGTCTGTTGCTCATTTTATTTCTCTGCTATCATCTTTGAAATTATTCTTGACTTGGTGCTAGGAAAAGTCAGAAGAAGCATGCCTGGTTTTAGAAGAAGGGAAAATATAACTGTATCAGAAACTTGAGGAGTAATTCGTAATGATTTTTCCTGGAAAATTGCCGGTGCTGTGACTTTACTTACCTGAAGCTTAGCTGAGCTCTAGATGGAAATGGATGGGGAAGTGTTAAGCTAATTCTAAACATGGGAAAGACAGCCTGAGGGTCATTGAGCAAGCAAAGTCTTCCTCTCAAATTTCCCTGCCCTGTGAGTCAGAGATGTTTTGTAAAATTCAGTTCTTTTAGTGGAAATCAGCCTTTGTGGAAGCTCTGTGCCAACTCTGCTCACATGCACTGTGCAGGCTGGAAGAGCCTTGAGGAGGGAGAGCTTCCTCAGTTCCTCTGAGAACAGCACAAAAATGCTTTTAATGACAAAACAATACAAAAGAGAAAGAAAATAAAACAGTAATGAGAAATTATCTTTTTTATTCTCAGCCTCTATCCACTGAAAGGACTGCACACTCGGAAGATCTGAAAGAAGCAGAGTTAGGGGGGCTTTTACAGCCCAGACTTTGTGTTCAGTCTGTGGCAGGAGTGCTTGATGTGGGCAATGTGGCAGGAGGGGAACAGGAATGGAAAGGGATGGGCTGGGTGTGCTTCCTCTTCATCTTCCTCTCTGCATGTCAGTGCTTGCATCCCTGGGAGTTTGAGGTGCAGGAAAACACTGAGTTTGTGCTCCTTAAGATGCCTGTCTGGAGAAAAGAGAGCAGCACACAGACAGGTACCTCCTGCATCACACCACATCTTTTTCTAGAAAGGAAAAACCCAGGGTGGAAAGCTGAAAACATGAGCTTTGGCAACATTTCAGGATGTGGCATACACTCACTGTGAGAGAACACTGCAAATTGTTCAGCTATTCACATATAGCAAGAATTCCTGAAGCAAAATAAAACAAAACACACCCCCCTTTTATTCTCTTAAGATCCGTGTTTATGGAGAAAAGAAAGTTTGTTTGATTTGTTTTGGGGTTTGTTTTGCTCTGTTTTGAAGCATGCTAATGGAGAGGTAGTTGGGTTCAGTCTTGGTTATTGCAGCCTTAGGCCATGATGGGTGGCTCTGTGTATTAAAATGGAAATAACTGTTAAATTACTTCTTCGGCTTTCTTCTCCCTTGGTATGCAGACTGTGGCTACAAATAATTGCATGTTAGTTAGCTCTTCACATTTTCTGCATTTCAAACTGTATTCTTGGACAAAATTCAAATTACGCTGTTTTCTGCGACACAAAAAATTGATTAGCAAAGCCTTGGGCAGTTGTCCTTGTTGCAAAGTCAAAAGGAAATTTCAGGAGATGTATTGGCAGAGGACATGTCTTTAAAGTTTAATTCTACAATTTCAAAAAAGGAGCTTCTTGGAATTATTCCCTACTTATTTTGTAGCTGCCAGAAATTGTTTCTTTTTTTTTTTTTTTTTTGCTATTTGAAAGTGTGATGTGCTGCCTTTTAATTATTTGTGAGTATAGATATTTTAATCTTTTTTTTAATATGGTTGAGTTGTGCTGTTTTTACATATGTGTATAATATTTTAATATGCATAGTATGAGTTAATCATTTGTCAGAATTCTGAAATGAATGGATTCAGCCTCTGGTTTAGTACCAGCCAGGAATAAACATCAAAATAGAAGAGCACAATGTGTCCCTCCAATGAAGCAGAATATTTTTAAGAAAAGTGCCACAAAGTCATTTCCTTCCAGTAATAGCTGCTCCTTTACTTTTCTATTTGTTTGCACGGAAGCATCTCAGCTCAGTGCTGGTTTGGGTGACAGCAGTGATCCCTACCCTGGAATACCACAGCACTGAACTGCCAGACACCTATTTTGCAAAGATCCTGAGGCATCTAATGTGTTTTCCTGTTGTATCACTTCATCATTTTTAAAGGATAATGGATAAAAGCACCTTCCTTAAAATATATTTCACCCAGGAAGCTTGGCAGACAGCTGTGAGGCTGGTGTGGGTACATTGTGGCTAGTCTGGCTGTCAGGTTTCATTGTAAATGCCTTTTTTTTTTTTTTTTTTTTTTTTTTTTTTAAAATGCAGTGCTTGTATTTACAGAAGTTTAATCTTTCAGGCAGCAATATTCTGGGTAAGCCTTGTGCTAATAGAGAGCTTTTCTAACCTTGAACACAGAAGATTTGTTCTTTTTCTGGAAAGGTCACAGGAAAGGCACCAGGCTTCTTTGTCTTAAAACACTCCCCCAGTTTTTCTGCTGTTTATTTTTAGTTTCTTTGTGCCAAAGCAAGGTGCAAGCTGAGGCCAAAACGGCAGAGTGAAATTTCGAGAAAGCATTGGGGAATAAACACCTCCGTGGAGAAACTCTGATTTCACATCATCCTTCACCAAAACAAGTGTGTGGGGCTCTGATGGGGGGTTTAATAACCCCAAAACACGTGGGCAGACGGGGTTTGGCCCCAGCAGCTCAGCAGGAGGGGCGCAGAGGCTCACGGCTGTCTCTGGCCAAGGACCCTTGCCCAGCTCGTGGCTCCACCAGCACTTTTGGGCAAGCCCTGTGCTCCCCGTGTGCCCCACAGGTTTTGGGGCTGGAACCACCTCTGTGGGTACCCCTGGTCTCCAAAAGGGGTTTCCTAAATAGCCAAGTGACAAAGCAACCCTTAGATCTCGTGGCATTTCTGTGATGGAGGTAAGAGTAAAGATGAGTGGCTAAAGCTTGTGCAGCTTTCTGTGCACACCAGTGGAGTTGGCGTTGTCTTAGGGTAACTTTATGATGCTTGTATCCCCAATCGTCTGTTCTGTTTGTGCTGTATATTGAGTCCTGTGCCCAAACCAGGACAGGCGTAATGCAATAAAAGAAACAGAGGAAATACGTGGGAAAACTTATTTTCTGGAGTGACACAGTGGGATGTTAAATAGTGAATATTTAATTGCCTTTATTAGGAATCGGTGTTGTCATCATGCAAGAGAGGAATTAAAGCTGCCAAGATTCTTCTTGAAAGTTTTTGCTCTTTTGCCTCCAATTTTACCAGCTCATTACTGTGTTTGTGCCAGTTAAGGACAATTACACTTAGAAATCCTGGCTGATTAGCACAGAGCAAACTGCAAAGGCTTCTGGACAAAGTTAGGGCTCAGAAATTTTTGCAGCTGATACAACAGATCCTGTTACCTATTTTACAGTAGAAGAAATGCTCTTTTTTAATCCCAAAGGCTGCAGAGAATTGATCACTGTTGTAATTAGAACAAACTTAATTATTATTTTTTAGCCTAGTTCATGTGGTGAGTTCGGTATTTCTGTTCTCCATGCCTGTATCTCTAACACGAGTGGTGGGACCAAAGAGAGCTCAGAAAAACCCAGACCAAACCTTAGACTTGGTATTTAGAGGGTGAATTAAGTAAAAAAACATTATTTAGAGAAAGCAACATATTACTATTGTTCTTACTATTTTTTATTATTTCTCCAAATCTGTTCTTATGTGGAATTAATAGACTTTGTGCTTATGGTCCAATTACAGCCTCGTACTAATTTAATTAGTTGTATGAAAATTAAAGTAATATAATTCTTGTTATTTCCAAAACACTAATGGGTATAAATATTAATGAATCCTCACAACATCCTTTTGAGTTAGGTGATAAACATTATTATGATAAATATACCTCTGAAAATTGAACACTGTCATAACTATCTTCAGTAATACTGCTCAGACTGCAGTCATGATATTTATTGCTTAATTGAAATTGATTTCCAGGCCTAGAAATAGGCTTATATAAATCTGTTTTCTTTCTATGGCAATAAATATATTTCAAATTTATTTTTTTCATTCTCACCCAATGTTCTTTTCAGGAACACTGAAAATGTTTAGTGATTTCATGATAAAGCGAGCACAGATAGAATATTTCTGTCATAAAATAATGCTATTTTATTGATTGTTGTTTAATTTTTGGTGTTTGGTGTAAATTATTAGTTTCTATGGGGGCCATTTTGAGGTAAAAAGCCCATGTTTATGGTTTTTAATATCCTCTTTTTAATGTGAATACAGTTTTTAGTCATTGTTGTTCATAAATCAGAAGGAGTCCTCTATGGAAAGCTGCACAATATAAGGGCACTGTTCACTTATATCAAAGGCTGGTGGCTAAAATTATTTTTTCCAACATTTTCAAGCCTAAAGCACTGCAACTTCATATACTTGTGAGAAATAGTTGCTGCTATTAGGATAAATAATGTATTAGGATAAATCATTTACTAAATAATAAGAAGAAAAGGACTCAATCCAAATACTGTTTATATTAGTTAAAATATTTCTGTTATTACATCTGTGCATGTGTGTATCTTCATGCAGAGTATCTTCTCTTTCCTCAATTCACCAACTAGTTGTGAATGAAGAGTGAGCTGCATGACTGTAGTCATTCAGTGCATTTTTAACGAGTAGAAATAATGTTATCAATGAATTAGTGGAAAACACCTAGATCAGTCACTCGTCAAATAATTTTGGTAAATTTTCAGGAAAGCAACATCTTCAGTTACTTCCCATAGAATAAATATTATTATTGCCATTCAGCTAATCTTTAAAATTTCAATAAAATGCTCACAGCTTCTGAAAATGGCAGCATTTTTATGTGTGTGCCTGTGTGGGTTTTCAGTGAGGCTGTTCTGGGGCATCAGGGCTGAAGGTGGGGACCACCTTTCTTTCTCTTCTTACAGTTCCTGTTTTGAGTGATAATTTTTTTAACAGCTAAGATCAGTAGTGTGAATAATAACCTTTTTTGATAAGTGCTGTTTAACCTTTTTGTGGTAGAACAGCAGTGCTTCAGCCACATTTACATGACTAAAGCTAAGGCCTGTGTGTCCAGAAGTGTTGCATTAACAAGAATGTGCTGAGAGCACAGAAGAGGTTTATTTTGTGGGTGACAGTTTACTTTGGATTTTGAAGCTGAATCAGCACCTATTTTTTTACAACACTTAAAGGCAATATTTTATTTTAAAAATAAAATGTTGTGGTGGTTTTTAATTATGAATCTGGTCTTTGTGAAAGACGGTCTATATTTTCCAATCTCAAACCCACCATGAACAAATTCCCTCATCAGCTCTTTTTGACCAGATAGACAAAACAGAATTTTCAAAGGCATCAGAGAAGGTTGATTCCAAAATACTTCCACACTCCCATTTGCTTTTCTGTCCAACCTGGGGGAGTCTGTCTAAGCCAGGAGATCTTCATGGTCAGCTTTCACTGAGTAACCAAAGCTGCTAACACGTGAAACCTCAGCAGCTGGGAGGTTTTCCTACCACTGAATCTCAGTGCAGGCAGAAGCAGCAGCATCTCTGTCAGATGCACCAGCGTGCTGTCATGTGTTGGTATCAGTAATTGTTTCAGGCTAATTAATATTTGATATCTGCAGTGGCACAGAAAGAGAAGGAGGTTTGCCACACAACCCTCGGGGGATCTGTGGGTTTTCAAAACTCTATTTCAGAGTTGTGCAAACACTGCCTTCTCAGGTGTCCTCAGTCGTGCCTTCAGCAGCACGGCCCTTTTGTTGCCAAATCGCCTCTGCTGCACACGCTCACAAAATTAAAAGTTCTTACTATAGGAGGGTGGATACCCACTTTAATTGAGTGATAAGCATGTTATCAAATAGTGAGAAGATTTGATCTTCCTGCTCAGATGTCAATACTCCACCAACTTCTGTCCCGTTGTTTGTTTAGAATAGAAAATTTTGGACACAGTTATAGGCCAGTGGAGTAATAATTACTGACAAGTTTATTCCTAGAGTTTTCTTTTGAGGGAGAAACTACAGAAATTGCTGATTTCAGGTTGCTAAATTTCAGGGCCAATTTTGGACTAACACAGGGGAAGAAAACAAGTCAAACCTCTTCTTTATTTGGTTTGGCGGACCCTCATGGTTCATTTGAAATCCTGTCAAAGTTCCAGCAGAAACTGCGTTCCTTTATGTGGCCTTAATGGTTCTTTGCTTTTGACAGCAATTCTGCTTTGGAACAGCCTGATTTAATGAGAAAAAAAAATAGTTTAATCAAGAAGTTAGAGGGAAGTTAGGAACCTAAACAAATATACTGTAGCGACATTTTGGTAGTTAGGATCCTTGAGCCATGGAGCAATGGCTCATCTTATTTAAAATTAAGGGTTTGGCATTGTAACTCAGTAGAAACTAGGAAAAAAGAAATGCAATGAAAAGACACATCCCAAGTCTGCATACTTTGTCTGTTTTCCATTCTTAATAAAAGAGACAGGACGGGCACTGTGTGTCAGCAAGGAGGAATGGCTGGGTGGGGCCTGCTTGTGTCTGTTATCTGTGGAAAATATGTTTGCATCCCCGAAGTGCAAAGAATGGGTACTCTCCTCATCCTCAGCAGGCATTCTTGGACTGGGATGGTCTCAGCATTGAAGGAACCTGGTCTAGTAGAGGCTGTCCCTGCCCATAGCAGAGAGGTTGGAGCTGGATGATCTCCCAACCCAACCCATTCTATGGTTTATCATTTGCAGCCGCTGTGGCGACTTTGGGCCTGCAGCTCTTTCATGGGCCAACAATAAAATCACACTGGATATCAGATTTTTAGCTCTATTGCTCCCTGGGTTTGGGGGATGTTTCCAGGGGGACGTCTGTGCTTCTGAAATGATGGTCTGGGTGCATTCATAAAGCACAACGTGCTGTGTTTGCCTGAGCTGGGAAGAAAAGCTCAGCACAGCCTGCAGCCCTCCATCCCCACATTCCAGTTCTGCTGGTGCCTGATCTCCATGTAGCAATGGTTTTGGTAAAACTGCACCAAAACCCAGTTCCTTACCGAGTCTCCATCCTCTCCACTCTAGGGACTGTTGAGTCTGATCATTGCAACAAAATACTCTTCATGAAATGGAGAGTTTTAAAAACTCAAAATGCAGAGCAAAAACTGAGTCTGCTGACTTCACCTGCTGAGCTTTAACTTCTGTCCTATTAAGAGCAATGGTTTAAACCCTTGCTGTTCTCCTAATAATGCAGATAAATTGAATTAGAACTAAACCAGAAGCTTCCTGAATTGAGCTGGGAGACTTCAACAGAAATTGCACAAACATGACTGAGTGCAAAATTGTTTTTCAGACTAAGTTAGACAGCCTTGCTTATGGAGCAAAGGCCAATAAACTCTATCTTGCATTTATTCACAGGTACAGATACACATCAGTAAACTGAACAGCAAATCCACAGTTCCAGGGAAGCCTAGAGGAGCACCAAAACTCAGAAATAATTATCCTGTCATGCAAAAGTACATAGGTGTATTATGTATCAGCTATCAGCAGTCTTCCTCTGTAAATATTTTCTTTAGTAAATGAGATTTTCATCAAGCAGGGAAGGAAAAATAAAAAAAGCCTCAAGGCAAAACACCATGATACAAAAATAATCAATTTTTCTTAGCTTGCATAAGGTTATATTTCTCATTCTGCTTCTTTTTCTGAATGTGTAGATGAGCTAACTTGAACAAACTAGTAAAGATGAATGTTCTAATAAGATTCACAAAATGTCTTAAAAATAAATTTCAATTTGTTTTTGAATAAAGCCTTCATAAGATAATGTACAAGGTTTTCTAGATAGTCAAAATCAGATGGACAGCAGTAAAATAATTGCACTTGCATGGGAATCTATCTTAATGAAACATGGGGTAACTTTGCATTATGAGGAAGGAAAGAAATACCAGTATAAAAATTATTGAAAAAAAATTAAATCTAATAAATAATTAGATTCTTTGCAACATAGAGAGGCTTCAGAATTGAATTAGAGATCAGTTCTATAAATTTGCTTCCTAAGTTTTTAAGGACGTCCTGGCTCATAATAAGTATATGTGATTATTTTAAAATGTAAAGGTAAAAAATACATTAGGAGTAGCATACAAAATGAGAAAACAACATTTATTGTGTGATTATTGTGTGATTTAAAAAGCTTCAGAATGCAAAACTAGAAGAATTTAATTCTGGTGTCTCTGCAGAAACATATGAAGCACTCCATGATCTAATTCTTCTGGTTTCTAGTCCTTTTTTATTTTTTTTAATTTTTATTCACTGAAATAGTGAAAAAATACATATTTAGTGCCCTCTTCTGGAAAACCAGCTCTGTCTATGCAGGGCACCCCAATGAAGTTGCTGTACTCAGAAATGCAAATCTTCTGACGTAAATGGTCTCCTCTTTAGCCAAGTTACATGTCTAAATCCAAGGAGTGTGTGGCTCTCTGCATTTACCCTGAACAAGTGCCTTTTATCTCTTTAACTGCCTGCAGAACTCTGCTTTTACCAGCTCAATGTTAAAACCAATAATTAATGTTCCTCCTTGGGCAGCTAATGACCCAGATTTGAAAATGGAATTTTCTATTCTTTTTTCTTCTATTCTCTGCCCAGAAGCAGCTTTTTCTTGAAAAGGGAGAGGAACCATAGGGCTTTAGTCATGTCTTTAAATGCATGAGTCCTCATATTTTTGTGTGCAGGAGTGGAAGAGTGATGCTGTTGATGGCAGTGCTGTGAAGGGCTCTGCAGCAGGCAAGGAGCAGGGCAGGTTCTGTGCTCCCTCCTGTCCCCTTTGCTCTCTCCCTGCTTCCCAAAGAGATGCTCATCGTCACCACAGACCATTTACCTCCCCGTGGAAATTGCCCATAGAATCAAAGATAACACATTAAATGTCTTCCTGCCTTCTGTGTGATTTCAGTTTGTTTTCTTTATGTCAAAATACAGGATTTTTTCCTCCAGTGAATTAGATCTGAGTGTACATTGAGATACAGCTCTGAATCTTCTGATCTCACATGGAACTGGAAAATTAATCTTTCACTGAACAGGGAGACAATTTTTGACCAAGGTTCCTAGCATACATCTGAATATTTTCATTTCTTTCACATCCACTTCACTGCTTTTAAAGTGTTGCTCTCTAATGTTTTCTGATGGGCTCATCTTTCTTGTTTCAGCTTCTTTGAGTCTTCTAAAAGTGCCCTGAGCCTAGGACCAACTTTAAAAATTTCAATGCCAGTGTTAACTTCTTTGTAGTATTCACATTCTCAGGTGCTGCAGCAGAAAAAGAATTTTTACATGCTAAGAGTAAATTTTAATAGAAAGAACATATGCTGTGGTTCTGTAGTTGTTCATTTCTGCCTCTGAAGGGAATTATTTAAAAATGAATCAATAAAATATACTAAGCATTCAGCATATTTTCATGGCTTGGTTCTCACATAATTGCTACAAAGCTTTACCCTTTGCATTGTAAACTTCACAAAAAAGAGGCTTTTAAAATATTTCCAGTCAGTGTCTGTACAGCTCAAGAAATGTTTCTTTGAAAGAAGGCTTTATCTAATGTTTCATTAAAAGCTGTATTAAGCACTGATTTCTCATGCTGTCCTTCAGCCCTCAGACTTGCAGCTCCAAAGACAATGAAGGTGAGAGTCAGTCGAGTGAATGTGGATGTGAACCCTGTAAACTCCCATCCCCACCAGCTCTCCTGGGCTCCCTCCATAAACAGTACAATTCAGGGTGTAATTCTAAGGCTAAAATAAACATCAAAGGGCCCCTGAGAGGAATCATACCCCACACAAGCTTTTGGCACCATTGTCTGGGAAAAGGGAGCTGCTGCATGAGTTTGTAGGTGCAAAAAGGGTAAATGCTGTTGTAAAGAATGGCTGGAGAGGTCAGTGGCAGGGACATCCCTCAAGGTAGACAGCTGCAGAGAGAAACACTCCAACCTGCAAAGTGCAAGAGCCTGGGGAAGTATTTTGGGAAAGGATGTCTGTAAATCAGATAACTCTAGTCTTCTGTCTGAACTGGATTTTGGGCTACTGAGCCAGTGTAATGAACTGGACAGACTTTGGGTCTGGACCAAATATTTCTAGAGAATCATGGCTGTGTGTTTCTGTGGGTGTGTTTGGATGGATCAGAAAGTGTTCTATGTTTCTTGGATTTGGGATAATTGCTGTCTCCTTCTAAAATTTTTATTTGGCCTCAGGCTACTTTTGTACTTGTAATACACAATAAAGTTTGTTCATCTTTTACTTCTTTTCCTTAGATATATTGTTTGGTGTGTTAGAATCACAACTATGTACTAGATAATTTCACTCATTTCCAAGTTTCTGAAAAGAGGGTGGGAGGGGAAACCTGGGAGTTTATATCTGTGATGTGAATATTGATAAAAGTTTAGAAAGATCAACTTAAGAATGAGCTCTTTTTTTTTATTGATAGCCCTCATTCACAATTCTTTGCAGCTTCATTGCAGCTGCTTTCTAATAACTTGAGCATCAACAAGTGTACAAAGGCTGGTGCAAAAATTCTACAGAGTGCTTTGCAGCTCCCATTTTATTTACCAGTTAAAAATGGAGCAGTTGTCCTTTAAGCCAGTGACTGCAAGGGCTTGGTGGTGCCAGTGAAGAGCTGTGAGGGACAGGTGGCTCGGGAGCAAAAGGAGGCTTTTGTAATTGCTTGGCAGGGCAGAGCTGTATTAGAGTGCAGCAGCAGTTGGCAGATTGGATTAATGCTCTCCGAGGGGTGAGAGCTGGCACACGAGCTGTATGTTAATACCTGTGGCCTGAGTTGCTTCTGGAGCTGCTTTTGTAACAAAAAGAGCATCCACTCCACTGCCGTCACAAAGTCATAAATCCTCAAGCCGGCCTCAGAATTCCCTTTTGGCTTTGTCAGCAGTATAAGGCTCTCCAAAGTATAATTTGAAAACTAATCTTTTAATAAGGAATTATTATCATGAAGCAGCTGAGATAGATAATCAGTTTGTGGAAGGTGAATTAGCAGCATTCTCTCACAACACGGCAGTCCATCCATTAATGTGGTGGATGTTGCCATCACACTTTATTTACGGTTCTTTTGCAAACTTGAGATGGGATTATTTGCAAAGGAGTAACTCCTCGGCTTTGATGTTTCAGAGACCTTTGGTTTGGTGCTTGGAAAATCAGTTTCTAATCCCAGCACAGCCTCTGTATGTTTGTGGGAGAGATTTACATACTAACTGTGTGTGCGGCCTGTGGCGCATGACCCCAGCACAATCAGCTTCAGCTAGCATTATAAATGCTTCCAAAATTCAACTCCCCATGGTAGGAATGTGCTGGCCCTCCCTGATGTCACCTTGATGTGACTTTGTTCTCCCAGGAAACCTCTCTGGTGTGGGTGGCAGGGCATTCACAGCTCTGCATGCCTAGAGAGCTGTCCTGGTTGTCCTTTAAACAACAAGGACAATGATTTAATTTTCAGTCTGTCTTAGTCTGGAAAAGACAGGTGTCTGTCAGGGAAAGCTGGAGCTTCTCTTGGAATGGAGAATGTAAACCCCCTCCCTCCAAATTATTATAACTTTGCAATTAAGGGGATTTTCAGGCAAAGATATGGGAATAGGAATAACAGTTCTCCACTAGGAATCTTAAAAATACAAATGTAGTAGTACAAAAAAAAAAAAAAAAAACACCAAGCAAACAAACAAATCCTAGAAACAGTGACAGAGTCAGAATACGACCTTACACCCTTGTTTTCAGGGTGTTGGGAGCAGTCCAGTCAAGACCTCCTGGAGTGACAGATGTGGTTCTGTTGGAATAAAGATGATCCTGTAGAAGGGTCCAGTGGTGGCGAGATGGGTCCAGTTTTCCCCTGACAATCCAGTGCAAACATGTTGCCCTGGTGTTCCGAATCTCAGGTTTTATCCAGGTAGGAATGTTTGGCTCCTCCCACTGGGTGGAGCATCTCCCAATGGGATGTTGGACTTGTATCAGCCATGCAGTGAGCCTCGATGGCCCATGAACAGCAGATATCCCCTGCAGGGAAGATGGGTCCTGGAAGAGATAAAGAACACTGCCCCACCAGTTTTAACAGCTGGCCCATGAACAGAAGGCACCTGTCCCTTCCCCCCAAAGTTATGAGGAATGGGGTTTACAAGAGATAAAGAAAAACAGCTCCCCAACTGGTTTCAACAAACGGCAAATAGAATATACTTTTGGTCACAAATTTCAAACCAAGACACAGTCTTAAGAGATTAAATGGCTAAAAGATTTGCAAACTAGAGATGTGTCATGGTTATCCACTGCCCTTGTATTACTTTCTTCTTCCGAATCAAATGCTAAAGTTTATTCCCGGCTCTGGAAACACGCAATTGCTAATTTCCTATGACACTGGGTATGAGTGAGCAGCTCCTGAACCTCACTGGTGTGACTGAGATGAGGCATGGACCTGTCCTGCTGGCTCTCTCTGAGGCACTGACAGGTCAGTGTTGGCTGTGTCACCCCACCCAGGCACAGTTACACTGCTGGGTTGGGATCCTTCCCTCTTTGCAAGAAAAAGTTTTACTTCCCTTAACAACTCTAATACATGCATTCCCCAAGTGTATATCTTCTTCCTTTTGCCCAAGTGTTAAATGAATTCCTCTGCAATACAGAGAAAAATTATAGCACAGGCAACCAATTTCCAAATTCTCTGTATGTTGATTGATCCAGAGGCCCCTTCTTCTCATCTTTCTTGCTCAAACCCATTTCCCCCATCTGCCCTCCCCGGAGCGGCCCAGAGTGTTCTGGAGTGTCCCAGCAGTGCCAGGGTGTCCTTTCTTCGGCTGTGAGCACATCACACGTGTGGCTGATCAGCTGGATACGGCACAGCGGGTGAGAGCATCCCAAATCAGGTGTTTGATGACAGCTGTGGGTTGTTGGCTGCCGGCTGAACCAATGCTCAGGAAATGCTCGTTGATAGTATTTCATTATGGGTTTTCTAATTCATTAGAAGCACGGAGAGAAATGGGCAGACTTCCTTAGAAGGCTGTACAATCGGCTTGACACACAGCATGGGACTGTACTGGAGGTGCATTACTGGAGAAGAGATAAAGTGTAAAGGGATAATTCAATACAGGGACAAAAGAGAATATGCTGTCTCAGAAGAGAGCAAAATAGGTCAGTATCACAATGAATCTGCAAGGTGAGAATGTTGAAGACACCTCAGATTATATGGCTTTATTGATTTGTTTTGTTCTTGCAAGCAATCAAGATTCAGTGAGTGCACAGTACTAAATACCAGTACGGATTTCGGTAGTTTTTTCTTTTTTTATTGCAGCGACACAAAAGGAAAAGATAGCATGATGTTTCTGAGAAAATCTAATTCCAAGCTGGTTACTATGGAGTGCCTATTAGCAATAAAATAAAATCCTTTGCAAAAATAGTTAGGCTGAGGAGAACACTGCTGACCATTCTGTCTCCACTGAGGGAAAAATTAAAAAGACCATTAGCCAGCCATGCCTCAGCTAGAGGTAACCCCTTGTGCTCTAAATCACAAATAGAGGGGAGAATGAAAGTACAGAAAGGGAACAAAGCATAGCATGGAAGTTGGTGGTCAGGTATGGGAATGGATTTTTCATCCCTTTGGAGGGTCAGTTCAACATGTAATGGCAAAGGAAGAATTTCTTCTCAACAGAACAGAAGGGTTCAATGAAACCAATGGTATCATAAACAATTTTGATCAAGGCAAATGATGTTGACGCATCAAGTGAAAATTCAGTTTTTAATGTTGACTTTCATAAAAGATACAGAATATTCTGCAAACAGGTACATCAACCTGCTTTAATCCTCCACAGAATACCATAAGAGATTACAGCAGTGAGGTATTTTTATTCAAATAATTATCTTTTTCTCTCCTGGAAGATTTGTATGAATAACACGGTTGCCCTGCAAAGTGAACATCAGATTTATTTATTGGGGATTGACCAATAGGAGAATCCATGTGACAGGGTGTTATCCTTTACACACATGGTACATCCATGCAGGAGAAGGAAACACAATCTCTTGCTAATGTTTGCTTGGTATTTTCCTCCTGAACTTGTTTTCCTCTCTCTTTCACACCATTGGGAGAAAACAAAGTACAAAATACATGAGCTATTTGCCAATGCACAGCAGCAGCCTTCCTGCATTCTACTTTATTCTCTTTTCCCTGTTAATCTGTCAGCTTCAGAGCCTGGTTAAATATCACAGATACTAAAGGCCAAATGGCAAATCATCTTTTACCTGCATATTTCGCATCACAGTGTTAGTTACTCTTTAAGGGCGCCAGGACCATTTTGAAAGGTGGAATATGTAAATATGTCAAATGTTTGGGATTATTCAATTGGTTTGACATTCACATGTGCATTTGGGGATTTGTCTGCTCATAACATAAGTAGGAAAATGGGCTGTATAATCTATTTCCAGCAAATGTCTTTTTAGAGACTCTTTGTGGGAAACCCTTTTAATGGATCTGGCAGCTCCTGTTTCACCAGCCACTTGTGATATATTTTTAGTGTCTAACTACACAGTGTAAAAGCAGATACATTCTCAACAAAGCCAGGGTCTGTTCAGAAACCTGAGGGGATCTATTATTTGTTGATATACTATATCATTACAGAATAAAAAAATTAGTCATTTTACCCAGATAAATCCTGAGTGCTTTATGTTTAATCACATTAAAATATATTCTTACTATTTTCAGGCTTTAGCAAACTGTTGTACACTTTTCTTTCTGGTGACTGTTTGGTTTGTTCATTTTTATTTGGTAGCACTGGGATGGCTTTTTGGATTAAATGTGTTATTCCTGAAAAAGAAAGACACTAAATGCTGGAAATTTTGTATTTAGCCTTGCAACTGCAAACAGCTTGCACTTCTGCTCTGCCCTGTACTGGTCCCTTGCGAGCTCTAAATATTATGGGATTTTTTGTGAGTTTTCTGGGTAATTCTTTAATGTAAATAACACTACTGTATGAAGGGCCAGGTGGCTCTATGGAGCCATTTAGAAAATGGATGCAAAGCATGTTTTATTCCTGTATTTATCAAGTAAGTAACGATCATGAGCTCATGGCAGCCAGTCCACCTGGGTTTAATCCCAAATCCATGAGCTGTTTTATACGCTGTGTGGTAAGACCCTAAATCAGCTGTTTTGGTAGAAAAGCCTGCAGGAAGATGAGTGGATTGGGCTGATTTGGGGAGCCTTCTTCCAAGGGCCTTTCTCCCCACTTTCTTTGTTTGTAAACCTCCTTGAAATCAGGTGCCTCTTCTTTGTATTGATTCAGCACCTTGTCATGCAAACATTAAAGAAAGCGTTCCATAAACGTTGATTATTGCTGGTGCTGGCCTGGCATCAGCCCACAAGGTGAGACAGAAACTGACAGACAGAGGAGATGGAAGTGTAAACTAAACTCTTTCCTTTTTTCTGATGCTTTTGTGATTAGCCCTCAGCAGGTAGTGCAGTCTTTCATACCAGCCATAAGGCACTGAAAACCCATTTCACAAATTTCTTGGATATGTGTCATATTTCTCCAGTTACTCTGGGGCAAAACCAAGAGCTATGGATTCTAATTTAAAGTATATGAATAATGAATAAATGAGTCCAAATCCACTCTGTGCTTAAATACCACATAGTTTCTATTTCAGTAAGCCGTGCTGGACAAGGACCTGTATCCTCACAGCACCTGAACAAGTGCTTCCAAGGAGACATTACCATTCACACCATACTTTGCTCTGTAGTGACAGAGCACAGAAATTGCTTCCTCCATTTTGTTTCTGTACCTTGTTGGAACCACAATTTCTCTGTTCCTTTGGAATTTGGCAGTGTGGGAGCCGCCAAGCCCTTTGCTGCTCCAGGTGCTGCAGTGTTTCCATTTCTGCTGTCATCTGACCAGGTCCAGGTTTCTTCTGTTGGTTGCATAAAACGAGGTCAGTGTCTTCACAACAAGGTGTTGTCACATACGATTAGCTCTGCATTCTTCTGAATTTTAGAGAGATAATTGCCTTTCCAAGACTTCAGTGGAACAGATAGATACATCCTCAGTTCCTTTCAGTGTAAACATGCACATGTTGCAGAGTATAATTTAGATTGAAAGTAAACAAGATCTGTGCTGTGACCTGGGGTGAGAAGCCCAGTGGGAGAGTGCTTCTGGCCCAATGGTTTTGTCATAATGACTTTTACAGCACTTGTTGTGGCTTTTACAGCTGGTGTGGGAGCTTCTGTGACCTGACTGTGGTGATACCCAGAACCCTTCAGAGGACTCTCAAACCTGTTCTGATTTATGCTGGTGGGATGGCTTGACACACAGAATCTACAGAGCAAAACAATTGCCAAAACCTCTGCTACCCCCAAATATGCCTCTCTGTTGAGAGGAGGTGGAGGGCTTCTGGAATCCAGCTAAAAAATCAGGGCTGAGAGCATCAAATCAGCCAATGGCTTTTACCACACTCTTTGACAGAAAAGGGGAGCACGGAGTTTATACAGCTATTTTTGTTGGCCAAGCCTCAGGAACAGGTTTAATGACGTGAATACTAATTTTCAGTACTCTCCATTCTCTGAGACTTAGTTTGGATTTTGGAAGAGTGCTCATCTCTTCCCTACATTTTCCCTGCTGTGGATTTTTCCTACTGCTAAGTGAATAGCCAAATTCATCTTGACCCTAGTAAACATTTAGTAGGGATATTAAGAAAACACTCATCCTCTCAAAAAGTTCAGCTAACTTCATTTGGTTTGCGTATCTAAGAGGAAAGCCACCATTTAATTTCTCAGAAAGACATAAAGTGATTTTTCTCTTGGATTCTTGTCTGTTTAGTACCATTGCTGTCAGAGTATTTTCCAAATAGGTTTAAAATAGTTGGGCTGAGAGAGATATTTGAGCTGCATGTGTTTGTGTCCTTAAGAACTGTAATATTAATAGTATTAATTCGGACTGATCCTGAAATCTTTGCTCATAAAAGTAGTTATTTTTTACGTAAGCAAACCTACACATTGTAAGGATTTATCTGTGAAATTTTTGCTCCTGTGAGTGCACTCTGCCAACTGAAAGCCTTTGAAGTCTGCACACTATAGCACAGCTGATGTGAAATATTTTATAATCCAGCCAGAGACTCAAGATGATGACAGATGACATTCAGAAATTAAAAAACCCTTTGAGTTTCCTGCAACTTTTGTTTTCCTCAGTCCTAAGCTCTCTCAGCAAAGAAAATGTTTTGCATCAGTCTTCATTAATGCTTCTAAGACAGCTCTGAACTCTTCAACAGGGCTGTAGGACTCTGTACCACAAGCAAGGACATCAGCAGGTGTCCTGTTCAAAACTTCCCTGGCTGTTTCTTTTCCCTCCAGCCTGCCACATCTTTCAATTTTCCCTGAAGACATCTGTTCATACTCATTTTTGGGGGCAACACAGCATGGCTCGTAACCTTGAACAACCGTCACAGCCTCAGATCAGAATTTATATGTCTACATCATTTTATCCAACCTACTGCCAGGATGTTGGAAGACAAAAGTGTCTCAGTATTTAATGACAATGTATTACCAGGTTTTTCAGATCTGTAGGCAGATTCAGTCTTACGGTGCTTTTTCTTTAAGGAATTGTATCAGTTTTAGGACTTCATCAAAGCTGCAATAAACTGCGTGCATCAGCCAGGTCTCAGGTATCAACATCAGAAGATTCAAGAGCTCTTTGGTATGATTGGGTGAGGATGAGAAAATGGTAATTTATTTGACATCATCTAACACAGGTGGATCTAAAAAGGACACTTGTACTAAAATAAATGCTATTCACTTGTAATCCAAGACCTTCCCTGATAGCAACACACCAGAGAATCGCCTTGCGTGAAGAGTCCTTATGGATCTGAATGCCTGAAGGGAGATAGGATCTGGGGGTGTGACCTCATGATGTCCTTGGAGTGAATTACACAGGGGAGAAGGAAATCATATCAATCCAGCATCAGTCTCTGCATTTCATATGTAGAAACCCAGTGCTTTCACCCCTGTGCCTGTTTCAGGGAGCTCATGCAGCAGTGTAAGGATTCAGTGTTTGGTTTCAGATTGTACCAGAGAAGTTTGATTTGATATTTACAGGATGATGTCCCTTGTGTTTATTCATGTGCCTCGTGTTTATCTGCATCTTCCCTGAGACCCCAGAAGCTGCAGGGCTGTTCTAGACACCACCGTGCAGGTTTGCCCTCCAGAGGCAGGGAGTGAATCATGCTTACTTGTGATACTAATGATGTGCTTAGCATGGCCCCATCCAGGACATCTCATGCTTGTGCAAAAACAGAGTAGCCTAGGAAAAAATAATTTTGATCAAACTTGCTTGGTGAAGCAAGTATTCAAGAAATTTCTCCTTTCTCCTCTGGGATGCTTTCTGAGAGCTGCTGGACAGCAAAAATGGTTTAAAGGTTTCAGCAGAAGCCAAATGAAATGATTGCTAGGAGATTTATTTACTTAGTTGCATATAGTAACAGGACAGAATTTCAAAAAGTGACGCCCCGTATAAATTTGTATAAAATGATTCATATTTAGACCTTTCACACTGGTGCCCTGGCTCCTGATCCCTGTAAGGGACTGCTGTCACCAGTGGAAAATCACCACCTCTTAAATCACTGGCATTGACTATGGTGTTATTATTTACTGCTTAGAAAATAAGTAATAAACTGTCCCCTGTGAGATGAGCTGCGGTACAAGCTGGCCAGCTCCTCCCCAGGGCCCACAGAGCACAGCTTGATATGAAGATGCAACTTAGCAGGTCGTAGAAACGTGAGGTCAACTTTATGCCTTGACTCAATACAGTTTTATTTCCTGACTGACAGGGGCCTGATATCCCCCAGCACCGCTCCCTGCTTTATTTATGTGGAAATAAAGGGGGAAAAAAAAAAAAAAAAGCAACCAAAAAAAAGCCAACCAAAAAAAACAGTGCATTGTGTCGAGTTATAATGATGGAGAATGTCTCCAGCTGACCAAGGTGTCCTCATTAATGGCTGTTCTATATTTAGCCTTTGCAGAGCCCATGTGCCCCCAGTTTAATCAAAGACCTGGGAGCCATGGCAACGACACCGAGCATCTGGGTGTGTGCAATCTGCCAAACACCGGAATAAAGTGCAGGATGAAAAACATACAACAGCTTTAAGTGGATTAATGCATTGTTCTTTTCTACTACAGATTTGGAAGTGTTCAGAAGAGCTTCTCAGCCACAAATGCTAGGCTAATTTTTGCAATAAAAACAAGCCCTATTAACACAGGTGACAGTTACTAATCTCTTTTTTTTGTTGTTGTTGTCTTTTTCTTATATTTTGTTTTGCAGGTGTATCAGCATTCATACACAGCATATTATGTCCTCAGCAAAATACCTCATGGGTAAGCAATTTTTCAATGTCTTCATTTAAAAACTTAGCCATTAAGAATCCTGCAAAACAATGCGTATTGTGACAAATGTTTTCCCGTGACAGCCCTTTGCAATGGCCTGGCTTTCAGCTGCAGCATCCACTGAGCTCTGTGCTGTGCAAAAAGATGACGAAGTCTGGAAACAGAAGTACTCAGCTTCCCCAGAGAGTCAGGCTACATGAATTTCATATTCCAGATTTCAGGGGTTTTGTCCAGAATATAGTTGTGCTGGTGTCTGGCTGAGAGCCATAGTTGGCCACTCACCAGAGCACTGGAGAGGAGAAGGCTCTGAGGAGATTTTATTGCAGCCTCTCAGTGACTGAAGGGGGCCTGAAGTGAGCTGGAGAGGGACTTTCTACAAGGGCATTGTGTTAGGACAAAGCTTCCAGCTGAAAAAGGGCAGATCTAGACTGTATATTGGGAATAAATTCTTTCCTCTGAGTGTTATGCAGCCTGGCACAGGATGCCCAGAGGAGTTGTGGCTGCCCCACCCCTGGGAGTGTTCAAAATAAGGTTGGGTGGAGCTTTGAGCAACCTGATCTGGTGGAAGGTGTCTCTGCCCAGGGCAGGGGGGTTGGAACTGGGTGATTTTAAGGTCTCTTCCAACCCAAACCATTCGATCATTCTATGATGCTTTGATTCTTTAGCTTTGATTTGTTGCAGTTTTTTTAAAAATCCTTTGTCTTCGTGCTGCACGTGGTTTCAACACCATGATCCAACCACTCATGTCACCTGCCTTGTTTCTTTAGAGTTTAGGGTTAGGGTTCTCTCAGTGTCTACCTTCTTTTCCCTTGAAAGATATGTTCTTTTCCTACATGCAGCCCAAGCAGTGACCAAGCAGTGGTCAGGAGTGGGATGCCACCATACCAGAGTCACATTTAGGGACATGCTGGGACAGAGCATTTCAAGGTGACACTTCCATAGCACCAGTGGAAATGCATAACTTACACGGCAAAATTCCTCAATTCATTGTTACTAAATATGAAGCTAAAAGCCAGGAATCTGCCGCCAGATTGTGTGTTTTAAGTATCCTAAAGGTGATAATTGTGCAGAAATGATAAAAAGCGACAATGCAGCTGTGCTCTGCCATTTCTGTACATGAATCATTTAAACACTTGCCAGGATTCTTCTAGTTGCCATTACGATACATTATGGCTCAACAGACAGTAGGTGCTTTGGATCTTTGGCAAAACAGGCAAGATTTAAAAAGCTCTCCTGATTTGTATGCAGGGTGATTATAGGATCACCAGGTGACTCAGGGTGGAAACGCTCTTCTGAAGTCCATCCTCCTGCTCAAACCTGGTTACTCAGAGGTTTATCCAGCCGGATTTTGAAAATCTGCAGCAATGGGGACTGCACAGCCTCACTGGGCAACCTGTCCCCCTGCCTGACCATCCTTACTGGCAGGAAGTTCCTCCTTATATCCAGTGTGAACGTCCCCTTTCAGTTTCTATCTGCTTTCTCTCACCAATATCACCGTATTAAACGGGTTGGGACTCGGGAAAACACTGGAACATGTCCTAAAGACCTGTTGATTTCTGCCTCCAGGGCTCACCCCTGGAGAGGGCAGGGTCCTGGCCATGCCCATGTGCTCAAGGTTTCCTACTGCTTTCTGATGTCTTAAGGGCAAAAGGCAGAAATCAGACATTGCAACACCTGCATTTTTTAGTCCCCTAACCTCTTTCCAATCCATTTTTTTTGGTGCAGTAACCAGTGTAACAATGGAGAAGTACAGATATTAAGATGTCTCTCAGCATTTTTTCTGCATAAAAATCCCAGCTGCATTCAGGTGCTCCTCAAGGCTTTGTCTCAGCACACACATCCACACACAAACCAAAAAGTTAACAGGAGAAAAACAAGCAAACCAACCCACAAAAAACCTGCAACTCAACAAAACCCTCAAACAACAGTAACAAAGCTAAAATTACTTATTTGTCTCCTGCTTAGTGACAGAAAAACAAAACAAAAAATTGGGTACTAGAGACATACATGATTTAAAATCTTTGACTCCTGGAGCTTGTGCAGCCTGCTTCCCTCCAGCTTGTGTCTTGTGATCCACTCACCACAAAAAACATCATGAGCTTGATGTTAAATTTTTCCCATGTATGGCTGGAACATGGAAATCAGATTTCTCACCATCAGCCCTGTTAAAGCTGTAGTGTCCATGTGACACACTCCAGACTTCTTCACTCTCTTCCCTTGCCTGCTGCAATCTGCTCTTTGGTTTTTTGCTTTCCTTTTGTTGGGGGGTGGTAGGTCTTTTGATGTGCGTGTGATTTGTTTGTTAGTTTTGGTTTTGGTTTGTTTCAGATTGTTTTGTTTGGTTATGTTTTGTTATGTGTTGGTTGGTTGGGCTGGGTTTTTATCTGGGAATTTACTCAGTATGCTTAGTTTTTGAAAACTCCATCTTTCTGGCAGTGTATCTGAGGAGTAGCTTGTGGGCTGAAAGCATTCAGCAACAGGATGAAGACACAGCATGAGCACATAAGCTTTGTGTCTGCGGCAAACCTGGCTAAGAGCAAAAAAAGGCTTGACTGACAGCAAAGCTCTATTCCAGACAAAACAAAGGTGGAAAAAATAGAAGTATCATGCGTAACATTATCAGAAACGCTAAAAAAATAACAATACAGTGTCCAAGCAGTTTTCTGGTACTGCATGATCTTTCTTTGTCCCTGAATACCAGCTCCTTGTTCCCTCCAGCTTCAACTCTCCTGTGCACCCAGCTGTGGCTCCCCTTGCTCTCTGTGTTTGGTTGGGCAGTGGTGCAGGAAACTGAAGGGTTGGATGTGCCAGAGGAGAAGTTTCCAGCATAAAGGGGAAATCTGGAAAGTGAGAGCACACCAGAAGGCACTTGGGTGTGCCAGGCATTGGTGTCCCCACAGCACGGTGTGGTGGTGGATCAGGAGACCACGAGCTGAGCAAGGGCTGGAAGGATCATCTCGTGTTGGTAAAGGTGTGGTTTGCAGAGCTTAGGTTTTTACACCATACTGTGGAGTGGCAATTTCACTGATCTTCCAGGTGATCATGGTGCATGTGAGTGGTGGAAAGGGCAGCACACTGCCATTTCCATGGAACGTGGGCATTCATCCTTCCTGTGGGTCTCTGTGTGTATTTTCGGGTGGTGCATGAACAGAGAGGACAGGTCTAGGAGGTGAATAGAGAATGTGATGTAACAGGTGGTGAAATACATCAGCTGAAAGTAGAACCTCTGTTGGATGAAGGGATAAAAACCTCTTCATCACCTGTTTAACACAGGGATATTGCTCTGATGGATATCTGTGGATGAGGGTTGTTGAGGGCAGGACACAGCACACTGACGCAGCACGAGGTTCTGTTCATTTTGACATTCAGGGTTCTTGGGTGATGATTGAATTTGCCATCCACAAGAAGCCATCCTTGTCCTCCACCTGCCACTAGCAGTAGTGACAAAATTCTGCAATGAGAAACAAGCCCTTTGCCATTTTTACAAACTGTTTTCAGTTCTCCCTCTCCTGCAAGCAGGCTCAGCTTTACACCCTGCTGGTGTGTGCCCGTGGCCCTCAGCATCTCTCCAGCTCAGTGACTGCTGGGGAACAAACTCACTCCTTTCCACAGTGTCCCTCCTGCTCAGCAGCCAGCCATTCCTGGAAACAGGCTGTGACAGTGTCACTTTCCCTGTGCTCCCCCTCTCTGTCCTGCTCCCCATCCTCAGCTGTGATCTGCCTCGTCAGGAAGGCCAGACAATTTAGGATTTGCACCCGCTCATGCCCTTGCTACTCCCCTGCTGAGCCTAACTAATAAGGAAGCCAATTAACCTAATCTCGGGCATCACTTTTTACATAACATGTCATTAATCTGCCAGCATAAATTGTTTTTTTAAAGGGGATTTTCTAATTGTTTTTGCCACGTTCTGCAGACTCTCCAGATTGAGGCTGTGCCTGAAGTCAAAAGGAGCATATAACTGATGTTTTCCGCATTTCATTTCGAGCTCTCAATAAGTTTGACAAACCAATTTGGGAAAGTTCTCAGCACATATGTTCCCAAATGGTATTTTATACAGGACTGCAACGTTTTTCCATGAAAGCTGTTGTCAAGGTAAAACACTGGGTCTGTACAGGACAACCGATAGATGCCACTAACGAAGACTGAAAGGATCCGATTTAAAAATTAAAGTAAGCCCGAGGTAGAAGAAAGAGATCACACAGATTTAGTACCTCCCTTCTGTTATTTCAGCTTTCTCCCAGCCTCTTGGTAAATTCGGGGTCGGAACCCCCGCTCCTTTGACTCATTTGCCTTCTGCTTTCAATGGCCCGTGGTTTATGGCTCGCACCGGGGGAGCCGGCTGAGACCCGCTGTTTTCCAGGCGGGGATGTGCAGGGGGTTCTGTTCCCCTCCGCTTTCCCTCGTGTCACCGATTCTCCGGCTGCTGCTCACCCCAAAAACGCGGTGCTGGCGCCGGCTGCCATCTAGTGGAACCGGCCCCGTGTTCCCTGGGACGAGCATCTCCATCCTGTCCCAGCGCTGCCGCTTTTCGGATATATCTGCTGGTAGATGCTTGCAGCTGTCTCCGTTATAAATATTTTTTCAAGGCTCTTCTCGTCCCCCCGCAGTCGCACCGGCAGCATTGCAGTTGCCAAATACCTGTTAATTTATAGGTACCGAGACAGCATCTGCAAGCACAGATGTGGAACAGGGAGCTCTCCTGCAAGGTGCTGGGAAATGTGGAACACCAGTACCATACACAGTTATTTCCCAATATTGTTTTTCCTAATTTTGGAAAGTAAAAATTTAGCCGTGCGAGCAACAACCTACTTAGAAAAACTAGGCATTGAAAATTGTTTTATTCTTTTGTGGGTTCAATATGAATTATCTTAGTCACATCCTTCACTGAAATAAGGGGAAAAAACTTTTTATGGACAGGCTGGGACTGAGCAGAGTGTTTCCCTAACCCAGTTGCAGGATTTCCCTCACCAGTGTTAAGGTGTTTCACACCAGTGCATACTGCTGGTGTGATCTACCACTGCAGGTCTTAAACAAGGGTGAATTTTGGATAGGATATCCAAGGGGTTACTTCTGTATTGAATTTTTTGCTGTGGCCAGCAGAAATGTTACACTTTTTTACCATTGTGTTGCATTCCCCCAGATAAAGCCCAGCATAAAATGTGTTTTTTCAGACGTCTCAGCACCCACCCAGTTCTGCATGAACCATTTCCCTCTGGACACAGACAAGTGTCACGGATTAGTGCTGACCCCCTTGTAGGAGCTCTTAGCACATCCAGCTGGGACATGTCAGTGACGGCTTCCAAATATTCTTGTGAGGATCAGGGAGAAAATCAGCAGTTTTCTGGTTTTTCATAAGAGAAGAAGGGAATTGTGCACAGTTCCTCCTGAGCAGAATCTGTATTTCTCACTGGATTTATGTGCTGCAGTGAGAGGAACTTGGTAAGCACAGGGTAACAGGAGTGATCTTGGAGCTGAGCTCAGTTCCTCCTGCCTTCACTGCCTGGGATTTTACAGGTCGGTAAAATCCTGCACGAGTGCCCCACGCTGAGCCCCAGTAACTTCAAGAGAAGTCCCAGGAGCAGAGTGAGTGCACGAAACGTGCTGGAAACCCACAGAAGTGATAACAGGGAGAGCAACTGAGCCGGTGCTTCACTGTGAGTAACTTTTCAAAGTGCCATCTATAGATCTCTCTGCAGAGCTCTCAGTATTCTTCCTACTTCCTTTTATTTTTTCACAAGCCACTGGCAGGAAAGAAATGGACTTTAAAGTCAATTAGAGAAAACATAATCAGTTTTGTATGTTTCCTATTGTACATTTCAAAAGATGAGAAGTTTACCCTTGCACGTTCCCATTTCCATGGGAGTACACGGAAATTATGATTCATTATTTAAAATCATAGATAAAAGAACTTCAGGGAACTGAATCTACCTCAGAAACCTGCCCATTCAATCAAGTCTGCTTGATTTTATTTTGATCTGGCCTGTTATCTCCATAGCCCTAAAAAATCCTGTGCCTCAGTGTCCCCATCTACAAAGCAAGAAAAAAAATTGTACTTACCCAATGGAGGCAAAATGTGATAATTGTTGTACAGACTGTTGCACAATTTCACTCTGACATTTATAAACTTGTACTGGTGCCCACATTTTATTTTAAGAGGCAAAAGTACAGTATTTAATAAAACTCATTTTCAGCTAATTAAATTTTACTTAGAGCAGATGAATATTTTCCCCCAAGAATGATCTGTACAGGTTGAAATAAAATCTTTATGAAAAGGTATGTAAAACCAAATGAAAATGTGAGATTTGTTAAATAAGTAAAAAATTCTGCAATTCATGAAGAACCTGCTATTTCTACTCCTTCTCTCTCCTTCCTCTCTAACAATTATCATAGATTCTATAGATTTTATCACATATCAGGATAGTTTATATAGTTAATTAAGGCACTTCTGCATAGTGTGGTGGCTTTTATGCCAGACTATAAATAAGAGCATCCTCATGATGTCTGATGCTTTTTCAGTTGCATTTTGACAACAGAAACCTGGCCCTTGGAATGGTTACATTTGGTAGCTTGATCATGGAGCTTGACCTTACATCCTCTAATGTGGACAGGAATTTTTCATCTGAGTTTGCCGGCATTTGGCTCAAGCCCTGATGGAGCTGTTTGGCTTCTTGCTTTTTGCAACCTTCTGAATTAAACACTCTGCAAATCCCTGGAATAGTGGGTACATCACATACCAGCTTATTGCATATGAATACATTTTAGGCCTCTTTGAAAAGAAAGAGCCAGCATTTCATTAAGCAAAGCCACTATTTGAGCATCACTCACTTCCAAGCTGCGGCAGGTTGAAAGCAGCTCAGCCTGGAAGGCAGGTCTGGAAGGACTCTTGGCTGTGCTGGTGGGAGGAAATCCACTTCAGCAGTTCACCACCAAATCATTTCCCCAGGGGATTTGCCACTCGCTCACCCATGTTGATCATTGCACAGCATTTTTTTTTTTTATTAATGTGAAAAGTTCCTTTCTTGTGCAGGCAAAGCAAATCCTGCCACATGCTTCTTTCTTTCAGAATCAGTTGTGATGTGGGTGGTCACCTTAGAAACCATGTATAGCGATAATAATAAGGAATGGTCCCCTGAGGGGAGGATTTGATATTAAGAATTAGAGTAATGACTTAAAAAAAAGAAAAAAGCACTTGGGTAATTAATAGTTAGACACAAATGTTAGCACTTTAGCAGAGAAAAGCCCAGCAACCAAAGTCCTCATGTTACAGAGAAGGTCAATCGCTTATGGCTCGTCAAAAAGGGAGAAAGAAGAAAGGTTTAAAACAAACTCTCCCATTCTGTTTTTCTGAGACAGCACGCCCTGAAATGGAGGCAGGGTTCCTATTAAAGCCTAAATCATGAATAAAATGTGTTTCACTGGTGAAAAACATGTCTGCTCTTGGAAGTGGTTTTGTGCCTCAGGGTGAATGATGCCCCTCTGGACCCCAGGCTGCTGTCAGCCTCCAAACCACAGTCACTGCTGGAGGGCTCAGGCACTTCCTGACTGCCACCACCAAAAATCAGCTCCTTGGCAAGGGTATTCCTCCTTTTTCATACTCAGTACGGTTGGGTTAATACACAGTTGTGACAGAAAAGGGAAAAAAATGTAGATGAAAAAGAATTTACAAAATGATGGTGCAGAGCACTGACTAACCACAGCCCGTGCAGTCTCTGCTTCCATGCATCACCTTCCCAGGAGTAAAGTGGCAGGTGGATTTTCATAGTGGGAATCAGGAACTTTTGTTTGCATTTTGCCCTAATGTTCAAGGTCTTGGATGGAGTTTCCACTAGGATACGAACAATTCCTTGTTCCTCCAGAGAGCTAGTTTGGCTCCACTGCTGTGGGACTGTGGAGACACTCTGCAGGGTGAGCCTTGATTATTCCTTGCTGTGGTTAGGTGATAAACTTTCAGCCTATTAAACTCTCAGTGCACTGAGAGCATGTTTGATTACACTGCACAAAGAATGTACATCCTACAAAAGCAAACTTTTTTTGTTTGTGGACATGTGAAAAAAAGTCAATTTTGAGGACCCCAGACCTGCAAGATTATGGGCATTTCCTCACTGTTGTGGGGTTTAATAAGTCCTGGGCTCAGGACTCAGGTCGCATAGTGAGGGTTATATTGGGACCTGTGCCAGCCACTGAGGACTGTACAATGCCCCACCTCTGAGAAATATGTAGCAATCCATGGCACAGCTCTTGTGCACCCCAGCCCTGTCCTGGGACTCTCTGTCATCCTTGCTGCTTGGTGCTGTAGTCACTAACCAAATGTAGTAGTCTAAAAATGGCTTGTTATCCCAAAACGGGAATCCTGAACCCCTGTGGAACTCAAAACATATGGAGAAGAGGGGTATGGGGATGTTTTGGAAAGCAAAGGAGGACCTCTGGGTGGAAAATGGATGCTAAAGTCAGAATTTTCCTTGGCACAGTGACCACTGAGAGTCTCCCTATGGCAAAGGTGATAAAATACCAGAGTGATAGCCCAGACTGTGTCACTTCTGCCCTGATGCCTCTTCACCCCTTACCCTAACATTTACTGAAGGCTCCACTAGGAATTCGAGGAGATAAGACTGGAATAGAATTTGTTTTCCTATGTCACATATGAGGAGATAAGAGGAATGAAAGGATCTTCCACATGCAGAGCCCTAAGGGCAGATGTTCTACCCCCTTTCAAGTGCAAGCATTCCCTCTTGTGTGGGTACATCAGGTTTATACATCTCTGTTATGGGTAGAAGTGCAGAGCTAGAGCGGAGGTTTTGTCCTTTGAATAAGGAGAGTGTTTTGCCACCCACTTTCAAACCATACCCAAAACCAGGCCAGTTGTGGTGGTGATGTTTAAAAGTGATCTGTTGATAGAAAATGGAAATAATGGCACAAATAAGTGTATGCCTTGTTAATTTTAACTGATGGTGACACAGTCTCTGGGGGGAGAGGCTGTTCAGAAAGGTGTTTCAATACTCCTGAGAACCTACACACAAACCTCCAGGACCTCCGTATCCTGCTGACATGAGAAGAAATAAGATTTGCTGAAAGATTTAGCTTTCAAAAAGACAACAGAGAATACTGAGTCATTCAGGTTTGGTTTGACACCAAGTAACACAGGCTGTTAGATTATTTTAGAGCACAAGCCCAAGAATCAATCTCTTGCCCAATTAGAAGTGTGACCTCATGGCCAGTGGAGTCTCATTGTAACGAGGCACTTCTGCTGTCTCTGGTGGTAGGAGATCACTTCTGCACCTCATTTTATGTACTAATAATCCCATATTGCTCTCTGCAGGCATCACATCACAGTGCCATATTTTTATTAGCGCTTGAAAGTCAGACAAGGTCAGCTGGGTGGAAAATGCTCAGGTTTCATCACAAACATCCTTTCCTGTAGATTGGCAGAGTTGCTCAGAAGAACCACACTCAACCCAGGCTCACCTAGAAGATCTTCCCAGTTCATTCTGAAACATCTCAGTGCTTACCAACTTTTTGCTCTTCAATCTGCATTTTTTCCCCCCTTATTTTGAATAGCTGATCTATGGCTAGCTGCAATTCTGACTACCCTTCTTTACAGCATTCAGATATTTAGATTTTCATTTTTTCATGTCTCTGTTGTAGATAAATACTAACGTAGCCCTGGTAAATTCAGTGCATTACCTTACCCCTTGCACAGCACTGAGGTCAGAGCTGGCTGAGAAAAATCTACAGAGAAAAAGAAAATTAGATGAGTAAGAGAAAATTGCTTTTAAGTGGTTGCGTTTATCACCTGATTGCTAACGCCTCTCGTTGTCTCTTTAGGAGACAAAATATGACTCCAGGAACAAAAGTTCCATTTTAAAATACAGTAAAAATTCACTCTGTCTTCTGTGATTTAGAGGGGTCACATGAGAAACATGATAATGTCATCATTTTAAACATTACCAGTATCCAAGGTCCATTTCCACTGTTTGCTTACTCGGGGGAGTGCAGAGGTTTTGATCAATGTTTCGCAGTCCTGCAGCCGGCGTCACTGCAACCCAGGGCTGTGCACCAGTCTCTGGGGCACTTCTGAATCATTTGTTTTAGACTAGAAAGGCAGGTCTGTGCCATCATTTTAAACCATTTACCAATGGAAGTTGGTGGCTCCTTTTCTGACAAATGATTGATTTTTGTGTCATTGCCCATGATTGTCCATGGCAGGGGGGTTGGAACAAAATGATTTTTAAATCATCCCCTCCAACCCAAACCATTCTATGATTCCATGATTTTAAGGTGGTATTAGTAAAGTGCAAGGTTTTGCAGGCTCAGCACCAAATATTTCATCGATCGGGGCTTACAGACACAGGCAGACTATAATAAAAAAAGACCTCTGAGCTCATATTGTTGCCCTGAATCCAAAAGAATTGCCAAATTAGAGACAAATGTTTCAGATTCCCTTGCTTTTTATCTTTTATACATGGAATCCATGTAATTCCATGAAATCCATGGAATTCGATCATCTTGGAAAAAATGGTTGTTGAGTGCCAATGTTTTTAGGAGCAGCTGAATGAATTGTTGTGCATCTGCCATTGAAATTAATAAGTTCAAAGGGCTTTCATCACCTCCTTCGACTTTTGTCCATTGAAAACTACTTTGAGGAAAATATGTGTGTGTGTGAGCGAGAATTAAATATTTAATAGTGGATGAGCCTAGATGAATGGATGAGCATTTCCCACCTAATTAAGCACTTTTATTACAATTCCAGGAGGGTTTTTTTAGTTGCATCTTCTAACAGTTTGATTTCTTGATTATCTGTTCTGGCAAGCCTTTATTCCCATTTGTATAATATTTTATTTTATCTCACTGTGAGTCTCAGTAGGGCTCTGTATCTCCTGGGGAGAAGTTTTCTTAATGGCACCTGTCTTCTCTTCTCCTTGGCGAATTTTGAAGTAATTTAATTGTGTCATTAAAAACAACTCATTAAAATTGTGTGTTTGCTACTCAAGGAAATGCTTTCCTGCCTCTTAGAAATCTTTCTCTCTTCCTCCATGTCCTTATCTATGGTTCTTTGTACATTTATTATTAACCTATATGTTTTACAAGTTTTTATTTGGTTTTTCACATTTTCTCCAGTTTGCTTTTTCTACATCCATCAACAACTCTTAAATACTAAGAAGTTTCCAGTTCTTTATTGCCCTTCTGAATTTATTCTTTATTTTATTCTGTATTTTCTTTCTCTCTTTCTAAGGAAGAAGATATCTGTCTTAGCTGCTGTCCTATTTTATGTTATTAGAAGGAACTGTGAAGACATTGAGTTCTGGTGCTGAGACAGATAATTTAGATGGATAGATAGTTTTTACACTTAACCATAAAAAATGCCTAAAGTACTGTGAGCTGATGTCCTTAGGACTGTTGTCTTCTAAAGTATTCGGTTCTGGCTTGATGCAGGTAACAGGGGGGATTTCTGCCTTCCCCACATGTTTTTGTAGCTGTCTTTATTTCTTCAGCTTTTATAAACTACTGACATTTACCATACTAATTACATAGTAAATGTTTTCCAAAATTATGACATAGTGAAGTAAGGAGGTTCAAATTTTTCCCCAGTAAAGCATATATACATAGTTTATATTATTTCTTTAGAAGATGAACAGATCAGAGCAGCCTGTGGTGAAAGCTGTTGCATTTTTGTTCACAGTGGCAGCACAGTCAAAGAATTTCCATACCAATCCTGTTGTTCTAGATCTGAAATTAAAATTTAGTTATGAAAATAGAGCTTAGAACAAAAGCTTATACTATACCCCAGAATTTGACTGCTTTTATCAGTTTCAGAATTTTCAGTCTGGCATTGTAAAATATTCTTCTTGAAGTAAAGGGAGCCACTCCCTCCACCACAGTGGAAAATTTCTGGGTATTTTTATGTTGCTTTTGAAGAACTTTATATAGAAGAGTTAATTATGTTTATGCTCAGAAGGAGAAGCAGTGCCATGAAGTCTCTGAGGGAAATTTGCCTTCTTTAGGAGAAAATGTCAGAAGAGGGAACACACAGATATAAAAAATTCAGCAAAAACCAGGACAAACTCTTTCAAACAAGTTACTCATTGATAACAGTAATTTTTAAAGTCAAATGAAGGTAAGACATGATCTATTAGTTTGTTTTATTCTGCATCTTGTTCTGAGCTCCATTGCAAGCAAAGATGACTTGGCAGTCAGCACTCTGCTTGCACTCAGGAGCTTTCCTTGTTTTAAAATTTTGAGGGGAGACTTTTTGGCAAAAAAAGCGCTTCACTTAAATGAGAAAATTTCTCAATTTATTACTTCAGAAATGTTTTTTGAGCATGGTGCTGAAGTCACGCCTGTGTCTGGAGCAGTTTAACAGCCTCTGGTGCAGACAATGTCATTTTAATGTGGAAGAGTTTATGTAGCACCTGCTCCATCTTCTGTCTGATCTAAAATGTATTAGTCCCTTCTTTCTCATCTATGAGAGCAATCATTTTAAAAGATGGAAGGAATGATGGCAACAGTTTAATAAGGCCTTGCCATTTCTTTGGCTGGAAATTAAGATTAAGGTTCTTTTTTGTGAGGAAATAATGATAATATTGTGAGGATGCAGTGAGCCTGTTTCTTCATCCAAACCAGGAGCCAGAGATGTACAGACTGCCTTCGGAATTGCCCATTTCCAAGCCAGCATCCTGCACAAATGAGCTCACAAGGGACAGGCTCAAATCTGAACAAGCCCTAATTATGAGGGTCTGTGAGGAGTACTGGCTCTTTGGAGAGGCTGAGATGACCCATAATATTGATCAATTCAGGGAAAAAAGTACAGAGGCATTTTAAACAGACTGTTTTGGAGAACAAGGAAGAGTGTAGCTATGGAGGACTCTAGCTTAACAGGAATAACATACTTCCCAAAAGAAGCTGACTGGCATGAGACCCCATTTGTGCAACTGTCAAATGGAAGAGTGCTCCTGGGACACAGGTGTGCATTTGGCCTGACTCACCTACAGGAATTTAACACAGGAGAGTTAAAAGCCCAGAATAGCATGAGATAATTGGAAATGTGTTTGATCAATGCTCTCCAAAAGGGTTTTTCAGTTTGAGGATCACTAAGAGCGTTCTCAAAGAGAGCGTCATGGAGTTGTGGCCATCCTGCCCAGAGCAGCTGTGTAGACAGCTCTCCCTCCTCCTTCTCTCTCCAGCTGATGTAATAGCCCAGAGAAGTTAACTTATAGTTAGTTAGGACACAATTTGCCCAGAGAATACCCTATCCCTGGAAGTGCTCAAGGCCAGGCTGGATGGGGCTTGAGGGAACACCTAGGACAGTGGGAAGCATCCCTGCCCATGGCAAGGGGCTGGAATGAGAAGATCTGTAAGGAGCTTTCCAACCCAAAGCTATCACTCTTTGATAATGGGTTTGTAAATGGGTTGCCTGGGGATCCCAGAGCAGGAGTCCATGCATATTCCACCATGGTGGACCATGCACCAAATGTAGCCCAAATACGTGTGCGGGACTTTGATCTTGCACAGTGAGGTTCACAAGTGAGTCAACTCCATTTTCATGCCACCTTTGGGCTTCCTGACAGCTCAGGCTCCCCTGGCCACTGCTGGTGCAGCCCAGCTCCAGGTAACTCTTGCAGTTTCTCTGGAGCTTGAGAGATCAGGCTTGGCAAGGAGAAGTCTTCTCAACCCCGCCCTGCACATGGTACTGAAGTTTTCTGCAGGTGGGTGAGTGAGTGTGGCTACTTCAGGGGAGAAGATTCTCCTCAAGGGATGAGAAACAAGACAAAATATACTAATTAGAATATGTCCATCTCTCAGGAACGTTTGTGGAGGAAAACTAGGATCTTAGTCTGCTTTCACAGCCTGTGGTAGAAGGGAATAGCTCACAGCGTGAGGATGGATGTACACACGATTTTGCTACAAAATAAGTTTCCCAACCATATGAAACAACTTAAGAAAGAACTCAGGAAATGCAGTTCTGGTTTTCCTTGGCTATACCCACAAATGAGAAGACGACTTTGCTTTTCTTTTTTTTGTCTTCAACACAGCTCTTTGCTTTTCCTTCTGCCTTATCAGCTACCAAAGCTGGTTTATGCAGAATTTCTCATTGTGTTAGAGTTTTCTAAACTGCATTTCTAAGAGATGATGCAGTGAGCAGAACTGATGGGACTTGTCTGTGCTCTGGTCTGAATTATTTTCTGTTATTGGCATGTCTGTCCCTTAGCTCCAGCTGTGTTATCTGAAGCATTACAACGTTAAATTCTTACAATTTGTATAATCTGTTTATTTAGGGATGGTATTTCCCCCTCTATTTGTAATTTCTTGCTCCTCTTCACTCCATAGGTGAAATAACCCAAGAACTAGATAGTTCATTTGACAAACAGTGAAGTGCTATTCTTTTCTCTCAAAAGGGGTTTTGATTTAATTCAGTTTTTCTCTTTTCCTTCTACCCTCAGAGGTTGCTCTCTGTTAAGATAATCTAGATAGCTAACCAGATTGATTCCTAAAAGGCATATCTGACTGGAAATTTAAGTAGCTAATGCACACAAGCCAGGACAAGTTGTGTGGCTCATCTTTCTACAGGAAAGGGATTTTTGTGGCTGGTCTCAGTATGAGCATTTTGTGATCTCCTATTCATATTTTACAAAAAACTACTTTAGGCTGCTCACAAACACATCTTCTAAGTAAAAAAAACTTACAGGGGAGCAGCTGTGGATGACATTTTGCACGTAGAAACAAAATCTTTCTGGGCACCTTGTGATACACTCAGACTTGAAGTGTCAGTGCCTCAACAACCCCTCCGCATTCTCAGTTCATCCCATCCCCATCAAACCCGTCAGCTTTACCATGAGGCTTCCACCTGCAGGAGTAATGGAAGGGGAAACCTGTGGCCACCAGGTCTTGGGTCTGCTCTGATTCTGGCTGGCCTTTGAAGAGTTCAGAGGAAGTGAGAGGTTTTTTCCACAGTGGAGAGGTTACACAAAATCAATCCTGAGCATTCCTGTTGCTGCTGTGTTTGTCCTTGCTGCAGCAGCAGCAGTGCAGATGGATTGTGCAGCCCAGGGACTGACAGAGCGGAGCTGGGGCATAACTGTGCCACTGCCCCAAACAGGCAATAAAGAGAATTCACTCAGTGCCTAATTATTGCATTCCGTTTTGTTCTGTTTTGAAAACATGCTCTGGAAAACACTGTGCAAGAAGGCCTTTTGCTGAAAGGCCAGGCAGGGTTTGGCTTTTTTCTCTGGTTTTCAGTGATGTTGGCCTCAAATTGCCTTGTTATTCCTGCCTGTAGACCAGTGATGATAGTACCCTTACTTTTTCAAGCAGCTGGAGATCTTCTAATGAGGAATATTTTATACAGGCTTTATTAGAGTTCTTGTTTGTAGTCTATTACGATACACAGGGTTGTTGCAATGTGACTTCAGAATATGTAATGTAATTATTTGTGCTGAGTAGAAATACAGTTAAGGCGATGCTATCTATGCTGGGAGAAAATGACATTACGCTGCTATGACATTTACCAAAAATGCCTCCTTTTTCTATATTGCATTTGCTGTGTGTCACTTGTGTTGGCTGCTACAAAATGAAGGTAATGGATGAAAGAACAACAAAAGCATTTTGATTTTATTTTCTAAAGAAGTAGATATTTTGTGTTAACAGCACCTTTTCCCTGTGAAGCCAGGCTTTGTATCAGTTGTGATATAGTTGCTAATCTTTTCTGCCATCATTGTCAAAGGAAATTTATGAGGGGAAAAATGCCATTGGGTGCAGAAGACAAAATTTTATTTTTCTTGCGGCAGTAGGATTCAAAGACATAATTATTGTTTATCCTTTGTGGACATCATCAGTGTTGATAAATCCAATTACAATGTTTGCCATCCCTGAACTAATTCTTATGGCTTAGGCAAGTCAGCAGTGGAACTAATATGTTTAGCTTCTTATTAATAAGAAACAGAAATTGTCACTTAAGTGCTTGATCTTACCAATACTTGCTAGTGTTTACCTTACTGCTAAAAAAGTCTACCGAAACCTGGCTGAAAAGCCTCTTACAAATTTGTGGTGTATTTCCAAAGCAGGTGTGAATCAGCTTAAACAAGGGCATTTCTGAAGCTGAAATCTTATTTTTCTCTTTTTGCAGGGATCCCCAGAATTTGTATCCCCCTGAGGTCAGCAATGCAAAGCTTCAGTATGCTGGTTGGGGTCCTAAAGGGCAACAGCTGGTAAGAGAAAAAAACAAGTGTGCAAATGCATTTAGAGACTATGCTGTTATTGCTTGGAAGTAAAGAAACGATAATTCCTTTTTTGAATAGCTTCTTGAAACCTGTGTGGTAGCTTCTAGCATTTATTTCTGATTGTTCTATCATGTCATTTATTTATAAAATTCCCAAATATATCCATTCACTTCAAAGTAATCGTGTCTAAAAATGCAGAGAAAGAACACTTTATGAACGCTTTTTGAGAGGATGCACCTGCTTCTCCCAGCGTTGGACACAGGACAGATTATAGAGATAATAGTTTGATTTATTGAGCATCTCATTGCTTCACAAGGGCATCCTCAGACTTGCAAACTTGGCACTGGGGATATGTTAATATTAGCAGCCCCTTTTGGAGAATGCATCTCTCTAGAAAAGAGATGCCCTGAATTTGCCCTGGTTTTGTTTTTTTTTTTTTTTATTATTTTTTATTTTAAAGCAGCTCTGGGACCTTTCCAGGATCCACTCCTAATTCTGTCTGTTTTGCAAACAACCACACCACTTGACAGGGATTCATTATATTTCATGGAGCTATTCGTACTGCAAAAAGTCTTAAAATCCCCAGTATTTTACCCCTCAGCCACTACCATCCTGGATGTGTCCATTTTTCAGAGCATGTATTTCCTGGCCAGATCCCCTGGTTTCATTTCCTAGTGCAAATCCAATATTAAGTTTTTCCATATTCCAAACATTCTCCTTCTACCATAACAAGAAATGAAAAAGTGGCAACGCCTTTTTTTTTTTTTTTATATGGAAGCTTTATACCAAGAAATGAGCTTTGAAAGCTCATTAAAATAGAAAATCTGGCATGTATCTCCTGTTCCCAGTCCTCTCCTGGGGACTGTTTGTCTGTGTCCTTAACTAGATTGTTTTAAATGCTGTGACTTAAAAAACAAAACAAAACAAACAAACAAAAAACCAGAAAAAAAAAAAAAGAAAAAAAAAGGCAACAACAAAAAAACAGCAACAGGAGTCATTATAATTGCAAGTCTCAAAACCAGGCTGGAGAAAACATAACAGATATAGGATCAGGAAAGTCTTTCCTCTGCTCCAGCAGGAAAATTGTGTTTGAGAGTCATTGACCTTAAATCTGATCAGAGAGGAGAGTCAGCAGCCTTTACCTCCTTGCAAAACATCTTCTGAGGAGCTCTTTGCTTTCATGGCACACAGCTGGAACAGACCTCACACATCAATTGAATGAACAGCATCATCTTCCAATCCCCCCACCACGTGTAGGGAATACCTTTAGGACACAGCAAAGAGAGCCAGAAGAGGTTTTTTTCCTTCACTGCTCACTAGCTCTGTTTTAAGTCTAACAGAGTTCCACAATGTGTAACAAAACCTACATTTGCTAATTAAAAGCTAATATTGAGTGGCATCAATCACATTCTCCACCCCACAAGTGAGTCTTCCTTCCTTTAATAGAGTTTTGCTGTCAACTTGTGTGCCCTCAGCGCCTGTGGTCAGAGCTCAGAGCTGACTCACATCCTTGCTCACTTTACCAAGATGAAGGGCTGCACCTAATTTCCACCTTGGAAAGATCTAAGGAGATCTTATACCAAAGTCAAGATGACCAATTGACTGCCTCCATTGCCTTCTCTGCCAGAGTAAAATAACCACACAGAAAGGAAAAATGTTCATACCAAAATAGACAAATTGTATCTCCAACAGGAGAGAATACACAGTCCAGGAGAAGAAAAATCTTCTTTATTCTCAAATTTATCATTTAATCCTGATGAGGTTGATACCAATTTCCACCATTTTTTTTTTTTTTTAGCAATTTACAGTGAAAACTCAAAGCCCTAAGAATTCCTGAAGACATCCAGTTTCATGTATGTTCCTTCTGTGGGGTACAGGCTAAATATATTTAGGTACCTTTAAAAATCCCTGTGTTTTTTGAATTCCATAGGAATCTTGGAAAAAACTTGCTACAGGGAATTTGTTCGGCATCCTTTTTTTTTTTTTTTTTTTTTTTTTTTTTTTTTTTTTTTTTACTTTGAAATATGTAAAATTATTGGCCTTTAATTGAGGTCTTTTTTTTTCTGTTTTTGCACTTGGGATCAGGGTAGGTGAGGAGCAACCCCCTGGTAGTTTAAGCATTATTTTTTCATACTTCTAACATATGTGCCTTTTTGCTCTTTTCTTTGCCAGTCATTTACCTTGAAATAAAATTACAGCTGTAGTTTATAAAATAAACATGCTTTACATACATCATTATAATCTTTTTATAGCTAATAATCAGCAGAGGTTTGCCAGATGGAAAAAAAAAAAAAAAAGCTTTTAAAATAAGAAAAAAACCTACAAGAAGAATAAATGACATCTAGAAACACACCATGTTCACTGTTCAGTATTTCAGGACTAATTGGGTTACTCAGAATATAATTGCCAGCAAAATTCGTGTCACCTTCTGCGGAGACGCAAAGACAGAGGAAAAATTAAAGTCTATTAAAATTTGATAGTGGGAATGTGCCAAATGTGCACTGAGCTGTGTTGCAGGAGGAGGAGGAGGGAAAATATGTTGAGTGGGAGGGAAAGGAGTAACTGGGAGGTACAAGTCAGCTCCCCTGGTCCCAGGAGGATCCTGAGAGTGTTTGAGGGGGATCCTACTGCAGCAGTGAGGACCCTCAGTGTGTGCCAGCCCTGGTGTGCACACAGCAGCAGCCCCTGGGCACGGGCTCCATCCAATTCCATCTCCCAGGAAAGGTGGGAGCAAAAGGCAAGTGAGTTTTGCATCACCTTGAAGATACCCCAATCTTCAGGAAATAAAAACGCTTTCCCCTTGAAATCTCCTGGTTTGTTCTTTTTTGGCAACATAGAGGACAGGCAGGGCAGGAGAGTAAGAGGGCTTGGTTCCAAAATTTTTATTTTCTTTGTAGCTTCTGTTTCATCCTTCCTGCAGGAACTTTGGGTTGCTGTGCCTGACCTCCCTCTCCCTTGCAGTCTAATCATTCAAAAAAGAAACAAATGTGAAATAGAAGGGTCCTGAATGATCTGCATTCTCTGTGATTAAAAATATAGTGGAATACTCCCAGGAGCAATTTTCTATTTATCTTGCCTTATTTTGTCCTTCCTCATTAAATTATATGCCAATTTTTGGATGATTAAGTCCTCGGAGCACGGTTCTTGACTTTTACTAGCCTGCAGAATGCCACACATGCCAACTGAGCTGTTTAAATAAAGGCAGATATTGGATCAGAGAAAATCTGTCAGAAGATCAGAATGCAAAAAAGCTCTCACTTCTGGCATCTCAGAAAAAAATGCTTCAGCTTCTCTCTGATCTCAGCCAAAGTCTTGACAACTTAAATCTCACAAAGTTGTTGGAAGAATGGGGCCCCCACCAGTGTGAGCTCCAGAGTCATTAGAAAGAGAGCCACTAATTTCAATGCAAGAGGGAACACATTCCCTAAATCTGGCTGTTAATAAAGGGCTCATTGCTCTCATTTGTCCTACAGCATGACTCATCATTTATGCCTTTACAGAATAAGGGAAAAACACTGTTAGCTTGGAATAGCCATGTGATATATTCGCTATTTGTGGGTGTAAATGACTGTGCAAAATGCCTATGGGAAAAATCCATCCTTTCCCTGGTGCACCTGACAGCCCAAAGCCTCACTTGGTATTCATCTCATCAGCCCACTGGCCTTCAGCACGGTGCTTGGTGGTTTTTTAGTGAACAGACTGTGCTATCCTCAGTTTGTGTGATACTTTCCAGCAATATGAGGCTGTGGGTGGCATGACAGGACTGCAAAAAGTGTTATTCTGTGCCTTTGTCCTCTTCTGGATGTGCTTATCTGCACAAGAATCTTTGCTCCTTGGATTTCTTCTCTTTTTCTGATCGTGTCGTCTATGACTCAACAGCTACCCACTTCTGATTCTGCCAAAAAGAAATAAAAACCTTCTGTTAATTGATCTTATTGGAATATTTTACCAGTTTCATCATGTTCCATCTCATCTTCCAAGGCTCTGCCCACATGCTGAGAGCTCATGCAATGTTCCTGTGGTACATTCACCCCAACAGTGTCTAAGAAAAGTTAATAGATCCTGAACTCAGCTTCATAAAACTTGTGTGGCTGGCAGGCCTGGACCTGTCTATTTATCAAGAAAAGTAAGTGCAGTGTGAAGAGGTTTCCTTTGCTGTTTTTCTTGGCAGCCGAAATCAGGGAGTTCTTCAAGAGTAAGAGACTGTCCAGTGCATGTCTTTAACTGAGGTGCTCAAGGAATCCAATAAACCCAAAGCTGTCAGGAGGCTTTTATAGGACTTATCCCAAAATGAGCACATCCAGGTTCAAAGTATTTGCTTTAAGGACAAGCTAGGAATATCCATGGGCCCTGCTGCCAAAAGGAAGGAGGCCTGCTCTAATAAAATGCAGTGAATATTTGTCTGTGTTGACAGCACTAAATACAGTTCACAGGAGCTGTTAAACTCCAATATCAAAAGCAGAAGCACTTCTGCTCTGCTGCTACTTTCTTTTTTTTTCAAAATCAGAATCTGTAACCATCCTGACAGATATTAATGGTAATGGTGACACATCAGATGCTGGGAGAAGCAGTTTTGCACAACTTTAGAGACAGCAGTTATAATTCTAAAAACGTCTCTCTCATAGATCATAGTATTTATTCTTCTACAAAGAGAAACTTTTTTTTTTTTTAAGGTTCTCCTGGCCAGTCAATCTATTACTGTTTACACAGTTTCTTTAATTACCAAGAACATACAGGTTGGGGTTGCTGGAAGTTTTGTATTGTCCTTGCATTTTACTGCAGCCCCACAGAAGGGTCAAAACAGGTTTTTCTTGCATTCATAGGCAATAAGCCTTTTTCAGTGTCAACTCTTTTGGGGGCAGGAACTATCTCTTATTCCTGCAGATTGTGCTGCAATCAAGTTTATAATTGGTTCTAAGGTAACAGAAGTTAAGTTTCACAGCAGGTGCAGAAGATGCAATAAGAAATATCTATTTCAGGGAAATGAAAATTCCAGGGGAAAAAAATGGAGTGATTCTCCCAGCCTCTACCATATTAGGGCTTTGCAGGTGCCTTCAAACAGTGAATGCTGATGCTGATAAACAGCTTATTGTCATCAATATTGCTGTTTAAAGCACTGCAATACACTTAAGAGAAACATTGGAGGTTTTTTAATATATAAACATTTGAATGACAGATCCTGCTGCACATGATCAGAACCTACCCATCTACTTTATCTTTTTTTTTTAAAATGCTGTTGTACAATGTTTTTTTCTAACTAGATAGCTAGATTAAAACCAAACCAAAACAAACAAACAAACCAAACAAACAAAAAAAACACAAACAACCAACAACCACAACAAACAAAACAAAAAACCTGGGTAAGTGATGACACCTGGAACTAAACTGGAGTGACTCCTCTAATTAGGAGTTTTTTCCCTGCCTGAATTTGTGCCTGTCACACCAGCTTAGTTCCAGGCAGAAGGGCTGCACAGATATCAAGGGAAAAGGACCATTTTCACAGGAGGCACTGAATCAACTGCTGTTGTTCCTATTCCAGCAGAGCTTTTGAACTGCTTTGTGTGTAATTGCTGTAGGTCTGTTTGTCTCCACCATTCTTTCACAGATTTTTGCATCATTATTTTCAAGCTCTTGTTCCCTCACCTTTTCTTTTTGCAATGACATCTGAATCAATATTTAGCTGTGGTCTACTCTATGTAATTATTCTGGTTTGCTTATCTTGCTTGCTTATCTTGCTAGTTGCAAGAAGAAAGGCTTCTGCCCTGTCTTCCTCTCCCCACCATCCCCGAAGTCTATGTAAGCCCTATTTAAGCATAGTGAGGGATATTCAGACAAAATTTAACATGGTCCCTGCATTCTGGAAAAACAAGAATTTCAGCATAATAATGTGCCATCTCCTCATCCCTTCTTGAGCATTAGAATATGATATTTTAGGGAAATTTCAGTAAGATATATTGCATATACACTCAGCACCTGGACAGGTTGTTTCTTTTCCCTCTCTCCTCAATTATTTGAATTATTATTCAAATAATTCCACTGGAAAAGTGTTGTGTTTGAGGGGTTTTGTTGTTGTTTGTTTGGCTTTTGTTTGTTTTTGTTTTGCTTTGTTTTATTTATTGGGGTTTTATTCCTTTGATGCTCTCTCCATGGTTATAGTGGCTGCAGTGTCCTATTTTTAACTTCGCACATCCTTGTTGTTCCTTTGTCACCCCTTGGTGTTGGGTCCTTGTTTCCCAAAGGGAGGCTTTGGCACAGTCAGTGCTATGTTCTTTGCTGAGAAATGGTCACATCCCTCCCCCTCCCAGCATCCTTGGTACTGCATCTTCATCATGTGGCAAAAAACCAGGATATTTAGGATAACTGAAGGTGCTGCAATAAATGTTACTGAAGGAAGTTGTAGGAAATTTTATTTAAAATAGGATGTTGCTCTTTTTGTGGGCGTGAAAGATTTCAGAGAACAAAATGAAATTGATTATTTGCCATAGAAGTTTCACCAATAAATCAGAAAGTAATTGCCCTTACACCCAAATATGAGACAGGATGATGCAGGCATTTCCTCTGGGGGTGGGACACTGCCACAGGCTTCCTCTGTGATTTCTTATATGTCACTTTGTTTTCTGGTGAAGTTACAGCAATAAATTCCTACCTTTAAATGGACTCACAGAATTGATGCATTAAACGTCGCTGACATTCACAGTATGCATTAAGGAAACTGAATGTGTTCTTACAAGAAATGCAAAAATCTAAGGGTTTACTAGCTTAGAGGAACTCACCATCTTGTTCTTCTACAAGGAAAGTACTGAATTCTCTTCCTTTATATGTTACCACATTTCCTCACCTGCCACTTTACAATATTCCTAGTGGGAAAACACTCCAGCATTGGGCCAGTACCACTGAAAGTTATTCCTTCCTTTTACAGAAATTTCTTGAAATTTCAGTTGAGATTTATGGATATTGAACCACTCTTCTTTGTGAAGGGCAGTTTTCATTTCAGAGAAATATCTTCTTGTCTGTGCGTGAGGGTTCCTGGCATCTTACAAGTCAGTGTCAAAGGACAATGATGTCCTTTGAAATACATGGTTATGAAAAGTGTTATTCTTGAAAACTGCTGTGAAAATATTGACCTTTGACTTTAGATGGCAGCAGTCCTTGCTGAGAATGTGCTGAAGGAACAGACATTGGGATGCCACAAGCAGGACCGAGCAGTCCCACCCGAGGGACCGTGGAGTGTCCCACCTTGGCTTGTGGGGCTGCTCTCTTCTTCCCCAGAAGCTGCCATTCAACAGAGAGATGAGAAAACTTCATGAAAAATTCTGTTAGCTCTCCTCCTCACCTGCTGGAAGAGGTGTTGAGTGTTTCTACAACCAAGCCTCTAATTAAAGAGGAATATTGCAGTAACCAGCTCGATGTCCAAGGTCGGATGTGCACCTGGAGGAATCCTAAATCCCAATTGCCAGTTTCCTTGTGCTGACACAAATAATCTTTGTGCTCTTCTTAGTCAGGTGTTCTTTCTATAACACAATAAAGTATTTTAAATGGAACATTGTATCATCTCACTTTAAATAATCTAATTTATAGTCATGCCCTACATAACCATCAGCAATATTAGGTTATAGAATACATGATAATCCATCAAGCAGAACTTAAAAGCAGAAGCAGAGTTCCATACTAAATGATACATTTACTATTTCATTCTTTTATATAACAAGGCAGTTGTAAATTAAAATAACCCCATTAGAATACAGGGCAATGAAATACAAGCAGATATGATTCTTTCTCTTTGTTAAGGTGAAAAAAACCCCTTTTTTTCCCTGAAGAACAGAAAATAGAACATCATGTCTTTCTTGAAACATATATTTTTAAATCTCCAGAATTGTGATAACTGTTTATTTGGCTGTACTTTGGCAGATTCTAGGTGTGATTAGAATCTATGCATGTTGTGGTCTAACCTGCTCACAGAATACAAATGGAAATGCACAGCATCTGTAACGATGCAATGTCAAAAATATAAAAAACTTGTAGAAAACTGAGAAGAATATTAATGCACAGAAGCTGGGAGAATCAAGAAGAAAAAGAAAAAATATATATCTTCTGTATCCAGTTTAAAAGGAAAAAATGTGGGACTATATCTCCACATCATAGAAATCTGTCATTACCTCTATAGTCCATTACATGGGACTTTATCTCGAGTATTAGTTTCGACAATTTTAGATTGCATAAAGACATTTAAACCCATAAAATCTTTAAAACTCTACCGATTTCTTAAGAAAGAATCCAAGTGGGATACTTCCAAACAGGTTTATTAATAGATCAAACTCTGCTCTCCTAAATTCCAGGGCTTAATACTCTTTTTGCCATATTTCCTCTTGTGATCCTGAACTTCATCACCTCATGGTGTGTGCAGCATCAGCTGCTCCCAGCTTTGCAATTTCTCCTGGATTGAAAGTATGAGGTCCAGCAGAGCATCTCCCTAAATCAGCTCCTTCCTCACCTGTGTCAGGACAAATGCCCTCCACAGACCTCCTGGGTTATTGTGCTCATGTTGTTGACCCTGCAGGAGTTAAAGGTTGAGGTGGATTTGAATGTGAGGCTTCTTCCATTTATGTGGAGAAGGGCACATCTCCTTCTTCCTGACCAGAAAGCTGGTATCAGATTGTTCCACTGCTCCTTTCTTTCCTCCACCCGTACCCACGTCCTGCAAGGTGATCACCTGCCCCAGCCCCAGAGAGAAGTCACCTCCAAACCTGGAGGGCCACATCCTCTCTTGGGAACCCTTAACGCTCTGTTGTAGAGCTCTAGACACTGTTCACATAGGCAGGAAATGTTTCTTTATTTGAAGACATGAAGGAATGCTTTTTCCATTCTCTCCGACGTTTTGGTCGCTTTATTGATCGCATGCAACAAGAGCAAAGTTAACCTCTTAATGTCTGTTTTACAAGCTATATTGGCAGTTTCCAAGCTATGTGGATAAAATCAGGAGATTTGCATGATTTACTAGTGGTGACTCTCCTACACTTCCTTTCCCAAATGTGCAACCAAGGCCACTGAAGGCAGCAGATTCCTTGTTTGATTCTTGCAGTGGTTCTGGTGGTTTCCCTCGCACAAACCTTTGCATTTCTTTTCATTGCACTGATTTTCCTGCAGCTAAGCTCTTACACCACTGCAATCAGATGTCTTCAAGTCTTTCATGCCTGGTGACGAGTCATGAATATTGGTTTTGATGTGTTCATGGATCTGCAGGATTCTTACATACATCAGTCTTCACTTTTGTGTTTGCTGGCTGTACTGATCCCCTGGGTTTTCTCAGCTTCTCTGTCCTGAAAGCTTCCCTGCAGAATTATTTTAAACAGGTGTAGTCCTCCCCTGGATGTAAACATTACCTTTGCCTATGTTTGGGTGAGGTAAATTTGAATTAAACTAAGCTTTATCTCTTTGTGGCACACCTTCAGAAACTGCTATGTCTTCTAAATACCTGGTGCCTTAAGGAGTTAGCTTCTTACTTTGAATTAAAACAAAGACAAACCCCAGCATGAAAAGGTAGCTTTTTCTTTCAATTATTTATTAAGATGTGATTCTCTCATTGTGATGATTGTATGGAAGAGTTTCATTGTTTTCACTGGTCTTAATAATGACATTTTCAGCTTGTGAAGAAAAAAAAGTTGATTTAAAATTCTTTATCTCACTCCTTTGTCACAATTGTTATCCATCTCTTTCCTAAATTATAAACATGAACCGATTGATGGAGAGAATGAAAATATTTTGAAGTTTTTTGTCTTGTATCTTTTTTATCACCTGCTATCAAACTATATTTAAATGGCAACAAGAAAAGCCTAATTAAAATACTAGATCTTATTATGCAAGCTCACTGGTGATTAGCAGTTTATGGTTTTATTACCCTTTTTGAAGAATTTATAAGAGCTGGTGTAATCACATCATATGCATTAGGAAAAACACTAATGACAGAATACATTAATGACAGCTATTTGAACATCAAAGCTTGCATTTTATGAGGCTCAAAAGAAGAATTTGGCAGAATATTCATTCAATAATGCATAATCAATCAGCAACAAGCTTTAGAACTGATTTTGAATTGATCACACATTTTTCTGCTGAAGTTGATGTAAGAGCAGTAACTGCAAAATGCCAAGACCTTTCTGGTACAGAGCTCGTCACACTTCCTTGATATCCCAAAATGAAAATGCAATTATTGTATCTGCTTCAGGATGCTACATGGAGGAGGACAGGCCCAGGCTAATTCCAGGTGGTACAGACAGGTTTTCACTCAAACAACCAGCAGGGAATCTCTCTCTTTGCAGCTTTTCATCTTCACTGTCCTCAGCTTCCAGGTTTCATATGGCAGCAGAAAAACAAAGCTTAAGAAAGGATCTCTCCAAAATATTTGGATGGAATTAGAGAGCACTAGAAATGGTGGAGAGAAGGGAAGGGTCTTTCTGTATGTGCATTTCCAGGAAGGGTTTGACCACAATCAAAACTACTCGTGTCTGTGATCTGACATTTCCAAACCCCATTTACAAGCTGTGGCTCTGTAACAGACCTCAGCCAGCTATTTAGCATATAAATAAAGACATAATACCTTTCCACTTCCTGAACATATTGGTAAGATAAATCTCTGTATTTTCCAGAGACTTCCCGATCAATGTGATGAATAACACCATATAAATATGTAGATAGTTAATATACAGTTCAGCACAAAACATTCCCATCATTGAAACCCAAAAGAAAATGAACAGGAGTCAGACTATTCTAAGGAAGTACCTTATGCTGAGAAGTTAAAAAAGAAGTCCTTAATTAGAGAGAGCTTAAATCCCCTTGTGGGATTCTTGTGGTGGGTTGCCCACTAAGCTGCTCTATCACTCCCCCTCCCCAGTGGGCCTGGGGCAGAAAATTCTACGAAAATCTCATGGGTGGAGCTAAGGACAGGGGGATCACTTGCCAGTTTCCATCAGGGCAAAACAGACTTGATTTGGGAAAATCAATTTGATAATTTGCTATTAATTGTAACAGAATTGTGACAGTGAGAAATAAAACAAAAATAAACCCACTTTCACTTCCTACCCCTTCTCATCCATGGACTGTGGTGTCTGCAAGGCTGTTTCTCTCACATTCTCTCACTCCTCTCCCATACATACAAACCCAGCATTCTTACCCTTTTATAAATACATTTTCACAGATGTACTCGCAGTGTCCCTGATGGGCTCATCTTTGACCAGTGACAGGTCTGTAACTTTTCATAGATTTTTTTTTTTTTCTTTACTGATTCTGCAAAATAAGAACAAGCATTTCTGAGAGTTTTCTCAGAAGTTTTCAAAAAGTTTTAAAATTATTCTTCTTCTTTTTTTTATTATTCAAAATATTCTCTCAGGTAAACTGGTTTTCCAGTAAAAGAGCAGAAAGAAAAAAAAAAAAAAGGTTTAATGTCAAAACCAAGTAACAATGAAATACATTATGTTGGATGAGGAGAGAACAATATGTTTATTTGTAGTTCTATTTCCCCACTTACTGAGTCTTCCTTTTTGTGACTGGTCTTTTCCAGCCTCAAAGGAAGGTTGAACTTACTCTGAATTTAAAACAGGGTTTTGTGGTTTAACCCCAGCCAACAGCCAGGACCCACACAGCTGCTTGCTCCAATGGGATCAGGGAGAGAACCAGAAGAGTAAAACCTGGAGCACTCATGGATGGAGATCAAGACATTTCAATAGGGAAAGTGAAAGCTGTGCACACAAGCAAAGCAAAACAGGGAATTAATTCTCTGCTTCCCATGGCTGGGCAGGTGTTCAGCCACCTCCAGGAGGGCAGGGCCCCATCACATGTATCAGTGACCTGGGAAGACGATCACCATCACTCCAAAAAGTTCCCCTCTTCCTTCTTCTTGCCCCACTTTCTGTACTGATCATGATGCTGTGTGGTCTGGGATAACCCATGGGTCAGTTTGGGTCATCTGTCCTGGCTGTCTCCTCCCATCTTCCCAGGCACCCTCATCCTCCTCAACAGCGTGGCAGCACAAAAAAGCAGAAAATTCTGTGTAAGCCCTACTCAGCAATAACAAAAATATCTCTGTATTATCAACACCGTGCTCAGCATAAATCCAAAACTCAGCCCTGTACCAGCCACTGGGAAGAAAATTAACTCTACCCCAGCCAAAGCCAGCACACAGTGTCAAGGAAAGACTTTGTGCCTGTCTGTACATGAAGACCAGTTCTTGTTGGTCAAATTCTCCATGTCAAAGTGCCAACCTTTCCACATTATCTATTCCCTCACAGATAAATCCTGTGGGCTTGCCTTGCAGGATGCAAAGGTGCCTTTTAACGTGTAGGAAACTTCTCAATGTGCTAATAACTTAAAGTAATAAGCATCCAGGCATTAACTTTATGAGAAATTTGAGCGATGCAGCTCATTCAGTCGACAAGTTGTACGTTAGAAATTGTGGGGTAAAGAGAACATAAACTTAGAACGCCACCCTACAGCTGGAAAATAAATAGGAGCAGTAAAAATGCGGATTGGTGAGCATGAATTTATTTTCTTTTGATCTATGGAGAAGTAGGAATTTCACACACCTCTTTGGCTGGAAGGAAGGTGAGTTGACCAACTGTAAAAGGAGGTGTAGTGTTCACCTACAAAATAGTTGGTCACTGTGACTTTTTAAGTCTTAGGGAGATTATTTTCATTATATTCTTGAAAAAATCCATAAATTAATCCATTTAAGAGTACCAATATTTTAATTAATATGGCATAATTACTGAATACCACTCTGGGTCAGTTTGGTAGAGAGTATTATTTTAGAAGCCCTTAAGCAGTTGCAAAAGCATTTTAAATAAATCCTCAAATCAATCAGTGTCGTTAAGGCTCTTGTATGTTTGAAGTGAATTAAGTTTAATTTGTTGTTAGATCAAACATTTACCCAGCTGTATAAATTTATCTTACTAGATACTTAAGCTTAGACTTTTCTTCCTGTCTCACGCTTGTGGTCTAATCAGCGTCATATTCTTTTCTCCAGTTTTAGCTGGGTTGTGAAAGGATGCCAAATGGTTTGGGGTACTCAGTCCTAACACCAGTTGCAAACAGGCAGAGATTTCTCCCCAGACCACAGGAGTTAGTGGTGTGCTGATACCTGAGGCTAAAGGGGTTATAGCTGAAATTCACATGCTGAGCCACATAAAGCCAACAGCAAAATCACCATTGATTTTTATTATCCTGGGATTAGGTTGAAAAACCCCAAACTTTATCTTAATCCCCTCAGATGTTCTAGTTATTTTTTGTCAAGTGTTAAATCGTTTGGGCATCTGTTAAAACATTCAGCGGAAATAGAGGTCTTCTGCTAGATCCAGTGACAAGGCATTCCATATGTTAATTCTGATTTCTTTAGGAAAAACACTCGAGGTTTCATTGGTTTGCCTGTTGTTTTCAGGAAATAAAATGGTGAAAATACATTTTTCCTTTTATTCTGTTTCGGTCCATTATCTTGTAGAACATATGTCTTCCTTGTTTTTCCTTTGGTTTTTTTTTTCTGTAGAGTTAGCAGTTTCTGTTTCTTCAGTTTATGTGTGGATGTTTCCATTCTTCTTTCTTCCTTCAGAATACCTTCTCTTTTCTCTGTGTTTAATGTGTCTTGATGAAAAGGGACGTGGTATTCAACACAGGGCTCTCCTGACTTATCTCAGCTTGGTTTTCCATGCCAGTAGTTGTGTTCGGTGTTGGATTTTAAGGCACATATATTGCAAGAATGTCTGGATTAAAGTCTTGCTCAAATACACACACCAAAAGAGAAAAGACCTGAAAGTTTGGCCCTGCTCTTTATCTCCTCTGGATTATAGATTATCTCCTCTACAGGGAGGCATAAAACTGATATTGAGCCCTTCTGTCACCATTTTAAATTTCCCTGGGAGTGCTATGCAAAGCTGGCATAAAATAATGTAAAAGTGATGTCTGTACATATTTTTACTATTTTTCTTTACTAAAATTTCTTATCCTCTAATTAGCTGACAGTATTGATCATTTGACAGAAAGCGCTGCTTTGATGCCATGAAACCAAAACAGTAAAAATTCTTACACAGGTATTTTCACAATAACTTCAAATATGTTTCTAGCATGGGATGTGAGGTAATCCAAAGGCATTTCTTTCTTCATGAATATCAGAAGTCCAAAAGCTTTTTCTTAATTTGTAAGATACATTACACAGAAATATTCCTTGTGCTGCTTCAGTTATCTTTTATCTTGATTATGGTTGGCATTTTTAGGGTACAAGGCACTGTAGTTAGGAGGATAATTTTTAAATCTCCATGAGGTGCTGCAGTTTGGCTCTGAATTGTATGGGAGACAGTTTGAAGTCAGAGCACTATATTATTTTTCCACTGCATCTACCAGGTACCTCACACAGCCTGATGAGCGCAATGAAGCTTTGAAAGATCAAACAGTGAAGATGGAAACATTGCAATACTTCAAAAAGGGAAGGGTGGGAACAGGTTGTCAATCCACCTTCTTTATTTTTCCTGTAAACTCATAAAATATTGAATATAGTACAAAATATTGCAAACCTTATTTTGCTGGAAGAATCTGGGCAAGGGAAGGGTTGCAACACCTGAATAAATTCACTTGATTGTGTGCCTGTCATAGAAGAGCTCTTACCCAGGTGCCCCTTAGCACATTTAGTACTCAGACACAGAGATTTGGATTTATTTGGAGCCCAAGTATCTTATTCTGCTTAGCCTTCACAATTTTTATGCTCATTTAAACTTCAACAACCTCCCCATATGCAAATTAGCTAATACATAAAATTCTTTACTTGGAATCCCTTGTCTGGCTGCTCTGTTTACTAAAATTCAAGATAGGAAAGGGAATGTAGTATCTTCCACAATGTATTTTTTACTTTCCAAATCTATTCATTGAATGCAGCTCTCCCTAGTTTAAAAGGAAGAAGAGCAAGCTACAGCTTCAGTAATAATTCTTACCTTTAGGCAAACCTGCTATAACTCCTGCCAAAATTAAATTAAGATCTATACTTTCTTCTGGAATCTTTCCAGCTCATCTTTGGGTGAAACATATACCGTAATAGGATGTGAAACAGAAGATGAAAGCAAATATTTTTCTCAATTCTGTCTTTCCATAATATGAGAAATTGCTTTCTAGTATGGTGGTAAAGAGACATAACATTTATTCCAATACCTTCAAGTGTATAAAAACCCATCTGTAAATGTCTACTAAATTATATTAAGTTTGCATTTCAATCTAAATAGCTTACTGATACCCTGTTCAGTACATCTTTTCTGTTTGAATAGGGTTTAAAAATATGTTAAAGACAGGGATGGGGAGCAGATTAAAGCTGCCATGAGGGGAATGACCTCTTAGGCACACACAGTTCTATGGGACTGCACAGGATCCATCCAAGGGTACAGAGGAGATTAGCAGAAGTGTTCACTGAGCCACTTCCCATCATTTACCAGCAGCCCAGGCTAACTGGGGAGGGCCCAGGTGACTGCAGGTCAGCAAATGTGATGCCTATCTACAAAAAGAGCCAATGATGTGAGGTTGAAGGCCACGTGCTGGGTCCTGCATTTGGGTCACAACAGCCCCAGGCAGTGCTACAGGCTGGGGACAGAATGGCTGGAAGGTGGCCCAGGGAAAGGACCTGGAGGTGCTGGGCAACAGCAGCTGAACATGAGCCAGGTGTGCCCAGGTGGCCAGGAAGACCAAAGGCATCCTGGCCTGCATCAGAAATGGCCAGCAGGATCAGGGCAGTGATTGTCCCCTGTACTGGGCACTGGTGAGGCTGCGCCTGGAATCCTGTGTTCAGTTCCCTCACAACAAGAAAGACTTTGAGGCGTTAGATCATGTCCAGAGAAGGGCAACAGAGCTGGGGAAGGGCCTGGAGCTCCAATCAATGAGCAGTGGCTGACAGAGCTGGGATTGTTCAGCCTGGAGAAAAGGAGGCTCAGGGGAGACCTCATCACTCTCCACAATTGCCTGAAGGGAGGCTGAAGCGAGGGGGGATCAGCCTCTTCTCCCAAGGAGCAAACTAAAACAAGAGGGAATGGCCTCAAGTTGTGTCAGGGAGATTTAGGTTGGATTCTAAGAGCAATTCCTTCACAGAAAGGACTGTCAAGCATGTGAGGAGGCTGACCATGCATACCTCACCGTCTCTGGAGGTATTTAAAAGGCGTGTAGATGTAGGGGGACATGCTTTAGTGATGGGCTTGGGAGTGCTGGGTTAATGCTTGGACTCAGTGACCTCGGAATCATAGGATGGTTTAGGATGGAAGGGACCTTAAGGACTCCAAGGGTGTTTTAGAACCAAGTGATTCTGTGATTCTATAACTCTACTTAGAGCAAGACACATTTCATTTTGGGGTGAGGGGACAGAAACTGTGCTATCGATGACAGAGGAACACAGAACAATTTAACCACATGACCAAGACTGATGCCATGGAACAATATTTTTATTATTGGCTGTCTGAAGCTTTACTTCCTGATCAACATTTAAACACATAAATAAAGAACCTGATTCACAGGAGCATTTCACAGCAATAGCTCTAACAGCTCTCAAAACCTGAGCAATGGCATTCTTCATCTCATGCCCTCTAACTGAACTGTTCAGCTTCTGAAATGAAGACAGGAGTGAGAGAAATAAAGCTTGTATCAAAGCACCAAGGCTTCAGTTTGTTGTAAATTAGCATCTTTCTATTAGCTGATGGCACAGGAAGCAAGCTGTGGAAATCCTTTTTTTTTTTGACAGAAGATGCCATAAAACTGTGATATGTGATTTTGTACTGCCAATTACTGTAAAAGCTTAATGCTGTCTCTTTTTCTTTTTCTTTCTTTTTTTCTTTTTTTTTTTTTTTTTTTTTCTTCCCTTCAAATCAGATATTTATCTTTGAGAATAACATCTATTACTGTGCCCATGTGGGGAAACAAGCCATCCGAGTGGTCTCCACAGGAAAGGAAGGTGTTATTTTCAATGGGCTCAGCGACTGGCTGTATGAAGGTAGGACACAACACTTAGGCCAGCAGTTAGTTATGAATTTAAGTTACAGCCTAGAATTACAGACCTTGCTGGAATTAGACATCCAGCATTGCATTTCTGGGCACCGGTGGACCACGGGGCTGAAAACCTGCTATTCTAACAGTTGCCTGATGTGCTGGACTGGAAATAATGTGAAATGGTGTAAGAATTCTGTTTTCAGGCTGTTTTCTTTCCCTTAGTCCAAAGGTAATAAATCACTGGGCTTTAATGAACAGAACTGCTTCATTATTTAATGGCACCTGCAATCACTCATGGATGTGACAGCTTTCAAATCACAGAAGAGGACAGAAATAGGGAGGGAAAGGGGTTCTATCTTAAAGGAGAAAGCGAGGAAACAATTTTACTTGATTAGATGTTTTCCACAGAACCAGGTGAGCCTTGGAAACTGCCCAGATCTTGCTACCTAAAAAAAAGTCTAAAAGCAGACCCCAGTAATTGGCTTCTTTCCGGTGAAAATGGGCCTGACAGGGTGGAGGGTCATCTCTGGAGCACTCCTTTTCTTTGATCCTTTCAGCTGGCAAATGGCCATTTAGTGTCTGTGAGCAGCTGCTTGAAAAGTGATCTCAACTGCTCGTTAGCTTAGGAGAGGATCCTCACCACCCCCAGTTCTTCTGGGGGTTGCTGTAGGCTTTTAAACTAATATATGATAAAAATATAGAATATATAATAAAATAGAGAATAAAAATTTTAATACATACACCCATACACATATATGTGTGTGTGTGTGTGTGTGTGTGTGTGTGTGTGTGTGTATATATATATGTGTGTGTATATATATATATATATATATAAAAAACAGATATGTATCATGCATCCCTCTCTCTGTTGCTGACTATTGCTGGTGCCAGCAGTTCCTCCTCACAAAGATCCTGGCTCTTGAACCTGTCAGTGTCTCTTTCCTGTGACATAGCTTCCCTCTAAAGTCACACTTTATCCTACAGGTCCCAACGTAGTCCCAAGGTTTTCTTACCTTTACAGAAAGAAAATTTCCAGGTACATCTATTAACTGTGTCCTGTTGGCTGCTCCCAGGTTCTTGAGGCTTAATAGAACAGAATAGGTTACAAAATACTATTAGCAGTTAATAGGTGTAAAATTAGGAATCACTAGTTAAAGGTCCCTTAGACTCAGAAATGAAGGAATTAAAATAAATGAGGGGTTTTTTGCCCCTCCCAAAGATTCTAAACCCATAATTCAGTGTACAAACTCATCAAACATGTCAGTGGAAAAATCTGATAGGGTTTTTTTTTTATATATATTTAAATATGTTTTTCTACTGTAATACAGCATATCTGCAAGTAAATGTCCTCCTTGTGCTGTGAAAGCTCTTTGTAACTAGAGAACTGGCTACAAAGTAACAAAATGCTAATTTCCTTCTCCACTATTTATTGATGTGCTGGTGAAGTTGTGGGCAGGCTGTTTGACTCTGTAGGTCAAATGTGCCTACTACTACCCACGTTTGGCTGATAAACATCATTTAGTACATCAGGTCTCCTCAGTCTCCCACACAGCACCACGCTGAGAGGAGTTTGTCAAGCTCGTGAACTCAGAGCGCATCAGCAAGCCCAGGATGACACTTGTTTTGCTGACACGTATTTTTATTCAATTACAGGATTGCTCAGGCAATTTCTCGGCTGACATTGACTTTCAGGTTTGCCCTCTGTAATGAATTTGCTTGTTAACTTCATGTTAATGTGCTAGGGTAAGAAATGAATGTGTGGTTATCCCAAGCCAGGTTCTGCAACCTGTGGGGCACGAGGCAGATTGGGAACACTGAACCTGCTGTTCACTGGGAGTATGTTTGAAAGAAATTAGGATTTGGAAATGACACTTCGTGTCCTAATATAGTTTCTATTGAACTAAATCATTCTCTCATTTCACAAGCAAGGCCTAGAAGGTCCCACAGGAAAACCTGATTTAAACGTTCCCAACTAATGGGAATCCAGAATCAAATCCAGAGCTGGACTGTGTGAGCTGAGCTCCTTCTCTTGTGCAGTCCTCATGGAGGCAAACCTGGGACTGGTGTCAGGACTGAGGACTTTGTGCCAGGTGCTTGAACAAGCTGTGGTGTCGTTGGGTCTGTGGTGCTGAGATGCCAGCTGTCTACCTGCATGGATGGATGGAGCAGGATCCAGAAGAAGCTGGATATTCCATGGGGATGAATGGTTAAGGACAACTGAGAAAGGAGAGAGAGCTCCCCAGTGGGGTCCAAGAGAATCCATTTATGGTTGCCAATGAACTTTAACTTGGGATACTCTGCCAACACACATTTGTTTCTCCAAAGTCTTTCCTTTTGTTGGATGCCACCATTTCAACGGGATAAACTTGGACAGCATTTTAAATCCAAACTTTCCTGACTGGAAATACTTGAAAACTTGGCAAAGACTGACGTGTGCCACCTCAAGACTGTTTTTGCTCTTCACCCTTTCCTGCTGTGGCTTGTAGCCGTGCCTTCCCCACCTCCCCAGTCGAGCTGGGCCGTGTGCTCGGGCCCGTGTTTGTTTGCACTGCCACCATCTCAGAGAGCTACCAGGATGAGTGCTGAGCATATGCAGAGATCTGCCTCCATCTGTGCAGCCAGCTCCAGCAGATAGTCTGCAACGGAGCTGTGAGAAGCAGGATCACGGAGAGTTCGGCGCACTCCTCTTCCCTCCCGTGCTCTTTTTGCTGCTGGAGTTCTGTGACCCCTGGCAGCGACAGCAGAGCCTCCGTGCAGCGCCCGCTGGCTTACTGTGACAGCTCACAACCTGCCCCTCACCTCCCCTAAACACAGCCCAGAAAATAAAACTGGGTGTTTTCTATTCGAGGAAGGCGACTTTTAACCACTTTGATCTACGTCGCAAGAGCGCGCCAACAGCAATCCCCAGCTCCACTCACTGAGAGCTGCTTGCCGATGGCAACCCAGCAGTGCCAGCCTTTGGGGTGACTCCTGACACTTCACGTGTGTGGCAGGCCCGGGGGGACACTTCTCTTCACGATGTCACCGCTCTTGTCACGACAGAATAGATGTGCTGCACTATTAATCACGGGTTTTTCCTAAGCCCAGAAGCACGGCAGATCTAGAGTAAATTTGACAGGCTTTTTGCCCTGGAAAAATGCAGAAGTTCATTTCGATTCAAGTTAAGCTCTGCTTTTGTAAATCTGCCAAAGGAGAAAAAATTTCTTCGAGGTATTTATGCTGATCTGTAGACTTTTGATAATATAGTGAAAAACATTTCAAATCAATCAGAGCTTAATCTACTTACTGCATTTAGCTGGGAGGTTATAGATTGATACATAGATTACTGTAGCATGAAAGCATAGATTAAGCATGGGGTTTATTACTAAAATAAGCAGTGACAATGTTTTCATAGTCTGACTTAACATTTTCAGAGCTGTGCCTGATAGATGCTCGTACTAAAATCGAGTGATATCCTATAAAACAGAGTTTAAGGTTCCGCCGCTGAAATCAGCTACACATTTAAATGCATAGCAGCAGCAAAGAGTGGTTTTTATTTCAGTTTGCTGCATGATCATTGTTGGTTTGAGAATATGTTTTAGCAACGATAAGCCTTACAGATAATTTTAAAGCAAGTGCTGGTGTAGCAAAAAGGACTTCCAAAGCAATAAGATAAGGGTATTTATATGTTCTGCATTTAAGAAGTAATAGCTTAAAAAAAAAAAAGTGCATTTAAAAAGTAAATTGCAGGTAAAAATAATTTCATTTGTATGCTTTTTTTAGAGCACTCTTCCACAGAAGTTAATTCTGTCATGGTGTAATTAAAGTGTCTTAATTTGCTACTGAGCACTTGGAAAGGCTGTTCAGCTGTTGTGAGGAAGGGTGGCAGCAAGGCACTCTGATGGAGGTCACCCCCATGCTTCTGTTAAGTGACAAAAGTAGGTTGAGATGTCCCTGTGTTGCAGTTTGGAAATTTGTTGATTTTGGGATTATGTGATGCTGAATCCTGGGGAATGGGGAGGAGGACTTCCCTCCACACTGGAATATTGCTGCCAGACCAGGAGGAGCCCAGCAGGGTAAGGCGGGGTCCCTTTACCAGGACAGGATCCTGGTGTGATCTCCTTTGAGCAAGGCTGTGCTCACAGATAAAGCTGGATAATTTCTGCTGTTATGCTCTAAGTGCATGCTTGGAAATCAAGGATGTGACACAGTGGTGTGTGCTTCTGTCACTGCTGGGAGGGGAAGGAAGGATTTTCACCTATAGGTGGTCCTGTGCCATGCATAAAGTGACATAAGGAGTTTGCTGCATGTGTCCTCAGATATTAGAGGAGAAACTAGAAAAAAACAAAGAACAATTTTGCAGCTTGTTCTGTGGGACTTATCTGTGGTTATTAGGGACTTTGGTAAGAAGTAGCATGTGAGTTAAAAAGTAAGAACTGAGTTAAAAAATAAGAATTGCTTGTGAGTTACACCCTTATCTCGTGTCACTGTCAGAGGATCAGTGTTAGTGTTTGAATTTGGATGTCTCTAAATCTCAAGGTCATCACAGACTGAGAATCCCCATTCCAGACTCTGTCCTGACACCATGGTTGGGACATGTCATCTGGACATCTCCTCATCCTCAGACATCAAGAGGGAACCACTCCTGGCAGCCAAGCCCCTGCTCCCACAACACACATTTAAATCTCTTGAGTACTATGAGCTTTACACAGCTTTAGAACTGATATTCTGCTTTGTTGAACTTAACACACGGTGTTGTTGCTGTGTTTCTTTGCTGGCTCGGAACCAGGAGGAGGAGGGGAAAAAAGACTCTTTTCCAGAGATGACTCCTATGCCTTATTAATCTTCATTTTGTCTGCGTCTCGCGTGATCACCGACAGATCCTCTTGTGTGACTTCGCAGTGACACCTGGTGGGAGAGGCCAGGATGTCATCGTCATTAAGACGATGAAACTGCAGAATTTTTTTTGCTGCCATACCTGGGAATGGTTCCCAATTTCCCCTCACATACATTTCCCTGAAACCCTCTCTGAGCTTATGGGAACTACACCTCCAAAGCCCCTGGCTGATTCATGCTAATAGTGCTTCTGTTCCTTTTGTACACTTTATAAAGAGAGGAAAGAGAACACAGTAATAAAGAAGAATCTTTTCCATAATTTAATCAGCATCTCACAAAAAAATATCAGAGGGTATATTTAGAACATGCATGACTGGTCTCGGAAGTGCAGCGCCTGGCAGGAGCTGCCAAATCAAATATCAGTTATTTTGAGCAGTATCTTTTATGCCTATAGCATTTCAAGCAAGTGAAGTAGACATACATCTTACGTTCAGAAATATTAATTCTGAGGCTCTGGAAGTGGTCTTAGCACTGGGAAACCACTCTGCTGAAGCAGTGCCTTACCTAATTCGTCTGTGTGCTCAGTTTTTCATTGTATAACATGAGAATGCTGAACTTCTGCTCCGAAACAGGAACTCTGAGGATCAAATTATGCCTGAATGTGAAAAGGAACATTCGTAATTAGCCTGAAAGCAAGTATGTCCTAAAGTTCCTGTGTAGTGCCACCAGAGAAGGAGATGACATAGCCTCATATTTCACAGACAGGGATAACCTTTCCCAGTAATTAAAAGCTCCAAAACCTGGTGGGGGAGAATGAGATGAAGAATTAGACTGACTCATCACTGCATTTTTTAAGATACTCTGGATAAATAAATCTCTTGCCATACTAAAGCCATTGCTGCAGACAGTGAAAGAAACCAGCCTTAATGGGACTACAAATTATTCTATTTTGAAAAGATATGTGAATAAGCATTGGGATACAGATTTTGCTTTAAGAACTTTCATATTTTCAGTCACAAAGAAAATATTCCATGGACATGGGTAAATTTGTAGCTCTACACAGCTGCTATGGGGGAAGGGGAATTCGGGAAACATTTGAAACTGGGAAATTACACCAGATAGTGCCAGAAATGCGAGTCTAAAAGCCATTTGTTTGCTCTCAAGTAAGTGCTAATATTTTTCAGGGCTTTTGGGGGAAGCTGCATGGAATTTGTTCCCTCATTTGAGTGCTTGCTCAGGTGAGGTAGAAGAAGCAGTGTGGTGCTTCAGTGATGTTGTCCCCATAGAAAAATAGGAAGTTTTCTTCTGTTTTGCACTTCAGACTTCATTCAGTGTTGCCCATTCAGTACCTGCAGCTGCTGTGCAGCACCTGGGGCCATCCAAGTCTCAGTTAGCCATTATTTAGCTGCCTATTGAAGGTGAACTAGATTTTTGTGCACCATTATGTGCACACTGATTTATACCAAATGTGCATAAAATCTGCCCGGTTTAGTTGCAGTCAGAGGATGAAGAGCAGCTCTTGACCTCAGCCATGTGTTTGAAGTGGATATTTCTACCATATAAAGTTCTGTTGCAAGGAAGATGAGCTAGATATAGCATTATTTTGCCTTTTGCATGTTAAAGCAGATGAAAAGAGTCTTAAATTTAATCAGATGATGTCATGAAAGGTTCTGTAGAAGTTCCATCGCCTCCTGACTTTGGTGAAGTTTCTAAAGGAAGCTTCCCAAAGAAGCTCCCATTACAGATTGCATCACCAGGAGCAGGCTTCTGGCCCTTCTCAGCTGGCAAAGGTCAGAGAAAATGGAACCATTTACAGTTCACATTGTGAATGCCTGCCTAGGAATCAGCAAGCTCCTGAAAACTTTAAAATGTGATGTTACCTGGACTGGCTTCCAAATCCAGCACCTCACCATGAGAAGTCCTGCCAGCTCTAGCCCAGTCCTTAATCTTCCCTTTCTGCAGAAGGTTGTTTGGAAGGAGGATGCCAGCCAAAACCAACACCTGTCATCCTCTAATTTTTGGATCACCATCATTCAGGCTTCAGGATGGCTTTTGGAAGGAAAAGAGAATATTATTTACTGTGGTCAGTGATCTCCTTGGGGCGGTGGAAGGCAGCCAATTGTTCACCCTGATCCTGCCAGCAGCTGCCAGTACCTTTAGAGGTGTTCAGTGAGTGAAGTTGTTTTTGTTTGCCCTGAAGATCTGGTAGGAATCACAAAATAGGTGTTGTATCACTAGAGTCAAGTATTTCCAAAAAAATGCTGTATAGTGAGTTGTATAACAGAGCTGTTGAGGTTTTCTGCTTGCACACAAGTTCTGTTTCTTTGCACCAATTTTATTACAGCGGCCTTGGGTTAAATTGCCTATTGGAGAGCCGTGTCCTCATTTTCTGATTGTGCTGGTATTTTTAATAACTAATTAGTATACCAGCACTTTAGATATTGCAGAACAGATTCTGACCTATGCCACGCTAAGTTGAAGTCTGGAATAACTCCATGGAAGCTGGTTGTGATGCCCTGGATCTGCACCAGGATGCTGAATGAGAGGGTCTCACTGTAATATTCATGTTTTATGTCCACTGTCAGGGTTTCAGAGGAAACATCTTAAAAGTCTATTATTCCCAGAAAATAAAGAGTGGCATGTTAGAGACTTTTTTCAAATCCAGTCAAATTTCAAGACATGCTTTTCCTCCACAGAATCATTTCTGTGGCTTGATAGTATGAAACACAAAAAATGTATTTAGGTGATCAGGTTCACTCCATGTAAGACAAAAATGCATCATTTCTACGTTGGTAGAATTGAGCTGGTAGGCTGTGACACATGTAAGAGTCTTCCAGGCTATTGAATGTCGTAAGAGATTAAAAGAATTAATTTGTACAAAAATGATGTACAGTATTATAGGATGGAAATACAGCTGTTAGGGCATGTTTCCTAGGGGTACTGCAGGGATCTCTGTCCTGGGAGATTTTTAAGAGTAAATTAAACAGATTTTTGTCATGGATTGTTGAGATAAACATCAATCCTATTTCAGTGCAAGGAGGGGATTAGGACTTCTTTGGGCTAAAATTTTATGATTTTATGTATAGTTTTGATGTCTTTCTCTGATATCTTGATGTTACCCTGTTTTTTCTGAGTTTTTAAAGCCTTTTGAAATGGAGTCAGATCTTTTAGTTACTGTACAATATTCGAGCAGTTTTCTACCTTTCCCACAGATGTAACATAAACAAATCCTTTGTTTTTCATTCTCTGTCCTTTGTTTGCATATTTCTAACCTGAAAACAATTGTAACTGACAATTGGTCTGGCCACTGAGGCTGAGGGGTGGAAACCCCAAAAAGCCAACCTTCTGCTAGACCCACAAATGTATAAAAAGTAAAAATAAACAAAGGGGCTTCTCTTCTTCTCTCAGCTCTCTCAGCTGTGAGCTGGGATCGGAAGGACCTCTGCGAAAATCTCTTGCCTGTGTGTGACTGCTTTGTGTGTCTCGGTGACATCTTTGCAGTTAGACATTTTGGCTCTGAGATTACAAAGAATGTCTGTTTTTATATACAACAGCGTAAATACACATAAACTCTTGTACATGATGGTTGTAGGGAATGGAGCTCTTTATCATGATAAATTTAATATGTGCCTTGTTATTTCCCTGAGGAAAATTGTAATTTTCTTCTTCTGAGGGTGTCCATGAACTTTTTTTTGAAAAACATGTTAGAAAGAAAGAAAGCTTAATGTTTTTTAAGTGCTGCAATCAAGAAGTGATTACAAAAAGAACAAAGAAATTGAAAGATAGTCATAGAAATTTTATGTTAGTGTATAATTCCATCAGTTCGACCTAAAAAGTAATTTCCTGCAGGTTTTTTTTCTTGGTTCAGCCTTACTTGTGGAAATTAAGGGGCCAGTGCAAAAGCTACAGGCTGTTTAAATAGGTTTCCTATTTGTCTCACTGCTCCCTGGCCTGAATAAAGAGTATCCGCCTTAAGAAATTTTAAAAAAATGCAAAAATGAATGTACTCTGTCCAAATTAGAACAAGAGAAAGCTACATGAAAGGGATGAAAATTCTGCTGAGCCTGTCTGTTGTTGTATAATAGGAGAGAAATCAAAAGACTATCCAAAATTATGACACAAGTCATCTTGTAATTTGCGTACATCAGCTTCCCTAATTTAAAGGGGGGGAAAAAAAAAAAAAAGACAAAGAACCAAACTGAGACACAGTTTAAAATACTCAACTCCAAATCCTAATGGCATCTGGAAGCAATCAGAGGTCAGAGAGGGTCTGTGACTGGAAGAGCAGAGGAGTACTGATGTGAAATGCAAGGGGTGCATCACGGCTAAGGCCTGGCTGGGGACCTGGGAGGCCCCCACTGAGGTCAAATCCATGGTGTCCTCCAGCAGAGATTAAATCTTTGTATGTGAAGTAAGCAAGAGGTCAAATCTTTGTATGTGAAGTAAAAGAGAGGTTAAATCTTTGTGTGTGAAAATCTCCCTTCCACATTCCTGTCTGTGCTTGGCACTGTGTGAGGGTGATGACCACCATGCTCAGATCCTGGTCCTGGGAAAACAAGGCTGTTTTTTCCAGCAGTGTGCCCAGCCACCAGCTCTCCACGGAGCCACAGATCTTGGAGAACTGAGGGATGTAGGTGATACAGAGCAGAGTATTTTTCAAACTGTGCCAAAGAAGCCCAGGGGTGGCTGCAATGTTGACACCTGCCAGCACATGGAGCTGACTCTGGCTGGGTTCTGCTCTGTGTCAGCAGAACTCAAGGGCCAGAGAAGATCTTTAAAGCAATCAGTTGACACACCAGCAGTTCCTGGAAGATAAAACACTCAGGGATTGCATCACCCTCAACACTCAATTAGTTTACATTGCTATAAGTAACCACCATATGGTGCAGCTTCTGCTCCAGCTGCTTTCCAGTCTTCAACAAGTACAGGTCTAAGGGGAAACTGTGCCATGGAGTTTGCAGTAATTAGAAAAGTGGGGGGAAATGGCAGGTTTCAAAGATGATCCTGAAGCTTTTGGATGGGTTAAGCAGTGAAGTACAAGTGGCAAGGGATGCACTGGCTGTTGTGTGCCAGGCTGGGGATGCCAGGTGCCTGCAAACACCACACACAGGTGCACAGCAGCCAGTGTGGGACAGAAGGGACCAAATCCAGAAGGATGGAAGAAACCTTCAGTCCTCTCCTGGGATGAGGACTGCAGAGACCGAGCAAGGCAGTGACGTGTAGGAGATGTTTTCCTTCAAATCCGTGGCAAAGAGCAGCAGGCACTGCTCAGACCTGCACCATTCTCTGTCTCCAGCCCTTGCTCACATCCACCAGGATTTCTCAGAGTCTGGAGGTGGGGTGATACATACTGAGCTAAGTGTCACGGCCCACCAGGGGGGTAAAACCCAAATAATCCCGTGTTGAGATGTCCGCTCAGCCCCAGCAAGAACAGCCCCAACTACCTCTGTGTTTCCCAGCCTCTTTGCCTGCATTCCACTCTTTCCATTGAGAACAGAGTTTCTTACTTTGAGAACCATCTCCACAGCACAGCTGAGCCTGCTAGAGCTGGATTTGCTGCCGTTCTTCCCAGTTCTTTCCTTCTAAAGGGATCGTGGTCATCCCTGTGCTTGCCTGTGTCATTCTGGTGCCGAATGAACCCTCTCTCAGCCAGTTTGTGATACTGTTTGCGTACCAGAAAATTGTGATTAGAATACCTTGTTTGTTTTATTTTTTATTTTTTTATTTTGTTTTTAATGACTGAAAACCTGCTGTGCTAGATTCTCCAACCATAAGAAGTTTTAAGATAATAAAAATCCTTGCATGTCACTCTGCACTGGAAAAGTTTATTCTATTGCTTTGAGTCACATCAAACAGCACAGGAACACAAAATGCTGCTAACAGCTAAATACTGTGTTTTATTTATAGTTCTTTAAAATACTTCTTCTTACCAAGTTCCTTAACTGTGGGTTTTGAAGGGATGTCTTTTCACTTCTAAAGTATTTTTCAGATTTTAATGAGAGTGGAAGGACCATATAGTACCAAAGCAAACTATCAAGTGCTCTGTGTTTTTATTCATAGAATATCCTGTGATAGAGGGAGGTGTCCTAAATGGTTTTGCAACTGTACTGGACACATGGATATAAGCTACACCAAAAAATTATTTCCTCCTCATCTCACCTAGTACTGATTATACAGAAGAGGATGACCACTGCAAATACTCTGCTGGGCAGATTATTTGAATTTCAAACTCTCAGCCGAGAAATATTCCCCATAGTTCAGACAAATTTGCCTGAAATTTAGATGTAAAATTCACAATTACAGTCTCATTCAGTATGTACCATGCCCTGATTTTTATATTTGATCCAGATTAGAATTATACAGTTAAGCAGAAGCTGATGCCTCTAACAAATATACATATTCCTTAAAGTTCTCTGAGTTTTGCTTCAAGATTTTTTGAGTGTTTTCACTGACTTATTTAGTGTTGTATTCTTGGCTATCATCAATTAAGCCTTAAATCTGTGGTGTCTGGCCTGTGAACCAGAGAATAAAACCTTTCTTCTGAGACCTGGTATAGTTATATGTTATATTTATATATGAGAAGTAGCCACACTTTTCAAAAGTGCAGAAAAAAAGTGTTCACATTGTAGTTTAGACTTTCGATGCATGCTGATTTTAAGATCAGTGGCAAATAGATCTTGTTTTTTTCAGTACCACAGTCATTTAAAATGAAGACTACAAGTTTTCTCCTTAATGTGATTTTAAAAACATGTTTTCTCATGGATCACCTTTTCTTCTGCACCTGAAATTCCTTTCCAGGCTGAATATTTTACTGTTTTCTGTTGTTGCTATTCTTTTGTACATTTTCCTGACTTTCCTTTTTTGTGTTTCATGCATTCTTTTTAAGCTGCTTTTAAATAATTTGAGACTTTTCTTGATTCCAATGAGGCAACAAAAGCAACACAGACTAAAGAGAACTCCTATTTTGAAAGCAAAGGGTTAATACTGAAGGGTACATGAAGGCTCCTTGGCAAAAGTGAATGGTTCCAGAGTGGCCCTCAAAACTTCATTAGAGATCAGAGAAACATGCAATATTGTATTAACTGGAAGAAAAACTCTTGTATTACAGGGTTAATGTCCTCAGAAATGTTGCAGAGTTTATTTGAAAAATAAACCCAACAAGCCTCTATTAAATTTATTGAGGAAATGGAAAGCAGAAGCTCAGAAGACTGTAATTGCCACCTACAAATATGATAATTAGAGTGAATAAGAAGTAATGAAGGAGGAAATCAGAGACAACTCACCTCCTGAGCTGGAAGGTGGAGGTTACATTGCCACCATGTGGTAAAAATATGGAGAGCTGGAGCAGCTCCTCTCTCCATCAGGATTCGAGGGAGAGCTGCAAACAGCCACAAAGCTGCATGATTTGCTGGGGAAAAAAAAAAAAAAAAAAAAAAATATATATATATATATATATATAGTATGCAAATGGAATCCTGAATGGGGAGAAGCAATGTGAGATGAAATCCTATTTTGCTTTTGATTAGCCTGTGTGGTTGGGTTTTTGGTGGTGTGTTTGTGGGGGTTCTGACTTGAATTTTAATTCAAAATGCTGTTACATAAAATATTCAGTGAAAAAATGAACAGAGTGCAGAAAAGAATTGGGAAAAAAAAAAGTTCTCTTTTTAAAGTGATGTCATTTCTAAGCTTTTTTGAGTACAAAGATCCATCATTCTGTTGTATGTCTTCTTGAAATAATCTCCAAAGTTTCTGCATGAATTTTGATATTTTCAGATTCTTCTGATAATCCTGTGATACTTCCCAGTTCTGTAACATTTGAAAGCATGAGCCTTAGTGTTTCAAAAAGTACTTTTTAGAACGGACTACATGGAAATGTAATTTTTTTTTTTTTAATGGAAGTTCTGCCTACAGCAGGATTTGGGCTTCACAGAAGTGTGTCATCTTGCTCTCCCCCCGCCCCCCCAACTTCAGCTCCTAATTCCTCATGGCCTGACAACTGCTTGCTGTAGAAATTATTAGGATTCAAGAGCATGATTTCACAGTCTGAGTCGGATGAGCTTTTCACAATCCCCTTTTTGATCAGATTAGTGCTGACCCCTGAGCTGACGCTCAGCTGATCCCCAGCCCCTCCTCCCAAGGCAGGGATTTCTGCTGGCTTTCCCTTCAGACAGCTTTGTCCTGCTCCGTTGCAAGGTCTGTTTCTTGTCTTCTCTGCAGCATGAGCCTTTCCCTGATCTGTGCACAGCACCCCTTGCTCAGGCCTGTTTGGGTTTATAAAGGGTTTGAGTTCATGCTAAGCACAGTGGCTGCCTCTGTTTAAGAACAGCTCCCCACCTCAGCACCCCCACACTTGTAGCTAAAGTGCAAGAAAAAGATTAAATGACCATCACAGATGACGCTCAGATGTATCTCTTGGTACGAGTCTAATTATGACCTCCACTGAGGCAATTATTCTGTCTTGATCTTAATGCCTTTTTGCAAGCATCAATTAATAAAACTTCACATAATGTCCTGGTAGAACAGGAATTATTACCATTTTTTTTAGAAACAGGCAAACTGAGGCACAATTATTGACCTGGTTTTAGGTGAGATGAGAGAAATTAGGACACAAAACTGAAGTGAGAGTTTCACCTTAGTCCCTAGAAACCCAATAAAGTGCAGAGCATGGTGTGAAAACCCAAATCTGGCTGTTTTCAGCACTTCCCTCGGCTCACCTCCAGCACAGACCCCTGGCAGGTGCCCTTCAGTTTTGGTCACAGGAGAGGAGGGATGCACAGCTGGAGAAATGTCTGAGAGTCAGAGGGCTGGGCTAGACCCTAGTGATTTCCACAGGAAAAACAACAACCTTTCCAACCCACAGGGCACCCTGTGAGCAGAAGGCAAATGCCTGCTGTTACAGCTGCCCCAGCTCTGTCAGACTGTTCTGCATCCTAAAGGGACTGATGGAACTCTCACCTGCCTTTCAAATCCCAGAAAAAAGGAGCAAATCACTTCAGCCCTTCCCTTTTTACACAAATGACTCATAAGCATTTGCCTCCTACATTAGTTTTGCTTTTGCTCAAAGTTGAGTCATTGTCTTGTATTAGATTTAACAACAATAGCAGGAGGGAAAAAAATAGCCATCAAAAAAATAGCTACTGCATAAGACTAGATCAAAAGCAGTTCCTTAAAGGAGGTTTTCAAGATTGCTAAAGATTTGAGAAACTGGTAAAAAATAGACCTGAAGAAAAACTGCTCCTAAAACCAAAGCATTGTGCATTATGTTTTCATGCTATTGTGCTTTTAAAATTGAAGGCAACAGTCTGAAAACAGGCATCAAAATAAATCTGACTTGAAGGGAATTTTCTGGAGATCATTGTATTTATTGCATTTGTTTTGATTTTCCAGTCTTTGCCTCAGACTGTAAGCGTGGACATGACTTACAAGGTTCAATGCCTCACTTAAAAAATTAAACTTCACTTGATTATTGAACTGACCCATCCTAACCCTTAAATTGTCCTGTATTATTTTGGAGTGTTGCCAGCAGGTTAGAAATGGTGAGAACGGGGCAGGAGGCAAGAGCTGTGTCCCCAGCAGCTGATGGATTTCAGATGCAATAGCTGAGGCTGTGCTGCCCCTCGGAGGCACAGCACAAAGTTGCTTAAATCCATGAGGAGGGAAAGAAGGATTAGTTACAGTGCTTTGAAATGATCTTGTTTTTGAACTCTGCCTCCTCTCGACCGTGCTCCCCCAACACCCCGTGAATTGCCCAAAGGAATGTCTGTCTGCAGGGACTCTTTGCCCAGATCATTTTGTGTGTGATGATACACTGGATAAATAATTTTCCAGCTAAATGTTGGTCTTTTAGAATCCTTTTGTGCTTCTCATTCATTTTTTCTGATCTGCTACAACTGTGGATGTCTCAGCAATATATTGAGGATGAGCGGTGGTGAGATGGGAGGGTCAGGAGATGTAGGGGGTTGATGTGATTATTGTCTGGCTCTGTGGAGCAGGGAGTGGATTTGGGGGTTTCTTTCCCTGTAAGTTTCCCCATTTCAGCAGTCAGTGCAGCGTGGATCTGGCTTGTGAGCACTGCTGACAAGCACCAGGCCCTGAGCCATGCTGGAAGAAGTTATCACCCTGCTCGTATGGCCCCACGTGGAGACGAAGAAGCAGCTCACTTCTGCCCACTCAGGAAATCCTTCTAAAAACTCTCTCTGGGGAATGACCCAGTTAAAATATTATTCTGTTTGAGAAACAACAACACAAGGCTGTTTATGGGACACCTCTTGCTTAAGAGTTCGCCTGTGAATTTTGAGCATCTGATTCTGACCTTGCAAATGAGAGTAATCTGAACACGATGCTGACCTGGCAAGTAGTGAACCAGGAGAGCTTGGTGTGCATCAGGAATGTTCCAGAGTTTTTGTGAGGTTTAAACCTATTCGAGATGGGAAAGCTAACCTCAAAAGGAGAAATGATAACTTAAAGAACTTTTAGTGGAGTTGATCTGGCTGTGTTCTGGTTGCAGCTCTGGGTGAGAGGTGGCAGTAGCACTAGAGAAGTGCAGTCCCAACAACAACTGAGCTGCCATTTGGAAGGGTTGTAGTACAGGATCTCCCAACTACTGAGGTCCAAGTTTATCCTTAATGAGCAGATTTCACAGCTCAGCACTGCAGAATGGCACTGCAGCTGAAGGAAGTCGCAGGGAGCACGGAGAAGCCAAGAGGTGTTTTCCTTTATCCCACTGAGACTTCAGAATCCAGCCCAGGCAGAGCTTCTTTCCCTGGGAGAGGAAGAAGCAGCACCATGATGGATGTAGCCACATTGCTTGAAGCCCAGGCTTGTCCCTGACTGAGCAAATTTGGTTTAAACCAGCCAACCTTCTGTTCCCTCCCAGAACTGATGTTCACCTGCATGAATTACTTGCTTGGACTTTGGAGAAATTGCAAATGTAAGCCCACTGAGTACAGTAAACACCAGATCACAAAGAATTTGGCTTTGGTTCCAGCAAAATAACTTTCCTGGGTCATCCAGAGATGGTTCCTGACCTGCCCTGTCCCATGTTTGACCTGACCTTTTCCTATAGGAGAAAACCCACATTTGAAAGCACAGCTGAGATAGGGTTTAGAGTGGAAACAGCCCTTTCCCTTCTACACAGCAGCTAAATTGTGCCTAAAGACTGAGATTCTCCACTCTTACTTCTTTTCAAGCTTTTAGTTTAACTTAGTGGAAAGACTGTGTACTTTGCTGGTCACTTGGAAAAAAAAAAAAAAATTGTTGCTTGGCTGCACAGTTTTCCTAAGTAAATGTCTTTTTTTAGTTTCAAGGAAAAAAAAAAAAAATTAACCATGAGTGCATTCACAGAAATTAAAGGAATGGGTTTGGCCTCTGCAAACTCATCAGTCCGTAGTGGACAAAACTGACAGTTACGTTTCTTTATACATTTTATAGTGAAATTATAAAATAAGAACTGGATCATTAGTAAGTGTATATTACTATTTATATCTGTTATGAATTTGGAATTAAAATGACATTAAACCATCCCTCTGAGTACAAGAGGTGCAGAAAGGTAAATTACAGGCAATTATTTCATCCAGGTGGTTGTGTTTGTAGCAGTGTATCATGGTCCTGTTTTCAGTCTGGGAAAATAAATCTGCAAAAGAGAAACCAGATATCCCATTAGCATTCCTTGAAGAAAAGTTCTTCGCACTAAAAAGTTAAATTTCTGTAATCATGGTGTAACCATGCTTTGAATATTTTTCATAACCTGGTGGAATCCTGCTAAGCCTGATGAAGATGAAACCTTCCACCCAACATGCCAACAGCATAATTGGGATTTATAGCTGCGGGCTGGAGCACACAGCCTTTAGGGACTGGAGGGAATGACAGAGAAATATCACTTGGAAGCAGCCTGAGGAGCAAGTCACAGCCTCCCTCCCTGACGAACCCTCCCACACAGGAGTGTTTGTGCCTGCAGGAGCAGGGCTGAGCACCCACCTCGGGCACTGCCCGTGGCATCAGTAGGAGGGTGTTCAGCCAGCCCGGAGCTGCGGGGCTTGCCGGGAGGAGAGGTACCAAAAAAAGATGAAGGGCAGCCAAGGAAGTCTTAGAAAGAAAGGACAATATATGTATTCAAATTGGCACCTCTGAGTGTAACCCACATCCAAATATTCCAGGAATAACCTGACTTTGAAAACTGGGTGTAAGTGCTAAGTAATAAATGGCAAAGAGTACAAATCACCATTTCTGGTCCTACTCAGCAAGGACAGGAGCATTTTCTTTGCAATTTCATAATGTTTGCCATCAGAACTCGTAGTCTGGCGGTGGGTAAATTCTCACCAGCTTGCTGAGGCCTGGCTGTGCCTGGTGCTCAACAAACACCCCACAAAACAAGAGCCAGTCCCCAGACCACTGCAGGGAATGGTAAAATACTGCTCAGCCATGGCCTTAACACAACAACTCTGCTAAAGTCATGGATGGCAAGGTGAAAATATACTAGTGGAAAAGGAGCTGCTATAATCAGTCTTTTTTAATTTAATTTTTTTTTAATATGGAAATTGTCCTCAATACTAGATAGGAATTTTTTTTTAAGGGTAGAGCAGGCTATGATGACCTTGGAAATTAAGATTATGCTATGTTAGGCATTGTGATCTGTTGAGTAGATAAAAATGGAGCCGTCTCCATCCTGCCAGTAAGTGCAACAGATAAAGAGGGGAAAGGAGGGTGAATTTCTTTCCAAAGCCACCCTTAATCAGCAAAAAACAGCAGACAAAATTATCTTTGGTAGATGGGGATTTGTGCAGTGTGGGTTACGTTTATTATCTGGCAGGTTATAAGCTGTATTTTAATTTCCGGTATTTTCCTGCTACATCTGAAGGAACAATACAAGCTGGATCTACTGCATGTCATTTATAAGTCTGTGCATGTCATTTATATGGTAATGGGGGAGTTCACCCTCATCCCCAGTGACTTCTGCAAAATTCTGCATGCTGGTTCTCAGCATATTTAGCTTTCTCCTGCGTAAATTAAAATGCACATTCGTGATCTTTGAACAAAGCGGGCAGGGATAATTGGTAATTTGAGCCTGTTCTGTACAATGCAATTCAAAGTAATACTTATAATTTGCAGTTAATTAATCAGGGTGGGTTGGTTTTTTTTTTTCCCCTTAAAATTCTTAATTGCCTTCTATGATATTGATTTTTAATAAGTTTTACTCCTACCAGTTTTAGTTCCAATTATACAGGTAATTTTTTGTCACTGTTACTGCATGGCCCTTTGTGTGTTTGTATGCACATTTCCATATATTTTGGGATATTTTTTCAGAAATTTTTTTCATGCTGGTTTATGGACAGAGTTTTTGTTGGCTGAACTTAAAAAAAATTGAAAATAATGGAACCAATGTACAGCCAAGAGAAACAAGGTACAACACAGAGTAGAAAACTCAAATCAATACAATTAAATTTTTAAAGAATTTTAAATATCTGGAATTCCATTGCCACTATGAACAGTCAACCTCATTTGGTATTTAATTCACTATCCCTTTAAAGCTCTCTGTAGAAGACTCTAGTTGTTATAGCTTTAAAGTAAAACCAGCAATCATCAGACATACAAACTTTGGGCTCCCTAAGGAAACTCAGATGGTCATAAATTCAAAAATAATAATATTAGCAAATATAGCTGTACGTGGGGGTGGTGCCTGTGATGGGAAATATGTCATGGGCACTGAGCACCCCATGCCTGACCAAGCCCAACCCTGTCCAGCCTGACCTTGAAATGACCAGAGCTGAGGCATCCACCACCTCTCTGGGCAACCAGAGATTCACCACACTCATGGTAAAAAACTTCTTTAATATATCTAATCTACCCTTCTTCAATTTAAAATCATCACCCCTTTTCCTATTACAACTGGTTTTCCAAAATGTTTTGTCCCCATCTTTCTTACAGGCTTCCTCCAAGTACTTAAAGGCTGCAATAAATTCTGCCTGGAGCCTTCTCTTCTCCAGGCTGAGCATCCCCAGCTCTCAGCCTCCAGAGCAGAGGTGCTCCAGCCCTCTGGTCCTCTTCCTGGCCTCCTCTGGAAACTCCCCACTGGGCATTCTGCACACCAAACCCACTGGGGTTCATTTCCTGTCTCACTTGTGGGACTTTCTTGGCTGTCACTGACAAGCAGAGTTGCTCAGACCTGGTTGGTTCCCCTGCCCCAGGGGCACAGCTTTCCTCTTATTTTGTCAGCAGATTTAGGATTACTGCACCAGAGTCTGCAGATCAAAATATTGATAAAAGAAAGTATTTCCCAGTAGCAGGGATAAAAGAGATTTCCATGCACGGATATTATCCTGCAGGAATGTTTGTCTTTGTGTTTACCTGGGTCCAGAGTGGATGACCTTCAAGGCATACACCTAGGAAAGAACAGAATTCTGTTCAACATGCAAGTGCCACAGCTCTGATAAGCACAGTCAAACCCCACTGATCCATCAGTGGCATAACCTGATGCATACCTTTACCTTCATTAATAATAAATGTTCCTGTTATAAGAACATCTTTTTCTGAAATAGTGCTGTAAGCTAATTTGAATTCTGGTTTTATCCAGCACTCTTTTTTTTATTATTATTATTCCTTGGTGATTCTATTGATCTCAGCAGTTCCTCTGATTATTCAGTCCTGTAAAATCAGATTCACCCTCTGAGTCATTATTGAGCTAAATCTCTCAGTTAGCCAGGTCCTGAGTCACCGTTGGAGTAGAAACCTCTGGGAATATTGCCATAACAGGGCAAGATATACCCTGAGTGGTTTTTTAATGGCTGTTCAATGACTTCAGCTGTTTAAATCGGGTAGGAAATTAGGAGCTAGACTAAATTCAGTCAATGTGCTCCAGTTCCCATTTCATAAAGCAGGGCTGTATTTTGCAATATTAACTGACATTTATTAGCACTCAGACTAGGTGACTAGCAGGTGCTGCTCAGGGTGAATAAATCATGCAAGCAATTCACATGAAAGACAGCTTGTGCAAGTGCTGATAAAAGTCCACGGGGTTGAAGAATCAAGTTCTTTAATAGCAATGTCAGGCTGTTCAGCCTTCTTATCTCTCATATTTCTTTATGAAACATTAAAAGAGATTGCTTTTGGGCACTTGTGTTCTTGAACTATTGCAATCGTTTAATGAATTTTTGATTCAGAGGGTTTTGTGATCACTAACTTTCTAGATACATCTGTAGCTATTGAAATGGATCCCCTGTGTCAAGGCTGGCTGTCCATCTTCCTCCTATCATAAACCCCACAGATTTGTTAGACAGAACCTGTAACTTTTAATTTAAAGGAAAGGTGAGGTTGAAGCTGCTTGAGCGTGTTTGAATAGAGAAATATTCAGCGTATAATGAAAGCCCTGATTTGTCTCACTGCACTGCACAGATAAGCAAATTGCATTTCCAGCCATAGCAACCTGTTCAGCGGCACCAGAGGGGAAAAGAAGAAAAGGATTTTGTCTATAAGGAGCCCTGCTGCATTTGGGCCGTGTGAATTCTGTCTGCTCTGGGTCCTTAGCAACTGAGAAAGTACAGCAGGACCTTGCAGTGAGCATTCACCCACATCAGTGAGCTGCACTACAAATTGCTCAGAAGGCTTCTGCCAGGAAATGTTTCTACAGATTTAGTGCCTTTAGCTAACAGGCTTTCACGAAGAGCTGACAACAGGCTGTGGGTTTAAGTTTGTGCCAGGTGATGGAAAAACACATTTCTTATTATACATTAGTGGCAGACAGCAGTTTGCCACTGCACATGGGCTTCCTACATGCATTTGCTCTTTGGAGTGAGTGCTAGAAGCAGGAATAGCTGAGGATAGGATCGCTAATATTTCTATTTTCATAATTCAAACCCCATTTTCATTATTACCTCTGGACATCCTGACAGATCACAGACCTGCCAGCATCTGCACGTCAGTCCTGTCATCATGGTCCAAAGGTTGTTACTGACGCTGAGACTGACTCACACAACAAAAGGACATTAATTGTTAGGAGCAGTTGTGAGCGTTAATCATTAATACTTTAGAAAATTAGGGATTCCTAAGGATGGGGTACAGGTGACAAAAACCCAGAAGCACAGAAAAAGAAAATTCTACAAAGACTAGAGGCATGGTGTGGAGGCAACTCAACATTTTTCTGGTGTGTTTATTTGGAAGAGGACAGCTTTTATTGCAAATGGAGCCCCAAAACACTGGTGTGCCAACAGGACAGTATGACATTTTGTATGACAGGTGGTAACCCTGCCTGCCTGCCGTGATTGCTCTGGAGAGGTGCCAGACTTCCTGGGGAGCTGTTCGTTGCTGGACACCCAGGATCCACGTGAAACCAGGAGGACAGCTCCTCTCCATGGCTCTTTGCACCTCAAGTGGGATTTGCAGAGCTGAGTGTGCTCAGTGTGTCATGATGTGAGGGTGGCCTGGAGGAGACACTCCAAATATTTTTAAATAGTTGAATTATTCTCTTATTTGTAAGAATCCGCCTGTATATCTCAGATGACATCTCATTCTTGTTTTTACCTGTTTTGTTGGGTGGTCGACTGGGGCTTTTTTCCAACAAATCCGTTTGCATGATTGAGGGAGATTTTAAAAGTTCATGATTTCTTAGTTATTACACTCTGAGCTGTGTATATCCTGTAGGGGCTGTAGAGGTGTACCTGAAGGTAGGATCAGGCTGGTGTTCAATAAACCCAGCTTTTGAAGCCTCCAATCACTCAGACAGTAAAGAAGGTCTGGCAGCTACTTGCCAATAACCTTATAAACAACATTCCTAATGCCCTGACTCATACAGCAAACACAGAATCCTTTAGTGTTGGAAACACAACAAATTAGAAGAATCAATGGGTCAGGAAAAAAAAAAAGAAAAAAAAAGAAAAAAAAAGAAAAAAGAAAAGCAACAAAACAAGCAAACCACATTAAAGAAATAGTTTCTAAATAGAGTGAAATTAGGAGCCTCAGAAAATCTCTTCTGTCTCTCAGGAGCTTGGTCCCATGCTCACATGATCTTATCCTGCTTCTTGGGGATTAGTATTCTAGACATTGTCCTAGAGAAACCTTGGTGGTCATTGCTGGTAGCTGGGAGCATGGATGAGGAGGCCAGGTTGGAGTGGTCAGGATTTGGCCAGGCCTGCTGGCAGATTTGCCTCTGATGTGCACTCTGTCTTTGCTGGACACCGCTCTTCATTCCCAAGTGTTCCCTCCAGATCCTGACCAGGTATCAGCAACCATCCCACAGTGAGTTGTCTGCTTCCAGAGCACTGCTGCTTGTGGAGCTGTCACCCAGAGCCACCTCCACCTCACAGGAGAGAAAGTAGACCCCAGTCCATTTGTGTCCACATTTAGTGGATTTTGCCTCTTTGCCTAGGCTTGGCTCAGGCTGTGCAGCAGCTCTGGGCCCACGCTAGAGATGTGGAGGCAAGACATGATCTTGCTGACCACACAGAGCACATGAGGAGTGGTTTTCCTCAGTGCCCAGCATGAACCACGCTGTGAAATGAGCTTCTCTCCTGGTCCTCAGCATCTGGCAGCAGGGAGGCAAAAGCGCTGGCCAAACCCTCGCCTGCTGTCTCAACGCGATGTTCTCCAGCAGCAAGGGGCTGCTGTTTAATTGCTGTTCAAGCAATTAAACCAGATGACTAAGAGGAGCTAATGACGCTTGCAGCCCTTCCTGAGCATGAGGATATGCAGGAGTCCTGTCTGGGCTCCTTTCCCTGAGATGAGAGGCTGCCACCTTCCCATGGCTGCCAAACACATGGGAGCAGCTCACCCTCCACGATGAGATTTTGGATCAAGGATCTGGGGTTTATAAAGTGCTCTCCAAAGCACATCCTCAAGAATGCCATAAAAGCAAGTAATATTTTATTCTTCCTAGGCTTGCCTGTCAGTGGTAGAGGAGACTCCGTGTTCCAATTGGACTAAAGGGTCACAGGGGTGAGCATTGCAGCTTGTTTTCCTAAGGATCTCTGGGAGCATTGCAGCTCATTTTTCTTAAGGATCTCTTAGACAAGAGCACAAGCAGCTTGAGAAGGGTTGTTCTTTGCATACAGATTCACAGAATATTCTGAGTTGGAAGGGACCACAAGGATCATTGAGTTCAAATCTTCAGTAAATGCCCTGCACAGGGATCAAACCCACACCCTTGTTACCAGCACCGTGCTCTGACCAGCTAAGCTCATCTCAGTGTCAGGAACTGTGCAGCTGGGCTGAGCCCAATTGTTTGACCTCAGCCACATAATTTTTTATGTTTTCTACAAAAGGTTGTTGAATTGTCCAGCAGCCCTGCAAAATTACAATTTTTTTTTTCCACCTGACTCAATTAGACAACTGTGAAAGAGGATTAATTGCTCTGAAATCAATAGTGCTGCAGAGCTATTGCTGACATCAGCACAAAATAATGTCAACACAGGAAAATGTAGATTGGATATGGTAGTCTAAAATAGTTTTATAGTATTTGCATACACACAACTACTTTTTTACACTCATTTTATATCTATTACAATGGTTTAATGGAAGTCAGTGTAGACCTACACTACAGCATCTGAGAGAAAAATTTGATTGCATAGAATAAAAGGTCATTTTCCAAATCCATCCCTGAAACTCGTGTCGGTAAGGGTGAATATGAACAATGAGTTTTCTCTAACTGGCTAAAAATACTTGCTTTCACACTCTACAATAGTAATCGATTTGGACATGTGGTTGGGGCTTTGAGATGATCTAGTAATTGATTTTAAAACAGATGGCAGCTGTCAAATAAGCATTTGTATTTATTTGATGTTTCTATGAGGACCCTTGGGATTTCACTATCTCAGTAGTCTTTGTTTTCTCCTCTCCTAGACCCTCTTGCTGTTCTCTGATCTCTCTTCCTCTCATGTTCTTTTGATACGTCCTACTGACAATTTCTTTTGAGCTTTCTTTCCCAACATAAGCTACAGCCTTTATTTCAGGCTTTAATATCATTTAGCTTAAAATTCCTTTTTATTAACAATTTTAATAAAACAGCAAAATGTCTTCAGCATGCCAAATACTTCATGATCTGAGCATCAGCTACAACAGATCACACAAAGAGAACCATTGGTTACACTCCCCAGAACTGCTGTATTTTACCAGATAACATTGGCCCTGAGAGCTTTTGAACCTTAAATTGCTGATGTCTTCGAGTTATTTTTTAATTGCATTTTTTTAGTGATAGAAAAGAGTTGCAGTGGCCAGACTGTCAGAGGACTGGTATTTCTGAGCATCTTTGTCTTCTTGTGCCAGTCTCTCTTTCTGTCAACTCACACTTGAAAATGACGCGTTATTTGTGTCTTCTAACAAGGAGGCCCAGGAAAAGGTGGTTTTATTTTCTACTTGATTTTTTTTTTTTCACACTTTTTTCTCCTGGTATCATTGGAATTAATCTCTACCAATGGATTTCAGTCAGTCACTGGTGAAGGATTCATCTTTTCCAAACAGCAAGCCAGAATTCTGCCACCTTTGGCAGAAAGGCAAAATTCACAAATATGACTCAAGATGGACAAAAGCTGCAGAACTAGTTGGATTTTAGAAAAGCATGAGAAAACCTCCATGGCATTTGCATGTATGTGTTTATTAGCAAAGAGGAACTCTGCCAGTCTAGAGATCTGTGCAAGCCTGAGAAATGGATTTGTCATGGAAATGTCTTTAGAAACGTCCCAGTGGCAGAGTATGGTTCAGAACATTAAAATCATCTCTGTAGATTTCCAAATGCAATGCATACAACAGTTCTTTTTTTCCAGAACCTGCTGGTTGCCACAGAGGTTGCATAAGATAAAGGCCTGGTGCTTTTCCCTGTGTTGAGTCTATCACGGAAGTCAGAGGTCTGAATGCACTTCCCTGGGACTGTTCAGTGCTTACACAGAGGTGGAAATGATAATTATAGATGTTTGAGTTCTATGGGTAGAGTTGCTATACGAGTATCAAAAGGAATAGCAGAATCCACTTGTGGAGATCCTTCCAGGATTGGAGTGGATATTATCCATGGAGGAACGAGCCAGAGGATTTTTGGGATCCCTTCCAGATTCATTTGCTGTGATTCCTTGGGAAGTTTGTTACCTGCACTGAGGTAAAAGTCTCCCATTTCACTGCTCTTGCAAGTGCTGCAGGAATTAAATTGCGGTTTGAGACAATCTGGTGGCTACATAACTTTATACGTGCTGGGCTAACTTCTGATGACAGACAAAATGAAATGTCCACCCAACTTCTGATCCACTGTTCAGTCTTTCCAGGGATTACCCACATGGTATCATAGCCAAATGCTACATCCAATGCCATCTTAACCACAGCCTGTTACTTGGCAGCTGAGAACCACTGCAAGGGGCTTCTCATTCTGCTCCCTGATGGTGAGCAGGAGAGCCTCCATCAGGAAACACAGGCTTCAGAAGATAAAGCATTCCCACTTTGGGCAGCCTGGTTCTCTCTAGAATGCAGCAGCCTTGAATTCAGCTCAGGGAACCTTCCTCTCATCACACCTCTGTCATTCCCTCCAGTTTCTTCTCTCCTCCAATGATATTGAAGTCTCTAAGATGGATATATATACCCAGTTATCACTGAATATACTCTGACCTAGGACTCCAAAATTTTCCTCCTGAGAGTCTGTTAACATAGAAGACTTTGTTTCATACAGCTTTGAAATATCGTTCAATTGGGCCTTACTCAACTAGAAAAAGGGATTAAAATAAGCATCCTGTAACATTTCCTGAGTGACAGCACGTCTCTGTCTAATACATGTCCCACTGAAGAGTCACTACTCATGAACAGGGTCATCCAGCTGGTTTAGAGTGATTCACTGCTGAATGTTCTGAGCTGGAATAAGCACTGACTTGTGTCAAACCCAACCAGCAGGGTTGTAAGGTAACCACACACTTTACTCTCACTGTTTTTCAAGTTTGCCTGCCCTGTTGGGGCTGGCAAGCAAAACTGGAGAGAGAAGGAGCACAAAGCCACCAGGATCTGACTGTGAGGAATCCCAGCAGCTCACTCACAGCATCCTGACATCATGAAGCACTCAGCAATTGCAAGCTCTGGGGAAGAGGGCACAGTTTGGATCAATTATCACTTTGTGCTCTTAGTCAGGAGGTCATGATCCGAATATGTAGGAGGGCTTTAGTATTTAAGGAGAATCTGTTTTTTCTTACACTTGAAGCAGGATCTGAACTAACTTTAGAAAGGTTCAGCAGTATTGAATGCAGCTGATTTTCAGAGCATGCAAATCATTTTTTTCTTTCAGCTGAAAGAACTTTCTGGTACTAATCCATTCTATAGTCCATAAGAATGTTCTCTGGTTTGCTAAAACTAACTGATCTCTCTAATAACAGCAAGGTCCTGGCTTTGTTTCAAGGCAAAGGTTCACTCAATTAAATCTCATTAACAGAGGACCACAAAATCTGCACTAAAACCTTTCTGGGTATGTGACCTTCAGCAAAACTGCTTCATTAAGTCTGAGACCCTGGAGAAAATGTTTGCTGAATAAAGTCATTCCTAATTAATGTTAAAATGTCAAGGATTCATCTGCCATCCATCTTTACTCCTTTTCCTTTATGCTCTTCATTATCTCTTTAATGGGCAACCAATATAAAAGTCAAAAGAAGCATCTTTTAAATGTACATGTAACAGGTGGGACAATGCAGCAAAGCAAATTTGCCAGATGTGCTTTCCCATGAAACATTTGTAACTTCCTAAATATCTTTCCAAAACCCCACTTACATGCTGCCATTAAGCATTGATTAATTAATTAGTTGTTTCTGAGAACCATAAGTTGGAAGGATTAATTTTCCCTTGCACTCTTCCTGATGTTACCTTGAGTTTTATTCCATATTAAGCCATACGCAAGTCATGATTAATAAAGTGTTTATTTATCCTGTGATGAATATAACTGCCTGTTCTCCAAGGATTGCTCATGCTTTATTTTTTTATTATTTATTTATTTATTTATTTTAATTTAACAGTGTCTGGTGAGTTTCTACTCTTCAGACCAGGAGGATGTCCTTGTTGGACTGGGGGGTCATCAGAGGGTGGTATACAAACGTGGTGGGTCTGAACTCAGAAAATCCTCATCCATTTTCCCAGTGACCAGTGGTGGCAGCAGACATTGGAGCTGCTTGGACCCCTGCAGCAGGACTTCATGGTGAAGGCTTTGAAACGCTCTGCAACCTCTTTAATTTTTATTCTCACATTAAAGTAATGGGACCCATCTTCCTGCCCATCAATCTGCACAGCATATGCAGGCCCTTCTGGTGGTTTAAATAGGAATGACTCACATGATATTAAGCCTCTTAATGAAAATGGATTACATTATTGTCTTTCACAAAATGGGAGGTTTAAAAAGCCAAGTTAATGCCTTCCAAATGTCAGTAACTGGAGACACTTTGGACCAAGAGTGAATTTAATAGCTTTTCTGCAGATCTGTAAGATGAACTCATCTTTACAATGAAGGATATTAGAGGATATGAAAAGTATTAGAAATTAGAAGTTGTTTGAATTTGAATTTAATGAGAACCAGGTTCTTCCACTATTAGAACTAATTTCACATGATGGCAATATTGCTTTCTCCTTACATACTTGAACTCTGACGTGTTTGCATTGACATCTTTCTGAGCACCTTTTCAATGGCAACTATATTACTGAATCCTCAAAAATCCCAAAATTCAGTAGTATAAAGGATCAGGATCTAACCCTGGCTACTTAGAGCAAATTGCCTTGCGAAAGCGATTTTAAAAATTAAATAGAGGTAAAGTCAAGATGGTATCCAAGGCTCAGACTCTAAGGCCTGGTCTCTTGTTTTGAAGTTCCAGCCTTTCAAAAATTACAGAGAATTTCTATATTTATTAATTCCCAACTGGCAACAGAAGCAAGGAATATTTAAATTCTTGCTGAAGTCCTTGTATAAACACAGTTTGAATTGATTGATATGTGCCTGTTCTGATGCTGTGAACCCTAATCATGTGCAGGACACATGACAGGAGCAGCAGGACCTTTTATGCTGTCAGGAGTGTGTGTACTAATATGAATAATTTGACATTCCTTCAGCAAAGGTAATTAGGGCTAATAACCTATAAATAGAGAGTAATTGTTATCAATTGTGTTCATTTGTGTATATGGCATAATTTGATGAGTATTTTTGATTGATATTCCTGTGGCATCCTCCCTGTGCTGTGATTAGGCTGGGATTTTCATATCTGCACTCTTTCATTTATTGCTAACTAGTAATTTACCTCTAATAGCATTTTTTTTTTTTCTGTTCTCTCTCTCTCTCTATTTTTTTTTCCTTTTAATTAGAGGAGATCTTGAAGACTCACATTGCTCATTGGTGGTCTCCTGATGGCACCAGGTTGGCATATGCAACAATTAATGCCTCCAGAGTCCCCACCATGGAGATCCCGATATACACAGGCATGCTTTACCCTACTGTTAAAACATACCATTATCCAAAGGTAAGGGAAAATTAAATAATCAGTCCTGCTGCTCTATGAGAAATAAATAATTGTTTGTTTCCATTAGTCTCAGATGGGAGACTAATATTGCACACTTGTAAGCAATGAAAATAAACAGATCCAAGGGAAGATCAGCTGCTCCCCAGTGCCTGTGGTCTCCATTACTCTTCAGCTAAAAACTTGTAAAATCAAACTTTTCTGGTTCTATGAGAATTAGTAATTCTACACACAATGAAAATAGAATTTAAAAATCCTTGTTTTTTATATGCTCACAAAAGCAATTGTGCTTCCATGCTGGAACAGATGGAAGTTGGACGGTGTCTGAGGGTTTGAAATGTCTACATTTCTATATTTGGGTATGTTTCTACATTTAGATATACTTCTTTATTTAGATACATTTCTATATTTAGATGCTAGATGACAGATTATATGGACACACACATACATACATATATTCTATATTTAGATAGATTCTCTTTTGTCTAGAAAGAAATGTAGTACTTGGGCTTCCTTAGAATATCCAAGATGGCCTTATGTCGGAGGAGACATTTCTTTTAGAGATTTGCTGTGCCTGAAAGACAGCAAAGACTCAAGAGCCAATCTACCCTTGACTGCAGGGACCTGCAGTGGGTGCAGAGCCCTGACACAGCTCTCCACCAGCACAGACTCACTGCTGCTATTATTGCAGTGATTTCCTGCTCTAAAGCAGTCCAGGGGTGTCTGCTGCAGTCATTCCTTCTGGGTTTCATGCTTTGGCCCTGATTGCCTAAGACCTCACATGCTGGTCCAAATTGAACCATAATTTAACAGGAGAGATACCCACATACCTGCAGGTTTTGTGGAAATCACAATGGTTCTGCAGGGGATGTCCTTCCTTACAGTACAAAATGAATCAGTATTTTACTATGTGAGCCATCATCCTGTTAGAAAACCTTTTGTCAAAATGTGAAGGAAATAGCAACATTTCTAGTTGCCATGAAAAGTTGCATTTTTTTTACTAAGGTTAGAAATTTCCTGAGTAAAATTGCCCCTTGTTTATGCCTACCAACCTCTCCACACCTCTGTGCCTCATCCCTAGATCCGCAGCCTCCCTGTGAAAGACCACAGCAGTCCAATCCATATCCTCTTCAGTGGGAATGCTTTTTACAATCCATGGGGATATAATAAATCAAAACCTTTCTGTATTGTTTGTGATATGGCAATTTATTCTTTTTTAAAATCCAGGCTGGAATGGAAAATCCAACTATTTCTTTGCATGTGATTGGTCTGAATGGACCCACTCATGACCTGGAAATGACTCCCCCAGATGATCAGAGAATGAGGTAGGTGCTTTCTCACCCATGAATGCTGGCCCCCTTCCCTTGGGGTTTTAGATCAGTCTGACTTTTATCAAGATCATTTCACAGTTTTTAACACTGGACCTTTCTCTGCTGCTATCAAAATGCTTCATTTTGTGCAAATCTGCTTAATTTTTTTAAAAATTACTTGTCTTTTACCTGCATTTTGTAGAACATTATATTAGAACAGGTTTACAATTAATAGCTCTAAAATAATCTAAATCTCATTATGCAAAAGAAGACATATGACCTGTGGCCAAACCAGATGGGCATTTGCCTTTCAAAAATACAATTTCAGGCCTGTGTACAGCATGTGGAAATTCACAGTATCCCCATCACAGTATCAGAATGGTGGCTCCTGAACAAGATAATTTCTCTTTGGTAGCATTTTCCATAAGCAGAGGGACTCAGAAAGGTTTTAATTACAGCAATAACTTCCGACTGCAGGATCCAAGTGCTGTTCATAAATTTGTTCTATATGGTTATGGGTGGCCATAATTTATTTTGTTGCAATCAATATTGCAAAATGATGCAAAATACATCATCATTAATTAGTGCCTGCATATTTCATCAAAACCATGGCAAGTGCCATCTCTAGGGATGATAGAAGTAGTGCTGCCAGAGCAATAGGGGTGTATTTTCATTATGCATATGTTTTCTGAAGTGAGAGGATTAGTGTGGTAAAGTTTTATTAAAAGAGGCAAGAGGGATGCACCGTACGTTCAGTCACATAAGAGAGTTTCAAGAAAGCAGGGGAAGCTGATGATAAGGATCTTCCAGCACACACATCCTAGCTGAAGCATTTCAGTGTTCTCTGTGCAGATGATAGATGGACAGAGTGGTATTTCGTGTTCTTTTTATCTGGAGCAAAGTGATTTAGTACAATTAATAAAGCTGATAATAAAGTGGAGATATGCCACTGCTTTTTTTCTTTCACAAATGAAAGAAGCCAGAAATTTTCCACAGGAATTGGATATTTTTCAGTAAAAAAAAAAAAAAAAAAAAAAAAAAAAAAAAAAAAAAGCAAACAAGCAAAGCTGATCATGGGAAAACACATTTGGGGATGAAAGGTACAATATTGGTCACTTGTTCTTTTAAAATATCTTTCATTCTGAACATTTTTATCAAGTTTTCTCCAATGCCACGCTTTTCTGTGAATAAAAGAATGTGAAGGGAAGGGGTTGAAATTGAAGGGGGAAAAGTAGTACTATAACATTTAGTACCTGACAGGCATTTTTGATTTTGGTGAAAAACCACTGGACCTCAAGAGTTTCATGAGCAGATAGTCAGAATTGGATCGTGACCCAGCTTATTTCTCATATTTGCATCCCAGGTGGCAAACTGAGGGATGATATTATCTCCCTCAAGTGCAGAAATCCTCACTGGCCCTTGCATGGGCCAGAAACAAATAAATAATGGAAAAACTGAGACAACTCCAGTCTGGATCTGAGGAGATGTCTGTGCCTGGGGACCATGGGCTGGGCTGCTGCCTGTCCCTTGGCCTGTAATAATTCACTGCTCTTGGTGATGTTTGTGGCTTTATTACATGGCCATACTGTAGATATACATATTTTAGAGTCACACCTCATGTTTGGGACTCCTGCCTCCAGGAAGCAGCCGTGGAAAGCTGGGGCATGAACAAGGGTGCTGAGGAATGATCTCAGTCTCAGATGATTGCAAACCAAACCAACAATGTCTTTCCCGGGATGTGGAAATCCATTGCAAACCCCAGGATGGCTTCACCCTTCCTGACAGGGCTCAGAAAAGGCATCCCTTCCTTTTTGCTCTGATGTGCAAATGTCTGTAAATGCGGTGGTCAAGGACCTGCTGGTATAGATTTTGTTCTATGGAAGAAACAGGTTCTCCCTTAAATCAGCTCCACATAAAGTGTAGGACAGGTCATGCAGAGACAGCTCTGGAATTGCACTGATTTCCCATTTCTCTCCACTGGCTGCTCAACCAGTGCAGCTGCAGGAGCAGCAGATGTTTGAAATTAGCTGAGATGAATCACACCTTCTTGTCTCATTTTCCTCTGCAAAATGGGAACCATAAAACTTGGTTGTCCTATAGAAGGATGTGAAGGGAGGCAAATGAAATTAAAGACTCCACACTACTCAAAAACTAAAATAATGTCTATCGAGGTATCTGCAGCTATCTGTGGGCTGGGTAATCCGTGGTCTTGATGTCCAGAAGAGGGTTCAGAGAGAAATTGAGACTCCATGCCCTTCTCTGGGATGGTAGAGAAGACCATGATTCACCTAAAATAATAATTTAAAGTTCCTGAGAAAGAACTGTGGCTCTTATGTTCAGTGAGAGGGGTGTAAAAACTGAATATATGTTCCTTGAAACTTTAAATTGGATTTATGGGAAAAATGCTCCAAGCCACAGTAAGTACTAAAATCACATTCTTTTTCTGGGGAGACTGAATCTACACAGTTCATTTTGGAGAGAAAGAAGAGACAGTTATACAGTTTAATTTTGCTGTGTTATTTTTGGTTGTTTTTTTTTTCCTCTTAGGGCCTACACTGTTTCTGATAAAGAGTAAAATTACAATTTTATTTCAGACTCTAAATTTTCAGACTGCTGTTGTCTCACCTGGGCATATCCTTCCCCCCAGTGCAGTGGATGCAAGCATTGAGACCTTTTGTTCCTTTTTCCCGCAGCCAATTTCAGGCACTAAATATTACTGAAAAGTACAAAATCAATTTCCAGGTTGTTATTTTTCTCGACAAACAGACCTTTGTGCTTTTGCCCTTTCTCTTCAGTATATGCAGGAGCTCTTGCCAGAACTCAAAGAACTCTCCAGCGACACAGCGTGTTGTTTCCAAAGAGAGCAACAATTCCTTATACATATTTTATAGCAAACAAATGAACTAATAAATTTTTTATAGACTGTATGCTGTGAAAAGTCATATTATACTTTAAGGATGTCTTGGCCCACATGGCCCAGCAGTATATTATAACATCACCAGTTTTGGCAGTTCAGCCAGTGTTTGGCCCTACAAATGAAGTGGTGGAGCCCTGAATTGCTGCAGAGGTGGATATCTGGTAGCATGGCCCTGAGAAGGAAACCATCAGTGAATTTATTCCTGTATTTTCCAGCCCAGCCTAAGTGGTTGCAGTCCTCACTATTGCACGGGATTTTTCCTGAAGATATTGATTACAGAACTGTGCAGCCCACACCCATGGTTTTCTCCAAGGATCGACACAACCTGAATATGTCCAGCAATAAGATGGTGCAGGGAGCGTAGCAGGGTGGTTTTGCTCATGCAAGCTATCTCTGCTGATGTCCTTGTGGCAAGCAGCTGCATGTGCTTTACACGTTGCTCCAAACTCTATCCTTATTATTATTTGTCTTTTAACACTCCTGGCTACTTCGGTGTGTAGCTGGCATACTCAGAGGCCAGCAACTTTTCATAAGTATAAACGCCTCAAGCATTGATAATGATGGGTCTGAGTCAGCTCAGGTTAGTGTGCCCAGAATGGAAATGGTTTGCAATTTCTTTTCCACCTGTGCGTAAATTTGTAACTCCAGGCAATTCAATCCCTCTTGGAAGACAGAATAGCTTGAAAGATTCTTTATCTCTGTATTCGTCTCTTCTTTGAAAATAATTTCCAGAAGTGGCAGATAAAACACCTGCGCAGCCCTAAAAATGTCATTTTTAGGAGTTGAAATCCATACATAAAGCAGCCTAGAGACTTCAGGACACGATGTTCTTTAAAACCACAGCTCTCTCCTGGGCTGTTTGCCTGCAGCAGCCCTCGACTGCTTTGCCATGAGGCAATTCATTAGGACAGCAGCGTTGTGATCTGGTCTGTGCGTGTCTGTGTTTGCAGGGACTACTACATCACCATGGTGAAATGGGCCACCAGCACCAAGGTGGCAGTGAACTGGCTGAACAGGGCCCAGAACGTGTCCATCCTGACGCTCTGTGACGCCACCACGGGGGTCTGCACCAAGGTAGGAGAGATTTGCACTGCGGCCACTCACCATCAGCGTTCACAGCCCGTGCAGGGAGAAACTATTTAACTCCTTTTACGTGATGAGAAGTCAGCTGGGACAGATTAATTTAGGCATACAGAATATCAACAATGTTCACAATTTTTCATTTTTAACACCTAGAAATCCAAGAACACTCTGGATGTGTTTCTCCTGTCTTGAAATGCCTTTATCCACACACGAGCTCACATACCTCAACATTTTGCAACCTAAATATCTTTGCAACATTCTAGCTGCATTATACGTATTTAATGGCATTAAAACCAGCTCATGCTTATCTACATATACCTTAATTGTAGTTAATTAATCCCTTCTATAAATGCACAAATACAAATGGTGTATTCATATAAGAACAGCAGATTCCATTGTTTAAACTCGCATGTGTTTCCACTGCATAAAACTGTTCTAATACTCCCATCCCTTGAAAAAGATGATTCAATTCTGTGCATAGAGCATGGTGAGAAGTTTTTTCTTAATAACTTTCATTTCAGCCTTTATTTATTTATTAAGATTTATTTATTTGGAAATACATCTTGTGGATTTATGTGCTTTGTATGAGTAAAATACTTTCTCGATCTAGTGAATACTTATCCATCAGAGAGAAAAGTCAAGAAAAGCAGTCACTGGATTCCACTCCAGAAACACATATTTAAGCAGTTGCTTTGCATTTCTGAGCAACCTTTCAACTCCAATCCATCAGCTTCCTGCATTGATAGGCAAGATACAATATATGACAAGTATGGTATTAATGATCTTTCTGTGTTTTAGAAACATGAAGACGAGAGTGATGCCTGGCTGCACAGACAGGTAAGAGTGATCTTCTCCTTGTGTTCAAGTTTCTGGTAGGATAAATGCTTCATTCAGTTTTTCCCTAAAGAGAAAAAGTGATTTCCAGATTTGAGAGAGATAGTTGGAAGATGGCATAATCTGTATAACAGAAAAGAGCTTCTCAATAACAAACAAGTTCTTAATAAAGATGCCATCCACTCTAGTAGGTCCCTTAGTCCTTAGCCTGCAATTCACTAGTATTTAAAAGAGATGAAAAGCTGTTGTGGGTGGAAAATCACCCACTGGCAGTATCTGTGTAGGAGTCATCAGCCTCAGAGGCAGTCCTTCGTACCCTGCCCTGACACGGGTGATGATGGTTTAAATACTATGGTGGTTGTTTTCTGGTCATTTTATAAAGATCTCTGTCCATTCAGAGACAAAATCATGCAGATAGACTGTTGAGTCACTTAAATATCATGTGTAACACTTGCCCAGGAGTCAGTTTGTGAAGGGACCTCAGATTAGATGAAGCTGTTCTTGAGGGAGAAGCTGTGATCTCTATTCAGCCACAACACGGAGCTTGTTTTTCAAGCCTTGTGTGATCACGAGACAGGGTGTTTGCATGCGACAAAATACCTTCTTGGTTGTCTTCTTCCAAGTCCAGATTTAAAACATTCCAGATTTTTGTCTCAGCCTGTTCATAGGAGCCAGGACCTGTAGAAATGGCACTACATCTGTTCACAGCAAGAACAATGCTCTCCTCTGTTCCGATGTCTGTCCTGTAGCAATGAGCTGCATGTGATCCACATGAAAGTTGATTGCATGGGGAAATATATTTTGTGCTCCGAGCATTTCAAATAGTCTTCTTGCTGATATAGAGTAAAAATGGTGCCAAAATATTCTTTACATTCATAAGGACTGCATTGGCTTAAGTAGGAAACAAAAGCTTAAAAGACAAGCCAAATCAAGGGAAAATTAAATTGTCCAGATATTGCATACTAAAAACAAACAAACAAAAAAACCTCAACAAAAACTTAACAGGCTTTATTTATTTTATAAGTTTGAAGGCAATAGCAGTAAAATAGCCCTTTCATTGCTATTTGCTGTGATATACTAGAAGTTGTGCTTTATATTACTAATGCAGCACAGTTGTGTTTTTACACCGCTGTGGTTATTTAGTCACCTACCACGTGAACAGGCATTAAAAGATGGTGTTTTATCCTCAATATCTGAAGTAAATGAGCTGTCAGTCTCTAATGGGCCTGCTCCAGGGAAATACATTTTGTTTTACTACATCTCCGAAAAGCATATACTTAGTTTGAGAGCATGCACTTAGTTTGATGTTAGAGAAGGATGTTCATTACAGCCAAATGAGTCAGACATCTCAGTGCTAAACTAAAATAACATTTTTTATGGACTTTGAAGACATTTGATAGCATCTTTCAAAAGCTTTTGTAGGAGTCTGAAGAATTATATAGCTCTTTTGCCTGTATTTCTGACAACAAAATTACTTAAAATTCTAGTTTTGACTGAATATGATTACTGGGATAATTGTATTTTCTATATTTGCCTTATATTCGATGACACATTAATCTAGATAACTGAAAAGATATTTTCATGGCATGTGTGCCTGACTATGAGGATGATGTGAAAATATTAAATGCTAGTTTAATCTCTTCAAGAAGGAGATGAACTGCACATCAGGCAGCTGCTGAAGGAGCTCAGGAGTGTGGCTGGGCTCAGGATGAGGACTCCTTTGTTGAGACATTTTAATATAAGTATTTACAAATGAGCCAGGTGCCCTGTCCCCTCAGGAAACAGCCAGGGACCCCAAAAGACCTCCTTTTGAGAAGTGTCCCAATTTTAAATCAGTTGGACCAAGGAATCCAACTGCTTGCTTGGCTGTTTAAAATACTCCTTCGAAATCCTCCGTCTGCATGGTTTGAAAAGCACGCACAGGTTTTACCTTTTTCCAGGGAATTTGAGTGCATCCTCCAATAGGGACAAACAGCTGGGGGTAGGAGACAAGAAGATACTCACCAGGGATGTGAGGGGGTCTCCAAGGATGACAGGGTTGACTTTTTTCAGCTGTCTTAAATCCTGGGAGTTCTGAGATAAAGCCAACAAGCCACAAATTTGAATTTTGTTGTTGTAGTAGTTTGGTGACTCAGTGGCATTTTAAAAATTGTGTATGGAAGGTCATAGTAAACAATCTCGTGTTTCCTTCCAGGTATGAATACATTTTATGCAAGTCCAAAATCTTTGGAGAGCCTTTCTCCAACATAGGTGAACAGAAATAATGCAGCTACTCCCTGTGCAGCTAAAAAATAGGATAAACTACTTAAAGTATAATGAGAAATACATAATATTTCCACAGGATTTGCTGGAAATTATCTGTCACTCTTTGTCAGATGAGGTGGCATGTGGTCACAAAAACTGTCCAGAGACTCTGGAAGTTTATACTTCTTTTATTCATACACTTGGTTCTGCACCTCTGAGCGGAAGAGCCAGACTGAACTTCACTTGTACTTTTGCTCAAACACACAAAATGTTTGAAACACTAATTATAGCTGTAAGCAATTTTGTTTCATTTTTTTGGGAGGAAGCCGTTTTCCAATAGTACTGGGGATGGTCTTGTACAGGCAATGAGTCAACAAGGGAGAAATCAGGCAATTTCTGAGCACCTGCTGAAGATAAACTTTACAGGCATTTTAATTGGTTTATTTATTTAATTGTGAATGTGGCCTGGAAAAAAAAAAAATAATTATAAACCAGGGTGCAATTACAACTCCATCAAAGGCTGCAGTCGTTGACATTGATGTTGGCAGGACCAGGAGATTACCATAAAATTGTTTGGAGACCTATAACCTCCAAAACTGCCTGTGTGGGCTGGCTGCCCTCCCCTGATAACAGTTTCTTTGAGTTGCATTTTTCTCTCCAGTCCTTCTATTTCCCCAGTGTTTCAGATGACCTCAGTGTGAAGGCAAAGACTCACTCTCTCAAAAGGTGGAGATGCTGAAAACCTGGCACCATTTTTCTTTTACTACTCCCTTGCTTTATTCCTGCATGCTAACCCAGTAATGATTCTTACATGTAGCTAACAGGAGGTACAAAAAGACATTTTTAAAATAAAAACAGAATTCAGAGGAACTTACAAACAGGACCCACTTTTTCACTCTGTAAAGCCTTTTTACCATGCAATTAACCCATAACTGACTTAATTTTGGCCTAAAGATGAAGGCTGCGGCAGAAATAAGACCCAGAGTTCCATAACTCAAATACCCAATGTCTACCAGAGATAAAAACGCAGCTCCTGGCTACAAACAATGATTTTTGGTGCTCAAAGGAAGAGTTCTCATTTCGCCCAGTGGAGGGGGTCTGTGCCCAGAGACTTGGGATCCTCTCCAGCTGTTAACCCTGATTTTGGTGCAGCTGCCCTGGCTGCAGAGATGGCCAAAGGTGTGGTGCACCCAGCCACAAATGAGGATGAGGACAGGGGTGAGGATGAAGCTCAGCCTTGTCCCAGGGCCTGAGTGTGTCAGGAGGTGGAAAGATCTTCCCCCTGTGCCCTAAAGAGAGGTGACTGCACTGTCCCATTAGAATCAATGAACACTGGGTGTTTTCTTCGTTGGATTTAAGCAAAGTGTTTACCAATATTCAAGGGATTAAAAGAATTCACGTCACACTTATCTGTTTATCAGAGCTATGGGCCTGTGACACGGAAACTATTGGGCCATTTCACTGGAAGAATAATTGCCAACACAGCAAAATCATTAATTCTGGGATCTGGGCAAAGGTGGGTCAGACAGGGATGGCAGGAGACTGCTGAGGAAGGGAAAATGCACCGGAGAATCAACTGGAAAGGATTCAGTTATTCAGATTAATTTGTTTCCTTTTTAAAACCTGAGAATGAACCAGAAAATCATGATTCTTATGGAAGTAAAACTCTCAGTCAGTAATAAAACTGATATGCAAAGGATCTGCTTTACCACTGATTTCTGTGAGGAAATGTGTGGAGTCCAGCCAAGAGCGTGTGGGGCACTGGAGCAGAGCAGGAGGCTGGGAGTGTGCTGAGCACAGACAAACCAGTTTGGAGCTGCAACGTGTGGTGCTGAAATGTGATCATTGTTTGATCCACGTTAACATGGGGGTGGTTTTGGCGGAGCTGTCCGCTAGTGTTCTGCGTCCACTAGTCTTTCATAAACTCCAACTCACCATAAATTGGATAATTTCTCTTTCAAACATGGGTTTTTCAAACCCAGTGAGTGTTTGATCATGCAAATCCTTGTGCACTCCTCACCATCCTGTACACACCTTACCTTCCAGGAGTTTTACCAGGAGTCTTCCTCAGGTGGCTGCAGATCCAGCAATTCTCCATGATCCCACTCCAAACAAAATTGAATACACTCTACCTTTTTCCTTTGATTTGTCATTATCTACACCAGGACTTTGTGCTCCTCTCTAGGATCTACAGAAGCTCAGACTGCATGTCCCCTCACCCATCCTGATCCTGCCAAATGTGCGATAAGTCCCTGAGGCACTCCTTGTTTTCTTCTCCTGACCATTTGCAGATACACTGAGTTGAGTTGTGCAGCTCTGAGCTCCAGCACTGAGCCCTCCAGGAGCCTCCCATTACCTTCTCTTTTCCAATAAAGCTTAAGTATTTGGTGGCATAATTTTCTCATATTTACTGTCATCTACAACAAAAAGATTACAGACTTTTGAGATTATATTCATATCTTTTAAGATGTGTCAATGAAGCATGAATTTGTGCAATCCCTTTTTGCACCTACTGATACCACCTGTGTCCATAAACCTCCTGTGGCAGAAACTTCCAAACATTCCATACCTGCTGCAGAGTAAAAGTATTGTCTTTTACTAGCACTAAACTGATCTATTATTTTCAGGGAGGGCTGTTCTGTTCTACTATTGTGGGATTCAGTCAGCAATAGTTGACAAAAGCCTCGGACAGTTCATATCACATGCAGAATATTTTAATTATGCGCCCATTGTAGCTCCCTAAATTATAAAATTGAAGAGATTTTCAGTCTGTCTCCCCATTTACCCCCTGGGTAAATCATCATCATCTCTGTCACAAGGTTCTGACTGCATTCATGTGTTGCCTTTCCAGCAATGGGACGTGCAGACAGACTGTCTTGTATCGTCAGCCCAGTGCTAAAACCTCACATCTGTCACCTGTGCCGTGAGCCTCCTTCCCCTGTAGCTCTGAAGGAACCTCAAACTCATCAGCACAATGCCTTCTCTCGCTGGCAGAGACATATTGCTGGAATACATAATGCAGGAGGCACAGATATAGGAATGGAGAGTCAATTCACTGTTACCTACCTCAGGAAAGGAAAACCTGTCGAGCAGAAGGTTTGCCTGAGCTATCACAGTCATTATTCAATGAGGTTTCTCCTGTCATGAAAGACATTTGGAAATAATATAGAGTTTCGTGTTTCGAGTTCCAGAATAATGTCAGAAACAAATGAAACCATTATTTCATAGAGCTGCAACAAGCTGCAAATGGGCGCATTTTAAAATACACTGAGAACCTAAGCAGGGGAAAATCAAAGGCAAAAGAACAGTTTGAACACCTAATAGAGCACTGATAAATCTGATAAATAGCAGAAAAGAATTAATCAGTAACGAACAAAGGAGCAAAGGAACATAGAGTAAGAATAATGTGTTAGCTGACAGAAATAAAAATGTTTATTCCTATGCCGTGCCATAAGTCTCTCTGTTCAATCAGGTTCCTGCTGGTTCAGCGTGGTGCCTTGGCATGTGCCAAGCAGAAAGTCAAGGGGTTTGATTAACACTGGACTGCAGAGGACCAGAAGAGGCTGGCAGCAATCTCCTTGCTGATTGCCCTGGATAAGGAAGGGTTCACAAAGCCTGGCCAAGGAGGGGCTCATCCAGCCATAGAAAATCCTGATATCACAGGACAGCTTCAGCAGAGGTTCAGCTTATTATTCACTCTAGTGGAGACTTAGAGTTAGCTCCATGTAGCCAGTCCTGTTGGCACAGTGCTCCTGTGTCCTACCACATCTTTCTGCCTTCCCTGGTAATCTGCTGTTCAACCTTTTCATGTCGTGGAGACTTCTCATGTGCCTCAGGGTTCTTGTTCACAAAAACAAGAATCCCTTCCAGGAGATGCTTGCTTGCCACATGTGGTGTTTGATTTTCCTTCTGCTGAGTCTGTTCTGTCTCTGGGTGAAAGTTCCAGTCACCCAATAAAGGTCAATCACCATGTTCACCCAGGAGCTCTGTGTCAAAGAGAGTTCTGCAAGAGATCCTCTCCTTCATAAATAATTCAGCGAGATAACCATTTGTAAGACAGTAGAAAAAGACATCATTTAGATGCTGTTCAGTTGTGTTTCCTCCAGGACAGGAATAGAGAGGTTCTTCCAGCAGGGTGAGTAGGGTTTCTCACACCAGTTCTAAAGGCTCCAAGTTCCCTGAGCAGTCAGCTGCACATGTGCGCTTTGGCTTTGCAAATGGGAATTGACTTTACAGCCAAGGAACTCGCCTTGCTTCTGTCCTCCCACAGCTGAAAGGTGTCTGCTTTCCCCAGAGCAAGAAGCAATAATGCTCAAAACTTTCTCCAGTTTTGTGGGCTCTTTGTTTGCCTCAGTTTTCTGCCAAAGAACGCTTTCTGTTTTGCTGTGAATTAATCTTACAGGGCGTTGGAGTGCTGAGCATTTCTAAACACAACCAATTAACACTAATGCGCCCCTTAATTTTGCTGCTTGTCCAGAATGAAGAGCCCGTTTTCTCCAGGGACGGTCGGAAGTTTTTCTTCGTGCGGGCCATTCCCCAGGGAGGACGTGGGCATTTCTACCACATCGCCATGTCATCCTCACAGGTGACTCACCCGCTCACTGCTGCTGTTTCGGGTCTCACCTGAGGCAGGCAGCAATAAAAAGTGCTCTCTGTGCCTGCAGCAGCGAGACGGGGAGGTGCAGATGTCAAAAAGTCTCGGGGATAAAAGAAAACCTCTGACGATGATTTATTTGGGCATAAGGTGATGTGAATTTCCAAATTAAGTACTTAGAAGAAAAAGGTCAGTCGAGTGTCTCTTTCCAAACATTATTATTGTTTTGGTTTGGTTTTCTTAGTGCGACCTTAGTTGTAGATAAGTAAATCTCCACCCTGCCGTAAAGGATTAAATAGAAGCGTGTAGGCACGCTGGATTAGAGGAAGGGGTTTGAAGTTTCTCTGTGCTGAATTCACCTCATTATCTTCAGTGGAGTCATGGTTAAGACAATTCTGACTGTCTTATTTCTATGCCTGCAGATTTGCAGAAATGGCAGGTGTAGTGGTGGAAATTGCAGATGTTTGGTTTAATTTTTGTGGGCAATGGAGCTAAAAGAGTTCCCTTTTCAGAAGTTCTAACGACAAAGAAATTTACTTCTCTTTTCTTTCTGGCAGCCCAACAGTAGCAATGACGACTTACAGGCTATTACCTCAGGAGACTGGGATGTGACAAAGATACTGGCATATGATGAAAAGAGGCAGAAAATGTGAGTAAACTTTGGCCTGACAAATCAGACTTCCTTTGTTTATCCCTGGCTCTGGGTGAGTTGCAAAGGTGCTGCGTATGCACTGAAACCTGTGAGCATGAGGAGGGGAGGTAATAAGCAGGAGAAGCTCCTGTCTCCATTTTGGCTTAACCTCTGGCACCATTACACATCTCTTGTGTTATTTTGATTAATCTGTACAGTTCAAATCTCTCTTTCTGTGACTATTAAATAAATTTGTGGAGAAGAGTAATTTCTCCTGCTGCAACTTCTGATATTAACCTCTGTAGGAAACAAGCCTGTTTTCATCCACCACATATTCAGTTCTGGAAAGAATCCTTCCTTGACCAGCAAAAATACCAATGCAGTGGGGGAAAAAAAAAAGAAAAAAAGAAAAAAAAAAAAAGTTAGAAAAGTTAAATTAGAAAAAAAAATTAAAAATATAAGAAAAACAAACCCACCCTTCTTCACACTTGCTCTTTATACTTGTAAAATAACTTCTGTAAACATTCAATTTTTCAAATACACTTCAAGAAATTACATAAGAAAATATTTTGGTAGCTTTCTGGAATCAAATAACAGATCCTTTTCCAGACAAATTTTCACATGGATACAAGGTTACTTAAAGTCACTGAACAGTTGAGTAAATAGTCTCTGGAATATAACAAACTCTGAGTGAACATTAAGAGCACAGTGTTTCTTCAAGATTTTGAGTGCTCTCCATTACCAATAACTTCATTGTAGAAACAGAATCACAGAATGACTGGAAGAGAAAGATCACCCAGTTCCAGCTCCCTGCCTTGAATCTTGAGGTAAAGAGGTGGATGTCATCCACTTAATCACTTGATCCTTTCTGTTCCACTGACATGACCAACGTGGGACTCAAAGTCTTCCATGCCTGTTTTAATTTCAGTGCTGTCTGCAGTGAACTTTCTTGATCCTCTTAGTGGTGTGCCCCTCTGTATCTTTTTCTAATTCCATTTAAACTTTTCTTGCTTTTACAAGATCATGAAAATTGCAGTATGAGTGAAGATGCTGTTGCATGAGATACTTCTAAACACCCTTCTAATGGTGCAATTCACTTTTGTTTTTCCCCCTCCAGTTATTTCCATAGCACAGAAGATTCGCCAAGAAGGAGACATTTATACAGGTGTGTGCTTTAGTAACTCCATATGTAGAATTTCCCACTCCTTCAGCTTTATACAAATGATAAGCAATTGCAGTAAAAGCAGTTTCTTCGGTTTGGTTTTTTTTTTTTTTAATTGAAAGATCTTTCAACATGTGACTGGAAAAGACAGAACAGTGCAATCACAGTGAACAAAATACCTGACACATGTAAATGTTTTACATTTAGCAATTTTCTCATATTAATGCAAATTCTGAATTTGTCTCAAGATTGACTGTCAAAATCTTTCCAATAGAACTACTTATCACTTGAGGGAATTTAGAAATATATAAACTAATGGTATAAACTGTCTTTGTGCTTTCCAATAGAGGCTTTGAGAGATTTGATAGTAGCTCACTTCTTCATGAAATTGAAAAGAAGTAACAATAATTTATGCTTACAAACATTTAAGATTTAAGCATCATCCCTAATTGTTTGAGTAAAAGGCTGGTTTTACAGCAAGCTGTTGGTAGTTTTGCTATCCTGAAATATTGTGGAAGCAGATTACAAACTGGAGGAAGCTCAAGCTTTTTAATAAACATTTCAGAATCGTTATTCCGTTTGTCCTATTTTTCTTCTCAGTCACCCTGCTGCCATCACATCTGCCATGAAGGGCAGAGCTGGTGAAGGCTTTAGTGGATAAGGGACAGTCAGTACATTTTCCTTCTCTCACATGACATCATGCCTTTTTTTTTTTTCTCAGTGGGAAGGAAACTAGAACAAAGTAGATCACCTGTAACTGAATATTTTTTCTCCTTTCAAGACCTATATGTCGGCTTACTGCGCTCCACAGCTTTTTGAGAGTGTTTATTTCCTTGAAGAAAATTTTAAAAATTATATTAACCCTTCATTTCTATTGAAATGAGAAGAAAGCCTCACTCTAAAAACAGAGTCCAGGCACAGTTCAAGAGCTGCTGGCATGAGAGAAAGCGCTCTCCACTCTTCATTGTCAGAATCCATTCACCCTGGTGCCTCATCAGCCTCATCTCCCCACACAGACAACAGAGAAAGAGCAGATGAAGACCTGTTTAGGGTTTGGTTTTTTTCTTTTTTTCCTCCTTTTCATGTTTGATTTAGTAGATTTAATAAGGATTGTAGTCGGAGATAAAATCTGAGCCTAAACATGAGCCCATGATCTACTCATTTCAGTCTCTATGATCCTAAAAATGTTGCTCAGCCTCATCTCTTGAAATGGTAGCAAAAAACACTCATCTGCTTTACAGTAATACTGGAAAGATCTCTCGGTTAATATTCTTGAAGTTTGAAAATGCTATAGTGGGGCAAAATGCTATCTATTAATATTTGCTAATAATCTGTAATTCTTCAACATTCTGTGGACTCTTAGCAGCAAATTTGTGAGCAAATGGACAGGACACATTACCTTCTTCAACAGCAGATCCTTAAATACAATCTTTCCTTTCTCCTTGGGGGTTATAAGAGCAGCTATTCAAACCTGTAAAAAGGGCTTTGGCCTCTGAGGTAGCAGCTAGCAAATCAGACCAGTGATGCAACCAGTAAGAAACTTGGAGAAAGCAATTCCAACTCTTTATTGTCTGGTGTAATATAAATAAATGTTGAAATGTTGCCCCTTTATTTCACGCCTTCATCCACCAAATGATGACTTCCTCTTGTGGAATTGCAGCCATAATTTTCTTTTAAAAACTGTACCTTCCTTCATAACCACCTGACCTTGCAAAATGACATCAGTATCCATTTATGTATTCTCTATTCAAGCAGGAGGGAAAAAAAAAATCCATTACTTCTATTTAAACTCAACCAAATGGAAATACTTTGTCTCTTACTAATGTTGGACACATTAGATTTATATTCTTGTTCTAAAGAAAGGTTCGAGTAATGTTGCTTTCAAATAACATTTGCTCAGTGACCTTCATGGAATTGTATTAACTTTTTCAGTGCAAGCACAAATGGGAACTTCAACAGGAGGTGCCTGTCCTGTGATCTGATTGAAAACTGCACTTATTTCAGTGCATCCTTCAGCCGCAATCTGGAATATTTCCTCCTGACATGTGAAGGTATGTGCTGGGTTCTGTTACTGCAGTCGTTGTGCCTCAGGGACAGGATTTAGAGCCAGCACTGATACCTTCAGTCATCCTGTCCACCTGGGTCAGCTTTGAAAGACTGGCCATGAATATCTGGGTCACATTGCTTTTAAAGCTTTACTCTTGACGTTTTTGTTTCCTTTTGTATTTTTACTTGTAGCTAGCAAGCAAATATTTACAAGCTTTTTCTGTGCATACTGCACAGAAGGTAGAGGTAGATTCCTCTAGCCACCACAAGCATCCTTAAAGGAAAATAACAGCAAAACCTGGAGGATATGAAACATCAGAGAATTTATGAGACAGAAGCCAGCAAGGTGGAGTTGAATGTGGGTGGCTGGGACTAAGTTCCAGGTACGTCATCCAATGCTGTGAACAGAGGGATTTAAAGTAAGTTACAATGAGAAGATAATTTGCCAAGAAAAGGCAGTTTACAGAAATGTGCCTAATGGACAATGTGAGTTCAGAATATCCCCTGCTTCCCCACTCATTCATCATAAGTCTACTTTAACTTTGCACTATCTGCAGGTCCAACAGGGATTTCCTGTTTTGAAAATGCCTAAGTGTATCCAAGCGGCTAAGGATGCATTTCAGGAGAGGAGTCATCAAAGTTTTCTCCAGCTCTGTTAAGACTAAATGCAGAACTCCACAAAACTTAATCCTATTTCCAATTTCATTCTGCTTAATTATCCAAAATTGCACACAAAATGCATGCACACCAGTCATCTGCTCCTAGGACTGAAGGTATTCAAATGCTTGCATGTCCTCTGAGAAAAGGCTTGAAAAGCATCAAGCAAACAAGAAATTCCTTATTTTCAACAGCTCAGGAGAGAAGTGAGTAGGTTTTGAAGGGATATTAGGAAGGAATTAGGCTTTACTGTGAGCGTGATGATGCCCTGGAACAGGTTGCCCAGAAAAGTTGTGGATGCCTCATCCCTGGAAGTGTTCAAGGCCAGGTTGGATGGGGCTCTGGGCAATCTGGGATAGTGGTGACCCTGGCAGGGGGACAGCAGGAGTCTCTGTGGTGATGCAGGAGCTGCCCCTTCTCTGACTGCCAAGTATCCACTGTTGCCAATAACTGTTTGTGGTGAATACCAAGGGTAAAGAAGGAATATTTGAGATGGTAAAATGGGAAATAATCAAGATAAAATGGAGAAGTAGAATGGTTACCATTATATGAAGTAAAATACCTGGACTAAGACAATTGCAAAAACATGTTTTTCCCCTGGAAGGAATGATGAGCTGAATGTCAGAGGCATTTAGGCATTTAGGTACTAAAAAAAAAAATCTGGCAACACAGTACAGAAAAATAGCATTAATAGGGCAATATACTAATTAATTTATTGGACTAAATAACTTAATGGACTTACTTGTAAATTCGAATTTATGGTTATGGCAGACATTCGCAGAGAAGTGTCATCTGTCAATAAAAAATCAGTTCTGTAGTAAATATTATACTTATGAAGTTCCTCCCTTTAAAAGAAAAACCTTGTTTATTTTCCTTCTTGTTTTCATTTCAACAGCTTTCAGGAGCTACCAGAGATAGTGTTCCTTTGCACCAAGATAATTGTTTTACTGTAGTTAGAAGCATTCATGAATAACAAGATTAAGGTTTCTAAAGGGCCTTATCAACAGTTATGAGGTGATTTGTTTTTGATTACATTATATCTCATCCACAAAAACCTGCAGTGATACCTGAAGAGATTAATGAGTTTTATCAGTGTGTACATTAATCCAGTACAAAAGATAATGATTTTGCATAATAAACTATGGCCCTGATTCTCAGCTGCTGTAAACAATAACTCAGTTATAAGGTCATTAGGGTTAGATATATTTACATCTGCTGAATATATCTTTGTCTGAATCTTCATTATTCAGTGCTAAATCCTCAAATCTCACTGTAGCACAAATACAGCACAGCTTCTTCATCTGTGGAGCTCATCTCAGTGTCTCCATTCAGATGCCTTAAAAAAAAATATGCATACATGAAAAAATACAGAATTTTGGTAGAATTTCCATTTTCACCGATTTTATAAAAATATCAGTCCATTGCATTTAGAGTTATTCCTTATTTACATGGCTGAAGGTGAGAGGCCTTTCAACCTGTTTGCTTTCAAGCAGTTTGCAGGAACCACATTTCTTTTTGGCATTTTTCATGTAGGATCCATCTAACTTCAGGTATGTGCTGTGGGTGCACTTGAGCAGGGACAGCTCCCTTTGGTTCCTGTTGCAGCTGATGTCAGCCAGGTCAGTGGAAACCTCTGCTCTGGATAAAGTACAGATTTCTGGATAAAAATGTCATCCTGTCAGACTTTGGTGATATAAACAGGTGTTGTGGTTTCATGGATAATCACCTGGATCCACTAATAGGACAATTCCTTTTCCTCAGACTGCTTTGCCGCAGCTTGGCCATGCCTCAGTTCCTCAGGGTGTTGGGTTATTGCTCACAAGCATTCATGCTTGTTTAGTTGTACAGTTTAGATTAACAGAAAATCTTATTTATTCCCATGCATGTATAAAACATAAAAAGAAAATCTCTTTGAATGAGGATTTATCAAGGGACCCTGCAGATGCTGTAGTTGATCAAGCAGACAGAGCAAGCCCACCAGGGTGAATGAGAGTTTGTCTTACAATGTCTGCTTCCCAAGGGCTTCTGCCAGGAGTTCCCATCTCTGCTTCTCCCCCAAAAATCCCCACAGATGGAGCCAATGTTCAAGACCAGACAGTGGCAGACAGTACCTGTGGCTGTTTAATGCTTTTTTCTCCCTAAAATGTCTAGCATGCATAAATTTGTATCTAAATATGTATAAAATACATAAATCTCCATAATATGTATAAAATGCATCAATATGTATAAAAGCACCCAGAGCTCAGGTCTTGCTGTCTACACAGTGACATGAAAATGTGTGTTCATAGTGATCACTGGTGTGCCCTATGTTAGCCCCACATGTATCTTTGGAGGTAGCTAAATTAAATGATTTCACTGTAATCAAGCCTGGAACAGCTTAAAACATTGTATTTTCTCCGCTGTCCAGAGGACAAATCCATGGGCAAATATTTATGGCTTGAAAACCATTGCTGTAGTGACAGAAAATAACCTCCACCATACCTCAGTTTCACTCTGTCCCTTCCTTTGTGACCTTCTCTTGCAAATTTCATTGAATTTAGAGTCACAGACATGACTGTGGCTTAGCTGAATGTCTCTACAATGGATGGCAAGGTTTGTAAAATTTGAGCAATCAATCAGTGCTTACAAAATACTCTGTGAAACTTAAATGAAAGGCAAGGGCAAGGGAAAATACCTGTCATAAAAAAACCCCAAGAAACCAAGAAAGGTCTGGCATCACTCATTTGAACCCAAAGATCAAGAGCTGCAAGTTTTCTACTCGCTCCTTTGGTACTTTAAAGGCAACATATAATTTCCTTAAAAGATTTTTTCCTCTCCTGCAGAATACATTTAGCAGCACTGCTGCCTGGCACAGGCTGAAATGAGAACAGCGTACTGTAATAGAAGGTAACCTCTCTTGAAAGAGGACAGTGTAATGCTTACTGTCAGGAGGCAACATTTATTGCACTCAGTCAGTCCCAGAAGGCCAGTTACCTTATTTTTCATCTAATTTTATATGCTCATGATTGAATTACTGTAGCAGGATCTAAGGAAACATGATGCTTTGCAGACTGCTGTTAGATTATCTCCTCTAGACGTGGTTGAAAAAGCAATATCTGCTTGACCAAGGTCACTCCTACTGTCATTTCACCATAAAATACGGGTTTACACTTCTGCCTCTTCTCATAAACCAGCACAGGCGCCTGCACTGATTCCCTCTAAGATAAACAGAAATAAAACCTGGATGGAAGAGGTTTGCTGTTCTATACATAAATTTGAGGGCAGATTTTTCTCATCTGAAATGGGATGTAAATTTCAATTTCATTGAGAAAAGGATAGGAAATTGCAAATTTTGGCTACGGGAAGCAATTTATTCCTGTTTCTTGAGTGGGACTCAGGCACGTAGGGTGTGCAAGGCCGAATGACACGAGCCAATAAAGAGCTAAAGTCTATTTCTAGGTGATAGCTCCTTCTCTGAGGGATGAAGCCCTATCAATTACTACCACTCCAGTCAACTGTGCAGTGTTTTAGTATTTCCTCTGTACATAGGTACACTTTGTCCTCAGTGACTCCTTCTCTCTCCCCAGTGTAACCCATCACCATTAAAACTCATCTCCTAATGAGGTTGTTCACAGGGAAAGCAAGGGAAGCAGCCCTTCCTGCCACAGGATAATTGGTACTCTGACACTCAGGTGCTTTGGCTGCAGTGTCTTCACTCTCATAAAAAAAAAAAAAAAAAATCTGTGAAATCACAGAGAGTTTCAGTTGGACTCACAGAACTGGCAAATGCAAGTCCCTGATGTTGCAGACCGTGGCATCGTAGCATCCTTTACATAACTTGCTCCTTCTCTTTGGCCTTGTCCATAAGTTCATGCTGGGCCTAGGAAAGTGTGATTTTCCCCAAAAAGAGTTAATGCCTTCTGGCTCTGAGGCAAGAGGAATAAAGGGGAAGACCCTGGCCTGTGCATACATCTCTGCAATTAATGGCATTTAATACACAATGAAAGTGATGGGGTGAGGGCGGTGTTGTTCATGGGATGCCTACCACCCTACTAATTAAAATTCTCCATAATCATGTGTTATCAAGAAGGGATTAACCATTTTTAGGGATGTCACAAAGAAAATTGGAGGGCAGAGGACTGTAACAAGGGTTGAGGTAAGATTTTTCTCATGCTTGGCATGGTTGCTGGTGATAGAGAAGTGCCTTGGCCACTACTCTGTGTGTTATTCTTCATTCAGAGACCAATTAGGGAAGAAACAGCTTTCACTTTAGGAGAGGTAGAAGTGTAGCTGAACAGGGAACTGTGTTCTTCTACAGCCCTTCATCCTCTTTCAGATACAGTAGGATTGTTTTGTTCCAAAATGCCATAAAACTATCATTGTTCATCCTGTCTCTTTGAAGGTTATCTCTGCTGGAAGCTGTGTCTGCTGCTGACTGGGAGCCTTTATTGTCAGTCTTGTGCAAGCCAAATGACTTTAAAGCTGTCTCTCCCTTTGGAGAAAAGAAAACAGATTCTTGTAAGAAAATTGTTAAAATATTGTCTCCTGTTTTGGCTCCTCTCTGGCACTGTCCTCTCTGACACTGTAGTTCTCAGCGGCTTAGCCTAGATGCCGTAGATCAGTAATGACAGGTAACAGAAATGAAGTCATTGCTGCCTTTCCTAGCAGGCAACTCTGGAGCAGTGGAGCAAAATATTTTGTTGAAACTGAGCTGTGCTTGATAAAATACCTAAAGAACAAGTACAAAAGGAATTTGTTTGGGTATATCTGCTTTTCCCCATGTGTGTCCTCTGAGCCAGTGAAGACAACTCTGTAGCTGCACTCCTGGCCCTGAGGCACTGAGGGGTGCCTATAGGTCTGGGAAACCTTTAAAAATAGGGTTTATTGCCCTTACATCGTGCCAGACAAAATCTTGTTTCAATCCCATTCACAGACAACAAGTGGTACAAAAGCACTGATTAGAAAAAACTTTGCAATTTAAGGATCTCCTTTGGGAGTGATTCACGCTTATGAAGGAGCAGCAACAACCAAATTAGTAATGATCTGGTCAGGTTTCTCATGCCATTGGACATTCAATCATTCTTTCCTGGTTTTATGTGTTTTAGAGACAAGTGTTGCAAGTTGTTTCTTTATGGAGGCAGCGGGTAGCTTTAAACTTCTCAGCTTCCTTAAACCATTTCTTGAGAATTTAATGATCTTCTTTCTTCCCTCTTGGTGAAACTTGGAAACACCATCTGGAGATGGGAACACTTAGGAGCATCACTTGCTGCTTTCAGTTTATAGGTTTGTGCTGAGCCTTGAAAAGTCATTTTGTTATTCCACATTTGTTTTATTTTCCAGAATTTTTGGGTCAGAAAAGATTTCCACTACCAAGTGTAATCTAATTATCTGGCTCTTCTTTGTGGCAGGTTGTCCTGACTTTGCTTTTAAACACATTTTAACACCATAGACCCCAGAGCACGATTTAACAAGGTTCAGCCTTCCACTGCGGGGAGGTCTAAACCCCTGGTCTGGAATCCTTTTGAGCATCCAGGTTGTTCTGCCCACTGATGTGGACACAACACAGGCTCCTGCCCACACAGATGGCAGAAGTCTGAAATGTTTGGTGCTTTTGGAGTTTACCATAGACAGAGAAAATTTTAGTGTGGGTGAGTCCAAGTCATGAAAGCCATTGGGTGAAATCAGTGTTTTATGAGGAGGGCTGCTTTAGGAGAATCATTTGTGCTTGTTGGGACCAGGATCCAAACCCAGGCTCGTGTCCTTGATCAGTGCCATCTCTCTAAACCCAGTCAGGGATTGCTCACTTGTGTTTCTCCCACTTTCTTTTAATAACTTGGGAAGGGCATTTTATTAAAAAACACAGACCAGCATTCCTGGGCAAGAAAACTTTTAATGGAGGCTGGAGATGGTCAGAAAAGTGGGAAAACTGGGTCATTAGTGCTGCCTCATGTGCTACACATCCCATGAACAGCATGAGATAAGCTCAGCCAGCAGCTGGGTGGGTGGGAAAAAACCTTTGAAGCACCAGCTTCCAGCATCCAGCATCACTGGCATAGCTCAGCTCAAGATTTAAACCCCAGGATTTTTATTTTTTTCTAAATGTCAGCAAACATAAAATTCTGAGCAATGTTTCTAGTACTGTGGCTATACTTTGTGTCATTACTGCATGAAGACATTGACCTTTTTTTGGGGAGATTCATATTTTGGAAAATCTCTTAGTATTTTATTTCTCATGGGATTACCAGCCAATTTAGACATTCATGAATCTGTGCCATAGAAAAGCTAAATTAAAATCAATAAATCACATGGATTTGGTGATGAATTTCACTAACAAAGTAACATTTTTCTTTGTTTTGTCCATCTACTTATGCATTCAGTCTGTTTCATCTGCACTTCTTGTAAGTGGCTCTGTAAGGAAATTTTTTTCCCATGAAAATTGCTTAAAATATCACTCTTGTGAAAATTTTGAATGTAACATTCATCAAAAAAACAGGGCTTCTACCCATAAAGACTTACTTTGTGAATAAAAGTGTCTGAATCCTTTCTGCTTCAGGACAGAAGATCATGACATTTGTCTTTCACTGTGAATTCATCAAATCACATTTTTCTTCAGTTTCTCCATCAAAATCAGGGGGTCATGTCACAGAGATATTTTTGGCAGCAATTTTTACATTTATGGCTCCTTCAACAGAAAGAGCTTAATATTATTTAATATCTCAGGAAAATCCTATACTGATATTTATCAGGATACAGGAGGAGGCAGTAGAAGTTTTATTGTTGGCAAAATAAATACTACGCTAATTTTTTAATTTGAATTGAGGAGAGGTATGAAAATCCTTTTGCAGCCTTTCTCCAGATGATCATTTTCATGCTCTTACCCAGAAGGGAGCGGAGGTACAGCGAGAATTAGTGGCTTGCCTATGGACACATCTGCAGTCAAGTATCATGACCCCCAGTTCCTTCCTCATATTGCAAGAGAGTACTCCAAGGAAAAGCGGCACTGACTCCTGGAACAGACCAGAAATATGACTCCTTCTGCAGCCAGTCTCCATCGTGGACGGTGGATAATTAACCCTCTTCAGGATTTTTGCAATAATGTACATGTCAGGGACGTGTCTGCCCAGCTCCTGCAATAAGAGCTTGGTTCATGCCCTCAGGCAGGAGAATAATGAACACTCTTTCTACATATTCCTCAGTTCCCTCATTTAATCAGACCTTTTAACCTGTATCATTTGGGCCAGACCTACCTTCCCAGGACACCAGTGGAAAATCTGGAGACGAGGATAATTTTAGTAACCATGGGCAAGCAGATGTAAATCAATGAGGCACAAAGCACAAGTTTATAAAACAGTGTTTTAAACCTCTCTACATTGCCCATGTATTGCCTTAAATAAACCTTAAAAATGTTGCATGTCACAATCTCATCAATAACATTCCTGAAACCAGATTGCAATTAGCAGTTGTTATGCTCAGGTTAAACATCAGTGCAAGCTGTAATGGAAGTAAACAGCTTGGCTCTTCCCTGACTATTTATGAACTGTAAAACAGCTCCATATTTAGGCAAACATATCTGCAAAAAGTGGGTTGATTGCTTTCTTTGTTCCCCTTCCCATTATAAAATGATCATGGTTTTTGTACAGTACTGTTGGATTCTCTAAATCTCAAGTTGGACATGGATACCTATGATACATACAATAGTTTCTTTAATTTGATGAAGGATTCCAAACATCCAAACATGAAGAATTCAAAGACGCATTTCGTAACAGTGCTCTGAGAAGTCCTAACCACCTGTCAAATGCTAGTTAGGACACATGGATTTGGTTTTTATCTGCTGTCACAAGCTCCATTAAAGAACCCAAGCAGGTCTTGTGATTCCAGTTTCCTGGAGGTGTTATGAAAATAAAGTCCATTACTGCCTGCAATGCTCAGTTGTGCAGTGACAGTAAGGGGCATAGAGGCTCCTGGATGGATAAATTCCCAGAATGGTTTTGAAAGCTTCGTTGAATCTTCAGTGTATTCACTGCAGAGAAACCTTCCTAGCACAGCAGCCCAGCCATTAGTATGCAGGAGAGAACTCCTGTGACAGAACCAGCATGTAAAGTGATTAAATGGTACTGGAGTGAGGAGCTAACAAGGCATGGCTGCAGACGTTTGCAGCTCCGCGCGGCGCCTCGTCCCAACAGCAACGCAATAACGAGCCTGTAATTACACCACGGGCCTTAATAAGTGCAGGGCCAGTCCTCCCAGGTGCTGGGTGCTCCTAACTCCCTCCAGCCACAGCTGGAGGCACCCACAGCAGCAGAGGAGCCCTCGGTGCATTGAGGATGGGGCTCCAGAAAGCCCAGCCTCTTGTGCCCCCATAGCATCACTCAGTGCCTTAGAGACAGGCAGGGATCTCTTGAACCAGGGATTGGGGTTTGAGTTATAGCAGCACTAAAGCTGAAGCGTAGAATAAGGACTTTACACTTAGAAATTGTAAAGCAGGAATGTTTTATTTCCAGCTGGGATACATGGGAGGATATCTCCTCCAAACCATGTGTACCTGGTCAAGACAAGGTCCAGGTTTAAATACACATTGATCCCACAAACCCACACCTCCCCACCCGCCCATTCCTCGCCTTCTCTCTCTTCATATTCTTATCAGCTGTCACACCTCCTGGTGGTCCTGAGTTAGGGTCTTAGGAGGAAGGCTGATGTCTTCCTCAGGTTGATCTTTGCTTCTGGGCAGGCACGGTGGAGCTTTGGCTTTTTTTCAGGTCACTTTGCTCTTGCCAAAAATTAGGAGCTTGATTTTGCTGGATCCAAGCCACAAAGTTCTGCTTTATCAGTTTTTGACAAATACCTATGTCTCGCTTTGCTGAGTTTAAACATTATCCGTCTTACCAATGTGACTTCTACTTAGTTACTACCTAACAACCAAGCTTAATAGATAATCTTCTATGTGTTCTCAGTACAAGCTGTTTCTTTACTTTTACAAAATCACTAAAAGCTGCTTCTAAAACCCTGTATTCTTATATTCATAAACACCCTCCATATCAAAGCAGTTATGAAAAAGTGTAACAACCCATTTTGGCTTAAAGGCCGTCATTATGAGTTACGTGCTTCTACAGCACTGTGAGTGTTTCAGGGTCTGGGAGATCCAGTGCTGCTGCAAGGGGAAATATCTTCCTGTGGCTTTTTTTTTTCACTTGGAGGGTCCTCAGATGTGTGTGTATGTGTGCTAGTTGCTTCTTGTGGGTGATATGAAACTACTGAGCATCTTAGAAGGATTTGAACAGAGAAACAAATTGCTTCTCAAATGATACTGGGGTATTATTTCATTAGGAGAGTTTTCTGTCCATAATGCCCAAATTAAAATAATAGAAACTTGCTTTTGAGAGATGAAGAACATGAATGTCCTGTTTAGCCTCCCCAAGTAACCGCACCATGAACTTGGAGCATCTCTGGCAGATAACCAGGGAAGCTTGTGGCACAAATGTCTCACTCCAGGGCCTGAAAACAATCTTAAATGCACAGGGAAGAAAAACCTTCATTTAATCCCTACTTAAATATAGTTAGGTAGAAAGCCTGCTCCCTAGCAAGATTTCTGAAGCATATGGATTTAGTGTCAACTAAAAATGTCATAAAACTGCCCCTCACGGTAAAAGCAAAGCATCTTAGAAAGGCTCAATTCCTGCTGGAATTCAAGCAATTGCTTTCTTAAGTGCAGCTGGTCCAGCTAAGAGGGCCAGAGCTTGGCAGGTGACCTTTGGCAAATATGATAAATTAAGTTGTTGAGATCCTAAGAGACTTAATTGGATGCTGAAATAACTATTAGCGCTGAAAATGGGGTTTATTAACCAAGTCAAGAGCCTACAGATATAAAAGTGCAGTAGGCACACCTCGGTTTAAACCAATGTGAAATGCTGATACCTGGGTTTTATTACTGGGATATGCACCAGCTGGAGGCTACAGCTCCATGTAACCACACCAGTAGCCCTGGAGACCTCAGGCAAGGCTGAGAGCCCACTTTAAATACTTTCTTTACTGCTGACACCATCAGCAGTGACTGCCAGGTGGTGACTGGGAGGAGGAGACTCGGGGGAAGATTGTTTCTACCTGCTCTCCCAACAGGTTGTGCCTCCCTGGGCCCCACCTCACCTTACTCTGACATGCCGTAAACCCCTGTTAAGCTCCGTATTTTATTTTTCCTCAGCACATCTCAGAGGAACACACAAGGCTGCCTGTCCACAAGGACTGGAAGACAAAGTCATTGCAGATCCATTCTCTGTCCACCTCAGGGGCTGTTTTACTAATCTGCTGCTGTCTAATTTTCACTAATCTGCTAGTCTGAGCTGGCCCCAGGAACTGAACGGAATGAAAATTACATAGGTTTGGTTTGTTTGTTTGTTTGTTTTTCCAGCTGTGATCAGAAGTTCTAGAAGCTGTTCTGCTACTTTACTGGATGATTTTACAAATTTCTGATCTTACGAGGGAGTGGGACATGCTGGCATGGGACCAAGTGGCTGAGGTGGGGAAGGAAATGGACAATTCTAAATTCAATGTTTTAGGGAACCTCAGTGAGGATTTCATCTTCATAGAAACATAGAATACCCTGAGTTGGAAGGGATCCACAAGGATCATCAAAGTCAACCCCTGTCCCTGCACAGGATCACCCCAAGCATCATTTGGAAGTTTATTATGGGCCACCTCATGACTACAGCCTGTTACTGCTGCACTCCAGAGTAGAATGGTATCTATATTCTATATAATTCTAAAAATAAAATATGGTTTTCATCAGTTCACCCAGAGGTAATGTTGTTTTGTTGTTTTTTTTTAAATCCCACCAAGTGCTGTAACATACTTCAATATAAATTTTTGCTACTTGTTTCTGGATGTGCAGGTCTTGGTGGTTTGGGCTTTCTGAACCATCTGAGCTGTCCTTGGCTGGGTTCTGGGTCTACAGCAAGGGGCAGAAAGCCAATATTTGGCAGTGTGTGCTCTGGGGGCCTGAACACGGTGGTGTCTGTATAGGTACAGCAGGGTAGGCAACCCCCAAGAGGTTGTGTCCTTGTGCAACCACACAAGCCAGGTATCCTGGCCCAAATGCCCACAGTACCTGTCTAACAGAACCCAGGATGCACCAGAAACGCAGAGATGAGTTCAAGCACAGCTGAACGCCCCGCAATGCGCTCAGGGCCAGCAGGAACCGCGCGAGCCCCAGCCATGTGCCTGCAGGTTCCCACCCAGCGGGATGCTAAACGGGCACAGCAGCCTGCTGGGGCCTGGGAGGCATTCCCGGGGCTTGCTCACATCTCAGGTCACTGGGTGAGTGTTATCTGTTGTGACCAGAATGGTTTCCCACACAAGGATGGTTACCACAACCTTGGGTTCTTGTATACGCGGTAGCGGGAAGCTGTAATTAGCGCTTCCAGGCAAACTGTGACCTTTTGGAACTTTTCCTGAGGCTTATGAAGCCTAAATTAGATTCTGCTGTTTGAAAGCATGCACAGACTTAATCTCTGGGCCCTATTTATATTATAATTACTATATAATTCGCATTTGCATTCACTTGACTCCTTTTCTTACTTAACAGCCGAGGTTGGCTCTCGCTCCTCGAGCCCTTTGTGTGCAGTTCATGGGTCACAAATCCCTCGGGTGAAAGCAGGGTGAGGGATGCTCATTCTCGCTCCCTCACATGCTGTACAAGTGCAAAACAGCAGGCTGGCATGAAAACCCCTTCTGCACAAACAGAGGGTACCACCAGAGCTTTTTCTGCGGGGAAAGAGGGGATGGTATTCTCGGTTTGGAAGTTGGGTGAGAACTTCTTTTCTATCTCCTGCTAACAACACAGTTATCACTGCAGTTTGAGTTATCATTATATTTTGAGTTATCATTATAGTTTGAGACTAATTAAAATGGCTTTAGTTATTTCTATAGAGTGAGATTAATCAAAATGGTGACTTTTGTGGATATTTCAGAACATTTTTCCTTCCTTTAAGCAGATCTCTTATTTATGTTATGAACTATTTTACTCTGTTCTTATACATCTTTAATGTGTTTTAAACTCCCCACAAATACTCAGTGACATAAAAACAGGTGGAAAAAAAAAAAAAAAACAACTAATATGCATGAATATTTAACAATAAAATTAAAAGAAAATGCTGAATTTTCAGTGCCTGAAAAAAATATTATGGAATTAAAGTGAAACTCCTCTCCCCTTTGAAATGGCCCCATTCTGCAAAGCACTGTGTGTTCATTGCTTTAGCGTGTTTTGATCCTGTTTTCATTCTGATTCTTGCTTGTAAATATGAGCTGCCTGGCATTGCCCAGAGGAAGGTGATCTATCACCTGCATCCAGCCAGGATTCTTGTCACTTGGTCATTCCTTACATATAAAATTTTATCTGAGCTCCCCTCGCAGGAGATAAATGACCATGACAACAAGCTTCCTCTGATGCTTCAAATAATGAAGCTTCACAAATCAGGCAGAAGCCTCCTGCATGTCCAGGGTGCGTGTGCGTTATTTCCAGCTGTATGAGCAACCTTGGATGAACTCATTATTCTGCAGTGGGTAGTACAGGCATTACCATCCCGCAAGATTTAAAGCTTCCTCTGAGGAAAACTGCTCCTTTCACCTTGTTTGCCAGCTGGACCAGCTGTAAGGTTTATTGCTGGCTTTTGTTTTCTGTTTGCCTCGTACTTGTTAAGCCCTTTATTAATGCAGCCAGTACATTAAGGGTATATTAAAACCTGAGAAGTCATGAGAGGAAAACAGCTTAACAACCAGACAATGTGAAGCAATGGTATTTATGAGTTGTTGGTGGTGTTTTTTAAGTTAATATCCATCACCAGTTATTACTTAATTAGCTAGGAAATCATTGTTTTGTTGAAAGAGAATTTTACTTATGGAAAAGAATAAATTAAGATTATCTAGATCAATTTATAGTAGGTTTTAAAGGAAACAAACAAAATATGAAATGGGGATTTGTTCAGTCTATTAATGAGGTGTAAATGGCACTGAGAGAATTTTCTTTCATGCTGCAGTTCTAAGGAATGATGCTTTTTTCCTTGAATATCATAGAATCATGGAATGGTTTGGATTGGATTGAAAGGGACCAACATATACTAATCCAGTAAGAAACTTATACTTTTAAAATAGGAACAAATGTTAACTTTTGGATTCATCTCTTCCCAGAGCTTGCAGAAATCCTGGATTAAAACTGAATTGAAAGAGGTAAAATTCACGTATTCAAATAGAACAGAACCTGGAAAAAAGAGGGAGTTGAGCATGTTCAGATTCCACAGATTGGACCAGCATACTAGAACAAAATACCCTGGCCTTTTAGGAAGTCAGTTACCCCTGTGTGAACTGGAGTTTTTTCCCTCCTACCTCTGGTACTTGCAACTCCAGGAGTGCACTCTCAGCTTCATGAACTCTGCAAGCAAATTCTTCTAATCCATCTCCTTTTCACAGCTGATCTCATCACTACAGTGGTTATATACCTGCCCCATGCCCTGGAGTTTGCACGTTTTCCACGTTCCCCTTTGGATCCATCCACATGCATAACTGCATTATGCTTTTTAAAACCTTAGCCAAAGCCCCATGAAAGGGAGGAAATGGTCAGCCCACTCAATGTGACACCTCATTGGCTGATATTAATTAAGAAGGAGAAGAGGGAGATTAGTGAAAGAATTGTGACTGAAGGTTAAGTACCAGCCAAAGTAACGGGAAGTAGATTATGATGAAGAGGAATAAAAGGCTAATTGGAGCTCAGCAGCAGAGTTTATTAGGAAATAGTGTGGGGAATGACCTTACCCAGAGTGTTCCCTGGCAGCCTGGGAACCCAAAGCTGGATGAAGCTGGTGGAATTTGTTAAGACATAAAGCTGATAAGCATCATCAGAAGGCAGAGATAAATACTAGAGAAGCCTGATGTCTTGCAGGGCTGGATTGGTAGAAATTAATAGTACAAGGAGAAAAATTAGGCACATGGCGAGAATTTGTCTTGTATGCTTGAAGCTCAAAAGTTACAAATGGGTGCAACACTGACCATTGGATGTCTGCAAACTGCCTACCTACTGTAGGGCCATGGAAAAGGTCAATGGTCTTTTAGGATGGATCAGGAAAGGAATTTTCTATAGAATTGAGAGGAAGTTTCCATAGAATGTAGCAGTTTCACTAAAAAAGGAAAAAAAACAATTAGGACATCATTCACAGCAGGAGTAGAGTTCTGGTCACTTCTGTTCAGAAAGAAGGAATTGAATGTAAAACACTCTTTCATCAAACAATAAAATGAAAAGAAACTTTGTCCTACAAAAGGGAGTTAAGACAATCAAAATTATCTGACTGGATGAGAGCTTCTGGGGAGACATGATTACTCTGACTAAAATGGAAATACTCATGCTTAGTAGAAAACAGATTGTTGGAACAACCCCAAAAAGGTGTAAATGGGAGTGACAGCCAGTACAGCTTCCAGCTGGAAGGCTGCTCCAACCAGAAGAGCAAGACACCAGAAGGAACTACATCAGTAAGCTCAATTATATTTAGAAGGTGTTTGTCAATACTTTTCTAACACAAAATTTCCTGAAGCAGCAAGGGAGCATCTTCTGGGACCCAAAGGCCCCGTGTCCCTCAGTGGCCAGAGGGCAGACAGTGGGATGAGCTGGGCAGTTCCAGCCCATCTTCCCACTCTGCTGTTTGCAGGCACCTCTCAAAATCCCATGGAATGGACTGAGGGCCTGACCACCACTTATTCATTCCAGCAACCTTCTGAAGAACCCATCAGGCCTGTTCTGTGCAGTGGAATTAAGACCAAATCTCTTGTTCATTTGCCCTCTACTCACTGCTAACTGATGCTGCCTCAGAGCAACCAGATTTATTTCTGCTCCACATAAAGTGAGCATGAAATTTATTACCGGTATCACACAGGGCAGAGACAAGCAGTACCATTGGAGTGGTTGCCCGAGAACAAGCCAGGATTGATTATTTTACAAGACAACTTACATTTGAAGAAGTAAAGATTTGATTAAAAAATTAAATGCCTTGGGGAGGGTGAATAGCAGCATAAATCTGTTTGATGTTTATGTCAGCAAGGTTGCCAAAGCAAACAGCACGAACATCTGTCCGTAGCTTCGTCTGGAAAATACAAACGGGGAAATATTTTAATTGTGAGCAGTGGTTCACGGAACTCCCCATGTCTTTATTTATTAGGCTGATAATATCACCCCAACATATGAACTTTATGCAGCAGATATAAATAATTCATGGATTAGCAAATAAAGAGATCTGGAATCTGTACAGAGAGATGGCTGTTGCCAATTATCTCACTTGTGCAGAGCCAGACCCTTTCAGCTCCCATCACTTGCAGCTGCTCTTTTAAATCATTCATCAGTGCTTAAGAGATATGCTGGTGGCGCTGGCAGAGAGTATTTGAATTTTCATTGTTTACACACTGTGAATTTAGCTTCTGGTCTGAAATTATCTACAACATTGAAGCCTTTGAGAATATAGATGAGAAGAATAAGACAATTCCTCTTTCTATTCTTTTTAAACACTTCTATAATTTTGATTAGCTTTTCTTCAATTTTACTTCATATTCTTTTTATAATCACTACTTTCATTTTAAAGTTATATTAACTAATATAATTCCCTATGCTGTTTAGATCACGAAGACATCAGGAATACTCTGCAATATAAAAAGTATTACAAAACAAATGCCTAGCAAATATTTTCTTCAAAGTTGTAAAATGATTTTCTATTTTTATTTTAGAAATCTATACCTTATCACCTAAATATCTAGAGCTGTTTCTTTCTGTTCATGTTTAAGCAAAACCCTCTTGGAAATAATAATAAAAGCTGCTTAAAAAAATATGAAAAACCATGGCCAGAGCTTTTTCTCATCAAATTACTGAGGCACTGAGTTTCTGTGCCCATTCAGATCACCATGGGTAGCACTTCCTGAGTGATAAATTTGCCTGTTGTCATTATAGCGATATAGCTCAATTTACTTCTTGCATGGATAATTGCAGTAATGGTTTTAAAGTCAAAGGCCTTATGATAAACCCAGACTTTCAACTGTATTAATTGAAAACCTAATCCACGTAACTAGAGTCTTGCGCAGCGTTATTAACCGTGCAGCTCTCTCTGATGTACGTGTCTGTACACAGAAGTTCTGTCAATAGTTTTGCTCCTTTCTCTTAAGCTATAAATAAAGAAACAACATTCAAACTTCTGTCAGGACGCTGGAGTTGGCTGGTACAATGCTGGGGGCAGGAGAGGGGAGTGGAGCCTGCATGGCATTCAACCCTTCTGGGGCAAGAAATCCAACAGCATCATCTTCACCCTGCCATGAAGAGTGGCCTGCCTGGGATTTTGGGGACAGTCATGAGGTTATAAGGTATGAGCTCGGTCTCTCTTACATTTGCAAATCAGTGCAGAGCAGCTGCTTTACTTTCTCAAAGTGGAGCACTCTACGTTTTATCCTTTAAGGGGCACAAGTGAGTTTTATCCTTTGAGGATCCCAACGCTGCCATGCTCTCAGGACCTCTGTGAGCGAGGCACAGAGCATTCACAAGGTTTCTGAGGAGGGCAGGGAGGCACAGGGGGATGATCAGTGCAGATTAAGGAACAGAAGCAGCAGGATGTACCGGGGCTCAGGAGTCCCCATCAAAGCCCATTTGGACGGGCTCTGGAGCAAGGAGATACGGAGCAGGGGATGTCCTTGCCCTGCTTCTGTCAGCTCCCAGCAGCTCATTGAACAAATTAGGTTTCCCTCTCAGATCCACACATGACAGTGGATGGCATTTAGCAGATGGCATGTGTAATGGGACTGTCACACCAACATGGGTTTAAAAATAAAGCTGGGGAGGCAGTTAATGAATATACAATTCTCCTTTCAAGGAATTCTTTCTGTCCCTGTCGGGCGTTAGTCGCTCAGCTTGTGAGTGTTGAAAGACTTCTGATGTGTGTGCATTAAAAGACACAGTCTAGCATGTAACTGGGTTGTTTTACTTTAAAAGCTGCCATTGAAATAAGCATTTTATATCATTCCTAAAAAAAGCGACTTTTTCTTCTTGATGACTTTCAGCCTGCTCACAAGTGAGATGCATGCTTTAACTGGAGTGTTATCACTGAAAATATTTAATATTAAGAGTAATCCTTCTCACAGAGATGATTCTACTCTGTAGTTTTCTTTCTTTAATTTTTTTCCTTGCTTGTTAAAAAACTAAAAATTAGGCAAGTTAAAACTCTACTTTTTCAAGGATGCTTTTTTTATTTATTTATTTCATACTACCTCAAACTGAGTATCTCTATATAGGACTTTGCTTAAAAACATTGATTTGAGGAGATGACAGCAACAGAAGCAGTAGTTAGTAGTGAGAGACTAACACAATATATAATACATGTAATTTTCTAAACTATACACTAGAATTTCTCTTTATTTATTAGTTTCTCACAGCTTTTTCAATCCCAACAAAAAAAGGAAAAATAATTTTGAAAATAAAAGGATTATATGCATTGTATTTTTCTGTTTATCCCTTTCTTTTTGTTGTCATTTCAGTGTTAATTAAAGGACTGCTCTAGCTCCAACTGAAACCATTTAGGAGGATTCCTTTTATTTTCAGTGATGATTTTATCATGCCCGTGTTTATTAGGTTTGTTGCTTTTCCAGCAGTCTGACTTCTGGGACCACAGGGAAAAAAAAGCAGGGTGAATTTATAAACAAGTATGGTCAGCATATCAACCTATGTTAGTAGCAGAAAGGTAAATTCAGCTAAATCCTGGTGAGTAAACCTGTTTTCCTTAGTGCATTATAATCCACCTTCCTGCGTTCTAAAAAATGGTGTTAACAAAAGAACTGGGTTGTCAGGGGAGGAGGGTCTCAATTACAAGGGAATAAAATCACGCTGCCATATTAGTCAGCTAATAAAATGTTTTTCTGCCTTTTCTCTGTATAAGGTCTGGATTAAACACCCTTGACTGCCTGCAGTGGGATATGGGTTCTTGGCAGCACAGGGAAAAACACTGACACAGTTATAGCACCTTAAAGCTTTTCTTGCTCTCAAGAACTTATTTCATCTACCAAACCAGTATGAGTGGCTCACAGGAACCTGCTTTTGTTGTTATTTGTGTGCACACTCCCAGTTACAACATTTCGGGGGAATTTTCTCAGCCAGCCCTACACAAATTTGTGTTGGACAAGTGATGATCCCACAGGATTTGTTTGTAGGTTGAAGGGCCTGAGAAGGGTTGAAATCTCAGTGGATATCAGTCTCCTAAAGCTTACTTTTGAAGCTTAGAGAATGTTGGATTTTTGCTATTCAGTGTTCAGTTTTGGGTCCCTCACATCAAGAAAGACATTGAACTCTGGACCTCTGGTGCTGGAACCTCTCCAGAGAAGGGCAACAGAGCTGGGGAAGGGTCTGGAGCACAAGTCCTGTGAGGAGCAGCTGAGGGAGCTGGGGGTGTTTAGCCTGGAGGAGAAGAAACTTGGGAAGATCTTACCACTCCTGAAAGGAAGGTGCAGCCAGTTGGGATTGATCTCTCCTCCCAAGGAATAAGCAATACAGCAATAGGTAATGGCCTCAAGTTTCACCAGGGAAGGTTTGGATTGGATATTAGGAAAAATTTCTTCTCCTAAAGGTTTCCCAAACATTGGATCAGGCTGTCTGGGGAAGTGATGAAGCCACCACCCCTGGAGGTATTTAAAAGCTGAGTAAATGTAGGTCTGAGGGACATGGTTTAGTGGTGGGCTTGGCAGTGCTGGGTTGATGGTTGGACTTAAGCATCTTAGAGGTGTCTTCCAACCTAGATGATTCCATGGGTCTCTGATTCTGGGATCTTCCCACACACACAGCATGGGAGCCTCCTGGCCCTGCTGTTGGGGTCTTTGCTGGACACACAGATTCCCCCAGCTGCTCACACTCAATGCAGTTGTACCATGTTACATTATGGGGAAAGGGAAGGAAAGTAAAATAACCACGGTCTGTGAGGTGAGGAATTCACTATTTCATCACTGCAGAGCTACTTCCACCTTCCTGAGCAATACTGTCAGGCTCAAGGATAAATCTGCAAACAGGTATGGGAGCAACACGTGAGTGGCTGTCCTGGGTCAGCCCACCTTGACCTGGTGTCCTGTCTCCAAGAGCAGTCACCAAATGATGACTGGAAAGCAGGGAGAAGGAAGCTGACAACCATCATATGAACTTGATCTCATGTACCATCCCACTTTTCTATCAATCAGCCGCTTGACAGCTTTCTGAGCAAGAAGATGAACCCAGATCACTGTGCTAAGGACTAAAGCACCCTACAGCATCCTGTGGTAAAAACTGTGGCATCCTGAATGCTGCAGCATCCTGTGGCAATGAATTGTGTGGTTCACTCATGTGCACTGCATAGTAATGATAATCCTCTTTGTATAGCACTGGCTGATTTCAATACCCAAATGTTACATTTTAAGGCAGAATATGTGGCCTTTTTCAGTGTGAGAGCCAAGCTGGTGTTTGATTCATTAAGAAAAAATAATATGCAAAACAGCAATATTTATCCATAGCATACAAAATGTAAATGCTTTGTGCTGTGATGTTTGGGTGTCATTAGAATAATTTTAAATGCAAGTGATTTAATTGTGTTTTTGCTAATTATAATGTTTACAAATTAGGGAAAGATGGTTTTCGTGGTCTGTTGGGAAAGAGCTTTGAAACCTCACATGTCTTTGAGCCTACAGTACCGTCATCTAGTCATAAACTCTTTCTAACACCAGGATGATTTGCTTTTTAGATTACTCTTGCATGAAAAGCTATTCTCAAGAGCCTTCAGCTCCACGGAATTCAGAGCCAGGTTCACGTGTGTCTGTGTGTGCTTTGACAGAAATATAACCAAGTTCTTTTCTTCTCCTTTTCAAGGTCCCCGTGTCCCGATGGTGACTGTTCACAACACGACAGATGCACAGAGTAAGAACGGGCTTGAGCTTTGCAACTCTTCAGAGAAAAGTAGCCAGGCAGGACAGTGATATCTAGCTGCTCTTTCCTAAACTTACACTCCTGACTCTGCCTAGATGCAAGTTTTCTGCCAGGCAAAAGGACTTACAGAGCTGTTGTACTGCGATCACAACTGCTGTTTTGGGGTGAAAACACACGGGTTGGGGCATGATGTTTATTATCCTCTTCCTCAAAAAAAAATGCATAGTTCAAATCTCTCTCTTTTTCTTAGTCTTCCACTGATTTTGTTTTGCATCCCATATATAAGAAACAGGATAATAAGATAAGATAAATATAAGAAATATTTAGCCTAATCTGTGGTTTTAATAAAATCACTCTGATATGAATTATCTGAGATAATGCAGAAGAGTGAGCCCCAGAGGTGGTGCCTCTGCCTGGCTGCCTGATCTGTCCATGGAGATTGTAGCACTTATTGTTTGGTAAAGCTTTGTCATGCTAATGATTTGCATCTACATCAGTGCAAAGCTGGAATTATTCAAATAACAGGCTTCTTCCCTCAAATATTCCCTCTATCACCATTACCAGACTGGCAATGTAGAGTCCAAAAACCCACGGAGTTTCTGGGGTTCCACTCTGGCAGAGTGTGGCACTGAGTCTCACGTGAAACCAGGATTTATCTGCTCTCGTCATTTTAATGGGAAAACATCATCTTTCATTTTAACAAAGAATTTAGCCCGGCCTTAGCTGCAGTTAGGGACTTCAGGCAGTGATGTGACCCCAGTATTAAGCAACACCTTCATTTTATTTCTATCTGCTTTATACACAGTCCATACCAGTTTATCACATATCAGTTTTATTTATCTGGATTTACAGCAAGTCACTGCTCTTGTCTCAAAAGAAAAATAACAAAATAAAACAGAGCAAGCAAATCAAGAAATTTGGCACTCATACTAAAGATTTACTGTGAAATGCTGACCTGCTTCGTTTCCCACTGAAGGTAGTGAGTGTCACAGAAAAGGCGCTTTGCACAAGGGATGGTCAGGTCCTTCTTCTTCCCAGCAGAGCTTGAGATTGGCAGTGCCCTCCCCAAGGATAACCCCAGAGCAGCCCAGCTGATGCCCACCAGGCCCTTCAGCCAGGAGAGTTTCTTCACCCCGACCTGCAGCTCCAAAGTCACTTTCTTTCTCCCTCACTTTAAATAAAACACCTTAATTTTACCATAGACATGGAGGTGTCTGACTGGCTATACCAGCACAGGCTAGTGCTCTCATGAGTGATGTTATACCCTCCTGTACAGTTTTATAAAATACATTTAGGTGAGTAGAATGAGACCATATAAAACAGAAACAGTAAATGAAGTGCTTTAAAAACTGAAACAAAACACACCAGGACTAGTTTTACTTTGACAGATGCTTATGGGTAGCATCTATTACACAGAGAACTCAATCTACTCATGTGCAGAACACATTCTTTACTGAAATTCATGATCTTCTGCATACAATTATGATTTCCCTTCGTTCTTTTCTTTTTTCCCCCCTCATTCTTTTGCTTTTGAATAAAGGGCAACTGACAGTTGCATGTTGCTGAATTTACTTATTTAATATGAGCCCATTACTCCATGAAAGGGAGTTTGCCTCTGTATTCTGCAATAATCTGATAATAACGAGTTGTGCTGAATATTAGAGAATGCTTACATTTAATTAAGCAATGACCGTTTGTACTCCACGGACTCAAGCTCCCTGTGGTCCTAAAGCAAAAAGGAAAGTCCTTTAGGAGATATGCCAATCTTTTTTATTTCCTTCACAGTCTTCCTGGCTTTCTGTGAATGCAATTATATGAACAAATAAAACGGCTTGACTAAATTCCCCTACGTGGCAAGCCCCTTTCTGCTGATAAAGCTACTTGTGTGTGCCATAATTAAATGAGAATCTTAATATTTAACTAAACGTAATAGGCTGTTTCTTTGCCACTTTTGTGGGGGTTGTGGCTTTGATAAAGAGCCAGGCTTTGCAGAAGCAGGGTGAATAGTCACTGAAATACTGCTGAAAGATCTCTGGAATATATTAACTGGGAAGGGGAAGGTTTTGTCTGCCTGCCCAGCAGAGATGGGCAGTGAGAGCAGGATAGCCAGGTACCAGAAGTGTTATTTGAGGAGCTGGGGTTACCTATCTATTTATCAGTGTGTCTGGAAAGGGAAGTTACAGTCAGTGACACACACAACATGGTGTGAAATCTCCCACCCTCCTCGGGTTCAGGTGGAAGAGATAATGCCCTGGATCCCCCAGGTTCACATCCAGACTGATTCCAGGGGAATGAGCACTGCAACAGACTCCCTAGACCAGGATTCACTCACCCCAGCCCTTGAATACCCCCTCCCTGGGGCTCAGGAACTCTGCCCACACATGGAGACATTTCCCACCATGTAAGACACACAACCCAAAGTGTCTCCTAAAGGGAGGCCCTTTCCCCACCAGCTGGGAAGGACTTATTCTTTCTGGTGCTGGAAGGTGGCTGCTTGTTCTAGAAGAGGGTCAGCAGGTAGAACACATGGCTAGGATGAGGGGATAAAGGTTAAATCCCAAGAAGGAGGAAGGAATCCCCTATTTCTGACCCAGAGAGTCCTTGGATAAGACACATAAGCAAAATTAACAATTCTTGAAACACTCCAACAGTCAAGACTGCTCCAAAACCTGATGTTGCAGGTTTGTATGAGCTTTGTCCACTGTCCTCTCCCTGTGGCTTTCCTTCCCATGGATTTTATCTTGCACAGCAGTACAACTTTGGCTGAAGCCCTCCATAGTCTCTCCCCTTCCTACTTATCATGTATACCTTGGACACAGACTTGAGGACCTCTTCATTTGAGATCTATCTTTGCAGGGTGGGTGGATGTCTGACTGGGACCCATGGTAGTGTCCCAACACAGCAGGTCAACTTTCCACCTCCTGCGAATCAGCTGAGTGCCACTGATTTCAGGAATATAGCTTTTTGCCAATGTAGAACTTGGAAGGGGTTTCAAAGATTTAACTGAATTAGGTATCTGTGAGGACTAGAAGGAAATCCTTTTGTAAGGAAACTTGTATTATATATATCACAGTGACTATAAAATGTTAAATGCATTTTCACAAACTGTGCCAAAAGTTTTTGTGATTTTGTCCTTCTTCTTCCAGAAATTTTTGAGCTGGAGGTAAATGAAAATGTGCAGCTGGCTGTAAATGACAGGCAAATGCCTAAGGTAGAATACATGGAAATCAAGATAGATGATTACAGTAAGTAGCACCTTTCTTCTGACTTATTTTTCTCTTTCACTGCTATAGCTGTGAAATGATACAGCCATCCTGGGTAGACTGGCAGGAGGAAAAATGACTTTGACTCTCAATAAACTCACACAGTTTGCAAAGCACTCTCCTGGAATGTGCAACATAAGGAGGTTATTACAGAGGCAGAATTTGATGAGAATTCAGCTGAAGAAAGGCAAAATGATAGGGTTAGAATTTTTTTTTTCTCTTAAAATGTTCTTTGTGAAGAAAAAGCCACTCTAGGAAATGACATGGTGGGGTGCCCCATTGTTGGAAGCATTTGCCCTGGGGGTGTGTGTGTCATTTGAAATGGGTTTGGAGTGGGATAATGTGTGTGCTTGCTGGCTACAGCTGTGGCTGCCTCTCAGTGCACAATCTGAGCTGCAGTGAATGAAGATGACTCTCACATGACTGTCCATCAGAATCAGACAGGATTTTTCGAAAAAGCCATGTGATTTGGGAGGGTAAAAAAAAAAAAAAAAAAAAAAAAAAGAGCTTTATGAGAAAAGCCAAAGGAGATTTCACCTGGAGTAAAGAAAACAGACACTTGGAGCAGTTTGCACCTGCAGCTGGTGTGTTATTTGTACCACTTGTATAATCATTACACACACACACATATATATACATATATATACATATATATATGCCAAAGAGAGAGAGAAAAGCTTGGTGGCAAACAGCCAAAATGTAAACCTGTCTCTGTAGTTGTGCCTAAAACAACCTAGAAAACATCTTCTCCGTGTCTAAGCAGATACCTTCCCCGTATGGGGAAAATCCACATACTCAGAGATGCACAAAGGCTCCCCAAAACTGCAGCCTGTATGGTGGAAACTCTATGAAAAAAACCCAGAGACTCTTTGGGTTCAAAGTGTGGTCCATAATGTTTCCCATGCCAGGAAGGAGTGCATTTCTCAGGCAGTGTAGTGAAAGCAGTGAGCTGTGCTTGGGGCAAGTTACTGATTTCAGCCATTTCCAGATATTATAAAATGTAAAGCAAAGGCTGAGAGATGATTGCCATTTGAAATGCATAACAATGGCCCTAAAATGTTCTGTTTGCCACATGGAACATAAGGAGCATAAACCAGTGCATAAAATAACAGGAACAGACGTGCACTTCCAGGTTTTATGGACAGGAAAAGATGGATAAAGAGTCCATATTTGCCCCCATAAGCTAGCTCATGTGAAACTGTCAGTTTATTAGGGATAACTCAGCTTGATACAACATTTTTTAAATGCAGGCCTCATTGCAATTCTGCTCATTTAACTGAAAATATACTTGTGTGCAATAAATACAAACTGGCCTCAGACACATGGTCATTCTGCTGTGCCATCCCTGTGTTTCCAAAGCTTTGGGCTGAACAGCCTTGGGAACACTGGAAGTAGCACTTAGTAATATTTAAAGTCAAGTGATGGCCTTTTTGGCTGTCCCTGGGCCACTGATCCAATTTGCAGCTATTAGCATTCAGATGGAATAACTAATTAGGCAGAGTGTCAGGCAACGATTGCAAAGAAAACCATTTAAACTGTGCTGCTAATCTGTGTATTAATCTACTGAAAATGCTCCTAATACCAATTTAATTGCTGGGCCTTTGCTAATCTAGATTGTAGTTAACATTTCGAAAATAAATGTGCTGTCCTTGATGCAGAGTTTGTATGGAGGCAGTTCAGGCTGCTGATACAAAGCCACAGAAAAGACATTCAGTTAAAAGAAGCTTTAGTGATCACATCCCTCCTTTACATTGGTTTTCTACCAGTATAACAACTTGGGCATCAGCACCTTTGCCTCCCATTTACAACAAAACTTAACCCTTTGGATATTAGGATTAAAATAGTTATTTCTCCCTCTGTCTTCACACCATTGTAGCAAAATAATTCTATTTCTCTCCGCCAGCCACCATACTTAATTGGGTTTTAAATTAGCATTTTCATTGCCAATTTTCCTCCTTCTCTGCTGCCCTGAAATATTGATTTCTGTCTGCGTCACTCATCCAGCTGCCAAAAAAGGAAAATTATAGCTATTGACAGATGTTAATTGAATGCTGTAAAAGAGATGCATGACTGAGCAGCTTGCACTGTACTCCCCACTTACATTTCTTGTCACCTCAGCTATCACAATATGGGTCTTTTCTTTGGCAACATCTGTGTTTCTGAGGTGATATTTGCCACAGCCTATGAAGAAATGCTATTTTGCTCCTACTCACCTGTGGCCAAAATGCCAGAAAAATCTATTGGAATCGTGTCAGCATTCCCACATCAAAGACATGTTGCTAATTGTTCTTTTTTTGTTTAGGATTGCCAATGCAGATCTTAAAGCCAGCAACCTTTGCAGACACCGCGCACTACCCCTTGCTTCTGGTTGTGTAAGTTCTTCCTCGTCCTTTCTTTTTGTTCACATTATCAGGGCAGCTTGGAAACCTTGGCCACAATCAGAAACTTTAAAGATATGTTTTGTACAGAGAATGGCAGAGTCCAGTACACTGGTCCCTACCCCGTCTCACTTCACAGCTGGGAGAGGCCAGGTGTACTTCACTTCTTTCTGATGTTTGAGACAAGGTTTTTGGCTCCCAGGAGGGCACCCTGTTGAAATCCTGCAGAGTAAATTGCGGGTTTTGTGATGGTGTTTCATGTACATTTCAATTGTTTGTAGGGCAGAAACAGGAGGATGAGGAATACAAGAGGTATTTTGGCTTTCTGTCTCAGTGCTTAGGGCACCCACCTTGTGATTAACAAGTAATTTTAGAGTGGAATTCAGTCAGCCTTATTGGAGCTTAAATTTTAGGTGCCCTCATGCAGAAATCATTCCCTTGTAAGTGCTGGCGTTTGCTGAAGTGACAGCAAAGCGAGAGTTGGAAACCTGTGAATATCTCCACAAAGTTAGCATTTATATTAGATAGGTAGGCTTTCCTCCTGGCAGGCAGAGTAAATGGATATTTCTTTAAGAAACATTTAGTAATAATAATAAACATTACTGAGGGGTTTTTTTTGCAATTTGGAAAGAAATTGCGGGAGAGGATTCACTGAACTTGGAAGAACCTGTTTGGCCCTGGCTGCATCCCAGTGCCATCCCACTTGCTGCCTGCCAGGGAATACCCCACGAGGGAAAAGCCTCATGCAGGAGAGGTGAATGCCTGATGAATGCCTGTGCCACCCTGCACGATTCTCCACAAAGGACAAAGCCACTGCAGCGAGCGCATTGTTACATCATGACATTACTGTGGAGAAAATGCGCTTCATTATCGAATTGCTCGAGGAAGATTGGTTCTCATCAAGTGCACAGCACTTGATTATGCTGCCTCTGGATCTGGGTGGGCCGGGGTCCTGCTTGGATAAATACAAATGGCTGGAGTCACATGCTGATTAAAGTCCTGCAGTGAAGTGCCTGGTGTCTCTGAGAACCCCAAAAACAACCAAAAAGTGGATGAAAATGCCAGTGGCTCTACAGCAATCCCAGCCCTAAATTATTGCTTAAAGTCATCATCATCATCCCTTATTTCTTCTGAGCTGCCTGGCTGAAGTAGGGTCTGTATTTCTCAAGACAGTTCCTCTGTACAGGCTCAGACCCTAAGCAGAAGGGTGAAGAGGAGGTCTTGCCCACTCCTTTCCCCTTCTCACCAATTTTGGGCCAAACTGGGCATAGTTAAGCAGTTTTTTTATAACTTTAGAAGAGTCCTTTCTCTCTGTACTTGTGTAAAGCAGTGATGACAGATTCACTTCAGCTGAAAATATAAAAGAGCTTTGGGGAATGTGGAAAATAGATATACATTAGAGCAGGCATGAAAAAGGGAAAACTCAACTGATGCCCGTGTCTGGTTGCTCACGGGAGTGAGTAACCTGCTCTGGTTACTCACGAGAGGAATCCTGACCAGTTAGAGATGTGTGGTGTCTCCTTCCCTTACCCTGCACGATGGGGCTGTGGGTCCCCATCCCACGGCACTGCCCCAGCCCTGGGGAGGGCGTTTGGTGCCGTGGCCTTTCCTTGATGCCCGTTTCTGTTCCAGAGATGGGACACCCGGCAGCCAGATCGTCACGGAGAGGTTCGAGGTGACGTGGGAGAGCGTCATGGTCAGCTCCCACAACGCCATCGTGCTCAAGTTCGACGGCCGCGGCAGCGGCTTCCAGGGCGCCAAGTTGCTGCACGAGGTCAAGAGGAGGCTGGGTCTTCTGGAAGAGAAGGATCAGCTGGAAGCTGTCCGGTGAATGGCACTGTTGTTGAAGAAATTAACTTGTTACTTAATAATTAACCTGAGACTCATTAGTCCTGGTTGCTTTAATGGTGTGTAGGGTAGAGCAAGGAGACGGGAGGGACGGAGGGAGGGGCAATGTAGTCGAACAATTGCAACCGCATGTGAGAGGGAGCTCGTGTCAACCAGAGCAGAGGGAGAAAAACAAGCCTTAAACAGAGCTAAATTAGAGCACCCTTTTCTGTATCACATGCTCAAAGACTATTTATTTTTAGCTCTGTACAGTCATACAGCTACAAACAAGGAAGCTTGAATATCTGTTCCTACATTAATCTTTTGCTTGCTTGGTAGCTGGAAAAAATCCATCTTTAAGTCCCTAAACTTTTTAAACAGAATAACGAGGGCAAAACCCTAAATGTCAAGTCCTGTCATTTTGTTAGATTTATTCTGCACATAATCACTTTAAAACCACTATCAGAGTATTGCAATGGCTGTGCAATAGCTTATTATGGCTTCCAGAAGTAGTTCAGGTTATTTGTTGCCATTGCTTGGTCAAATCCAACACATGAGGCTGTAAGATTAAATCAGACAGATACATGTGAAAGCAGCTTGGAGTGGCGTAATTTAGATTGTCTGCATCAAGGGGAAAGGGCTTTAAATTGAAAAGGGAAAGGTTTAGATTAGATATTGGGAAGAAATTCTTAACTGTGAGGGTGTGAGAACTGGTACAGGCTGCCCAGAGAGGCTGTGGATGCCCCATTCATAGAAGTGTCCAGGGCCAGGTTGGACGGAGCTTGGAGCAGCCTGGGATAGTGGAAGGTGTTCTTGCCCGTAGCAGAGAAGTTAGGACTGGATGATCTTTAAAGTCCCTTTCAACTCAAACCGTTCTACGATTTTTTTCTGGGGCCAGTTTAATTTAAAGCTGATTAAAATCACACTGGTTTTGGTCTTGAAGGGAAAAATATTTTTAACCCATCACTTTTCCTCTCTCATGTTCTAGGACAATGCTGCAGGAGCATTTCATTGATAAAACGAGAGTCGGTGTTTTTGGAAAGGTAATGTTTTGCCATTGCTATCCCAGTTGGCTGACATGGCTAAACAGCTGAGTTAAACCCTGATCTATTGAATATGTCAGTGGTGACTTTTTTATTATCGTTTATCTTAAGGATAGACTGCACCTTACTCAGTGATGTTAAAGGTGGAGGCTTTCATTTCATCAATGTATTCATCAATTACTTCTTTTAAATTAACTTCCAAGTGCAAAAAGTGACTGTTGCTCAGAAAACATCATCAGATAGTTCATTATTTTTTTCCCATTGCAGGCTTTCATTTCATTTTCACCTTGCCTCCTAAAGCCTGTGGGAACTTGGGTACATCTAACTCATGTGTACAACAACCCTGTGGATTTCTGAGCTGGGAAACAGCCACTGTAAAGTACACACAGTTTGAGATGGGAGTGGGACTGCAAGTAGAAATGGTTTACTGTGGGAGACATGGGCTTGGAGTGGGTGAAGAGAGCTGCACATAGAGCAGCAGCTCTGCAGGGAATTGTTAACAGGTTGGCAGCAGACGCTGAGATTGTGATGCTCATTTTAAGTAGAGAATGTCTGGGGTAAACATTTTGGAGAGGTAGCATATCTGGTTAGAGCCAAAGCCATAAAATGAGATGAAAAAGACCAGATCTTGGGCACACAACCCTCCTGCCTTCAGGAGGGTGCCAGCCACATGACCAGGGAGATGTCCCTTATTTTGTGATTTTCCAGGGCAAGGTGTCAAAGGCTCTGAAATGGTCAAGCATTTGCTGCAAGGTCTCAGCTGCCCTTGTTTCCAAAAGCAGCAGTGCCTCCCAGCAGGAACACCAACCCCCCTTCCCGTTTCTGTTCCAGGATTATGGTGGTTACCTGAGCACTTACATGCTTCCAGCTGGTGAAGACAACCAAGTGTTTGCCTGTGGAGCTGCTCTTTCCCCAGTGACAGACTTCAGACTATATGGTAAATCACATTCCTCAGCCCACAGACACTCCTGCTGACCACAAATGATTTTTCTTCCCTATTCCTTTCCTGCTTGTCATCTTTCTTTCCCAAGATGCTGCTTGGTTTAAGCTCTCTGTCTTTTTAGGAGCAGCCATAAACCCTTTTTCCCCGCTAAAGCAATTTAGCTGGCACCAGTGGGACCAGCCATGGTAGTCAGAGTAATCAAATCACTTTATTACTCCTTTTAAATAAAGGAGAATTGTCTTTAAACCCCTCCAGCCTTTGCCACCGACCACCCCCACTGCCCTGAACGTGCTGCCTTCCTGCCTGAAGCACCCATCCATGCAAGCTGTGGTGCAGTCTGGCTGGCCCCTCCTGCCTCTGACCACAGCACTACCCTGCACATGGTGGTCCTTTCTCTCAGGGACAGCAGTTCTCTTTGCACTTAGTGCCAGTGAAAATCAGGGGACTGCCAGGGAAGTCACTGGTGTTCAGCCAGACTTCAGGAGCTGTCCAGTTATCCCTGAGACCAAAGGGAACTTGCTGCTGATGCAGGAGGCCCTGTGTGAAAGGAGAAAGGGACACAACATGATAGAGCTCTTCTATCTCAGTTGCATCAACAAAGAAAATAAAAAATTGTTTCTCTGTGACTTATTTAAAGACCAGAAGTACATCATGACTATGAGAGACTATGCTATCACACATATCCTTAGTGCATTTTCAGAAACTTTTAGAAATGCATCCTCTATATTAAAGCCGTGTTAGAAAATAAGAAGGTTTTTAGCATTTGCAATATTTGACTCAGAAGCACCAGTGTATTCATGACTGAAAGTGATATTTTCATTTTTTCTCTTCAAGCTTCAGCCTTTTCTGAAAGATACTTGGGCTTGCACGGGGTTGATAACAGAGCATACGAGGTAACTGCATGGACACTGCATTTCCCTGATAAAATGTGACCTGGGCCTTAACTCTCCCTCCATGTGTTCTCCTTTGGGGAGTGAGCAAGGCTGTGCAAGAGGGACTCACTAGTGAAGCTCTGAAGGTGTCCTTCAGCCTGCTTACTGCTTTTCTTGTCTTAATAGTAATCATGGATAAAGTTTTTATTGATTAGACCTTGTGCCTGCCTCTCTAAATTGGGTAAACACAGTTTTAGAGATTGGAAGAGCTGAGTAACTCAGATGTGCCCAAGAGGACACAGTGTCACAACCTCCTTGAAGGTTCTTGCCAATGGTCTTGCAACTTTGATTCTCTCTGAGATAAACAAATTCAAGTGAAACTCAGCTTGACTTTCTCAAGATTTGTGATATTTCAGATAGGCAGAACTCTGTGCCAGAACTGAGTAGGACATGAAAAAGGAAGCACAGCACCAGTTAATAAAGACATTGTTTAATAAACATGATGGGATCGGTTGGATCCCATGCTGAAATTACTTGGAGGCAAAACCTCATAAAGAATAGTCACACAAACAAAATTTGTTATAGAGAAAATCTAGTTCGTCTTCTAAGCCTTGTCTGCAGCCAGAAAACAAGAAGGCAGTAAAGGTCTGACACTGTTCTCACAGAGAAAGCAGATAGCACCCTGTGCCCTCACAAGGGAAGGTTTATCCTGGTTTCCTAGACTCTGAGTTCATTGTCTCTCAAATTTTGCGCTCCTAATCTCTACATTAGTAGAGCAAATGGTTTTTGTTCTTTTAGAAATTGTTTGTGTTTGTATTCCCTTGTTCATCTGAAAGACAGCTAGGGGCAAAGGTGTTCTCAGCAGTGGACACTTGAATTTCCTATCAGATCATTCCCCAAGCTTTAAAAACTCATTGAGATTGGCTTTCAAACCACACCGAAGTTCCTCCAGATCCATGAAGTGTTCTTAGGCATAGGAACCTGGGAATGCTTTTCACTGGTGTTTTTTATTCACTTTGATATTTTCCACAAATTTTACAGTTCAGGCTTTTATTGAACATTATCAGAACAGAGGAGGGTCTCTGACATGTTTCTGCTGCTGACACTGCCCTGCCAGCACAGGGTGGGGGTCTATTTTATCTCTGGATTTATATAAGTAGCCAGGAGAATACGCTGTGCTGGTGTCTGCTTGTTATCCTGGTGATAAAGTATGAAATGGAAATAAGCACTTCTATTGCCTCCATATAAATTGCTAATTTCTAGCAAGTTTTTTAATCTTATTGCAACCTTTACCTTCACAGATCAGCAAATTATCACACAGAGTCCCATTACTAAAGGAACAGACATTTTTGATCATTCATGCTACTGCTGATGGTAAGTTAGCCCATCATTTGAGCTCATTATATTTTTGTGTTGGCTTTGATTTTTTTTAAATTAAATTTGTCGCTTTAATGATTGCAATCTGTTTTTACAGAAAAAATACATTTTCAGCATACTACGGACCTTATCACACACCTAATTAGGGCAAAGGCTAATTACAGCTTGCAGGTACGGTATATGTTTCTTTTTTTTTTTCCTCTGTTGGAGCAGTTATTTCCCTATTTGAACTCAAACTGCTGTTATGAAGCAAGATTTGAAAAACCACTTGCAAACTCAGCCTGACAGCAGAAGTAGCACCAGCATATAACATGTTTCTGTTAGTCCCATGCTTGCGTGACATCAGTGTTTTGGTCTGGACAGTTGTAGAACAATTAATGAATTACAGTAAATTAGGTTGTGAGAGACATATCCCTAAAGAATTTATGCCTGTTGAGTTTCTTTGGGAGCAACAGAACAAATTCAGGATGAATTCTGGGCAAACAGAGTTCTAAATTAAATCAACCAGAAAAGTTACAAAGATGTATGTCACTCAAATCTGATATCCCACTGTGAATGGCACAGCTACACCTTCCCCCAAATTATATCTCTGTTTTGCTGAATGGTCCATGTCCATGCCATTACATCTTCCAAAATGAACCCACCCTAGCAGCCCTGTCTAGACAACCCATTATGATCCTCTTGCATTTCTTCAAGTTACCTGCTCCATTTAAACGAAAAGTCGGGTTTAAACTATTTCACTTCTGGCTTCACAGTTTGGGGTTTTTTTCAATTTAATTATTTGTCCAGCAATATTTATTAATTTTTTTTTAACTTAATGGCATTTTTGCTTTAAAGCCCTCATTTTAGTCAGTATAGCCTAATGCCGTTTCTCTCCAAAACTCCACATTTTTTGGTTTTCACAAGGAGAGTGTGGGCTGGTTCTTCTTAGACTGAACCTGTTCAGAACAGAATTAAATGGAAAATCCTCCACCTCAGAAAAGTTTCTTGTGAAGGCAGAGGCAAGTCTGCACTCAGAGCACTGTGCTTCCCAAATTCCCCTAGGCCTCACAAGCATCCATGGGAAGCCCTGTGATGCTGAGGAGATGCAGTGGGTTTGCAGCTCAAGCTGCAGGAGTGGGTGGTCTGTCCTGAGACTTTAAGCTTTAAAAGGTGTGTATTTACCTGTTTTTTTGCAGATTTACCCTGATCAAAGCCATTACTTCAGCAATGCAGCATTTGAGCAGCACTTGTACCAGTCCATTGTCAACTTCTTTGTGGAGTGTTTCGAGGTTCCAGACAAACTCCCGCTAGCCCCACTGAAAGAGGAGGAGGAGGATGATTAACCCAACTTGTCCGTGCTAAGCACAAGGCAGATCTCTCTGACAATATGCAACTGGATCATTTTCCTGAAGAAAGAGATGTTGTTAGCATGTATTTAAAGAAAAAAAAAACACAAAAAACCCCCCAATAAAAACTAAAAGCAGCTTCTCTGCTTTACTTGACAGCAACTCCTTCCTAAATGGAAGAACATTAAGCATGGTGAACTCAGCAGAAACTGCTGTCTGAAATAAATCCATCACAACCAACATCTTATTTTTCTTTGGATTTTTTTTCTTTTTTGTTTGTTTGTTTCTTTGCCACAAAATGACTTCTAGAATGAAAATGGTGAGACGCTGGACTTGAAGGAGCACCCCAAGAAACCACTTTGAGAACTGGAAGATTAAATGTCTCTTTGCAGTCAAGCAGTCAAGCAGTAGCAGTGAAATCTATCATCCACATTAAGTGGATTACTATAGTTAGCATCACACTGTGTCAGAAAAAAAAAAAAATCTAATCTAATACGTGGAGAAGATTATAGCACAATTATTTTGAAGGATACAGATTCATATACTTGCCTGCTCTTTACCATCTTCAGGAGGTTTGACATTGCTACAGGATGCACAAATCCAATTGTGCGAAATATCACTATAGTTACACCGATCTTTACCTTCCTGTAATTATTTTGTTAATTCTGTATGGCTTTTACTTCTGTTGTTCATTGGGTCTCATGCTTACCTTATTAGCTTCTCAGCTTGTTCTGGATGGGGAAAAAGCATAAAACAAATTAACCAACTCACTTCAGACCTCAGGGGTCTAATGAGGCAATGGGACTTGGGCTACCCAGATATTAAAAAATCTATTGGAATAAAGCAAAGAAAAACTCACTCTTGAGTTCCCAAAATAGCTCTTGCCAGCAAGATTGAGTATTTTCTTTGGCAGTCTTGAAAAATATGCACATAAAAAAGCCAAATAAGCTTATATTGAGATATTTTTTATTGCGATGTAGAAAAATATGCGACAGTCATGATTATTCTTTCTCTTTCTTTAATGTTGGAACAAATGGTTGGTAACCTGCTAGGGAATATCCAGGTGAGACTGTGGTACAGGAATTTGTACCAGAGGCCCCACAGATCATCTGATAAAACCATTTAAACAGGGACAATATGCCAAGATTTATTGCACGTGCTGTCTGTGGCTTAGTTTTATTCCAGGTCAATGATTAGCATATTCCAAACACATTTAATTGTCTCTTCTGTTCACACTAGTTTTGACAACCGTAAAAGAAAAAAATAAAAAAAAGAGGATATTTTGCTTTAAAGGGTCTAACTGTTCATTTTAGCAGTGGAAAGCAACTTTTAAAACTTCTTGTGAAAACATTCAGCTCTCAGAAAGGAATCCAGCCTCCATCCACTTCCACGTACTGCGTCATAAGAGTTTTGACAGTGTCGCTCCTTGTAAAATATTCTGACCAAATGTACAGCCAGTATTAATACTGTATATTTCATTTTGTTGTATATAAAGGAATGTAAGTCAGCTCTTCGTCAGATCCCCAATCCAATATTAGTCTTGTGTTCGACATGCATGCGGTAACACTTCTTTGCTGATCAGGACTCCTTAGAAGCACTAGCTTGGAAATATAACAATTAATGTAATTTCTTTTCTTGTTTTAACAGCTTGAATGTCAATGCCGGTTCCTACTTTTTACATAGTACTGTGGGTAAACTCACATCCTGACAGCAATGATGATGTTTCCATTGTGTTCTTTAGTGTGTCTTTTTTCTTACCTTTATTTTAAGCTTTGAATGTTGGTTGTACTTTGACCACCATGAAAAAATATATTGATGAACCACAGAAATTATTTAGTTTGGTTGGGATTATCTCCTTTAATTTACAGTGCATCAACATTGTGTGAACAAGAACTACGGTGTAAAACTGCTTTATCTGGCAAAATGCCAAATAGACCATGAGAATGCTGCGTGCCCAGATTTTGCTACGCTGAACAGGCTTGAGAGCCCAAAATGAACTTGAACTGAGAAATGTAAAAATCTGCTCTGTCCACAATCTTTTGTAGAAAGAACTTTAGGATGTGGCATGGTAGTGTTTGTTCATTCATGGAATAAAACATTATTTTACCACCCTGGTTGCTACTGCTGTTATTTTGTGGTAAGTTATTAAATAAGCATCGAGTTGCTGGAAGTGCTGTTTCTAGCTGAATTGGGCCCAAACTGGGATGTTCTGACTTGCTGCACATCATCAGTGCCAGGGTGTTGTCCCATCAGCTGACACACACCAAACCAGATTTAGAGCAAATTTAATATTCCAAAGCAAACCCAAGAAATTATTGGGGATGCTTATTCCAATCTTCGTTTCCAGCAGATCAGGAAACAAGAAAATGGAGCACTGGGACAGGGAAGGGCAGATTGAAACAGTACATAATAGCTTTGCTGTTATTTTGTTTAATTGTCTAAATGCAACTAGTATTTTTTTATTGTCCAAACAAATCAAGCTTATACTCTCAGCTCACTGGCATATCTGGATGCCATAATGTTCTACTGTGGCATCCCAAAGAGGAAGAGAACTAATGAGCAGTGCCCTACTAATTCAGAAGGAAACCGCAGAGGGAAAAACGAATCATTGCTGGTAGCTAATTAACAAAGCCAGGCAGCCAGCCATGTTTGTAATTGTCTATGGGTTCAGGCATAGAGCTCATAAACCCATCCAAGCTCTTATTACAAGCTCAAGCCAAATAAACACTGTTTCTTTGAAGGGTGGGAAGAAAATATTTGAGTGAATGAGGACACGTGGGATGTTCCCATGGGAAGACCGGTGGAGTCTGCTGTTTGCAGTGGGGGAAAAAATGACATTTAGTGGGGGAGGCTGAAGGTACAAAGCCAGTGCTGGTACCTGAGACCTGCTTGTGCGTTTGCTGTCATGCCCATGTTGTCCCAAACCTCACCTGGGTTACCAGTGACCAGGCTCTGGATGTTTAAACCATGTGTGCTGGGTCTCAGGGCACGTCTGCCCTGCAGTTCTTCCTGGGGCTGGCACAGAGCTGCTGGACCTGCGTGGCTGGGGGCTGGGCTGAGGACAACTTTCTGCCTTGACCTGAGTAAATGCTGGCTCCCTGTGGTGCTCATTCCTCTCTGGACTTCTTACCTGCTTTCTACTGGCAAATGAAGAGTAAATGGCAGAAATTGAAAAGATAACAGAAAAAGTTCAGAATCTCAGCTGCCAATTCCTTGATCACATTGCCTTACTGAGTCCAATTTTGCTTGTTTTTATTCTGCTCTCCAAAGTAAAACTCCCAGCTGGAGACTCAAAGTGGGGCTTAGGACATTTGCTAAGGTCTGCCTCCTCTTCCCACTTCATCTTTTCATCCTCTCCCCATTCAGCATGGTTCCAGCCTGAAAGCAAACCCTGCATTTCTTTGGAAATTAGGAAGAGACAAATATAAAACCAGCATTGTGAGCGCCCTCAATAAGCCACCACCAAAATAAATTCTGTATTCTAATAGCTAATTCGTGATGAATTACTTTTTTTTTTGCTTTTTGCTTTGAGACATTCATGGAAAGTCTCAGATTAAATGATGCTACATTCTGTCTCACTGGAAAAACAGCTTTAATCAAGATGTCCATTTCCATGACTGAGAGCAAAGAAGAGCAAAAAGCAAATACAGATGGAACAAGGCCCCAGGAAAGCACAAAAGTAAACCGTGCTCCAGTATTCCTGTGGAATAGCAAGATTCCCTCCAGGCTGTTTATTTTTTGTTTGTTTGTTTGTTTTTTACTTGCTTCACTTTAAATCTACCTTTTGATTTTAAAGCAAGAAACAAGTCTCTGAGCTGATGTAGTGCTCTCATCCTCGCTGGGAAAAGCATCCTTACAGTGTCTTTGCAACAGCTGTTGTCAATGTCCTGAACTGCAGTTTGTGCTGAGCAGGTCCAGTAACTCGAACTGACATGTAATTTCCAGTGAGTATTCGGAACCTGCCTGCAGAGGATCCTGAGCACCTGCTCCCCACCACCTTGTTTGGGAGCACTCAAAGTGAGGCTTAGTCTTTTACCTGAAAAACCAAACCCAGAGCAAAGTCAAATCCTCTGCTCCATGTTCTGCTCTGAAACACCACAGGAAAAGAGAGCAGAGAGTCAGGAGCCCAGATTCTGGCTGTGACAGTTCCTGGTTGACTTTTGTTCCCTGTAAATTCCCATTTGAATGTGCAGTTAGCAGGGAATCGAGGAGGTTGTTTTGCTTTGCCTGTACTTGGCTCCTTCATCATCAGAGCAATGCTGCCATCACATGAGCCATGGCACACATGAGGAAAAGTGGCCATCGCAGGAGTCTGGCACGTGATTCCTAAAGTTTGCCATCTATTAAAAAGCATTGAAGAGCAAGGAGGAAATAAGCCCAGAGGTGGGATAGCCCATCCTGAGACACAATCTCTCCTCTGACATGGTTAGGGCCATGCCCATGAGAAACAGAGACTCTCCAGATGTTTTCAGTCTGTGCACTAAGGCAGGTGCCAAAAGGCAGATGAGAAAAGCAAGGCTAACACAGTAAGCATAAATTTCCTAGCTATCAAGCCTATGTGGGAAATCTGTAGGAGTCTAGAAACCAGTGTGAGCTGAAGACAGCTGAGATCTGGCTCCCAGCTCTTCCTTGGATTTTCTCATAACAGCCAGCATCCTCAGACCTGCCAGGGGTAAAAAGCACAGGCACCCATGATGATGTTGAGAGTGCTGGTGGGAAACAGATATGGGCACATTCTCACCCAAAAGCCACCAGCCGTGCCTGAAATTTTGTCCTGCATCTTGTGTCCTGGAAGCTGATGGTCACTGAGGAAATTAGCACTGGAGTGTGAGCAGTAAGCACACATCAGCAGGTGTGCTGAAAGACAGAGAGGAGCTGGTGCCATGACAGGAGCAGAAATCACTGCTGCACGACTATCAGTACCAGAGCTGGTGATAAGGGTCTTGTCAGGTGATGATGATGAACGGACAGGAGCAAACCTGTCCCAGCTCTCAGTGGAAACAAAAGCTGGAATTATGGAATCATTTTTAATCCTTATCATCTCTGCACAATGGGCTGCAGTTCTTCTTGAAGAGGCATTTTTTGAAAGTAGAATCCCCAGAAACATTAAGTTCAAACCTCACGTCTCTGTGATCCAGTAGACTTGTTTTCACTGTGATGATTCTGATAATGATATAATTTACAAGGGAATTGGGATAGGAGGAACTTTTTTCACTTGTCCCTGGAGACAGGCTGTAAACAATTTAATTGCAACACAGCAACAGCAGCCACAAACTCAGCCCAAAATTCCTTTAAAATATCTGCAACTCTGCCTCAACCAATAACAGTTGAAAAAGTACAGTCTTTATCTACATCAGGATTTAAAAGAAAATATCCCTCATTCCCTCAGTCAGCATCTTCAAGAAAGAAAGTAGAGGAATTAATCCCCGCTTCATTGAATGCAAGGACTTCCCCTCTCTGCAGTAGCCCTGGGTTACTTCTCCTGGGAACTCCTGTAGAAAGATGTTTTCAGGAAAAAGTTACAATGCCGCAGCTTTTGCAGGACAGATGTCAGCCAGTTCCGTGGAGGCGTGTAGTAAAATGCTGATGTCTACATGGAACACCTCTGCAGCTGAGACAGCCATTCTAGACTTCATTAATTTTTATTCAGACTTATAGGCACAATTTCATAGAGTCATGGTTTGGATTGTGTCCTAGGGTGACTTTATGATACCTGTATCCCAAATCATCTGTTTGTGCCGGATATTAAGTTCTGCACTCCTAAGACTGGTTCTGAGAGCAAAGGGAGGAGAAGAAGTGAGCAGTTTGTTTTCAGAAACTGCACTCACTCCTCCACATTCTGCTCCTGGACTGTGTGGTCTGCAGCATGGACAGACAGCAGGACTGAGCTCTCCTTTGCTTTTAGTTAGTTTTAGCTAGCTGAGACAAAGAAGTTTCCCGGACTGTGGCTTTTCTTTTTCTTGGAACTATCCAGCCCTCCTCTGGACTGAAAACCCAGAAAAACACCGGGAGCTCACACCTGTGGCCCACCAGGGCCTGGGCCTCAGCATTTTCCAGCACAAGAAGAACTCTTCTGAGCAAACCAAGCTACACCCATGGCAAGGACTTTCTGAATTTGCCCTCTCTTCAGAACAGCGAGAAGTTTTATTTTTTAATAATATTCCTTTTTTATGCTTGTGAATACACTTCTTGCTAAATAAACAGGTTTTTTCCACTTTTCTCCAAGGAAATCTTTCCCCAAACCACTTGGGGGAGGGGCTGCTTGAATCTGCTTTCTAGAGGGACCCCTTTGGAAGTTTTCCCAAATTTGTCCTAAACCAGGACAGGTTGAGAGGGACTTTCGTTATTGTATTTGGGATGGCTGAAACAACGATATGAGACTCCAAATCCTCTTGGAGGGCGTACAGCAACATTTATTAGAAACACGCTCTTTTTATACACTGTTCTGATACACTGAACACGATTGGGTATTCAAGCCAACACTCTTTTATAAACATCTTTACAAGTAAACAAGTTGGAGGAGCAGCAGGTACAGAGATTAGAAATTGTTTGGAATATCTTCTCACAGCTCCCCCAGAGCAAGCACCTAGGAAAGTCTGTCTGACTTGCTTTCTCACAGGCCCTCGTTGCTGCCTGATGCCTAAAAATTTCTCTTTGACCACTGCCAGCATCCACAAGGGACCTTGAAGATCACCCATTTCCAACATCCATTCCAACACAAATTTATCCAGCCAGCTTTCTATGTCCATTTTGTGAGGGCACACCCCTTGGGCTGCATGGGCCAGGCGGATCTGCGTGAGCACACCAGCTGCAGAGATCTCTTTTCATCACAGAAAACAGGGACAGCAAACAGAGAAAGTAATGGATTTGTAAAGGAATGATTCCTAAACCATCAGTTTTCTACCAGGTTGCTGAGTGCAGCTATGAGCGGAGCACAGGCACTCACTGTTATGTATTTATTACTCTTTCCAGCGCCAGGAAGCTTTAGAGTGGTAGGATGCCATCTGCTGCTCCAAAGGGTTACTTGCTCCCTCCTTACGCCTTCCCAGCAGGCAGCTCCCACTGATGGGGAGAAATCTGGAATATATTTGGAACATTTGTGAAGTGAAAATCTTTTCATCCATAAGAAAATACATTCTCAGATGATAGAAAAAGGAGTGAAGAGTTTAATCTCACAAGCGCTGGCTCAGTTATGAAGAAAAGTTTGTGCAACGAATGAGGCATCCTAGAGAAGACACAGTATTTATCCACAGACCAGCTTGCCAAGAAGATTGGATTTTGTATCATTTCCAGTTTAATGCCAAGAGTTGCCGCTATTTCTGCCAGCACCCGTGCCCATTACCACAGAAACAATAACCTCCACATCTGTGAGTGGATGTGATGGCCTGTGACCCTGAGATATGATCCCAGCATGTCTTTCTAAAGCCTGTAGAGTGAAGAACAAATTAAAACACCCCATCAGCTCTTAGAGACTGGAACTTAAACCTGCGAGCAAGCTCTATTAAGTCCAGTAATAGACACCAGTCATACTCAGCCACACAATGGAAGTAAAAGGGGATGAACAGCACTTCATCAGCTCCGGCACTCCAGAAGTAATAAGCATCATGCTGGGCTCACTGCACTGACTAATCCATAATTTATTTGGCTTCATAAATATCAAAACATAACCACAGCTGTTAGTACTTCAGTGCAAACGCTACAAATATTGCTTCAATTATTCAGGAGCTCATCGCAGGAGCCGGTCGACTGCTTCGAAGGTGCAATTATAGAAAGTATCTATTGCTTGGGAGCTTCAGCAGAGCAGTTGCCACCCAGGCCCCTGAGGCAGTTGGTACAGTGAGTGCTGGGAGCACCAACAATAAGAGGACAAAATTGCCTTTCCCTCAAAAATAGCCTAAAGCCTTGAGTCCCACACAGGAAGGGATGCAGGTACTTGGAGGCAGCACTCAGAGGGGTTGTGTGTGGTCCCTGAGAGCCTTCAGAGACATGTCTGCCTCAGCACCTCCCTCTGAGGGACTGCCCAAATTGTCATTAAACCAACAATCCCAAAGTTTGCGCTCCCAAATTTACCCTTCATGCAGGACAGAACCTTCATGCAGACAGCCCTGGACTCGTCTTGAATGATCAAGTCCAGCAGACCAAGTCACATCTCCACCAAGGAACCCCCACCTGAAGCCACCCTAAGCTTTTCCTCCTGAAGATATCTCCCTCTCCCAATGGTATTTGAGTGCCAGAGACAAGACCAGAGGCTGTGTCCAGTTGCTGGTTGGTTTGAGATCAGGGTTACAGTGACCAGATGAGACGGTGGCATCAGCTCCCACACGCACCATCCCTGTCTATGCTTCCCCCTCCACTGGGGTTCATTCATCAAAAACCCTCTGTTTAAAGCCAGATTTCCAGGTTGGACCATGTGGAAGTTGCTGGTTGCGTTTTGTGGGCCAATATGTTTCTCCACTGGAAAGAAAAAACAAAATATTGTTTTAATTTTTATTTCTCTCCTGTTCCTTCCTCCTGCAAGGAAATGGGGAAAGGGAAGTCCCAGGGGCCAGCTACCATCAAGGGCCCAGCCCAGCACAGAGCAGCACACAGCCTGGATGCATACGTGGGTTTGGGATCCCCACTCCCTTCACGAAACAACACAAAAAGCATTATCTGGATTTGATATTAGATAGCCTGGCCAATGCCTGAAATACCTTTAATTAAGCAAAGAAGACAAAGTCAAAATGCAAGTGTGACCAAACTTACAGCAAATCCCATTTGAGGATATGAAGCCTGACTTCTGAAGTAAACTCAAATTTAATTTCATGTCCAGGTACTAGAGACCTGCTGACCCAATTTGGTCCACCCCTTTGCTCCAGAACTGGGAAACTGCTTTCCTGCATGGCCAAAGTTTTTAAAAGGGGTTGTTTTTCTGGTCTTCAATGGGTCCAGAGCAAACTTCTGATGTTTCAACATGGCTAGAGCTGTCAAAAAAACACCCAGGACTCTAAAGACCAACTTTTTTTTTTTTTTTTTTTTTTTTTTTTTTTTTTTTTTTTTTAACAGACAACTTCCTGCTCTCATGACTTTTTCAAAACAACAACTACAGAAAAAAACCCTTTGAATTCAGTATTTCTATTAAAGGGTTTGCTGGAGCATAGCAGGACCTTTTCCTGCAGTGAGGGGAAGGGCAGCACAGCAGGGAAGGACTCCTGCAAGTGAACAGCATGAAATTTTCATGCAAATTTCCCACCAGGGCCTCTGGAATAAAGCTCCAGATTTCCCTTCCCTTAATGAATAAATCACTCAGCTCGTTAGTGGAGTCTCTGGCAAGAGGGCAGCAAGCATCACCTTTGTTGCTGAGTTGGCCAAAGGATTGACATGACCAGGGATAAATATTGCTCTTAAACTGGTGCTGATGAAGCCATGAAAACCATGTTAGCTCTTAATCTCACACACAGAGAAGCAACGTGCGGATAATTGAGATATAACTGCTGCTCAGGCACCAACTTCAGAGATGTTTTTCCCTCCCTTAGTAGGCAAACAAGCCATTTCGAAAGCAGTGAAGCTCTTTAATGTATGTCTGGAGAGGGCTTTTGCATAGCAGCAGAAACCAAGGGGCTCTGAAAACGGCCCTTTGTAGAAATATAAATATATACGAGTATATCAGCTTCTGGGGCAGATGTGCTGCAAGACATGGGTTTTGGTCAGCATCCTGTGCACAGATGTGTCCTGGGGGGTTGTGCAAGGCCAGTAGCTCAAGCATTTCTCATAACACACGTCCCAGGAATGCAACACAGCCCAGTCCTGTAGGAGCCTGTCTGAGCTCAGGCCATGCTTCAGGAAGCTCCACAAACAGGGCCAGTGATGCTGAACAGAGCAAGAGTGCATCTCTGAAAGAGGAATTCTGTCATCCCCTCTGAAGCCCATTAGTGGTACCCAACAGGGTACCCAATCAAGTCCGATTCTCCCTCCAGCTCTGCCTTCTCCCTCCTTCCTCTTTAATAAAATAAAAAGCAAACTTTCTAGAGCTCCCTCACATTACAGAGCATCTGGGTGTCTTATTCTCTTAATCAGGCAATTTGGATGTGGCAGCAAGAGTTCCACCTCCAAACACAGCCTCAGTTCCACACACATCAAGTGAGCTCAGTCCTTGCATGGGTCTGCTAAGTAGAGGGAGGAGCAGCATTGGTGGTGCTGGTTCAAGAACAGAGCACTGGCATTCCTGCATATGAATGTGCCTGCCTCTCCAGAAGGGTGGAAGGCATATGAAATGTCCAAAAAATCATCCAGTATACTCCCAGGCAACAAGGAAACACCAATGCTGAAGAAAAAGTTTTCTAGAGCAGCCTTCCCCTCCTGTCTTGGTTTGGAAAGGAGGTTTCTTTGTGCGCTAAGGAAAGTAGGAGCCTCCCTTGGAATCGAGAATATAAACCCTTCTCTCCTAAATTATTGTAATTTTGAAATTTAGGGGCTCTCAAGCAGATATGGGAATAGGAATAAGAATTCTTTACTAGGAAAATTATAATAAAAATGCAGTAGTACCAAAAAAAGCAGACAAACAAAAAGACAACACTGACAGAGTCAGAATATAACCTGACGCCTTGTTGGTCAGGGTGTTGGTAGCAGTCCAATCAAGTCCTCCTGGAGGGAGAGATGCGGTTCTGTTGGAGTAGAGATCCTGTAGAAGGGTGCTGTTTTCTCTGAAAACACCACAGTGGTGGTGGGATTGGTCCAGTCTTCCTCTGGGAATCCAGTGCAAACAGACTGTGCTGGTGTTTCTGACTCTCAGGTTTTATCCAGGTAGGAATGCTGGGCTCCTCCCCTGGGTGGAGCATCTCCCCATGGGATGATGTAATTGTATCAGCCATGTAGTGAGCCTCAATGGCCCATTAACAGCAGATATCCCCTGGAGAGAGGATGGGTCCTGGAAGAGATAAAGAGCTCTGTCCCAGCTGTTTTAACAGATCGTGATAGAATACATACCTCTGGTTACATCTTACATCACAACCCAAGACACGTCCCCACATACTCCAGGGAAAGGCAGGTCAGCACTCCAGCATTTCATTTGCACAGGACACCAGCCTGCTTTAAGGCATGGATATTGCCAGGGAAATCCTTGCTGGAATTTCAAAACCTCCAAATGAAGCTCACTGTCACTCAGAGGAGAGCTTTGACTTTTCTCATATTTTCTCGTAGCCTTTTGCTAAGGCAAAGGCTATGAGGAAATATGAGAAAATTAAAAGGACAAAGGCCTCATGGCTGGTGTCGACAGAAGCCATGAGCCAGAGTCTTGCTGTATTTGTGCTGTAGGTTAACTTACGAGTAATAATATTCTTGGAAAACATGGAAAAACAAGCCCAGCTGCCTGTGTCTCCACCCTTGCTCAGACTTTCAGAAGGACATTCACTGGCACGTGCCACGCTGTCTCTGCCACACACTTCTTAAACCCCACAAATTTGAGCCAGAGGTTCTCAGCACCTTCTTTACTGCACAAGCTTGGTGAATCCAGTGTATACCCATGGTATCTAGCTGCTGTTGAGGAAATAACACTTGTGGAAAGCCTCCTACGAGAAATACAGGCTGGCAGTTGCCAGGCTTCTAGTCAGTATATGAGCATATGGCAGCCGTCTGCTCTTTAAACTTCATAACTTTCTCAGTCCTCAGAGTGGTATAAACAGACACCTCTCTGTGCACACCTCTGACAGCTTTAACTTCAACAGGGTATAGAGGGAAAGAGGCTGATCCTTGACTTCTGGTTTGGACTTGTTTCCCAGTTCAGCTCCTGTGGGTATCGGAGGATGTGTCCCTGTGCTGGGACAAGCCTTGTTCAGCATTACCAGTCCTACAGCACTGCTGCAGTTTGTGCTGCTAATGCCCTGCTTCCCAGCATCTCCCAACAATGCTTTTTTCAACATAGGAACATTTGGAGTTAGCAAAAAATCCCCAAAATATTACAGATTCAGGCACTGTTGCTGCTTTTGCAAAAGCACCACACTAACTTTTCTCATTGTGCCATGGTGCAGAAGCTCATGACTCAGATCCTGGAAAAAGCTGAGTCATAGGAGTACAGTTTCCCAAATAGCTAATGGAGCCCTCAGGAGCTGCTGAAGAGGAACACTGGATATTTAGATGGACATCGAGTTTATCAGAAAGATGGGAGAAGGACAGATGTCAGCTCTGTCTGCTTTCATGTTGTTTCACCTCTGGAATTACTTTCTCCAGGACCTTAAGCCCTGAGAAGCCACAAACCATAGAACCCCAAAACATTGCACAGGGAGACCTGGCTCTGCCAGAGGAAAAAGGAATTGATGTCTCCTGTATTTTGTACTTTCCCCTCTGCACACTTCCCTCAGCCTGCAGAGGCGGCACACAGAGATGTGACCCGTGAGGCCGTGGGGACATCTGCACTGGGACAGAAACAAAATCCAGCTCAATTTGCAAAGGGAGATGGTGTTCTGGCTTCTGGCCATCCTCTCCTCCAAGCAAAACAACTTCACCTCGGCTTCCATGAAAGGAACTGAATGATATGTTCATCCAGAAGTTAAAGAATATTTTACAGCTGTGAATCACACTTGTGTGAGACAGATAATTAGGCAATTAGAACAATTAGGTGTCAAAAAGACGCTCTGTCTAGAAATGAGGAGGAAGACAAGGAAAGTCTGGAAAATTCTTGCTGGAAGTTTTTCAAATGGCAATGATGCAAGAGCAAGATGCTGAAGAGAGGAAAAGGGAAAAACGCTGAGAGCAAGATAAGTTGTCTTGGGCAAGGCATACAAAAGTTAATATTTGCCCCTGTGAATTCATGCTATTTCTGAGGTGATTGTATTTGCTTACCTGAATCAACAATCAAAAACCTACAGAGGACACCAATTATGCATTATTTGGGCTTTGGAGCCATTAAAACTTTTTGCAGCCTTTATATTTTGATGCTGTGGTAAGCCAGATGCACCACTTGGAGAACAGTCCTGCCTCCAGTCATCTCCCCGGAGAGTCACATTTCCTATCAGAAAAGAAAAAGCCTGTTTTTCTTCTGGGGATTACAATTTGCTTTGTCTGCCTGCGACTTTCAAGCCTCTCGAGTCTCATACAGGGCTGACCAGAATGTGGTCTTGCCAGAATTGGGTAAAAACTGATTGCAGAGTCATTTCAGGTCTCTGCTTTTTCCAGGCTGCCAACTTGGTCATTTATTCAGGATTTTCAAGGTGAACCATGGCCTGAAACAAAGCTCAGAGTCCCAGCTGTTCCCAGCTCTGGACACTGTTTGTGTGGCTGTGGCTGGGTGTGCTGGTGGAGATTTCAGAGAAGTCTTTCCCTCTGGAAACAAGAAAAAAATCCCTCCTTCCTTAGGGAGAAGTCAGTATTCTGGGTGCACCAGCCAAGAGAAAGGGCATTTGCAGGGCTAAAGAATTCATGAAGATTAACACAGCAAATCCCACACAGCTTTTCCCCCATGCTGCCAGGAGCTGATCTGCTTTCATCCCAAGGAGCAGATCTGGTACCAGGATGGACAAGGGACAATGGCTCTTCTGGCTGGGACTGGGACTTTGACAGGTGCTCAAAGATTGCCTCATTTCTCTTCCAGGGAAAGGAGTTTGTCCAGCTTGTCGTCTGAAAAGTTCCAAAATCATGAAGCAAAAAGCTGGGTTTGTGTTTTTGGGTTGTAAATCAGGTAACCAGGTGATGCTTATAGCTTTGCTCTTGAATTTTGGGGGTTCCATGACCTCTTTCTGGCTTGTCCAGGCACTGCTGCCCACAGATGTGGAGAGCAGTACTGATTCTCCTTGTCAAAGCCCACCTTGTAAAACCACTTTGGCACAGGTAGACTTCACCCTCTCCTTGTAGCACAACACAGGAAAGCTCAAATTGCTGTTTGTTACACCCAAGGGTATTTTCAGCATTTATCTCTGCCTCACACGGGGCTCTCCAGCCTCCCATCACCCAGCACAGAGTCTGGGCACCCGCAGCCTCCTCACCCTGCACACCTCCACTGTGCCTGCTGAGGCTGCCATCCCCCTTGCCCCAGCCTCCCCAGCCTCACCCCTGCCCTCTCCCCTTCACTGCTGAACCACCCAGCTCTTCGTACTGCTCTCAGTGGATGGCAAAACCAGCACAGCTTTAAAGTGTAAAAGGCACTTTCTGGATTTCACTGTCTATGTTTTGCCCTGATGTTTAGGAAGAGGCTGGTACAGCATATCCCTGCCAAGGTGCAAGGTGCCATGGCATTTTTCTGTCCTGCCATCACACCAGCCTATGTGCTCAGCTGAAACAATCCCTTCTTAACCCAGCAGGCAGCTGGAAAACCGTTGTAAAGATTTTCTTCCCACTTTCTACACACGTCAGCAGGGCAAAGGGTACACACAGGGTGATTCTTGCTCCTCTCTCCCCCTGTGCCTGCCTCACAGCCCCTCCTGTGACTGGCATTGTTTTATATTTTACCTACCCTCCCTTGCATTTGTTTTATATTTCACTTTCACTCTCTTGCCTTTATCCCAGGCAAAAATCACTTTTAGCTCTGATTTCCAAGAATTCCTCAATGCCTTTTTGTTGGTGCTTGCCAGCACTTCAGGGCTGTGGCATCTTCCCAGGCACATCTGTTCATCCCTTTCTCTGCCTCGCATGGCCCTGTCCAAATCTCACCACACAGGATGAGGCACACTCCCCTATTCAGCTCATGCCCTTTTGCTGTTGCTGCTGTGCACGAGTGCCAGCTGTGTCCAAGCTTTTTGGGGGGGTTGTTGCCACAATCAGGTTTCACAATGAAGTTACATTTTATCACAAGCCCACTGACACTCTCCTTTTAAGTGGCTGAGGTACCTGTGCTCTAAAAACACAGGAGTGAAAATACAGGAGCCTGAAATGCAGACACACTTTAAAACACAACTTTATTTAAAGGAAGCTTGTAATGGCATTAAAAAAAAAAAAAAAAAAAAAAAAAAAAAAAAAAAAAAAAAAAAAAAAGGTGGATTAAATATCCAACTTATTGAAGCAAATGGGAAAAATGGGAATTTTGTCCCTGATGTCAGCCATGCTGGGGTTTTACCCAGAATCTGAGCAAGCACAGATGAGCAGATAATAGAAATGAGCCATCTGTGAAAGCTGGATCTGCAGTCTCAGCCTGAACTCCCCTGGCCCACAGGAGGGTCACAGCATGGCTCTGCCTCTAATTGCTATAGGAGTTGCCATCCCATTGCATTTTCTGCTATTCCATTACTGAAAGAAGGACACTCCTGATACAAACAACAAGGGGGGGAAAAAAAAAAGAAAGAAAAGCACCAAAACCCTTAGGTATTATCCTACCTTATGCACTTATGGAATGAGAATGTTATTACCACAGAGAGGAATTAAGCTACAATGCTGGTGCTCTGCCTCGCTGAGGGTTTACAGAGTGGTAATTAAGAGAAGCACTTTCTGCATAAGAGAGCTCTTCTGCTGCAGAAGAAGAAAAAACATTTCTGCTTGTTTTAATCAGGCGCTGATGGATGGCATTAATCAGTGACGACAGAGTGTGTCAGCGTCTCCCTTGTCCTGCCCAGAGCTCCTGGAGCTGCTGGATACCCCCAGCACGCTCCCTTCCTCCTGGACCACAGCCCACAGCGCTGGGGAAGCACACAGAGGCTGGAGCCATTAGGACAAGGAAAACACCAACCCTTCTCTTGCTTTTTTTCAACATTTCCAGCATTGTTTTGGAACACCTGCAGCTCCAGGACACCAAACCCTGAAATCCCTGTGCCCATGTGAATGAAAAACCCTTTCCCCAGGTCAGGCTGCTCCTGCCCATGGGCATAAATCACTGGAAGGAGCTCCAGAGCCAGTGACACATCTCTGTGGCAGAGGTGGACTCGAAGGACTCTATGTGAGTGACTCTTCTAGATGGTCCTCATTAACCTCCATGAGGTTTGCGAGGCTGCAGGAGGGCTCCGTGAGTCCTGTGGTACTCTGAAGGTGTCTCTGCACACACATCCCACAGCACTGGGAGCTCTTATCCCTGGGAGGCTGGGGAATTAATCTCCCTGTTATGGGCAGGCAAGGTTAAAGCCCCCTGCACCGTGTTCAAAGCCAGGAATACCAGTTGCACTGAGCTGAGCTGGGAAGTTTGGGGTGAGCAGGTTACTCACCGCACAACAGCAGCACCATGCTCAAAACAGTCTCCAGTGCTACAGCCCACGATGGGCACTAGGACTCAACCCAAAACCTGCTCAAGGTCATTGAAGCCCTCAGAGCTTTCCATCTGCTTGGCAGCTTTTGAGAGTGGGTGAAAAAAAGAATTGTAGAAAGGCATGTGAATGTGACTGATAGAAATGGTCTCCACCGTGCTGGAGAGTAAGTGGTGAGAGAGAGGGGAGAGAGCAGTAAAAATGCAGGAGCCTGAAATGCAGACACACGGTGTTATTCCTCCATTTATCCACTGTCCTCGCCAGGTTTGATGAGTTTTGATCCAAGGGAAGCTGTGCAGATGTGTAGACTGTTGAGAGGAAGCTGAGCCTCCCTCCTCAGAAAAAGCTTCTTTTGAGTCTTTTGCTTCTGGAAAAGTTGTAAACAATTTTTCATGTCCTCCTGCTTGCCCAAAATCAGCAGGGGACTTTCTCTAGCATCAGTCTCCCTGGAACATAATTTTATTTTCAAGCACATCTTTCAAGTGCAGGGAGAGAGCAGCCCCTGGATGTGCCTCAGCAGAGGGTCGAGCTGCGTGCCAGAGGCAGAGCATCGGGCTCGGTGCCAGTGGGTGCAAACACTCGCGCCCTGTGGTCCTGCTCAGTCCTGCAGCTGCCAGAGCCCAGAGCCACAGCTGTGGGGGAGCAAAAGAGGATAAAATGGTATTTCTTTGAGTGAGAAAGAGCCTTCCAAGGACACAGCTGTTATTTTGAAGAACAGAGCAGGAAAAGCCATGGGGGTCTTGCTTTAGTGTGCTGCTCAGTGACAAAGGCACCGTCTGAAAGAGGAGAAAGTGTGGGAAATCCAGCTGCTGAGAATTTTGGACTCTCTGTGGTGACAGGCACAGAACTTCAGGGAAACACTGCATTTGACCTGAGGCCTTAACACAGGCTTCCAAAAATGAGTAATAGTACTGGGATCATGGGGATGTAGTTTGGATAACATTATGTGATCTCACAGGGTGAAAAATTTAGATTTGTGACTTTAGTGTATGGTGATATATGGGAGCCAAGATGGAGAACTTTGGGTGTGGATCAGTTGTCTTTTTTGCACCTTCCCCTTCCTTCTTCTTCACAAATCTGGGTGGCTCTCTGTAACTGGGTGAAAGATGTCTGCATTGCAGGTTTGGGTGATCATAATTGGATTAGAAGTATAAATAATACAGATGTCAACTGTTTACTGGATAATTGGGACTTAAATAGCCTTGAATAGACACCATTTTAGTTCACTTTCTTGACTTGTTAGAGAGAGCTCACATCTTGTGAGTTTGTAACAGATAAGGATAATAAATTTCAGAGTGAGACTTCAAAAACATCCCCTGAGTTTTATTTGCCCTGACCTTGGAGTTGGAAAGAGCCAGGCACTCCAACAAAAAACAACCATTAGGAAGCACAGGCGGGGCAGCCCTGGCTGGTGAGCACCACCAGCATCTCTGTGTTGTCTCCCTGTGCAAGACAAGCTCTTGAACACGAGTTAAGGGAGTGCATAAATGCCTGGGCAGCGTGTAGACACTGTCCAGCTGGAAGTCCATGGGGCAACTACGGCAACTTCAGGAGCAAGACTTGAAAACAAAACCCTGGTACTGAGCCCACCGTGGGACTCCTGTCCCCGGAGAAAGAGGCAGGTGATGAACAGAGACATCCCCTAAATCTCTCTGAACAGAAAAAGGCCCCTCCAGCATGTGGTCACAACCACGGCCTCATCAGCATTGTGGTTGGGATTGGGACTGGAAAAATGCAGATAAACAGCGGAGTTGGTGCCTCAGAGGAGGTGGATTTGTGACTTCTTGGTTAAACTTTCCAAACAGAAGTCAAGCAGAGAGACACAAGGGTAAGGAAAAATGCCAGTGCTCATGTGGGTTGGGTTTTGTTTAGCCCAGATGTGCCTTTGATGGGATGGCTTCTAGTTACCATGAAGAAAAAGGGAAAAAAATTTCAAAACCTCATTGTGGTTTTGGCTTTTAACCAGATCTTACTGCAACCACGGGCCACACCCTCATCACATTGGCTTTTGCAAGCCCACAAGGACTGGCAGGTGGCTTCTCCCACTGGGCCTCGGGCAGCTCCTGCCTTTTTCCCCAGCCTGGGACAGGAGATCATCCAAAGCCCTGGGACAGAGAAGGCTGATGCTAAAACCATCCACAAGGACTTTCTGTCCAGCCTCTGTTGTGTGCTGGGGGGTGACAAAGGAGCCAGCACTGTCCCCAGCCTGCAGCTGCACAGCAAAATGCAGCTTGTTGCGGGGAGCTGAACTGTCAGTACCAAGTGAGAGCACTGCACATCTCCTTCCCAGGGACAGGAATGAGAGGAAGAGGGATTCACATTTCCCAGATTTTCAGTCATCTTCTGTAAATTGCTCCAATGCAAGAGCTACAGAGGCTACAACCTTGGAGCATGGGAATAACTGAGAACAGCCTTTGCTGTAAAGTGTAAACAAACAAACAAAAACTTCAAAAAAAAACCAGCAAACAAGTCCAAGGTTACTGGCCTATGCATGTGCTTTCAAAGGCTGAATTTCTTTTCTTAAATCCAAGGTTGACTCTCTTAGAATTATTGTTTGGATTACAGTTTTGCTCTGAAGGAGGATGAATCTGCCTTTCTGTGCCAGCAACGAAAAATGTTGCTATTCACATCTCACTGGAGGTGCTAGAAAAAAGTAAGCACTGCCTGTAAATAAGCTGCCTTAATAATTAATTGCCAGCTCAGACAGCACAATAGAAAAGCTCCAGAAATAAGTTATTGCAAGTACAATTTCAAACTAACAGTGCATGAACAGCTTCTGAAAAAGCCTCCAAAAAGTAGACCCTGAGTTTCAGAGAGAGGTAGAACACCACCTATCAGCTTGTCTGTGCTCTCTGAATAAGAGGCCTCTTATTCCACTTCAGGTGAGGCAGCACAAACCCCACGGATTAATCCCCATCAGCAGCCCCTGGCTGCCAAACAGGACAATTAAAAAGGTTTCAAAGTAGCAGGGATGAGTAAGCAGTGGCATGACAGCAGGGAGCAGGGAAGAGGAGGGAGGAAGAAATGGAGAGGGAGGGGAGAGGATGGATGGATGGATGGATGGATGGATGGATGGATGGATGGATGGATGGATGGATGGATGGATGGATGGATGGATGGATGGATGGATGGAGGGATGGATGGAGGGATGGATGGAGGGATTGATGGATGGATGGATGGATGGATGGATGGATGGATGGATGGATGGATGGATGGATGGATGGACGGATGTGGTCTTTGAACATGGTCAATAAGAAATATCATCATGTGGAGAGAGCAGTAACATGACAACCACAGGCATCCTCTGCTCAGGATCATCCAGCAGCAATGGGAAGGAGAGACCAGTCAGCCTGTCCTCAGTACCTGGTAAGATAATGGAACAGTTTATACTGAGTGTCATCACACAGAATTTACAGGATGGCCAGGGTCTCAGACCCAGCCAGATCAGGTTCAGGAGAGGTAGGTCATGTTTGACCAACCTGGTCTCCTTTTATGACCAGGTGACCCAGCTGGGTGGATGCAGGAAGGGCTGTGGATGTTGTCTATTTGGATTTCAGGAAGGCCTTTGACACTGTCTCCCACAGCACACTCCTGGATAAGCCCGTGGCTTGGACAGGAGCTCTCTGTGCTGGGTTAGGAACTGGCTGGATGGCCGGGCCCAGAGAGTGGTGGGGAAGAGTCCTGCATCCAGCTGGCAGCCAGTCACCAGTGGTGTCCCTCAGGGGTCTGTGTTGGGGCCAGCTCTGTTTAATATTTTTATTGATAACATGGAAGAGGGTATTGAATCTTTGATCAGTAAATTTGCGGATGACACTGGGAGCATGTGTCTGTGTGTTGGAAGATAGGATGGCTCTGTAGAGAGATCTGGAACAGCTGGATGGATGAGCAGAGTCTAACAAGATGAAGTTTAATAAGTCCAAGTGCCGAGTCCTGCACTTTGGCCACAATAACCCCCGGCAGCGTTATAGGCTGGGGACAGTGTGGCTGGACAGTGCCCAGGAGGAAAGGGACCTGGGGGTGCTGGTGACAGCACCTGAACGTGATCCAGCAGTGTGCCCAGGTGGCCAAGAGGGTCAATGGCATCCTGGCCTGGATCAGGAATGGTGTGGGCAGCAGGAGCAGGGAGGTCATTCTTCCCCTGTACTCAGCTCTGGTCAGGCCACACCTGGAGTGCTGGGTCCAGTTCTGGGCCCCTCAGTTTAGGAAGGACGTTGAGGTGTGTGAGCTCATCCAGAGGAGGGCAACGAAGCTGGTGAGGGGCTGGGAACACAAACCCTGTGAGGAACGACTGAGGGAGCTGGGGTTGTTCAGCCTGGAGAAAAGGAGACTCAGAAGTGACCTTATCACTCTCTACAGCTCCCTGAAGGGTGGCTGTGGTCAGCTGGGGGTTGGTCTCTTTCTCCAGGCAGCAGCTGACAGAACGAGAGGACACAGTCTCAGGCTGTGCCAAGGGAAATATCAGTTGGACATTAGAAAAAGGTTTTTCACGGAAAGAGTGATAAGGTACTGGAACAGTCTGCCCGGGGAGGTGGTGGAGTCACCATCCCTGGATGTGTTTAAAAAAGATTGGATGTGGCACTCGATGCCATGGTCTAGTTGAGGTGTTGGAGCATGAGTTGGATTCAATGATCTTGAAGGTCTCTTCCAACCTAGACATTCTGTGATTCTGTGATTCTGTGAAGAGGAGGATGAGGAAGACAGGACCTCTTTAGGCCCTGTCAGGGAGCCCAGACTTTATCTGTACCCTTCCCTGAAGAATGCGAGGGGTGAGGCACACGGGGAGGACAAGTTTTATCAAAAAGGTACAAAAGGGAAGAATATGAAGTGGTCCATGCCCCAAAACAGTCAGTCCTTAGAGGGATAATGCCCTTAATAACATGCTTTAAGACCTTAATAAGTCTTCTCTTCTCTTCTCTTCTCTTCTCTTCTCTTCTCTTCTCTTCTCTTCTCTTCTCTTCTCTTCTCTTCTCTTCTCTTCTCTTCTTTCTCTTCTCTTCTCTTCTCTCCTCTTCCACGCTACCCTATCTTATCCTATCATGATTTACTGCAATTCAAAGCTCGCTTTAAGCTATCATTAGCAAGTAGGGGAGAGATGGCAGTGACAGGAGGGAGAGAGAAGAAATTGTAAATAGAAAAAAACAAAATCAAAAGCATATCCAAGCAGAATTTACAATTCCCACACAAAGGAAAGAAGTGGTAATGATGCACATCAAACCAAGGGAATTATCCTGCAGGCTGACTACTGGCTAATTAAATTTCTTACTTAGCATGCATTAACTGAACTGCAACTGGCACCTCACTACAATGGCATTAGCCAAACCTCTGTCCCTCAGCAGTGAGAGAAATGCCACAGGAGTAGACAAGGCAGCTTTATTTTACACTACACCCACCCTGAAGTGCAGCCAGAGCCAGAGGATGGCTGAGACATGGGGTCAGCTGCGCGTGAGTGAGCCCTGTGCAGGATCACAGCCCTGACAGAGCTGTGGCATGTGCAGCCCTCAGGTAAAAGCCATGGCAGGGCAGGTGGTCACACTGATGGCTTTCCAGTGGCTGTGGTGCAAGTGTTGCTCTGACTGTGAACCAGGAGAGCGTTCTGATGTGACAATCCTGCTCATGAGAGCTGGGCCACAGGGCTTGAATGGGAGTTCTTCTGGTACACGGGTCTGTTTTGTGCCTGGAGATTCATTATTTAGCAATTTTGCTGAGGACAGGAGGGCTGTACCAGGACACAGTGACTGTGTGCGACAGATCGATACACCCACACACTCCCACAGCCTTAAAGTCTGATGGGCTTCAGCTGAGAAGTGCAGGTGCTCCAGGTTTTAAACAGCTACAAGTGTTTTGTTCATTTTTTTCTGGAAACATGGTGGCATCACAAGCAGAGCCCACCGAAGACCCCTCAACAGTCTGAGCCAGGAACAGGAAAGTAGCCAACCATGTTGGGCAGCCCAAAGATTAGATGGGAAATTTCTCCTGTCACCCTTCCATGTTTACAACCTGCCATGCCACTGTGGTGGGTCTGAAAGCAAAAGTGCTGAGTGGAGACACAGCTGTGTGCTCACCCTTCTAGGGCATTTCACAGCCTCTGTCACTCAGCATCTCCATGGGCCTGACCAAATAGCACCAAGCACAGCCTGGCACCATCAGATGGGCAAGAAGGGCATTCCTAAGGCCTCCAGAGAGCAACCCCAGCTGGCAGTTACTGCTGTGAGAAAGGGATTGGTGGGTGATGGTAGAAAATGCCCACATGGGAGCTGGCAGCTGCTCTTATGGAAAACTCCCCGCCTTGGTTTGCTTCAGTTCGGTTCCAGGGAGCTTTTGGGAGCAGGATACTGTCGTGATGCTGGAGTTGAGGCTTGGATAAGTGCTGAATCACGGCAAACATTTCACTTAAAAGTGCACTTCATTCCGAATGTAAGAGAGAGATAGGATTATTCTTTTCTGAATTTTAGTCAGATAATATGCACACTCTCATATTAAACCACATAATTCTTAATCAATACTTAAATCTTCAAAGCATTTAAATTTATTGCAATTTTTTGCATTTTTTTGCATCCTTTGCAGCCAAATGAACAGAAAACCCGGCTGCAAAACTCTCCATCCTGCATTTTTGCCCCCCTGCATTAAGATTAAAGGAAAAACACTCAGCAAAGTTCAGCTGGGTCTGCAGCCCAGTGACAGGGAGGGATCAATCCACAAGGGTTCAAAGGGTGTATCTCCAGAAGAGATGGCAGAAAAGATCCCACCATGACAGCAAGGGTCATCCCAGCATGCCAGGCACGTTCTTCCATCTGTCTGTCTGCACTGCCTGAAAGGGTCTTTCTTGCCAGGATGATCTCTTGGGTGTTACACCATTTTTGCTGAATAATTACCCCAAATCTACTGTGGTTTCTTGGTGGGTAAAACAATTCCCATCCCTAACACCATAGAAGTCTTTGGGACAAGAAGGGCCATCAAACTGAGAGGCCCTTGAGTCAAAGCTCTGTGATGATCAGCTGAAGCCTTTCAGAGTGAGAGAATCAGCTGCCATTTCCCACAGATCAATGTTCCTCCAGCCCCAGACCTCAAGGTCAGTTGGAGTTTTCAGAATGTGCTTGACTAAAGTTGTGCAGGGCTCACGTGGAGAGTAGGCATGTCTGCAGAGCCCGGCTCGGGTGGAGAGCGTGTCGTAACCTTCAGCCTGTCTGGATGTCTGATTCCCTGCTTGGATCCCATTATCATCACTCACTGGGGACACCAGGTGTGTTTGAAGGAAGCCAAACCTTCCAGCTTGTCAGTTCTGAAATATGTTGCCTGAGGCTGCCCAGGCTCTGGTTGTTCCTTATTCTGTGTGTGGGCTAAGGGTTCCTGCAGCTCTCCCCCTCTTTGCTGCATAGATGGATTTATCCTTGGACTGCTGCTGTTTGCAAAGAGGGGAGAGCTGTCTGCAGCATCAGCCAGGAACAGCCTTTGCCCTTATGGAACACAGCATGACCTGGAACTGCAGTGCCCCAAAAGCACAGCGGTTCCACTGCCCAGCAAAACCCATCAGTGAAGCCGGCCCAGGCTGGCTGCTGGTCTGCAGCTGGAAATGCCTCTAATTCCCCTGCAGCTTGTGGACTTTTCACCTTTTATCATCCCTGTGCCGCTCTCTGCCTGTTGCCTCTCACAGAGCATCATCTCTAGGGCAGGAGGGGTTGCTGTCAGATGGAAGCACCCCTGCCCACAGCCTCCCCCTAGGACAACACCCTCGGTGGAAACCTTTGAAACCCTCAGGGGAATCCCCAGGGCTTTGCCCTGGAAGAATATACCACAGAGTCTCCCCACCTAGGCTGAAGGAAAAGACTCCCCTCATGGTGCCCTGCAACATTACCTTGATCTATCTCAGTTCTGCTTTCCCCACGTGTCCCTAGCTCTCGTGGTTTGTCCTTTCCCTGTTTCCCCGTTGGTTGTGGTATCCCTGGTGGCCATCCCCCGTGTCCCCTGTAGGGCACTGCCCTTTGCCCTGCCCTTGTACCACCCCTTGCCCTCAGACCATTGGCTCCTGACCCCACACTTTGCACGCCTTTCATCTTGGTCTTTTGTCTCTGATCCCTTGGCATGGTGAGGGTAATCACCTTCACTGGAACTTGTCATACCAAAGGCCCTTCCTGCCTCTCCTTGCTGAGCTAGCCGTGGTGTGTGTGGCGTGTGGACTCGACTGCTCTGCCTGGGTGCCAACCCAAGAGGCTTTTCCAGAAGAGATCCTTACTGGGGATCAGTAGCAGCAACCACCATCTAAACCCCACGTTGCTACAACCCACCCTCCCGGTGCTGGGATTGGGCATCTCCAGCACAGCCCAATTCCCTGCAGGAGCACCCAGACCTGCAGCTCCTGGAGCATCCGTCTGCACCACAGGATGCCTGGGAGCGTGGATGTGTCAGGACTTCAGAGCAGCATCCCAAATGCAGCCAGCAGCAGCTCAGGGCGGTGCAGTCAGGTGTTCCCAGAGCGCGGCCCGCACGGGGCACCCTCCTCCAGAGCCATGGGAATTGAGCGTCCCAAAAGGGATAGCAAGGGAGAGGACAGAGCCCAGGGACACACCCAGCAGCCCTGACCAGCAGCGTGGGGCCATGCAGGACAGACACACGAGTGGTCACTGCTCTCTCAGGTGTGCACGCAGCGGCAGCGAGGCTGGGAAAGGAGGGGGTGCCTGACCCAGGGAAGCAGCACCCCTGGGAGCGGGGCTGCTCTCCCACGTCCAGGTACACACCCTGGCTGTGGCCAGGAGCTTTGGGTGCTGCCACACTAGTGTGGACTCAAGGAGGAGCAGCATTTGGACACCTGAGGTCCAGGTTTCTTGGCATGGGTCCTGTGTGCATCCCTAGGCTGCAAAACCTTTTATATCCGGTGGCTGTTTCCCTTGCGAAACCACCTCCAAAGCTTTCCGCGGGTATTGTGCGGCTCAGCCATCGCTCCATCTAGTGGGAATCTGCTGTACAGAGCTGAGACCCCGCGGTGGGACACTGCCGGGGCTCCGGGACAGCCGCCGCTGCTGCCGGCGCCCGAGGGAGCGGCCAAGCCCCGAGCTCCTCCTGTGCCGCCACAGCCGCAGGGGATGCGGGCAGGAGGATGGATCTCACCAGAGCCGGCAGGAACAAAGCCAGGGTTCGGATCTGCCGCGGCCCTGAATGTCTGCACAAACCTCCGAGCTCCAGGAGTGAGCGCTCCTGGTCCCCCCAGGCAGGCAAACTGGAGTTCAAGCGAGGGTTTGAGGACACGAGTTCTCCACCTTCCACCGCTCCATTCCACTCCTTCCCTCTCCTCCCATCCCGGGGATGCACCTCCCTACTTAACTTTATCCCTTAATTCTCAAATGTCCTCTGATCTGTGTTAAAAACCATACTAGACTAGATGAAAAAGTCAGACTTTAAGCCCAGAATCACTGGCTGCTCTGTAACTCCACACCACACTGACAGTCAAACAGGTTAAAGGTCAGCTCAGCCGCAGAACCAGAAAATATTTCCTATTCCCCTAAAGATAAAAAAGAAAACTGGAAGATATCACGTGGGAAGGAGAGGGACACCGGGACGGGGTGTTACAATTTTAGCTAGGCAAGTCTTATGCAATGTTCTCTGCAGGTGCAGGGGCTAATTTTCCTGCCTGTCCTCCCTCTCCAAGCCCTGAAAATCCCTATCCACAGCTCAGTGTGAGCAGAGATAACAGGCCCAAAAATACCTCTGAGATCTGAATGAAAACAGGTGCCTGCATGGAATGATAACTTAAATATCCTCATGGAAGGTCAGTGGCATTCCTGCATATCTGTGAAGCTGCACAGGAGAAAGTCCCCTGGAAGCAAGTGGTGTTTATTCTGCTGTTCCAGAATCCATTTCTTTCTCATGGAGTGTGGAGAGAGATGAGATGGGATGAGATGAGATTAGCTTTTACCTGGCTCAGTACCATCACTGCAGTTTGAAATAGGAAAGGAAAAGTCAGAGGAGTAAATCAAATTCATGGACACAAATTCCCATTGGTGGAGGGCTGACATTGCTGCTTTGCTTCATAAACTCCCCACAGTCTAGGCCTTTCAGAATGGAGAGCTGCTGCTGCACAGTCAGAGCAAGCCCAGAATTAGCATAAAAAGCCCAAAGTCACAGCTCACATGCTACGAGCACCCTGGCACCACCAGGACACCTCACGGAGGCACTGACTGAGGTTTGAGCAGGGATGTGCAGAGGGATGGGGATAGGATTGGACCCCCAGGCTCCAGCCCCACACTCACATCCTCAGAAGGCAGCTCAGTCACCTGAACTCAAGGATCAGCCGTTCAGTGGGGACCTCTCCTGAAACCCATCTGCTTCTCCAAGTGCTCCCCAACCAAATTGTGACTGGGAACAGCATCTGTGGGTGGAGGCATCGGCAGGACTGGTTTTTGCAGCCTTAAAAGTGGCCTGGGCTGTTGTGGCTGATAACAGGGAAACTCCTCACGCTGCCCAAGTTCCCTTGGGGTGAGCAAAATGAGGACGAGGTTCCCAAGGGTGGGTGGGCAGAGGTGTCACTCCTGCATGCCAGTGGCAGCTCCACATCTCAGCTCTCTCTTGGAATGTAATTCCCTGGAAATAAACCCTTGAAAGCTGTGGCAGCATTGGGGCAGGGAAATAATAATTTTCCTCATATTTAAAAGAGGAAAAATCAATCATCCTCACTTGTGTCAATAACAGTGTGACCAGCAGGATCAGGGCAGTGATCATCCCCACCGTATTCACCACTGGTGACACCACATGACAAATCCTGTGCACAGTTTTGGGCCCTCGCTACAAGAAGCACACTGAGGCAAAAGAGCTGGTGAAGGAGCTGAAGCACGAGTCTCACGGGGAGAGGCTGAGGGAGCTGGGGGTGTCAGCCTGGAGAAAAGGAGCTAGGAGGGACCTTCTCCCTTTCTACAACCGCCTGAGAGGAGGCTGTAGCCAGGAAGAGATCAGCCGAGCAGCAAGCCACAGCCAAGGCAAAATGGTCTCAAGCTGTGCCAGGGGAAGTTTAGGTCGGCTGTTAGGAAAGATTCCTTCACCAAACGGGCTGAGAAGCACTGGAACAGGCTGCCCAGGGCAGTGGTGGAGTCACCAACCCTGGAGGTTCTGGAAAGGCAAGTAGATGTGGCACTGAGGGACATGGCAGGACGGTGGCTGTGGTAAGAGCAGACCCGGGATCGCGAGTGTTTTTCCAGGAGGAGCGGACCCGGGATCCCGAGGGTGTTTCCAGGAGGAGCGGACCCGGGATCCCGAGGGCTTTTCCAGGAGGAGCGGACCCGGGATCCCGAGGGCGTTTCCAGGAGGAGCGGACCCGGGATCCCGAGGGCGTTTCCAGGAGGAGCGGACCCGGGATCCCGAGGGCTTTTCCAGGAGGAGCGGACCCGGGATCCCGAGGGCGTTTCCAGGAGGAGCGGACCCGGGATCCCGAGGGTGTTTCCAGGAGGAGCGGACCCGGGATCCCGAGGGCGTTTCCAGGAGGAGCGGACCCGGGATCCCGAGGGTGTTTCCAGGAGGAGCGGACCCGGGATCCCGAGGGCGTTTCCAGGAGGAGCGGACCCGGGATCCCGAGGGCGTTTCCAGGAGGAGCGGACCCGGGATCCCGAGGGCGTTTCCAGGAGGAGCGGACCCGGGATCCCGAGGGCGTTTCCTCAGCGAGCGAGGGATGCGCGCAGTGTCCGCAGTGCCTCAGGATGGACGGCAGAGGGCGCCAGAGGCCGCGCTGAGCGCGGGGAGCGCCACACGGACACGGACAGACACACGGACACGGACAGGGATACACGGACACAGACAGATACACGGACAGGCACACGGACAGACACACGGACACGGACAGGGATACACGGACACAGACAGATACACGGACAGGCTCACGGACAGACACACGGACACGGACAGGGATACACGGACACAGACAGGCAAACGGACAGGCACACGGACAGAAACACGGACACGGACAGATACACGGACAGGGATACACGGACACAGACAGATACACGGACAGGGATACACGGACACAGACAGGCAAACGGACAGGCACACGGACAGAAACACGGACACGGACAGGGATACACGGACACAGACAGATACACGGACAGGCACACGGACAGACACACGGACAGGGATACACGGACACGGACAGATACACGGACAGGCACACGGACAGACACACGGACACGGACAGGGATACACGGACACAGACAGATACACGGACAGGCACACGGACAGACACACGGACACACGGACATGGACAGAGACACGGGTAGACACACGGACAGGGATACACGGACACAGACGGATACACGGACAGGCACACGGACAGGCACACGGACACGGACAGGGATACACGGACACAGACAGATACACGGACACAGACGGATACACGGACACAGACTGATACACGGACAGGCACACGGACAGGCACACGGACACGGACAGGGATACACGGACACAGACAGACACACGGACACAGACGGATACACGGACACAGACTGATACACGGACAGGCACACGGACAGGCACACGGACATGGACATGGACACGGACACGGACAGACATATGGACACGGACACGGCACGAGGTGTCCCCGGGACACACCGCGCTCCGCCCGGCTTTTCCCTCCTCCCCGCAGCCGCTGCTCCGGGAGCCGCTTTGGGGCCGCGCTCCCTGCAGGGCACCGGGGCTGCGGCCTCGGGGGCGAGCGCCGGAGCAAGGACGGACCGCGGGTTGTAGCTGTGACACATCCCGGTTCAAAGCTCCCTGCAGTGATGTAAATTGTGCACTTTCAACTCTTCCTTTCCCGTTACAGGAGAACTGCACGGGAATTCCGGGACAGAAGCTCTGGGCTGGTCTGTGTCCCACCCCGCGCCTCTGCAGGGAAGTTTGCCTTAGTTCTTCAGGCATCCACAGAGAACTGCCCAGATCTGAGGATGCTGAGGGTCACCCTTGAGGAGGGTTCTGGGGACCTGGACCCGGGGATCAGCTCGGGTCTGTGATTCACTGCCCTCACTGCACAGCATTGTCTTTTTGAGACCTGAGATCCAAACTAATTTCCTGTTTCTGTCACTCGCTCAATCTCCTCTCACAAAATAATAAGTAAAAATATAAGTAAATAAATAATAAGTAAAATAAATAATAAGTAAATAAATAAGTAAATAATAAGTAAATAAATAATAAGTAAAAAACCCATCTCAGTCAAGGGAGGGGGAGCAAAAGAAGAGGCTTTCACACGTGTCTGTGATTGAAACTCCAAAGGCAGGGCTAATCTAAGCACTAATCCAGGTGTCTCCTCCAATGAAATTTTCATGGAGGTGATCACATACCTCAGTGACCATTGCAATGAAAAACTGTTGACTTAATAATCCCTTTTACTGTTACATTTCTTCCCAAGAAGCAGGTTTGAATTACATGTTGGAGTCACTGTTAACCCCAGCTCCATTTGCTTCATCGGTGCTGATTTTGGAATGGATCCTTTCCTCCTGTGGGGAATCAGGGCGTCACCCCCAGCAGCCTGTGTGCACTTCCTGACTCATCAGAGCGATCCCACCTGTACCAAATCCAGCCTTGAGTACTAAACTGCTGCTTCAGTTAACAAAAACCCTATTCCAGAGGACTCTGAAAACTGAAGGCTGCCTCCTCTCTACCAGCAGGAGGACTAATAAAGGACAAGATACTTGCAGCCAATATTTTTCATTTTCTTTTTCAGGTTGAATGCGTACAATCAGCTTTTAATTCATTTCCATAAGAAGAAGTCAGATGAGCCTGGATGCAGACAGCCAGAAGTTTTGGGGAACCCAGACGGTCTCTGAATCTCAAATAAAAGCAAACCTCAATTAAAGCAGATGCTGATGTCCCTCAGAAGTGTAGGGATCATTCAGAGATTCCAGACATGAAGTGATGCTCTGTAAAGGTGCTTTTCAGCCCAGACAGGATGAAAACACAACTTTCTGAAACCACAGGTGCCAGCTATTTCCGCCAGTCCTGGAATGATTCCTTCATTGTGATGCTTGTGAAAGTTGATTTTGTTGCTTGAGTAAGCCTAATTTATGGCTTAGCTATAAATTGCAACCCTGTTTATATTCATTTTCTTCTGTTCCATTTTCATTTCATGGATATATTTTGTTTTCATGGATATATTTTGTTAGGAGACACGGTTCTTGTGGCTCCCAGCATCCTCACAGCTACAAAACCGCTTCTTGAATCAGAGCTCCTTAAAGTTATGAAAACACAGTTTGAGAAACCATGATGAGACCTGCAGCACCTTCATACAAGACTAAGAGCAATCTGTGAAGCCCATACGCAGTATATTTATATGGGTAAAATTACATATGAATGTGTTTTTAATGTTTTATTCATAGCTGCACCTCAGTGATAAATTATAGGGTACAAACTGTGTGACAAGACATAATTAGGAGCACTATTTATTTTAATTAAGGTGTATTATTAGATGTAGTATTCCAGCTCCCCAGAGGTGCAGCAATAGCTCTCTGAAGGCATGTATGCAAAGCATCCTCTCATCATATGAGAAATCTGCTTCATGCGCTGTAATTCCTGTGCAAAGCATTCAGAACAGAACAAGCGCCTCTTGCAAGAGCTTAGGAAATCCTGCTTTGCTTGTGAACATGAGGAATGCACTTCCAAGGGGAAAGTATTGCTGCAAATCAGGGACTGAACAAGTGGCAGAAGAGACTCTCAGCTCCTGACCTGGTCCATATGGATGGTGACAAAGTTTTGCTGCCTGGTGTCATGGGGGCATCTTGTGCTGGCTGCTGATGTTTTGTCCGGGCTGGCATCAGGCACCCCTTGGAATGCACGTTCCCTGTACATGGACAGGGGAGTTTCCCAGTGTTTCCTTTCCAGGTTTAGAGGGCACAGTTGTCTCTGCTCATCTTTTACAGGTGTCAGACAGAACTTCTGTCCAGCACAGGCTGAGCTCAGAGATGTTGCCTGGGGAGTGCAGACCCTCTAAGTGGTGCTTTTATTTCCTGTTGTTGAACAGGTAAAGAAGCAGATAAAGGAAAAAATTCACACTCCAAAGGTTACCCAGACACACGAGTCTGGCTCTCTGCCTGCCCTGGGTGCTGCTCCCTGCATCCTTGTCTGGACTGCGGCAGCACCCCCAGGGTTGGCAGCTGCAGCCCTGCCTTCACACCGGCCCCAGGCTGCTTCCCCTGCCCAGGCTGCTCCTGGGACAAGGAACCACCCAGCACAGGGCATTCCCTCAGGCAACACCACTTCCTTGTGAAATGATACCAGGCCAGCTCAGGTAAAATGTCATTTACAGGGAGAGGGAACAGCTAAAAATGGAGCAGTGACACTAAATGCTGAACGGGGACAATCTTTCTCCCAGCAACACAGATTGCTAAATCCATTTCTAGAAATCCTGAAGCCACCAAATGGATCTTGGAAGCCAGGATTGAGAGGAGCCTGGCCCTGGGCAAACAGGCTGAATCAGGACCCGGACAGGCAGCACACTCCTGTTGTTTCTGCAGAAGAGCTGGATCTCATCCTGGTTTCTGCCCCTGATCAGTTGACTTTGAGATGTCACACTGGGCTGATGAGACTTCTCCTGGAGTGGCCAAGGACTTGGGGGTTTTTAACAATATTTCAAAGAGCCTGTCATTTTAAGCCACTTTGGGAAAGTTGCAGGAGTTAATCACCATTTCCATGAGTGGAAAAAAGATGACAAGAACTATCTCTAGAGAAAGCCTCCATCCCTGAAGGCCAGAAACACTGATTCCTCTCTCTTCGCAAGAAACTTCAGAAGGAAGGAGATCTCTGAATTTTAATGCACGTTTCTGTATGTGATTAAGCCCTTGTGAGGAGATGGCAGCAGTGCCTGTATGGACCATTGAAAATTCATGTTGGCAGGGGAAGGAGAAGGCAGACAAAGGTCACAGCAACATCCAGGATGTCCTTTACCACATCTGCTTTGCTCTCAGCACACACAGAAGCAGAATTGCCTGAGCTCCACTCTAGGTTATTTCAGCCACACAGCCAGTGCAATCCCACCCCAGCAGTGCTGCTCCAGCCCCTTTGACCCCGTTTTGGGGTTGATTTATGAGTGGGGGAGAAGGAGCTGCCAAGACCAGCCGTCAGGTTGCCATCTTTGTTCCACTTTCATGCCTGTAGTTACTGTTCTCTTACAAATGTGGGCACTGAGGGGCCAGGCTGACCAGCCTAGCGTGAAAGCTCCTCACACCAGACACATGATCTCAGATTATCTTTGCTCTCTCACCTTTAAAATGGGTCTGATTAATCAGACTCAAAACCCACAGGTATCTGCTGGGTAGGTGCTGGCACCTGGGAGGGAGCCTCGGCTGGATGGAGGTCGAGGCAAAGTGATCTGTGGAGTCATTCTTGGGTGGAATAAACAGCAAAAAAGGAGGGGCTGAGGTGTGCAGGTGTGCAGCTACAGCCCAGCCTGGGCAGGGTCTGATTGTGTGACAGGCTGCAAAGGGAGGGCAGCAAACAGCACCAGGGCACAGGCAGGTGGGAGCAGGGATTCATCCCTTGGACTATCTGAAGGTAGGAATCAAGCCTAAAGAAAAGTGTTCTGGTGAGCAGGAATAATTTTCTGTGTTATGCTGTCACCACATCTACTCCAGCTTTCAGCTGATTCCACTTTTAATAACACTAAATCAGGGTAAATATGTGCAAGTGGCTTTCACAAAGTGCCACCAAGAGCATTAAGATCAGGGCTGTAAGGTGTGAGCATCTGTCCCTACTTTCACCCTGAGGGTTCCTCTAGGGCAAGGGGAACCCCACAGATCCATGAGAGGAGGCTGCTCCTCAGCTCCCCACCTCCCACACCTCTGGTGGGAGCACGTGGCCTTCCCTGGCTCCATCTCCTCCTCTAACAAAGGGACTGAAATCAATTTATTGGAAAAGGGAACTCAAATGGAGGCAGTCCATATTAATGTGCTGCTCATTAAACGGAGAGGAAAGGCTTTTCACAGCCACCTACGCAGATGCACACATCCACAATTATCTTTATAAATTCTAAATCAAAGCAAATTAGCAGCCTAGAGCCGAGCAATAAACATGATTTGATTAGGTATTCCATACCCAGGGCACAACTGGATTTTTTTTTTTTTTAAGTACTCAATTACCATTATGATCCTGCGTTCTTGTGTGTTATAAAGAGCTCACTGCCCTGTGTGACAGCTCAGTTCACAGGGGCAGCTTTCACAACTCTCCTTTTGCCCTGGAACACTGAGTAGATCACAAGAGCTGGCAGCTCTGCAGATCACTGTGCTTTGGGTGGCACTGCCAATGTCAGCTCCTTGGAGTCACCAAGGGCAAGGTGCTGCTCCTGAGGCAGGGAAACCCCCAGAACCAATGAAGGGACTGAGAGCAGCTCTGTCAAGAAGGACCTGGGAACAGGGGGGGATGAAAATTTGAACTTGACCTGGCAATGTCCCCGGGCAGCCCAGAAGGTCAGCATATCCTGGGCTGCATCACAAACAGCGTGGTCAGCATGTTGAGGGAGAAGATTCTCTGCTCTCTCCTCATAAGATCCCCCCTGCAGTGCTGCATCCAGCTCTGGGGCTCCCAGCACAAAACCTGTTGGGGCTCTCCTGTGATCCCCCCTTGGGAGTGTTCAAGATCAGGCTGGATGGGGTTTGGAGCAACCCGGTCCCTTCCAACTCAAACCATTCTTATGATTGACAAAACCCTTAGTTCTCCATTCCTTACACAAAAACATGTTTCTTTACCTGTAGCTGAGGAGAAAAACTTAAAGCTTAAGCCCTCCAAAATTAGATGGCAAAAAAAATCTTTTAAACATCCCAAATCTCAAATCACGCTGGACACTAAACTCTCTGGGATGGCAATAGTGAGTGCTGGTGCTCACAATACTCAGGTGATACACGTAATTTCAGAGGTCTTTGCACAGACACCCCCTCCTCTGTGGTCCTGCCAGATCAACAGAGAGGACAAAGGGTCCAGAGGAACTTTGCTGTGACTTTCTCCTTCATTAAGGTCTTGGGTTTGTGCTCAAAATCTGCATAGGAGGTGAAATCAAAAATGAGAGAGAGACAAGGATGTCTATTTGGGAGACTCAGCACATAAATGTCTCAACAGTCAAATATGCAGCATTAGATAAATGCTTAATGCTCGTCAGTATTAAATAAATATATTCTTACAGGAGGGACATTTGTGTCGAGCAAACATCACACACAAAGTTGTTGTGATGGTGGATATTTAAACAGTAAATCTGTAACAAACCTATATGTAAAGGGCTTGCTTCTCACCAGCTTTCAATTCACTCCAAAAGTGACACAGGAGGTGAACAGCAAGAACACAGGGTTCTGCCAGGCTGCAGCTGTTGCTGTGTGTTATTTGGTTTCATCTTGTATTTCATTTTTACATTGGGTTTTAGAACGGTTTGTTCTGTACTCCCCTGTTCTCCTGGAAAATGTAACATCCCGAGGTTTGTCCCTGCCCTTTTTCCTGCCCATCCTCCCTGTCACTCCTCCCAGTCCCCTCCTGCGGGTCCTGTCTGTCATTTGGCTGTTCCTCCCAGCTTTTGGAGAGTTTGGGTCAAAGACATCGAATGACAGGGCAAGGGCTGAGAAGATCCCTCCCTTTATGTTCCCCATTGGTTTCCTTGAACATCCCTCCAACCCTGTTCCCCTCCTACCTTATCCCTCACTGGATATTGGCTTGTCCCCCCCTTTTAGCCCCTTCCCTGGATATAAGCCCAAGCAACACAAGGTCAGGCCTCTTGATTCGGGCTGGGCTCTAGGGCAGGAGCGCAGGGTAAAGACCGAACAAAGCCTTGGTTTCAACCCCAGATCAAGCTCCGACCCCTTCCTTTGCCTCCAACAGGGTCTGGCTCTCTCGTGCTAAGGGAAAGGTTCTCGGCCACTTCCCGGGTTTTTAGGACCCTACAAAAGTCCTTCTGTCTGCTGCTTGTCTCGGGCTAGCCCGGGCGAGAACGGAGCCGAGGAGCTCCGTGAGAGGCAAGCGACAGCAGCGACCAAGAAAATCAACAAACAGAACAAACCAGCATTATCAGACTCATTACAGCCATTCCAGAGCAATTCCACGGCGCAATCCAGTCCCACCAAGCACCCTTTTTCCATGATGTCCTAAAGAAAAACCCTCTTGTGCTCAGTGCTGCCTTTAGTAGAGTGTTTGGTCACCCTTGTGCATGAGGAGCACCAAGCCAAACATGACGAGCGCAGCTGGGAGAGGTGGGGTGTAGACAACAGATGTGCTGCGCTTCCCACCCTCATTCCAGAAGGTCCTTGCCCTTGCCAGGATCACAAAGCACAAATGATCCTGTTTTCCCTGTTAGATGCCACAGGACCCTGAGGCTGCAGCCCATTTTGCTGAGAAAGCTGCACTCTGGCGTGCCTGTGACGCGTACTTGGTGACACTTTCTTGCCTCTGCTTATTGTCACCTGTTTTTAAAAGGGTCCATCAGCACCTGTTTGTGCAGGAGGAACTGCGAGTAATGGTTATGGTGGAAATCTCTGCCACATGTGTGTTGACTGGTACTTTATCCCTCCCAGAAGCTGCAGCTGCAGGTGATGGAGGTGTCCCTTTCAGACCCCAGGAATGTGTTTGGAGAAGGAACAGATGGAAAACCTCAAGACACATATTTTGGAAGAAAATTGCCACGATGAGTAAAAATTAATTGGGACTAGTGAGTGGAGTTAATGCAGGAGACTGGGAGCAGGTGGCTGTCGCTCTGCCTGGGTTGCTCGTTTTCAGGCTGTGTTGGGTCTGGGTAAGCCCAGCTCTGGTGCTTTAGGGGTGGGTTTAAATTTGGTGATAATCACGAGAAGTCAATACAGTTACTCCCATGCTTCACGTTAAACACATGTTTTTATTCCCCAGGGAAAATCCATTACCTGGACTTTCTTCATTGGATTCAGCAGCTAAAGGACAAAACCCAGAGAGAGCAACTCCGTTTTTGCTGATGTATTAAATTCTCTCCATAGGGCACAAAGGCATATTGTTGTTTTCCTAAAAATCCAGGGAGCTGTACTCACCACTGCAAAGCAAAGCAGCCTTGCTGCAGAAAAAAAAGTAAAACAAGTGGCACTGGCTGCAACAGCTCCTTCAACCTCCTTTGCCATTTCCAAATCTGAAAAGCAGAGAATCCCAGGAATCATGTTTTATTTTTTCCACTGTGAAATATAACCCAGTGCCAGCTGGTGTTTGGTATGGTCATTTCTCAAAGGAGAAGAAATTGATTTAAATCTTTATAGGTAAAAAAAAAAAAAAAAAAAAAAAAAAAAAAAAAAAAAAAAAAAAAAAAAAAAAAAAAAAAAAAAAGCGCAGCTGTTTCTGCCTTTATATTTCCCATGCTGAGCTTAAAAATTTTATGGGATGGTGCTGTCAAACCTCTAATTTTCCTGACAGTCCTTTGAAGGACAAGTCCTTCCACTTCTGCCCCTCTTTTTTCTTACCCCTTAGAGGATGCTTAGGACAGAAACTTCCCCTGTGCTCAGTGAAAGCTCCGGGGCTGTTTGCAGATTGTGTGTGGAGGAAGGGAGATGAATTCTGGAGGTCTGTGTAACTGAAGGTTAAACAATTAATAATATCAGTTTGATCAGCTGAATAAATGACTGAACCACCCTGAAGTGCTGCACGGTGTGCTCATGTTGTGAAGAGGTGCTACAAGGAGGAGGTGGTAAGTTAGCACTTAGGTCTGGTGTGGTGATGAGGAAAAGATAAACTTCAAAAGTTCTCTCCTTGTTTGTTCAGAGTTTGGACAAACTGCATGACAGTGTTTCAGCAGCTGTGAAATGCTGCTGCTGCAAAACTGGAAACAAGAATTCCAATTTCAGTTTCCCCACACTGAGCATGTTTGATTACAGTGGGTTTGTTTCTGTTTCATTTTCTCAATTAGTTTCATATCAGTTACTTTATTATTTGATATTTTAATAATTCATTTTGCCTTCCTAGTCAAAAAGCCCCAAACTAGTTTCATTAAAATCGAGTTTCTTGCAACCTACTTCAATTTAAATGGAGTAATTTGCTAATTTGTCAGCTCCCAGAGGCTCCTATCCTTACAAAATTCCACACACACCTCCCATTTTTTGGGCAGGGTACATTTTCTTTCATTGTTCAGAGGCACTAACATGAAGTTTCCACTCTTGCTTGCGATTATCCCCGCATCTTGCAAAGCAAGTGAGACCACACCTGCGTGGGGTGCTCAGCTCCCATCACATCTCCCTGCCATTGAGTTCAGTGTTTCATTTAGCTCTTATAACTTTCTTGGTTCTCAGAAAGCCCCTGTGTCACATCCGTGTGAGAATGGGGTTTGAAACAGCTCTGTAAACAGTCCATCATTCAAAATGAGCTGCAGAGAGAGGCACAGCAGCTCCAGCCCCCAGGCAGGGTTTGTTCTCTCGCTGTACTGCTGACGAGTGACTGATGCTCCCAGGGCTTCACACAGCCTCCACCTCGCCCTGTGCTGAGAGGGTCGATGGCACTTAATCAGATGATGTCACCAGATAAAATAGATGAGTTTCCAATCACAAAACCTTTCCTCCAGGTGCACACATCACTCAGAGCTTGGCCGTTTTGATAATCTCTTCAAGGAATATATTCTCTCTCCTTGTAAGGCGTTTTACAAACATTCCTTACTTCTACCAAGATGAAGAGAGATACTTCTTTAATGTCTGGACTTTATTACATTGCCTGTTCCATGGAAGTAGAAATGAAATTCACAATACAAAACTTCTTGTGATGGTAAGAGAGGAAATGAAGCTGTATCAGTCACTGTGGACCAAGAGGAAGAGGCTCTACCAAAACATGTTGAGATATTAATTGCAAAGAAACTCTGGAGAAGCAGCTTAGGAGCAAACACTCAATTTTCCACTCACATGAGGAACTGCCAAGTTGAAGAGCACAGATGGAAATGAGAGCTGCTGCTCATGCTTCGGACAGCAGCCTGGAGGACTTACAGACTGTTCAGAGGCCAAGGACGCAAAATATATTGCTTTTAATGCCCTAAGTAGCACTTTAAACATGCTGGATAGCTTTTATACTGTGCTGGGTGCTCTGACAGAAAGGTGGTGGCATTGGGGAGGCCAGGTAAAGAAGTCTAGAACCCAGCAGCAGCTAGAGTCTGGAAAGTTAAATTCATGGCTACTGCAGCCTTCTCTAGGCAAAGAGAGCAATGGAGCAAGGGGCAAAAGCAGTGTGAAATGCGAGAGCAGGAAGCACTGGACTGACCAACACACTGCATGAGAAGCAAGGTGCTGGTTTTGGCACGGAGGTGGGAGTCTCAGTCTGTCCAGATAGAATTGTGTGGGTTTGTTGTGTTTGAAACGTTGCTGGAGAGGTGACTTCAATTCGCCTTGGACCACAGCTCCTCTGAGTTCTCCCCTTAGGTGATGTGAGCTGCAACTGTGCAGCCCCTCAGCTAAAGGATGCTGGACGAGGAAGGACGTGCCCATGTTTTGATCCCTCCCTTTTTCTTCCAGAGCTTTTCAGTCACATCTGCAGAGTGTCTCCACAAACCTGCACCTGTCTGGAGGATCAGTGGTTTGAACACCGCTGAGTCACCACCCAAGGGCTCTGTGGCTGCACTTTCCCAGGTGAGCAGCAGAACGTCACTGCAGACACTGCAGACACAACCAAGCTGGTTTATGTCACATCTGTCACGGCCTTGCAGCTCCCAGCACAGACGCAGCTCCGTAACTTTTTAACCCCTCCTGACTCATCTGCAATTCAGATTTCTCCGGGCTGGGCTGGTGGCTCCAGTCTGCCTCTCTCCATGCTGGGCTGGAAGCCACAACTGTCATGTGAAAAATCACACTCTTCTCTCCCTTTTTCCTTCGAAAATATTTCATTGCTCTAACAGAACATAGAAAATTCTGAGCTGCTTTGAAATACAGATTTTGTTCAGCGGGTTCCTCTGGGGAAGGCTGACTGACTTTGCCTGTTCTTATCACTGAGCTCCTTTTCCTTCCCTGGGAAGAAGGCTGGTGGGCTCCATTCTTTTGGGCCCCAGGGGTTAATCCAGCCTTCACAAATACAGTTCAAATACTTTTTTTTTTTTTTTTTTTTTTTTTTTTTTTTTTTCTGACAAATACATTTCTCTACCTTCTCTCACAAAGTCAGGAATGACTGTATGACATAGTTATTGGAAATAAAAAGCTGTGAGTTTATCAAGGCTAAGTATCAAATCCCCAAAACCAGGAAAGCGGTGAGGATGTCTGTTTGCTTATTAAGATGTTTGCAGCATCTGTAAGGAGAAAATTCCTGTCACCATAAAGAGCTGTGTAATTGCCCACAACACTCCAAGTTAAATGGAATTAAGTGAGGATCTGTCCTATAAAGACACAAAAAGCTGGGAGGGAAACTTCTGTTCCGTCTCTTTGACAGAGCTGCCTCATTTTAAAATACTTTGGCTGACCTACTAATTAAACTTGGCTTCCTGAGCTTAAAACACTCTTTTTCTTTTTGGTGTAGCTTGCTACAAGGACAAACCCACTCAAAGCTGTGTCAGATCTGGAGTGCTCCCCGTTACCGATGCTTCCTCCCCGGCAGACCCAGCCTGGTCTCTTTCTGACAAAACACTGCTCAAGGATCAGAAGAATTCACCCTCCCGGTGAAGGTGGGAGTATTTTCCCAAGCATCCCTCACTCTTCACACTTGTCTGCATACATACTATGCAGGTTAAAATTCTCTTAGAGAAGCTCGTTTCCCAAGGGCTCAGTCCTCCAGGGAAAGCTCCTCTATCCCACTGAGGAAGCTTCTCAACCATGCCTGTCCCTTGGGAGGAGCCTCTTGTGCTTTATGAAAAGAAGGTAAGAGCCAGACTCTGCTGGGAGGCATGTGGGGATGAAAGGAGCATCACCAGCCACTTGTGGAACAATGGATTCTCTGACTAAATACAATGATTTATTTATTTTCCTGAGGGTAGTAAAACACAGAAACAAAAATGCCCACAGAGGTTGTGGAATCTCCATCCTTTGAGATACAGAGCACTTAACCTCCAGAGGTCTTCCTTCCAGATGTACTTCTGGAAATCTGTTCCATAATTCTATTTGATGACTCACAGCAAAGAAATCTGCAGTAACAAGGGGAGCCCATGTGTGCATGACTTCCAAGATATCCCTAACCAATAGAATGTCTTTGTTATTAGACATGTTCTACATTTACCTTTAAATAACTACTTTATCAGAACAGGTTTTCTACAAAACAAGTTTTGTAGCTTGCATTACGGTTCTTCTGTGACAACATGAAAAGGTACTTTTTTTTTTCCCCCGATACAGAGGACAGGATCAAATGGACACTTAAGCATTACAACCTTCTACTAAGGCAAAAGCATGTTCATAACAGCAATGCTGTACCAGAATAGTCCATCAACCCCTTTCTCTATCACTAATCACACACACAGTAACATCTGTGCAAGCCAGTTGGCTCTGGACAGCTCCTGTGGTTCTTGAAAGACTATTTCTTGGCAGGTTGTGTTTTTCACTCTAATTGAAAGGTTAATCAAATCAGTCATACTTGTATGTTGGCTAAATAAACACACTGTCTTCACTGATGATGAAACAGATGCATTACCACTCATGTTCCCCATGGGGTTCATTTGTTCCATGATCACATTTGGTTTTCTTCAAGCTTCTCTCTGCAGTATCTGACAGCATTTTGGATAGTTTTCGTAAGGAAGTTTACCTTGCAGATGCTATTGCGTGCACATGTCTTAACTCATAACAGTTTTTGGCAAAGGTATCACATATCCTCAACACTGCTTCAGCATGGAAAATGTGGAGGAAGCCAACCCTACAAAAGGTTGGGAACTCCTCATGAGCATAAATGCATTAGGGAGTGGAGCAGTCTACACTGCTGAGGCTGAAACCACCAACACATTCAAACCTGTTTTCCCTGTGTCTCTCCCTCAGCGAGGCTCTCATCTTGCACCAAGCTGTTATAGCAGGTTCTCTTTAGCTTCTAGGACCCAGTGGGGCATTGTCATGTGCCTCGAGTCTGATTTTGTGCACAATGGAGCTGACTCCTAACACGTGCATCTCTCTGAAAGCAGCATTTACACTTGGTAGGGCAACATGTCGTTGCACGATGGGTACAAAATATGCATTCAAGTTCTGTGTACCACAAAACTGCCAAGCAATCCAAAGCTGCAACAGCTGATAATTGTTTTAAAGGAAAAAGGCACTCAAAAATCTTCCTGCCACTTGGTAATGAGTACAATGAAAATCTCTTCATTCAAAGAGATTAACACACATCATTTCAATATTACATTCTTTTGTGGGAAAAAAAGGTGCATTTATTTCTCCAGTAATAGTATTCATGCAATGTGTTACAGCATTCTTTAGGGTGGGATTAACTTTATTTATTTTCTGTGTTCTGAGAGATTTAGATAACTAAACTGCTTTGTTGAACTGTTGAGACATGTGTCTTTGCAGGGCTCTTTAAGTCAGGCTTTAGAGATGTTCTCTCCCTCCACTGACAGGGAGACCAGACTTGCCCGGCCCACAAGTCATTTGTACCACAACTCATCAAACAACAGTTAACTCCCACTGCAGTCTCTCCTTCTTTTTTTACTATTTTTAAAAGTTAAAGCATACAATCCTATCATCAATTTCCAACCTTAGGTCTGCACATTACAGACTTTTCCCTTCATCTGTCTAATAATGAAAAGGAAGCTGCATTTCAGAGAGCTGAACATCACACTAAGAATAAACACAGAACCCTGACATAAGTAGATTGCTTTTGTGAAAAAACACCATTTCCTCCCATCCTTACCACACCTTTTTAACCTGCCATTCACTTAAAACCATTGTGACCAAAGTGCAACATTCTCATTTATCCCACTTTGCCACCTTACCAAAAGTCACGCTGGTAGAAATTTTATCATTCCTGTGATCCTCACGTAGCCCTCTAGTGCTCCCAAAAGAAAAGCCAAGCACAGGAGCAGGCCAGGGCATGGAGAGGAATCAGCCAGCAATAAAAGGCAACAGGCACACAGTGACCTCTGTGGGACCTCACTCATCCTGACATTTACTACCACTGTGTTCTCACAGCAGCAATTTGTCATTCATTTAAGCACTTTGTTCAACTAAGGCATTGGGAGAAAAGCAACAGAATCAGTAAATCCAAGCACCAGCTGGATTTACACTTTAAGCCACAGCACAAGAGATTTGAAATCAGTCATTTCCCTGATGGGGGAGTGCAGATACTCCCTTGTCTGTACAGCATCAGAGCTGAATTGTCTTGCTGATCAGAAAGAAAAGAAATGCTTTTAGGATCACTTTTTCATCTACTGGAACCTAAACTGATAAAAATGGTCAAAAACAGATTATTGGAACTGTGTGTGTTCTAGGAAATACAACTGAATATAGATTCGGGAGACTGGTTTTTTAATATTTATTTAGTAAAACTCACTATACAAACAAAAAGTTATCACAACAGTGGAATATGCAGGGTTATAGTTTCTCCTTCAAGCTGTTTCTCTGCTTCAGTAAAAACACATATATACATTTACAACGATTTCCCTTTAAAGAACTGGGATTCATATATTAAAACATACCTGGTAAAATAAGCTTAAAATAATTTCACATTGCTTGGAAAAAGATTTGAGTAATTTACTCTTACCAGAGTGCCATTGTTGCACAGTATTCAAAAAAATGAACGACCACTAAAATATAGAGTAAAACATTTAAAAGTACATTTATTTCAAATGTGGGCAAAATATCAATATAAAAGAAAATAGAGTATAAGAAATAAAAATAAAGTACAAAACATTTTCATCTTCAACATCCATAATTTAATAGATAGCAAGCCCTTTTATTTTTACATCCAAATTACACTTTTGGCTGAAGTACCATAATTTATTTTAAAATGCTTAAAAATGGGCTCATTGTGATACCTAAAGTGGACTCTTTTAAAATGGTAGTATAATACAAAACATAGTAAATTATGTTTCAGCATAATAAAATTACACATCCTAAAAAAGATGCAGTTTATTTTTGCTTTCCTGCTTTAAACTGCTCATCATCCCTAGGAAAACAGCTGGAAAACAGCATCCACAGGAAGTTCTAGTTGCTTTGTACAATGGCTGAACAGCTAGATATAATGCTCCAAGGATTCCGGAGCAGTAAGGCATTTCACTATCCATCAAGTAAATTTATATGTAAGCTTGTTAAGAAAGAATAACTGTAAGAAATGACAGCAAAATACAAGTTCTGGAAAAAACATGCATAAAGACACAGAAGCCTTACTAGTCCCTCCACTGCATTTATCAAACTGGGTCTATAATCTCCAGCAAAAAGCTGTTTTCCTCATCTGAAAGTAACTTGTGCCAAATATTTCCCTCAGTGGCAAGTCCTTTTCCCACTGCCTAATATTCTACTATTTATTAATTTATTCTACTATTTACTCATATTTACTACTCCTTTGTGACCACCCTCCCTTCTTCTTCCCGTGAAGTATTTCCCATCAAAAAGTAACTCCATACTGAATTTAAGCTACTTTCTTGGGTGTTAAACTACTCTCCTACCAAGTAAACATTACATATACTAAAAAAATTACAATTAATTAGTTCCTAATTAAGAAACACTTTTAGTAAACCATACATCCCTTAAGCAGCAGAATGTCTTCACACAAAAAGGATATGATTCATAATCCAGTGTTTGAGTAAGCACTCCAGTCAGGACAAACTCAGCATTGTGGACATCTGGAAATATCAAAATTCATACAGTTCACAGCCTACTCAGAAATTCTGCCTCATTCTGCAGGTGTCAGGAGGGGCTGTTCTGGACATTTGTGGCTACAGCCCTACCATCAGCCCTCACACTGTTACTAAACACAGCACTTCTTGGGGCTCTACACTAAAGTAAAAATAACTAAACTGAAAACCCCTAACTCGCTTGATGAATATGAGATGGTGCCCCGGTTTCAGGTAATTTTCTTCTCAGTAGCTGGTACAGGACTGTGCTTTGAATTTAGAATGAGAGTAATGTTGGCAACACGCTGATGTTTCAGTTGTTGCTAAATTCAAAAATTTACGGTGATCTGCCTATAAAGTAACTATTAGCTATATCCAGCAAACAGCTGGCTTGGATTTCTCTATGATTTGCAGGATAGTCCATGTATTCCTCTGTTAGTATCTGAAAGCTTCAAAAGATCTCTGTATTTGTATAATAATAACTGCGAAATAGAAAAAGAAAATCAAAGTAACAAGTTACACTGTTCAATGACAACAAAAGCTTATACATACCTATGCCTCGTGCGAAATATTCTCGACATAAATGAAGGTCATTTTCACAGGAAATCAAGATTATCTCTGGCAAACTCTAAAGGAAAGGAAGTGATGGTAAGCTCAGAAGAACACAGTAAGGTATTATAAATAAATTTTAGAAAGCAACACTCAACACACTTTATTCTGCTTATGCTCCATGAGCTTTCGAAAAGAAGGTTGTTTGGATAATACTTTTCCTCCTGCGCACTCCACAATAGCTTTCATGGTGGAAAGACTGGGACAGATTCCGGGTGTAATGTAAAAATATTTTCCCTAAAAAGAGAAAAAGAAGACCAAGAAAAAGCATTATTATGTTGACTGATTTCTGCAACACATCAAGTTTTAATGTCCTGTGACGCTTCTTTTATACAACAGGGCAGGCTCTGTAAGCTGGGGCTGGGCTTATGGACACAGATTCATCAGTTGATGAGTTGTCCCTAATTACTGCTGATGTTTCCCCTGGAGGGGCAAATGCACGATTTTGATAAATCTGAACAGTTCGGGTGTGCCTATTTCCACACCTGTAAACTAACAGCTGTAGCTTGGTAAACACATAAGAACAATGTTCCTCGCTTCTTTTGAGCACAGGGACATCTCCAGTATTAAAAAAGAACTTTTACCCATTAATTAAGACCCAATTTATAACTTTCTGACAAAATTTTTTCTACTACTGGACTGAGATAGGTGATCAGATCACAAAGTAGATCATCTCTGTTTATCAGCTATGTATAAAAACCAGAAAACACCTTGCTATTAATCTGCAAAACTGAGAGCAAAACGTAGCCATTAGACATAATAGAAGGCATAGATTCTTATTCATTACAGGTCAAAAAAATACCAGTTTTTAGGTGGTTTACCTCCATAAACAGTCTGTAATGCAGTTAGGCTGAAGAATCTCTGCACTGTAACGTTATTTTAACCAGAGGCATGAAAACATCTTGCACCATCCTAGCAAACAGCCTGGTGGAAAGGAGACTCACACTAGAACTCCCTGAGGCTGAAGAGCAATCTCACTCACAGACTCCCATTTTTTATGGGCAAGTGCTCTATGAGGCTGGTGTAAAAAATTAAAAGAGGAAACAAAGAAAACAAAGTCCCTTCCATGAGTGGATTTTTACAAGTAACAGAGCAATGTTCTACATTCTGGAAGGGAAGAAATATCCTGAGACTGTTTGGTTAACATCTACAGGATCCAGTCATTCAGAGGGCTTACATTACCCCAAGGATGCTTAGGCAGAAAACAGGCATAGACCCAAAATGAAAATTTACAACAAATGTTTCATGTTATATGCCAGCCTGCTCTACTGCTTTCAGCTAGAATACCTGTGGTCCCAAAGCTGAAAAAATTAGGTTGAAAAACTCCCAAATATTTCAACGTTGTGGTAAATTGCATACCTTGAAGAGTGGAGCTACTTGTGCTCTCTTTAGAGACTCCTCTAAACTAAAGCAGAAAAGCACCTCAGCTTCAGCATCTCTGAGCACAAAGTTCTGCTCATCTGAAAAAGAAAGATTGATGTGGCACACAAAACACAAACATCCCCATGGCCCAGGATGGAATCTGAGCAGAACATCTCTGTGGCAGAGAGGCTCTGAATGGCAGACACCTGCTAGAATTTAACCTGATTAAAATGTTTTCATTAGGCTTCTTACAAAGATGACTATCAAATACTTGGAAAATTAAGCTATGTTTTACACTTGCATACCTAACAATAATCACTGTCCTACCAAATCCCCTTTTTCTAATTTATTGGAGGTACTTGCAAAATTTTTTTTTTTTTGATTCTCTGCAAAGAAGAATAATCAAGCAGAAGGATTAAGTTTAAATTCAAATTACTGTGATGACCTATGGGAGCCCAGAAACTGTCTTCAAGGCCTCACACAGTCTTAACAGAAAGAACTTTCCATCAGTTTCATTTGTCCTGTTATTCACCAAATTTTTCATTCTTTATTAGGGATGGAATTTCAGTCTTTATCTTTCCACAAAAGCTATGTCAAACACATTTCTAAATCCAATTTAATTGAAAACCCCTAAGTCTAAAAACCAAAACCAGAAAATTATACAGAGAACAAATTGGTCTTTCCAAGGACTACTATGACAACTTGCAAGAGACAAAAAGACAAAAGAAACAATTAAGACAATTTTTATAAACAATTGCCGTATTTTCCATCATTATAGCAAGTACAAAACTGCAACCAGCCCAGGAGCTACAAATCAACCTAATTTCAGTAAATAAGTAAAGTACTTCAAGTACCATATCACAAGAGTCATACTAAATCCCCCGACTTTCTTCATCTTCTAAGTTTTCAAATTAATCAGTTTCTCGGTTCACTGATGCTGAAGTAAGCAAATTGCCTTCTTGAGATTTATAAAAATGTTTGCTGGTTTATTAGTTAATTATCCATAGATTCAAGTCTTTATGGTGGTTAGCCAGCGATATTATACATTTTCCTCTTACAAGCCAATTATATAAAAAGCACAAAAGAATCATAAACCAAATAATCACCCTTTCAGAAGGAGCGAATTAAAAAATAATGCAGCCACAGGTAAAAATCTACAAAATGGCTACAGAAGAAAGAAATACAATACTTAACAATATCCAATCATTTAATTACCCAAAAGCAAACTTTTAAAGTGTGTTTTTCTTTCATTTAAGGGGCAGAAACTGTATTAAAACTAATGAAAACTAAATTAAACAAAATGTTCTGCTGAAAGAAAACTTGATTTTAAAAAAACCAAACAAACGTATAATTCTTGTGCCAGCTTTGCTTAACCATACTAACACAACCTTCTAACTCAAGTGGAATACAAACTAGTTGCTAATATAAGTACTTAAAAACTTCGCAGATTATTCTTCAAGAGGTGTGAACAAAGACAGACTTGCTGTAGAATTAAAATTTCTGCTTTCAAAAGCTGAGCTCTTTAGAAAACTGGTAAGACACACTGAAGTCAGAAGACAAAAGAACAAAGTATATTTTAACATCTTTGTCACTGTACCTTTATTTTGCTACAGGAACTGATACTAATTCAACTTACCAACAAATTTCTGGCATTTGAAACACTCTTCTAACCACTCTGGAGTTACTATGTGCTTGACTACAGAAATTGCTGTCAGGAACTTGACAGTTCGGGTCACTTTACTGGCAATTAGGTGGGTACATTTCTGGGCAGAGTCTGCTACTTCACCTCCAAGGATATACAGTTTCTGAAAGTTGTACAAAACACAAATCAGAATGGAATAGTTTATAAAAAAGTGGAGGAAAACAAGAAGCTAAATATCGTACCGTCACATCAAATAAAACTAAGCTCCTAATGAAATAGTAAATGTAGATTTCTGTGTTACAGTGATTCCTGTACTCAAGCTGATTAATTTTGACAGAATTTACAGCCACTGAAAATCCAGATATTTCCAGACATAATTATCACTTGGCAAGATTGATAACTATTTCCCGCTTCTGCAGTTTTTTTGATTTTGGGTTGTGTTTTTTTCAAGCAAGCAATTAACTGTAAGATACAAATTAAAATATTTTTCAGTGAAACAGAATATTACATTTTAAGTAAGCAATAATAAGAATATATAAGAATATATAAGAATATATAATAATTTTGCTCTTTTCTAGAGAAGATGCAGTACACACTGTAGCTACGGCAAACTTAATTTTGTTAGGCTTTTCTTTAAAGAGAAAAGCATCTCATGAAAAACACATATTCCACATGCATTTTTGATGATACTGAGCACCTGTACCCTTTTCCTTGGTTTAAGCTACCGAACTCAAACCAGCTCCTCACAGTTGCTATCTTATCAATTAAGCCAGTCATTACCCGAAGGAATAAGTAACACAATGAATGAGCTGGTGAGGCACATCAGATTACCACAGGTGTTAGACATAAAGAATGCTGCCTTCATAAAAATTCCAAGGATGAAAAACTATTTGGACAGCCTTAGCAAGTATGCATGCTGGATTTCTGATAAAGGCAAACATTTTGCACAAATAAATAAAACCCACGCCAATACCTGTAAGCATAAATATTTACCAGACTAGGGTTTTTATAGCATGAATGCTTGGGAGTCCCAGAGCAAGAAAGCCCAAGGGCTGGGTTAGAAGGTCTGAGGGGTCTCTGGCAGCCCTGTGCACTCTACTGCTCTGAGAATGATGAGCACGTAGGACAGACAGGAACAGCGCTTTTAGCTCTTCTTTACCACGCTCTGATGGTTTGCATAAAGATGACCCACAAAAGTATTGTTCAATGACACTGAACCTCTCCACCACTACCTCCTTCCTGGCAATAAACACTCTGTGAACAGTACACTGTACCCCTCTGAAAGGCAAAGGCTGCTTTTCTGTGCTCACCTCAAGCACCCCACTACCTGTGAGTGCAGACTGTGCAAGACTTCCACTCTGATGTGGAAGGGACCCTTTGGCCATACAGGTACAAAGATTACCCTTCCCTCTCAAGAAGATGAGGAGTACCCAGCCCCAGTTAGGTATCCAAACTCTGCAGAGCTTTGACAGCATCAGTGCTGCCAGGTTTACATTCAGATTCACAAGCTTTGAAGCTGAAGTTGATTTTTTTTTTTTTTAAATCTGTAAGCCACAGATGTTACCAAAACAGATTATCAATATAATTAACCTGGTACCAACATGACAGAAAATGAGAAGTTTGTACTAGAACTTTATGGGATACACTGAAAAACAGTTTATGTCCCAAAATATTCAATATCAATCTTCAAATGCACACACTGCAAGGGAAAAAAAAAACTTTCAAAGCTGAACCATTTTTAAAAAAAGTATAGGCGTAATAAAGAAAGTATTTTCTATTTTTGAGGACATCAAAGTGCATATTTCTAAGAAATATAGTGGACTTGAACTAGGCCTCATTTACTTTTCATTATCTGAATGTTATAAATTATTTCCAGTTAAGTTTTAGTACAGCTTTATTCAGGAACAGAAGAAAACCTCCTAGGAACTTATCTCACACGTGCCATTAGCTGTGTCATCGGCTGTCTTTGAAGCATTTGGCACTACAGACAGAAACTCCACTAGAAGAATCCTGGGTCTTATCCAGTACAACCATCATATTTTTCTCACCTAAATTTAGTCATGAAATTTGCTAATTTAAAAACAAATGTGAAGAGAGTTTTCTTGCTTTTTAAAGCAGTCCCACAGAAAGAAAAAGCAAGTAGCACAGTAGTGTAGTTAACTACAGAAGAACAGCTACGAAATAAAACTCACTGCACATAAACCTACTCTAACCTCAGGGCCAGTAATATCCACTAGATATATGCTAATCAAGTCTTAGAAAAAATTGAACATCCATAAAAAAGTTGTCAGATGTTTCAATGTAGTTCACAAGAGAAGCCTGAAAGTCACCTTAATGTACTGTTGCACTTGCATAGGTTCAAATCCTGTGAAGAGCACCATTGGTGTCAGCTCAGGGGTGAGTTTTTTAGTAGGTGGAGGCAGGTCTTCAATCCTACGGAATACAGGAAATACAGCAGAAAGTGACATTTGGGCCCAAGGCTGTAGAACTGGAATTCTGAATTTAGACATGCACACTTTTGCAAGTTTCACCAAAGGAATTACCCAGATGAATGAGAATTAGGGACAACCTCTTCTGAAGAAAAAAAATGACGACGCAGAGAACATGATATACTCTCTTCTTTCTTCACTCTCCCAACTCTCTTGCTGCTTCCCTCTCTTAGTTACTGTTTTATTCCTGGCAACACCCCAAACGCACTGACAGTTATCTCACTGAGCAGGGCACAGGACTGCTGATGGGCAGCTGACACTTCTGAGGAACAGGCAATTACAGACTATGGGCATTGACTGCTCTCTGTTCTTACCTTGCTCTTTTGGAAGACGGCTGAAGACTGGATTCATTTTGCTTTGGTTTCAAAGGCAACCTCACACCCTGAAATCAGACCAGTTACGTGTTTAGATCTGAATTAAGCAGAGAAAGAAGCTTCTATCCTGAATTAATCCTGAATGAAAATTACACGCAGCTCAATAGATGGGGCACCTACTACTTACACAACGAACCCAAGAGCAACGCTCAGCATCAGCCTATGCTTCTCCACAAACTTATGTAACCCTGAAAGTGCACACCAAATGAAATATTGTGGGACTTTTTTTTTTTCTTTTAAATAGCACTGCTAATTATCACTGGAAAAGCCAATGAATTAAATAAGAGACTGAAAAGCCTGTCTGTTTGCTAAGTACATGAAGACTGCAATATTCTTCCTGGTGCTAAATTTCACGGAATAGTAATATCCCAGAAAATACTGTTTTCAGCTCAAGTTCCCATACTACGTAAAAAAGCAGCTGGACAGAAAGTGCCACTGCCCCAGTACCAGATCAGCCTCTAGGGCACGTGCCCAGGGGTGATTAAATGTAGCTTTTAGGCTCTCCTTGGTCTGAGTGACTTGAAACTACAGCTCCAGGGTTCAGGAGTGTGTGACATCTATTTCTTTTTAACCTTCAAACTGATACCTGAAATTTAATGAAGAATGCTAGAGGCACATGACAAGACAGACAGGCAGCACGGTCCCAGCCCTGCTGTGACAATGTTCCTACGGGAGGAACAAACCACAGGGGTTTGTTCCCTGCTCTCAGACCAGGCATTTTTATGCTAGACAGCCCATAGTATGAGCCTCTAGAAAAGTGCACACATTCACATTTTGACAGACATTTCAACTATGAAAATGCAAGAGGTACATGGCATCAACAGCATCTGACAAGACAGCTGTCCTCAGAAGAGGACCCCAAACCCCAAGACAAATAGAAATGCCTACTGTGAAGGCAGTGAAGTACCTTGTCTTCCCTGACACTTCCACATGCTCAGCATCTTCTATTACCAAACCATATTCCTGTGTGGGCACCCAGAGGGCAGCTGGACTAGATTGTCTCCAGAAGCCCCTTTCAATTCCACAAAATTCCCACTTCACATGGGCAAGAAGGGTCCCCATATGAATACAGAAGGGAAGGTACTAAATTACCCATCCAACCCCTGAGGTCTCCATTTGCTGCACAAGACAAAACATGGACAAAAACCTGGTGTGACTGACCCACACAAAGAACGTATCCAGTTTTAAGGCGAGCTCAACTGCAGTGTGGATGCAAAGGGTGGTGGTAACAAAACCAAAACTGAGTTAAAACCTACTTAAAATACAAGTATTTCATAATGAATCTTCTCAAGGACGTTTTTATTTTGTAACAACAGAATATTTTCCTTTTTCAGGAAAACATGAAGACCACGAATTTTTAAAAGCATTTGGTTTTCTAAGTGTGAGTTTCCTACAAGCCTATGAAACAAATCCAGAAGGGTCTGTAAGAAGAAAGTTTCAAACTTATGGTCAGGAAAACAGTAGTGTCTATTTCTAGAGCTGAAAGGTATTCAAGGGACAGTACCCTGAATCTCCATTTAAAACATTGCTACATTACATTTTGAGAGTTACTAAGCACCTCTTTTCTGAAGAGTTTACAAAGTGACTGAGATACAAGTGATCCAAATACAAGAGGTCTGGCAGAACATTTTTGTGCAATATAAAATGTTATCTGAGAGTCACCTGTAGTAAATTTACCTACATCAAGACATACTGTGAAAAATTACCAAGTATAAATCTGAAATAAGAAGAAAATTTACAATACAAAAACATGAGGTAAGTGTAAGAGCTGACATGGAAACTGCAGCCTATTCTGAATACACAGAAAATTTATGTTTTTCACGGTTCACCCAATACCCTTCATGACAAAAATTGACTTCTACGTTTTTCAAGGTACAATTTTTCACTTTTCATTCCCGTTGCTATTTCATGGTTATCAACTACACTTTTTAATGCATGGTATACTTTTTTAAAAATCTAAAATACGTGGTATATTTGCCCATGGTTTTAGTTCTTACTATATATTAGAGGGACGATATGAAGTAGTTCCACCCCTAACTTACATTATGTATCGTACTTAAAATTCAGTCAATATTCTAACAAAATTCTTACTGATTTGGGGTGTTCTGTCTTAAAAACCCTTATGTGGTCTCATTTACAGTGTTAGGTAGTGATTTAAAAAGTACTCAAGCCTTTCTAAAGGTCTGATGTAGAAACTGAAGAGTGAAAAATCTAGCCTAAGGTATGCCAACAGAAACTTCATTCTGTGTATCACATTCTGTATATTCCTTAATTCTGCAAAATATTACTTCCCAGATTCCTTCAAAATAAAATAGAACATTAGCAAAAAAGTACAACCAGGAGCTTCAGCACAGGCAAGGAGTGATCTTATCAAAATAGCTGCATATATCCAATAATTCAACATACCATTAGAAGTTCTGGTGACACCTTCAATGGGACTCTCCAAGCATCTAGGGAATGGAGAACAGAATAAAAATTACACCATTACTGGCCAAGTTATTTATACCAGAGGAAATGCACTCCTACCGATGAAGCAGGCAGATAAAAATGCTGCAGAGCAGAGTTAGTGAGCCTTACCCAGCAGGTTCAGCACTAGGTGCTGGCTGGGAGACAGAGGGTCCTGCAGGTTGAACAGGGTGTAGCGGCTGTGCTGGATCTGCCGCAGCGCCTCGAAGTTCCCCAGCAGGATGTCACAGAGCCACTGCGCGTTCACGCACGGGATCCGCCACTCCTTGGCCTTCTCGTACTTCAACCCGCTGGCCCTTGGTGGGCAGGGAAGAAAAAAAATAATTTGTATTGCAAAGAGATCGGTAAAAATGGCAATTTCTAGTAATAAACATGCAATAGCAGTATTTATTTATTGGTCTATTGTTTGCTTTAACCGTGACAGAGGAGATACTCCAAAAAATGCTTTTGTTCTACATGTCAGAACAAGCCAGTCAGGGGAGAATTTCTGCTGTAAAGGGAATCTTTAGACCTGGACTTAAATTTTTCCTTCTCCAACGTTTTAGAACAATTATTAAAAAAAAAGGTGTTTTATTTATGCATGTCTAAGAGTCAGCATCATTTAAGAATATTATAAAATAGGAAAGTTAGAAATTACTTTTGTTTCGCCTGTGCTCAGAAGGCCAAATTAATCACTTAATATGTGCTGTAATTTAATTCAAGAAACAACATCACTAAGTTTACTGTTACCAAACTGCAGAACTGATTACAATTAACACTCTCATAACGAGCCATGCGTAGCACCTCACGTTCGGAGAGGCACTGCCTGGCAAGAGGCTGCTGAGAAAGCAAGGACACATTCCCATATGGAGTGCAGCACTTACTCTTTGCAGATGAGAACTGTATTGCTGCGGCACAGGTAGCCCGTGTATTTGGCACCTGCTAGGTAGGCCATGAGCTTGAGGTCATCTCTGTCACTATCAACAAATCCTGTCACAGAGATTATCTGCAGACAGAAAGACACAGTTAGAAATAAGTGAACATCGATGGCACTTAAAAAACACTCCCATGGGAAATATTTTTCCATGACTAACTTCTTACATTACAATGAAATGCACAGCATGGTGTATAAGCACTTAAAGCGTGGCTTGTAGGATACAAACAGTACAATTTAAAAGTGATTTGTTTATACATAAAAATTTCAGGTTTCTAGCAGTAGCTCTGACTCAGGAAGAATAATTTCCATTCTTCTGGTCAGCTTTTTCTTATTCACAGAGACCACAGCATTATTATAGAAGAGCTCAGAGCTAATTTGCTTCTCACTTCTGCCACCTTCATTCTGCTGCTATTTACATAGAGGCACACACAAAAAAACACACTTACTTCCTCCACACTAAAATCTGAAAACTGTGCTCTACTCTGCCATGAAGCCAAATAAAATGTGCCAGCTGATGCCAGCGGTGAACTGTAATTCCACATCTTCTATTATTATCTTTAATCCTGACAAGTTTTTGTTTTTGCCATTCTCACCTTTTCTTTGGGAAAGGCAACAGTACTTCTGTTTAAAACTGTGTTTATTACATTGCATATTACATTTACTGCTAACCATATGCATATAACACATGCATGTTGTTATACTCTTGATTTTCCCAAATCTGTATTTCTTTCTGTGTTGGTCAGGACAGGCTATTAGCAAGGCCATCATCCCATATGTCTGCATTCAGCACAAAGAAATCCAGTGCCAGACACACTTTGGCATCTTGGTTCATACATCATAGCACATTCCAAGATGCCTCTGAATTAACTGGTTTTTCAGTGCCACAAAACTCCACTTCCAGAGCTCCTCATTGCACAGGCAATGGAACTGTGACCTCCTGTCCTCTAATTAGCAGCATAGGCTTCCTTTTAAGGTATTTGCTAAGCACTGACTAAGAAAAACCCTCCAAAAACCTCTCAAAATCCTGGGTTATGGTAAGGAAGCACATGCTGTTAGATGTGCTGTTGTTCTGGTGTTATGAACTGTGCAGCCTGGATTGCTGCTACCTTGCTATGTGTAAGTGAGGCAATCTTTGCCCCTCAGTGTCTGAGGCAGTAACTCACAAAGGCAAGTGTTACTCCTCACCACTCTGAACTCAGGAAGACTTGCAAAGCACTGAGAAACACATGGCAGCAGCAGCACAACAACACAGCACCTGAAGATCAACAGAAACTTTTCCTCCAAGGCAAAAGAAATGTGTATTTTGCTCTGAGTAAGGACTTTTTAGCTCTGTGTTAACACTGCTCATGGAACGAAGCAAGCACTGAAGAACATTCTTCTGAAGTAAGTAATTTCCTTCTTACATGTTGAGAGCATGGCTTTCCTCCTGGTGGAAATGCCACTGGAAAATGAAGTGCTCGATGAGGTGGGACCATCTTTTTCTTCTTCAAGATTGCATTCAGCCAATGTGCTGTAATACATCTCTTCCTTTCTCTTAAAGCCTAGGAATACAGGCATAGACAGCTTTTAAAACACAAAATACATGTTTATTTTATTTTACACTTTTTCTACAAATCAAACCTTTGATTTTAATTGTTTTTCTCTACTTTTTAGACTTCTCTTTCTCATAGGATCTTCCTTAGTGCTCTCTGGAACAAGCCCACTACACACGCTATGAAAGTTTGTACCCCCCAAAAAACCACAAATCATAAAAAAACACATAATGAGAAACTTTATATTCGCTATCTGAGCACGAAGCACACAGTGCAAAGCCCTGCCTCTCCAGGGATAAAATGAAAGCATGCACCAGTGCAGGTTCCCACTGGCTTACCTGAGCATACATGTTACTGACTTGGCTTTCACACAGAAGGTGAGTACATCTGCTCGTGAGGGTAGGGTCCACTGTCCCACCATGTGCTTGGATGATCTGGTAAGAGAGCAAACCCACAACTTCTAGGATATAACAATCTTTATGTTACATTAAGAAACAAAAAGTCTGAAATGAAAGTCCACCCTTTAGGACACTGCCACCATTAGCACCATTTCACTGTAGAGTTACCCCCCAAAATCAGGTTTGTTATCTAGCTTTAGAACAATTTTGAAAACAAAAAAGAAAACCAAAATTAAATATGCAGCTTTTCACTGAACAAAAAGTATATTTTTTAGAAGAAATGAAAAAAAAATAAAACAAAATAAAGATATATAAACAAAAATAACCCTTCTCTTGTTTTTTATTTTTTGCAGTATAACTATTAAACAATTTTTCATGAACTATTCAATTCTATTTCAGCAATAAACACAAGTGCTGTTAAAAATGTCAACAGCTTACTTGATTATGCAAAATTGTAGGGAAAATTCAACTATAAAATCCATCAGAAGTTTCTGAAGAACATCAAAGTCCTCTTATTTAGGAAAGGATACAATCAGATTTTTCTGAAAAATAGAAGTTGGCAAAAAAATAGAAACACTCTATTCTTCCATCTTATTCACTCAGGTGGATACCTCACAGGCTACTAAATGCCAAAATTATATGCAAAAAATATTTTTTTTATACAATCAAGTTAAAGATAGACAGCGATGCTATATTACACTTGCTGTACTACAGTTGCCTGATTAAAAGCATAAATAACTGGGAAATAGTTAAGGCTGCAACTTATTTAGCTCATGTTCTGACTGAAGACTTAATTCAACCAGGCTGCACACCTGAAGTATTTCTATTACTTTTTCTGGTCAGCAGCAGTTGAATAATTTTTTTGTTTTTTAGATTGTAACAGAAGAATTACACAAAAGGATGCCTAAAGAAAAGTGAACAGTGCTGAAGAACTGCCAATGTTTTCTTTTAAAATTTAGGGACTATGACATTATGTTATAGTTCTTTAAAAATACTGCAGAATCTTACCCGTTTCCAGGTTGCTAACAGCTGCTTGTCAGACATCTGCTCTGGGTAATCAGCAATTGCAAAGACACAGCCCAGTAGGAAATACTCTTCTGGAACTGAAATAGTTTGGTACATAAGAACAAACAATTGAAATATAAGTCTGAAGTGTTTATCTCAGAACACATCTGCTACACTGACCTCTTCCTATTACCAGGTTATAAACTTCCTAAGTGTACTTTTCCTTGGAAAAAGTAGGATCCAAAATTTCAAAGCTGAAAGCCCTTAAGGCACAGCTCAGCCCAGAGTCTGATTTTGTTAAGGGCAGGTTTTTTTTCCTGGATGAAGAGGGGCTTAAGGGGCAAAAGGAAGAGTCACCAAAAGGAAAACTTAAGACAACTTCCTCTTTTACAAAGATCAGCTATGAACAGCCAAAACAATCAAAAAGCTTTCAGTTCTACTAGAATTCAAAGCAAGGTGTGACAACTTTCCGATACTGAATCTTGAATAATTTACTCGTATTTCCAAAACTGTAGCTGTTCTTCCAGTTCTTATACTGATTGAAAGCTTCCCAATCCCTCTCTTCCAAAGGGAAAAAAAATTTAAACCAATTGTGATATGCATTTACGAACACTGTTCTGAAAGTATAGGTTGTGTGCTTGTATTATCAAGTGCATATTTGAAAAGAGAACGTTCTCAGCACTCTCATGCTTTTCAGATTGCTGGATCATCATTAACTAATACATTATTTAATTATTTGCCTAAAAATCAGTAAAACAGCTCTAAGCCATGAGTGGCATTTTTTACAATTCTATCCTGTAAATACAGCATTACTTTTTGATATTCCACCCCACTTCATGTCATTAGCTACTTTTTTCCAGGATCAGAAGGCAATAATTACTAACTCTCTACTGCTGGATCGTGCCCAAAAAGCGGCTGCTGCTGCAGTTGCTGCTGTTGCTGCTGGTGGTGTTGTGGCTGCTGGGCTGCAACTGGAAGCTGTAGTGCTTGAGGTGTCTGAGTTAAGTGCTGCGCTGCCTGATTCTGCATTTGCTGTTGCTGATGCTGCTGGTGCAGTCGCTGTAAGTGCTGCTGCTGCAGTTGCTGCTGCTGATGTTGCAGCTGTTGCTGTTGCAGCTGTTGCAGGTTCTGCTGCTGCAGCTGTTGCAGCTGTTGCTGTTGCTGCTGCAGCTGCTGCAGCTGCTGTTGCAGCACATGCTGCTGCTGGAACTGGAGCGGCTGCGGAGGGCGGTGCAGCTGCTGCTGCGCGTGGAGCGGCTGCTGCGGGAACTGGAGCTGCTGCTGGGAGAACTGGTGCTGCTGATGGACTTGCTGCTGCTGCTGCTGGGGAAACTGGTGAGGCTGCTGCTGTTGGAAAGACTGCTGGGAGATCTGGGGTTGCTGCTGCTGCTGCTGCTGCTGGAGCTGCATAAGTTGCTGAGGTTGAAGGTGTAAAAGAGGATGGTGCTGTTGCTGCTGTGCTTGATGTGACTGCTGCAATAAATGTGTCTCTGGTGTTAGTTTCACTTGACTAAACAGCACCACATTTGGATGTCCCTGTTGGCTATGATTTACTTGTTGTTCTAAACTTTTTGTAGGTGCTGAAAGTGATTGTAATATCTAGAAAACAAAGATTATTTTTGTGACCTTTTGGTTGTCATTCGGTTTCAAAAATATTTAAAGAACTACTGGGAAAATACAGTTCCTAAAAGAAAAGAACCCTGCACCTAAATACCTTGTGAGCTGAACAAAAATCTTTAACCGCCTAATAGCAAAATCAAAAGACAGGATTTACACAAAGAGAAGTGTAGAGATGCACGTGACTCCTAATAAACAGCAATGCACATTTTAGTTAAATTTAAGATTAAAGCCCATCCCAGTATTATAATTTTTCCAACAGCATTATGACTATTATCACTATATTAATAATTACATTGATCAACTGCAATATTAATTTTAGAATCCCACTGGCCCATTAAATTCAGAGCTTAGTTTCATAGTCCTATTTTCACTTAAAATTGCTAATGATGCCTTTATTAATTAGTGCTGTTTGAAATATGGGAATCTTGTTCTCTTTTGAACCAGTTCAGGAATATATAGCTTGTTTTTTAATCTCAATACAAAGAAAAACATTGATCTGCTGAGCACTAAGAACTTCTTGGGAAAATAAACCCAAAACAACCTCACCTCCCTACTTAAGAATACTAGATTTTATGCTTATAGAGTGCTGAAGTAACCTGGAATTTAATTTTACTTTTAAATGTATAACTTACTGTTAAGAGAAAAATCATTTCACACTAAGCAGATACAAATTAGGAAGCAAATTTTTATGCATCAGAAAAATGAAAAATTAGGCAAAGTTCTAAGAGATTAGGATGAGTTCCACATATTTATTAAAATATTTTACTACGAACTACCTATTAGAAATGAGAAGGAGCAACAGTAACTTCTAGACTTGCCTTTCATAAAGTCTTTTAAACATGAAATCAGGTCTGATGAATCCTGCAAAGCTTGTTTCCTTCACCCCCACTACTTCAACACACACAGTGTCACCTTCAGCGACGTGCGTGCGTGAGAGGAATCAAAGCCCATCACTAGAGCACAAAGCCAATTACTGCATCCTCTCAGCCAAACATCCATCAACTCTCCATCAGAGGTGGCTCAAGTGTTTTCACAATGCACATCAAAACCTCTGAGGTGTCATCTAAGTAATACTGATGTGTACACACACGTGCAGCCATGATTATCAATGCATCACCCACAGCTTGTGTCTCGGCACCACCACAGCAGACACATTCAATAACTAAAAATAACACGCACAAAAAATGTTTCCATGGCTCGGTGTGAGGAGCTGCTCTCCACAACAAGTACCAAAAGCCAAAATTAGAGAAGCTTCAAGACTTGTATTTCAAAATAAAGGAATGAAACTTCCAAAAGCATCCTAGGTCTGTATTCAGAAAGTAACAATGTATCTGCAAACACCTGATGATGACAGATCCTGATACAGAAACCTGAGGTTCAAACTTAACACCAACTTTCCAGGAATGTTCCCTAAGGCTTGCACTCATCATTTGGGGCACAAAGTAGAATAGCAGTTATAGGGTGAAAAGGTAGGACTGACATTCCTCCCTCTAAGAAGCAGATCCACAATCCTAAGATGCAAAGCCTTTCTGCACACGCTGCAGCTGGCCCAGCAGCCTGAGCGGGCACTTGGTACAGCCCTCACAAAGCACAATCCAGCTCCTCCTCCAGCAGACTTGGGGTGAACAGAGACAAACCAAAGCACACAACCACCAGTGCCCTGCAGCTCTGCAAATATTGCTGACAGAGAAATACTTCCACAGGGACACCACTGATGTATGTGACAGCACAATGACTGGGCTGGAGAAGGTGTGGTGGCCAACTCACCCATGCTGGCCAACTGAGCAAACGGTTGGCAGCTCTGCTCAGGCCTTGTACAGAAGTCTCAGCCCTTAAACAATTCAAGGCACTGAGAAGAGGAATCTAAGACTCAGATTTAAAATAAGGCCTGAATTTCCATTTTGTATTTAGACATCATACTAACAGCACAGAATCAACATTTCTGAGTGACTCTACGTTCTGAGTTTAAGTACTGGCTGGAAGCCTCTATACTACTCAGGCACCTTTCCAAGTTTTACCATTAGCTGAATATCCAAAGAAAGGCACCAATGCTATTCTGTAACTACCTTACTCATGCTCCCTTCCCACAAACATCTAAGAATTTCAATGCTGCAGGTGCAGCGTGCTCACTTGCTTTTTATTTTCTTGCAGAAATACATTCAACACAAGAGCTGCAATTATTTCAACTACACAAGTGGTATAAGAAAGGGTAAGTTGGACTTCTCCATCATCATATGCATACTGTATAACAACCTAATGATGCCCAGCAGAACAATGGAATACAGAACTGAACCAACTGTGGAAAAAATCAATTTCACAATTCCATGTGCTTATGGCATAAATAATTCCTTGCACTGGCTGAGAAGCTAAAAGGATAGGAAACCAGGTTTCCTGAACTAGCAAAGTAATTCTAAATTAATGCTTTTCCCTCTCTTACCAGGATGTCCTTACTGAAAATCTAAACCACGCTGCAGTTATACATAGCTTTACTCTTCCAAATGCTTCTGTGAACCTGTTAGAAATTAAGTTACTTATTACAGGGAAATTACAAATTTGGCCACAATTTTAAGTAATAAGGGTAAGTGTTAACTTTGGGTATTTTAAGGACAGCAAAAGGAAACTGAAGTTCTTGGACACTATAGCTCCTAAGAAAAAGTCCAATAGCTTATAAATTAAAAATCCAACACTTACATGTGCTACATTTGATGGTCTATTAATCTGCTGAATATCAGCACTATTAGTAATATTCCTTAACGTCCGCACGGCTGGACTCCACGGGGCCATCATTTCCTGGCGGTCAGAACTTTGGGCACCTTGTACTGAAGCCATGAGGTTGCCTCTCATATCAGGAGGCAAAATGTTACCTGGCACTGGTGGGACATTGGCACACAAATTTATCAACCCGGAGTCCTTCCCTTGAGGCAACCTACGCTTTGCTGCAGATGCCTGTGGGACTTCAGCTGGTGTCCAATTCAAATTCCTTTCTTGCTTTTCTGGAGAGGAATCGGAAGAATCATCGAACATCAGTTCCCCTTTTGCCTTATCAGCAGTAGTAGATTTTGGTGAAAATGCTTGATCACCCAAAGGTGACCCCTCTCGAGAAGATGCTGGGCTTGATAATTTTTCATCAGTACTAGCCTCATTTTGTGAGTCTTGTTCTTCATTTTCTACTTCTTCCTCCTCTTCCTCCTCCTCCTCTTCTTCCTCCTCATATATAATTAAACGAGGATGATAAGGAGTCTCTTCTTTTTTACTCTTATCAGCTATAGAATCCAGTACCCAGTCTGGGGTCACAATTTTAATGCTGTCCCGTTTATAAGCACATTCATATTTTTCCTGGGGGGGAAAAGAAAAATTATTTAAAGACAAAACAATCACAACTAAATTGTTTGAGATGAGGGCTAGAGCACACAGCAGGAGATTACAAGGAAGTTGTCCAGAGAGTGACTTCGCCTGGATCCAATTTATATTGTGCAGAACCACAAGTGCCAAGAGATTAAAACAATAACAAAAAAACAAATTCTCCACATTTACACTATAAAGGACTCAGAAGGCACAACTGCAGAAGATGAATGTCTCCACTTGCAAAATTCTCCTCTGATCCAATCACCAAAATATTCCAACCCAGCAGCGAGGACCATCGTGTTCAATTCTAAAATGCACGTGATTTTAGGAGGACATTAAGGCAAGTCTAAATACAGTTTATGTTTTATCCACTATAAAAAATAAAAGTAAAAAAACCCAGCGCCACTATGAAAAAGCATTTGGGGAAAAGTCAGGATTTCATAATAAAGTGGAGACAAATATTTAAAAGTGTATCACTGAAAAAAAGCATTTCAGCAGGAATACAGCTTAAATCTTCACTGCTTCCTTTCCTAATAAATAGAGTAGACACAGAATGAGTGTCCTATTTATTTGAATATCCTCTTTCATGGAAACTCCTCACACACATCAAAACAATATGGAAAAAAACCCTTCCTTTTGAAAATTTGAAACTTATTTAAGGATGATTGAGCTGGTGTTTTCTTTTATGTCAAACAACATAAATTAAGAACAAGCACATTCAGAGGAAATTAATTTAGTGATTCTCTGGAGTTATTTCCTACAATGAAACTGTCATTCATACACAATAAAGAGATTGGAGATGAAATCAAGTTTATTTGCTGACACAAGATTTTATTCTTTCATTCTGGTGAGAATTATTAACAATCTTGTTTTATCATCCTGTGTCTAGTCAGAGCAATCTTAAGTTTTCCTAGTGACAGCACTGTTCTGGTTACAAACTGCTGCAGTTTCCTTTGCAGTGTATCAGAGCAGCAGGACTGAAAGCAAGAAGTAATAATCCCATAAAACTGTTCCCATTCAATGATTGTGTGCATTAAAATATTTGTACCCTACAGACATGGAATGCTAATACCTCTTTAAGTTTTTTGACTGGCAAGAAAGACAACATCCTTTGTTCTGAAAAGCTTATTATTTAAGCTTTTAAGTAAATTATTTAAGTATGATTCTTAATGTATTTCACTGCCTCTTACAAACAGAATTTTAGGTAACAAAGCTTTGTCCAAGCATTTTATTTTATTGTAATGAAAGGGACAATTGGAATGGTGTTCAATACACCCCTCTAAACAGTCCACAGAAGAAATATAAAGTGCTTAATAAAAAAGAAGAAACCAAAACCGATACACAGACACATTCACCAAAAAGAACCCAGCTCTACAAAGGTTCCTATATTTTAAAGAAGGAAACACATTCATTTCCCATAGCCACACTTTCTCTTCTCCCACTGCCAGCCCATGTTTCATTCTTCAATATTTCATTTTTGTCCTTCGTTTTTCTTCACTGACTCTATATCTGTGGATTTATAAATCCCAGTCACTAATGACTGTGACATATCAAAATTAGGCTAAGACAAACAAGACAAAATTCTTTATTCAAACAGAATTCAAATATCAGTGTGAAACTGGACATCTTTTGAATTAATCAGGCTTAAAGCCCTGACAAACTGAATAGCTGCAATGCCTAATTTTCCTGAATTTAGTTGTTAATGAGCAGTCTTAAGAATTCTCACTTCAGGCAGATGGAAAATTTTTGACTATTTGAAAGCAAATGAGAGCTGCAAGAAGGATTGTACATGTAATAAACTCTTACCCCCTTTGGCTCAGGCACAATCAAATGAGTACACTTCTTATTGAGGCTCAGCTGGCAATTCCCTCCATAAAAAGTAATCAAAGCCCACAGCGTACTTCGGTCTTCAGATGAAACCTAAAAGGAAGGTGGAAAAGTCTTTTAGCTCTGTGCACCCAGCTGTCTTCAGCTGGAAGAATTTTAGTAATCCACAGCATACCATTTACAAGGCTGGCTAATGTATTACCTGTCACTTTTAAATACCAAATTAGCAAGAAAGTTAAGAGAGGAAAAAGGGTGGCAAAAGACACACAACAAGAAAAAACACTGAGGAGTAATTTTGAACCTGCACCAAGATAGATAAAACAAAGAGGAAAAAAAGTCATAGTACAACAGTAAAACTGGTATCTCTCCTCAAAAAAGCAAACATCCCACAAATAGTGGACATTGGAGTAGACTGAAATATGGTTCACTTCTTACCTGAGAGAGACAAGCAGTGACTCCAAAAAAGATCTGACACGATTCTGGAGAAAAGCCATTTACACTGGAAAGCAGTTGTCAAGGATGCAAAATAATTAGATGAGCTTCCTGAGGGTCTTTAGAAGGAAATTAAACAGTCTGCGCAGTACTTCTCACATAATACCACGTATCTGACTATTCAAAAACTTTCATCTTTGAAAGCACATTGTCTGTTTGCAATTAAAGTTTATGCATCAAGAAGAAAAACCTGATGTTACAAACTGAATCAGGGACACCTGCAATGTTATGATCAATTCTGATAACGCTCTAAACCAGAACTGACCTGGGCAAGACAGACGGACCATCGGACTTCTGCAACTTCAACCCTTTTCCACACTTTCATATGATCTTGTATTTTATTTTCTGACATTTGTCAGGAAAAAAAGCGACTACAGAAAGGGGTGTACATTGTGTCACATGTGGACACTGAGATTTTTTAAATGAAATAAAATTATTTTCACCGTGATGTTGACAGATGAACCAGCAACACTCACGTTTTGAGGCTCAGAAGAGATAACACACAACAAGCTGATGACAAAGCCTAGAGCACCTTAAAACTTCAGAATAAATTACTGCCATAACCCAGAATACCTCAAGAAGTTCAAGCCTGATGAACATCCTGAATTGTTCTCCATTTCATCCAAGGAAGGAATTCAGTACTGGATCTTTCGAAAGTGTACATGTGTCTACTCCCTGCCTGAGTAGCTACTGCCAGCACATAAAGCAGAAACAGTCAGTATTTAACTTTTAAGAGGTCCATCAGTTTGCCTGGAGCTTGCACTCTCTAAAGAACAGGAGTGAAAGAGGCTCTTTTAAAAAAGTTACAAGCAGCATAACAATCAAACAAAACAGAGGGAATAGAGCAAAACTCATTTTTCTTCCTGCCATCAACAAAAGCTCACATGTGCTCTGACTCTCTTTCATCTATACAAGACCATTGAAAAATACACCCTCATCATTCTTGCTTTTGCTGCAAAAGAAATTGCCAGCCCTCCTTAAGGCGTTATAACCAAGGTTTTTGTACATGAAACTCTTTTTCCTTCTTCAGCCAGTCTGCTTCCAGCTTAATTTTTCTGCTACTTCCCTTCCACTGCAGGCCAGTCAGACTTTGCACACATCAGTGAGCAGGGCACAGGACAACACTGCCATCCTAAGCTCCCTCTGGTGAAAACAACTTCCACCAAGACACAGACAAAATTACTGTGCTTTTACATTGTATTAAATCTTTCTATATTAAACTTTACCTTTAGCAACTGATGGGCAAATGCCCATCAAATAAGCACTGGGATTGGCAAGGCAACATAAAATCCTAAAGGCTCTTATTAGATCCATACGTCTGACACAAGATGTTTTTAGGGTTTGGTTCTTCAGAAATTCAATGATCACTTTGAGCATTACCAAATTAAAACATAAACTAAAGACAAAAACACAGAATCTCAAACTTCTGCCTAAACTGGGTCCAAAAGCAATCAGCTGGAAAAACTAAGCTGTTCCCATTAACGACTGTATTTTTTCACTATGGCAGAACCTAATTCCTTAATGAAAGGCCAGATGTCACTGCACTAGAAGTTATAAAGAGACTGAAACAGGACGAAATGAAGCAAAGATTTAACAACCCATTTTACTGAGCACAATAAGGCTCAGAGTTAAAACCTAAACCCACCATCTAAGGACATGAAGTACTAGAAAGTCAAAGATCCAAGGACACATTTACTGCTGACAGGTGTACAGAACTTCCTTCTTCCATGCAACTGAAGAACAAGACACTACTGAGACCTGGTCTTTTCATCTGGCCATTCCAATGTTCCCACAATAAAGACTTCCTGAGCAATAGCCATTGAGAGCTACATTCCCACATTTATAGCTACAATTTAGTTATGGACTGCATTCTGTTGTTTCATCTGTTTATTTCTCTGCTGGGTATCCAATAACGTCAGTTCTTTGAGCACCCTTTTTAAAAAGCCTGCTTGCAGATGGAAGACAAATTTTTTAATAGTGCAACTTCTTCACGTGAAAGACCATCAGTAATGAAATGTTAGGTTACTTAAGCCTGAAAATGTAGCTAATTCCAAGCTTTTTTTTTTTTTTTGTGAACACTCCTCATTGACAAGGAGAAGGTTTAGAGATATGCAACATAAGCGATTAAATACTCATCCAGCTAATGAAAGAACAGTAAACACATTTATCATGTCCAGACACAAATGACCAAGGATCACTAGCCTAGACCACAGCACAGAAACACAGAGAGTTGCAAAGGCACACACCTTAAACTGCTGGGTATAAAACAGGAATTCTGAATCTCTGAAGCACATTAAGGCCTGAATTCCTAATGTGAACACCTGGATTCATGCACCTACTAGCTCTTGTTTTCCATTTGATTACAGTTGTCCTCCAAGTGCCTATGAAGCACAAAATAGGCAAGGAAAACTGAAGACAAAGAAGCCTCAAGCACACTGCAACCTTGGCAGGCAAACCACAACCGATCATTTTAGAAGTTTAAGCAGTACCTATTTGAAACAGTCTTGAATCCTTCCGTGGTATCCATTTAAACCTGTTTTCTACAGAATTTTGAACTTAAAAGGATACGGCAGAAGAGCTCCACAGCGAACAGACAAGATCACCCAGGAAGGCTGAAAGAAACAAAAACCACTAGACATTAAAATCCTTAGTCTACATGCACAAAATATTAATTACCTTATGAGTTCATGCTATAGCTAGTTTTAATGTATTTTCCTAGCTTTGGAAGTCTGTGTGTTTCACAGACATTGCACTTAAATCTGCAAAAAACCTCTCATTTATTCACAAGAGTTCACATAAAGACAGCTCAAAGGTTGTGCAGCAACCCCCTTCTCTCATGCCATTTACAGTATTCATTCATCCTCTCCTTTTTTGCAATACTTGCTTGAAAGAAAAACTAATTCAGAAAACCCCACCCTACACTCATCACCAAGGAGTGAAGAACCATAGCCTTAAACAGAATGAGTTTTCTAAAGACAGAGCAAAGCTGGCTGCTGAGCAGTGATGGCCCCCACCCGACAGTATTCTGGGACAGAAGGGCTCAAAGGGACACAGGGAGGTGGCAGCGAATGGAGGAGATGTAGGACACTGGTCCCAGTGCAGCAGGTAAGGAAAAATGGGCAAAGAGTGACATCACATTCAGTATGGAATTACCTTTCCTCAAAAGACAAACAGAAGAATATATTGTGGCAACTATGTTTAAGGTGTCCCAGTTCTTGTTATTCTCTTCCCTTATAGGGCATAATACAAAAAATAGCTAAAACCACTTCACATCTAACCCCTCAATCTTCAGGGGAAAACCAAAAAAAGGATATTTTCCTCCCTTAAGTTTTTATCTTCCTTTTTCCCTGTAACCAACTATCTTTGCCTCCGACTTCCAGTCCTTTTAGTACTTAGTCTGATCTTCTTCATTACAGATCATGCTGTGATGTTTTCAGGTCAAGCCAAGTGACATTAGTGAAAGATTTTCTCTCATCTCGCAAATGAGTTGGCAGCTATGAAGCAAATTAAATTATTTAAGTGGCATTAGAAAGCAGGAAGTGCTCTCTACGATGTTGATGTCCTTCTTTATGAAAATGGCCGCAGTTTCCTGGTTTATAAAGTTAAAATTACACCAAAAATGACTTCAGAAAAAGGAACTAAAAATTAACCAGCACACCCACTATAACCATAAGGGTCACTAGCCAGGCACCTTTCACTTTTTAGAGTTAATTCAGTTCTACACTGTCAGGTGAACTCTCATGACAAAACCTATCAAAACTCTTCCACTTCATGGAAAAAATAACCCAAAATCATGTACCCAAAGGTATCAGCAGTGAAATTCTAGTGTTTCTTTTTTCAATCTCCCTCCTGACTTCCAGAGTGACAAGTTCACATATTCAAAGATGAAGCCCATAATTTTTCACTGAAAAATACCTCACTATTGGAAGGTAGTAACAAACTATTAGTAATTCCAGTGTAAGAAAGAAAAAAACAAAAAGGATGAAAACCTTAAAAAAAAATAAAATAAGGAGGAAAAAAACCCCTGGTTTTCTACAAGTTCCTATAGTCCATAATCATCATAGTACTTATATGCAGAATCAACAAAATCATTTTGCACTTTGCCAATTATATATGTTTTAACAAAACCTTCAGCAATCTACTACTTATTCTAAATTGAAGTTTTCCACTGACAGAAGCTTGTAAGAACCTTTTCTTCAGAAATATTTCTAAATTAGAACTAACAGGATATCATCTCACAGATGACTGAAAGAAAAATCTAAATAAAAACCAAAGCAGAACACTAAAAATTACCCACACCACTGACAGATACAGAGCAACAAGAGGAAGGAGAGAACAGAATTGTAACAGAAGTCTGCAAGTCAGGATAAAAGTTTGTGTAACAAGAATGTTAGATTTCTAAAGGCATGTTTTCTTTGGTTATCATCCAAAGATGAATATTTTGTTATAACAACAAAGCATCTATGTCAGTACTTTGACAATATCATGGATGAGTCACTCACCTTTACCACAGGGAGATCAAAAACTTCTCGAGATTCTCCAACTTCTGGATTGTCCCCATCTTCTGAAATAATATGTGAGGCCAGTGCATTGTAAGAAACTTCCTTTGCTTTCCCAGCTTTCAGAAGTTGGATAACCTAAACCCAAAAGAGAACAGGGAGAAGTCAATCATTTTTAGTAACTTTTATTTGAGAAAAACATTACTGCAAGAAAGCACTACCACTGGATGGATGAATGAATATGACCTTCTCTCTTGGCTGTCCTCCTGAAGGTGGCCAGAACTTTTCCTGAAGTCACCAAACACAATTTAAACCTGACTGCCAAAGGTTTACATCTCTTCTATATTTTCATCATTGCATCTGAAGGGCTACTTTTCAAAATAATTGATGATGGGGTAGGAATTGGGGAAATGTCAAGGTGTTTCCAAAATACATATTCCTCAAAAAACATATTAAAATAATCTTCCCTCAGGCAGGGAAAGAAAGCTCTTCTAAATGTTTGTTTTTGCATAGGGTAACTCTGGAAGTAGCTTCTGGAAGTTTGAATATGCTTTAAAATAAGGGGTTAAATTCTAAGGGTTAACTAATTTCACAAAATACAAAAAAACCCCAAAACCAGGTAGATCTCATGCTCCCTAAACTGGTACCTTCAGGAGCTGGAGCTGAAGTGCCTCACTCCAGTGCTCTGTCCTGAGAATGCCAAACACCTCCCAAGTACCAAAGCACATCTCACTCCCAGTTCTGCAAGGCCCAAACAGCAGCTGCTGCTTCAAGAGTTCAGTGTTCTCTCAGCTCTGCTGGAGATCTGTGTGATGAGTCCAGCCCTGAGCCTCAAAAACTGGGACTTTCATTTGAACCCAGAAGGTAACACAGAAGGTAGTCGGGGGTAGAAAGAAAAATGTTTTAAAACATTACAGTCTAAAAGAGTTCAAAAGTTCAAAATGCAATTTAAGATCATTGCTTCATTTCCCTGATATTATTCAGAAATAAAGATTTAGAACAAAACTGGTGTGATGTTCATCTTCCAAAACCTGCCAGGGACACACGCCTGTCCCTGCAAACCTGCTGGGGACATTCCCTTCAAAGCAAGATGCTCTGCCCACAGCAGTGAACAGCAGAGAGCAAGGCAATGCATTCATCAAATGAAATATCAATTAATTAATTGGTCCTTAAGCAATTACTCCCTGCCCTGTACACTCACCAGGACAAAGAAGCACTGAAAAAGAGCCTCTCTCAAAACACAGCATCAAGCTATTTCACAAAGCATTCTGCCAAGCAGAAAAGCAGGAATAGAAAAATCACAACTCACTGAGGAGGGTATTTCAGCATTTCCTGACTGAAGTACCTGACTTTAAAACTCCATTTAAGAAAACAAAAGTTAACTCTTTTTTTCTGCAGTGGATTAATATTACCAAAAGAATTATTCTAAAATAACCAAGAAAATTGATCATGAGCTTGCTGTTCTTATCACCCCTGCCAGAAACAGGAGTGAATGTTTCCATTTTGCACACCAATCCCCTAAATCATGATACAACTTCCTGCATGAAATCCAGTTAACCGTAAAGAAACACAGGATGCTGTCATTCCAAAGGGAGAAGCTAAATCCTAATAAAGCACTTTTGGAAACAGAAGGTTTTCAATTTAGGAACAGTCTCAGCACATGAGCTCCCTGTCTCACACAGCCCTCACTGAGTTTACAATCCCATTCAACTGCTCATTTACGGGAAGCCTAAAAAAAGGAGTGAAAGTCACGAAAACTGAGAACCCAAATCTGACAGCATCAGAAAGAAGCTATAAATAATGCGCTAAAAGCATGATTTTTTTAAATATCAAAACAATGTGGCATTACAGAACTTGTGCAAAGCATCTGCTTATACAAAAAGTTACACTGGTTTCATGTAGTAGTTTAAACACTATATGGATACATAATAACGCATTTGATTATTTTATGTGTCATGAAAAAGACTCTTCCTAATTTAGCTCACAACAACTTCAAAACTTCTCTGAGAAAACACAAATTCTTCAGATTAAGTAGCGCCTGGACTGAAAAGTTATACTGGCATAATTAAAGAACTCACATTGATATCAACAATATACCTGTAACTAGAAAACAGAATGCTGAAAAGCCTTAATATGAACGCTGTAGAAATCATGCATTTTAGGTATTGGTTTATACTCATTAAATGAAATTTTTTGGGGGGAGGGTGGAAATAAAAATTTTATCTTGTTCTCTCCCACTAAAATCTGTGGAAATGAAGAAACACAAGAAAGAGTTCAAAATTAAGAAGGAAGACAATGGGAATAAAAAATAAATTAAACAAGACAACCAAAACTCAAATATCCTGTTCAAAGACCTTGTGCTGCATTGCATTACTTTTTATCTCTTTCTGAAGGAAATACTGATTTTAACTGGTGTTTCCAAAACATGATGGTTTGGGATTTTATATTTAAGGAAAGCAGGAAGAGCATTTACTAAAAGAAAGAGAGCATCTGACATCTCCTCATCACCCTCAGTAAGGTGTGAGGAGCAAAATGCACCCAATGGAATGGTGTGGACTTGAAGTTGAGAGCCAGCCTAATTCTCCCTCGTTTGCCAAAGAACACCTCGGCACAATTCCAGACTTTTGTTTCCTTTCCCATTTATGCTGCACATGCTTTAACAGGCAGTGGGTATGCAGTTATTCACCTGAATAAATTATTTTTCCCCTTACTCTTGAATTTGTTTTGATTAGCGTATTCACTTGTGTTTAGGCCTGTTTTAATATTTATTACAGTAACTGGTTTTCTGTGAAACCATTTAGAAATTTTAAGTGATCAAAGTGTGCTCCTCCCTAGAAGATGGAGGAAATTCTTTGCAAAATCAAGCTGGCATCCACTTGTATATGAAGTAGTAAAAAGTGCCAAAAGTATTTGTAGTTTTTGTATGAGTAATGGGAAAAAAATCACTCTAAGAACTGTTTGAGTTTGATTTACAATTCCTGCATTCTGTCTTGGCTCGGAACACACCTGATAAAAGCTCCTCATACTCAGGTGCCCCAGGGTACCACAGAGGACACCCACAGGAGGCTGTCCTGGTCTCAGCAAGAATAAGAGTTAATTTATTCTCAGTAGCTGCTACGGTGCCGTGTTTTGGATTCCGAACGGGAATAATGTTGATAACACTCTGATATTTTGGGGTTTGTTTTATCCTAAGTCAAGGACTATTTTTTCACGTCTCATGCTCTGCCAGTGAAAAGGTACAAAACAGGCTGGGAGGGAGCACTGGACAGTCTGGACAGGTGACCCAAACTGGCCAAAGGGATATTCCACACCAAAGCATGTCATGCCCAGTATATAAACTGGGGGAGTTACCCATAAAAAGGACTGATCTGGGGTCAGGAGTGAAGTCTGGCATCAGTCAGTGGACGGTGAGTAATTGTAACGGCACATCACTTGCTTGGGGTTTTCTTTCTTTCCCTCCTTTCTTTCCCTTACCATTATTATTTACTATTACCATTGCACCTTAGCTGGTTTTTAATTATTAAACTGTTTTTCTATCTCAACCTACAAGTTTAATTTTTGAATCTCCTCCCCATAACACTGCATAGGGTTGGGGTTGAGAGAGCAGCTGTGTTGTGCTTAGCTGCCAGCTGGGCTTAAGCCCGTACAGAGGGTTCTCCCAGGAGCTGGCCCTGAGCTCTGCTAGGCTCGGCTTGGCTCAGCTCAGCCCAGCTCCTCACTCTGACCTGGCTCTGCCTCCCAAGCCAGGCCGAGGAAAATTCAATGCACCGAATTTGGAGCAAATCAAAGCCCTATGACAAAGACCCTGACTGCAAAGAAGAATAAAAGTTCAACATGAGAAAGAAAAAGTTTAAGAGAATGCTCATCTACTTGCTTTATGGGAAATCTGCTCATTGTCCTCCCAAGCCAATGCATAAATAAGAACAGGCCTTTCAGGAAACTACTTCTATGTCAAAGGTTGTACAAGAGTGCAACAGGATTTTTGCACTCATCCCCATATATATAATACTAACATGAATGCTGTAGGTTTTTTGGTAAGCACGGGTTTTGCTATTTGAGCGTTAAGACACTATCAAAAAATTTACGTCTAAAAACCCAATGCCTCCAGAACTAAATTTTCTATCTAGAGACCCGTCTAAAGAAGTTTTCATCCTGATCTTTTAGCTGTATCCTTCCTACACTGTATTTCTTTTACCACAATAGGAATGAAAACCACCTGAACAGGCCGGTGCCTGTGTCTCCAGGTCACTTACAGGCACATGAGGCTCAGCGAGTGCCAGGAGAGGAGGCTAAAGGAACCCAACGCTGAACTAAGACTTTACTGCAGCACACACCAGAGAGGCAAAGACTAACTTCAGTGTGACGCGTACAGCAGCCTGCTTGCAGGAAGCTGCAGTCCTAATGCTCGGTACGCGGCACTTCAAACACCTAATTGGACACGTCAGAGAAACTTTGTTTCAGCCACCTTCGCCCACCACGGGTGTTATCGCTGGAAGGCCACCTGCATTACCCAGGGCGCTGCCCCAGGGCACGGCGAGAGGGCCGGGCTGCCCCTGGCCTAAACTACACCGGCAGTACACCGGGCGGCCCCGGGGCGGTACCAGGGGCCGGGGCCGCGCCAAGGCGGGAAGGTCTGTGTGGGAGGGAAGAGCCAGTCCGGCCTCCCGTGACGAACCTTCCCCACGGCCTGTCCCCGTGTACCCGTACAGAACCGGGCACAGGGAGGGGCCGGGCCTGCGGAGCGCTCGAGTCGGAGGAGCGGCGGCCGCTGCCCCCGCTGCCCGCCCGGCCCGGCCCAGCACAGGAAGTCCCTCCGCCCGCTCCTCCTCCGCTCAGGCGGCTCCGGCGGGGCCTGCGCGGCGGGGCCGCGGCTCCCATGGCGGCGGCGGCGGCGCTTCCCGCGGGCACGGCCGGGATCGGGGCCGGGATCGCGGCCGGGATCCGGACCGGCCGCCTCCCCTCCCCCCCGGCCGTCCCTCACGGTCCCTCAGGCGCGCGCTCCCCCCCACTCCCGCCCTTTCCCCGTGAGGCGGCGCGAGCCTCGAGCCCGCGCGTGGTAGCCGGACGATTCCACGGTGCCCACCCCCCCCGCCGGGAGCGGGGGGAGACGAAAGGAAAGGCGGCAATGATCTGAAGGGATGACCCGGTACCTTGGGGTCGATGTCTCCCACCACGAAGAACTTGACGTCTTTGAACATCTCCTCCGGGACTTTCAGCTCCTCCTCGTCGTCCGCCAACATGGTCCCGGACGGCAGCAGCGGGCGCTCCCCCCCTGCCCACTATTCCCCCGCGCTCACTGTAGAAAACCCGCCGGGGCCCGGGTCTCTCCCGTCCCCCTCCCCCCGCGGAGCCGCCGAACCGCGCGAGCAAGGCGCGCGCTGCGGGACATACCATCCCCCGTCGGGACGTAGGGGGGGTGGACGGGGGAGGGGAGAGCCGCCCCCACAAAGCGGCTCCCCCCGCCCGATCAGCCACCACGGCTGCAGCAGGGCCGCGCCCGCTTCCGATCCACAAGCGCTATCCCTGCTCCTCCCTCTTTCCCCGAACCGGACCGGCAGACAGCATCCGGGCCCGGAGCTCCCCCCGCGCGGGATGCAATGGACTCGCCCCGAACGACAGAGGCGGGCAGCGGGGATACCCGGCCCCGCCCATCGGCGGGGGGAGGGAAGGGGCAGGGAAGGGAACCGCCCTTGGCCCCGCCCCCGGCTCGCCCAGGCCTCGCCCCCGCCAGGCCCCGGCCCCTCACGCCCCGCCCCTCGGCCCCGCCGTGAGGGGACGCGGGGATGGCGGAGGGGCTGCACGGGCGCCGCCGCCAGCCAATAGCTGTGGTGTGTATTGCAGCCCCCGGTTCATCAGTGAGCGTACCGACTACTCCCGAAATCATAGCATACAACCGCTAAGGTTGGAAAAGACCTAAGAGGTCATCGAGTCCTTCCGAAATAGGGCATTTTCCCTCAGAGACTGCAAAGCATCCATCTACATTGATAGTGAATCGTTCCCACCTAGAGGAGGTCGTAACTTACCTAACTATTTTAGATAACAGAAAACAGAAAATATCACTTGATGTAAGTTAGAGTCAACAGAAAGAAACGAGCACTTTCAGAACCTGCTTCATGTATATTTTAAACATTGCTGCATTAACAGGGATGTTTAAAATATAAATATTAGATAATATAATTGTACCTATATATATAATTGTACCTATATAATAAGCACTCTGCTTTCCAAAGGAGTTTTGGATCCCCTCATAGTACTTTGATGTGGACAATATTTCCCTCCCATACTCGGAGTAATGTTAAGAGATGGCATTGCAAGACTTGCCGAAATAAAAATACGGGGCACCTACTGTTACCCTCTATCCTACAGGGCACCTACTGCAAAGCCTGTCTCACTTTCTCAAGAGGAAACTGTATTTTTTTTTCCTAAGTTATTCTTGAAACTATAGTAGAAACTATAAATCGGTTTACAAGTAATTTATTTACCTTTACTGGATAAAATTTTAGTGGATAAAGACTTCACCCAGGTCTCCTGGATCTCCACATGACACCATCCCATTTCTACTCCAAATACATAAGAAATACCCAATCTATTGCCTGTTCTTTTTCCACTCCAAAAGAACATTTGGTTGAGGGTTTTACTGTTCTGTCCTCCCTCCCAATGAAATTTACTTTTTGGAGTGAAAATCAAACTTTAAAAATCCTTAACTTTTATATGGTACACTTTTTTTGTTGTGGGGCAGGAAAAAATGTAGAAATAACTATCTGCTTATAAATCCATTTATCCCTTTCTTTCAACAACTCATATTCTCATCTCACTTTCTACCAGTTCTAGTAATACTTGTTTAGAGTAATTTTTTTCTGTGTTGTGTACTTCCTGGACTGTCTTTGAAAGGATTTCTCCGAGTTCTGCTTTCCTTTATAGCCACTCTCCAGGCTGCCATGTCCAACCTTTGCTTTCTTAGTTCCATAATTTTCTCTTTCCATCTTAGATCCATTTTGACTTCTTCACACTAAACTGAACTACTTTGACCAAAATCTTCCTTCACCTGCTGCAAAATATTTTTCATATTCTTCTTGATCTATCAGATTTCATTAACACCACTGCTTCCTTTCCTGTTGGATTTCATTACCTCTGTAATCGTCTGCATCTTCCAGCCCTGGTAATTTTCACTTCTTTTTTTTTGATAAATAGCTATTTCTCAGGTTTCTGTTCCACATTCTTCTCTGAGTTCTTTCTTCTTCCTGATGTCTTTCATTACTTAGATTCATCTTTTTCAGTGTGATCCCTAAATTGCTCTTTCCCACAGGAATACTTTCCTTATTTCTAAGCCCCTACACTATCACATATTCCCACTCCACATGAAGAAAAGCAAAGTTTTGTCCTCCACGGTTTTGTCCTCTTGATTTCCCTTTTCTGCCTATTTTCTTTCTTACTCTAATGAGTTCCTCTGGCCTTCCTATCATTTGAATTTTCCAGAGTGTCCAAGAAATTCCAAAATTCTTTTTGAATTTTTGGTTCTTCGTACAACTCCACGATTACAAATATTTCAAAACAGGCATTAAGCTAATAATGGGGGGGGAAAAAAAAAAAAAAAAAGCAAACAACCTGCTCATACTTTTCATAACATTGCCCCTTCCCGAACTTACAGCTGCAGCTATTGCAGCATCATGTGGAACCATCTTGGATCTTCCATTTGTTCAGCTAGTCAAATCAGAGGAATATGAGATGTTTGCTATTTTAAATCACAACTATTTTAAAATTCTCTAGAAATAGAAGGTCAGATTACTGTGTCAAATCATTGAATTTCACTGCAAAATCAATTTTCCACAAATAAAAAGTACCCATTCATACGGGTAATTGTAATTATCCTTAAGGATAAATCATTGTTTATAAATAATTATGATAAAAATCCAAGAATAAAGTGTAGTTCCATCCATAGTATGAAAGTGAAATGAAATGTGGGGAAAAAAAAGGTTAAGACTTAAGCATAATAGGTTTACCAGAAGAAAACTGTTTTATGAATTTGGTCCTGTATAGCAAAGAGAAAGTTGTTGTTGTTGCCCTGACCTGGGATGTGGGACATGGACTTTTGGGTCTGTCCTCCTCTTCCTGAATGGAGTAAAAGTAACTTTGCTGAGGCACAAGGTAGGGACGGCCACTGGATGCCTAAATCCTCTCGATGTTCTTTAACCACAGAGCTTTCCATAGAAATGAGAAGAATGAAACCCTCCCACCTGCCCTCCCCCAAATGAATAAGCCCTGGAAGCAACTCCTGAACAGAGCCCCAGAGCTGTGCTTGGTGAAAGCAGGAGGATTTGGAAATTCCTGCCTAACTCCAGCAGATGCCAGGCAGGCAACCAGCTGTGCAGCACAGCCAAAGCAGGGGTGTTTCTGTCATGTGCCATGAAACAATGCACAGCAACAACTCTACAGAAAACCTGCCTGGTAGGAGTTTAAACACCTGCCAGTTCTAATGGCCCCCATAAGAAATTCTGTAGATCTCAGTCCTGGATTGCACAGAGAGGATGTTGTATTATCAGCAGTGCTACTAATCTTCACACACAGAAATTGCTTTCTTTATTCACAGGGGTTTTTGTCTTCAAAATGACCACTCCCAGAAGAAAAGACTACTCCCATGAGTCATGTATTTTCTCCCCTTAAGTACCTTCTAAATAAGCTGTGGAATTAAATTAATGAACTTTTTTTTTTTTTACTTCTTTATGTATTTCATGAGTCCCCTATCAAGAAATACTTTAAATTCTAGTAATTAGACTATTTCTAACAATATTGAATAGTTCCAGTTTCACATCATGCGTATGAACTTGTTTCCAGACCATAAGAGCAAAAAACTAGATGGAAAAAGTACATTTTTGAACAACAAAAATATATTGTTGAACAAGAAAAATATCCCCTGAATTTGTCAGAAATAAATTCTGGCTTCTTCTCACAGGTCAGCACACAGAACTACGTCAAATCAGTGGGCCGGTCTCACTGCTCAGGTGTAGAGCAGAGTGTTCAAGATGGATTTGTCAGGTTATGAGCTAAAGCTCATTTGCACTTGCCGAGTGACAATGGAAGGAGGGGGAGCCCAAGTGATACTCTGCAAGCTGCTTCCAGCCCCATCCCAGGGACCACCAAAGGTGGGACCACCAAAGGTCTGTCTCCACAAGCCAGAGGAGCACAGGGGCAGGTGGGTGGGTGGGAACCCAAACCAAGGTACTGCACAGGGCCTCCCAAGTGTCCTCAGAGTAAGGCCATCGGTGCTGTCTCTGTTGGTGACAGTGCTCTGAGTTGATGTGGCACTGGCCATGTACACCTGTGTCATCACCAGAGTCCAGGATGATGTGAACAGTACATTACCTGTGCTAGAAACACTCCTCTGATCGCTTAACTACGAGAGCTCTGCACAGAGAACTTCATGAGCTTGTTTCCAGAAGAACTGTGATCTAAATTTTGTGTTGGGTGTTGCTTGCACGAGGTGAGAGCCCACCAAGCTGACAGGGTTTGTGTAGACAATCAGTCTTTGCTTACATAAATGCCTTATTTGTGTGCACAAATGATTATATAAAAAATTCATACACACCTACAATATCATATTTAGGCGTAATTGCTTGTGAAAAACAACAGCTTTATTTTTTTATCCTGTAGTTAATTAAATTCAGAGCTTAGATTAAATTGTATATTTGTTTTACTCCAGTGAGCAGAAGGCTTTCTGAGTCCTTTGTTAATAATACATACTTGTTTGGTAGCAGCTGGCTCTCTAGATGTTACTTTTCCAACAAAATATATATTCACAAAGTACCCAGCATTTTACAGAAGCTGATGTTAGTTTCAATGTGCCTGGAAAGTTGTTGAAAATCCCAAAAGGCACGCTGCCTGCATTACCTCCATTCCCATTTCTTAACGTTGAATAAGATCTGCTTTTTAATCTGAACCAAAATGTGCAAAACAGGTACACAGAGGGCTCTGTTTCGGCTTGAGCTGTCTATGCATTTTCCCTTTTTCCTTCACTGGGACTGCTTGCAATGGCAAATATGATTTATAATTAAAAACTTTCTTATTATATGTACAGTGACACTGAATCCTAAAAGGCTCCCTTGGAACTGGTAGTTTCATTTTCGATTCTCTTCTAATTCCAGAAGTGCACTGAGAATCCCTTGTCATTTGCTTGACAGTTTTCTTTTTCAATATAATAGTTACAATTATTCTTTTTTGCAAGCACCAAGTAGCAAGTTCTACCTTTACTATAATTGTGCATAAAGGAGCAGGGGGGGAAATGTTCTGATTATTACATCTTAATGTAAGGATATTTTTTGACAGAAGTAAGACATAGTGGCAAAATAGGGGATATACTCCTTTGTGTTACCTGCTAAGGAATGTGAAAGGTTCATTCACCTTTACAAATAAATTCTATCAGACTGCCAATTACTACCTCTATATAAATTACATATACATACATACATACTTACTTACATATATACATATATAAACCATTTGAACACTTTCTTAATGAGTTTTGGACCTGATTGTATTGCACCAGGAAAGAAGAATGCAAATCTTCCCAGTGCTCTGGGAAAGAACAAATAATTTGCCGCAAATAAAATGTGATACTATAATCTACAGACTCCATTTTTGCACCTCAAGAGAAGTCCTTGCTTCTGCTCCAACTAAGGTACATACCAATTTCTGTGTATTTTCTGAGTTTGAGAAAAAATGTTAAAGAAATATGGTGGGTAATTATCTCTGTAGCCCTTCTTTGTAGCTTGGCAAGATTTACATCATTTACAGGCTTTCCATTGGGGTAAATTAGTATCAGCAAAACAATAGAGAATGCAAATTTCCCTTTGAGCCTGGGTTTCATTCATGCAGGTTTGAAAAAAAGCTAATGAAACACGATGTAACCAAAATGAGTTTTTCTACAAATGAGCAAATTTGGCATTATTTGTGCCAAATCCTTTTTATGTTATTCAAACAACAGTAACACTTGTATTTATTTTTACATTATTAATGCATAAATGCAGAAAAAGGCAACTAAAGTTGGTGGCATTGCAGAGCATATTACAGAACGGTGTGAAGAGTGAACCTGGGTACTGCTCTGAGATGATCTCCAGTATTCATTTATGGCTTTGTGCTTTTGAGTAGAGTGAAAACCCTAAATTTGTGCTGATAGAACATCGACACACACACTGACATTGCATCGCTCGCTTTCTGTATGTTGTTCAGATAGCTAAATATTTCCTTTACTCATCCAGAAAGAGGAGTGGACAGAAGACACTTGCCTGAGGATGCAGCACTATGTTCACACAGAAGCTCCAGTGTCTGGGGGGTGACCTGTGCTGATCTTTTTGGGAACAGTCTATTAATAAAGTGGCTGGTTTTACACAGGTTCTCCTGACTCAGTTAACCCAGTGCTGGCTTGGTGCAATCAGTGACTCAGGGTTCCTGCTCTGGGGCAGAGACAAAGAGAAGCAGCTACACGAGCCCACCTGTGCCACCAGGGAAATCCATATGTACCCATGGGGTCTTAGTGCTAAAACGTCTTGGAAAATATTTCATTGCTGACGTGTTTGCACAGCAACTGCATCATCATCAGAGCAGTTCCTCCAACTTGCCTAGCGTAAGGCCAGAAAGCCACTTAGATTAACCTTCCACAATGAGCCCTGGGAGCAGAATTGATCACTCCATTGTTTGTCTCTAAAAGGAACCCCAGCCTGGGAGCACATTTCTACTTTATGGCCTCCCCAAATGATGAAGCTTAGAGAAGCATCTTCAGGGTGGCTGAAAGACAGGTGCCTGCACATCCTTAAATGCAGACACAGGCAGACAAAGTTATCTGCCTGTGATATGGCACAAACAGAGAAGCTGAATGTATTTGTCACACGTTTGTGGCTGCAGCTTTGGGAAGGTCTCGGTGCTTAGACATGGATGTGACTGCACTATGCAGACAACTAGTTATTGTTGCTGGATTGAACTCCCACTTTCTTTTTCTGTAGAAGAACCTGATTTCTATTTCTCATGTATTTTCAAATGAATTGAAGAACTTGCATTGACATTCTTGAAAAATGTGTTCTGACAGCATTCTTATAATAGCCTTGAGGCCAGAAGAAATCAGTAGATCTTCCAGTCAGTTTTTCTTATAATTTGCCTTTAGATTTCACCCCAAATACTCCTTCTCTGAGCTTTGGTAATATTGAGTCCTAATCTGAAGACATCAAGAGATTAATCCATTGCTTCTCTTAATTGATCAATCTTAACAGGGCCTCAGAGCCACCTTAATTAATTACAGATTGAGTATGGCATGCAGGAAACATTATGAAAGGAGACATTTGTTACTTAACTACCTAATTGCCTGCCACTCTTGAATTAAAAGAAAAAAAAAAGTAATTTATTTGATCTAGAGTAGACCTATATTATTGATTTCAACTATTGACTATGAAGCAGGAGTTGGGATTCAGACAAACAGGTGTCACTGTCAGGACTTTGGCATTAGAGCCTAAGCTGAGGACAAATGCAGGTAAAATGCTTGTACTCTTAGGCCAGTTCTTGCTCTAATCCTCTTTTTTGTCTTACAGGAAGCTTTCAGGGAAACAAAGACTCTGTAAGCCCCCAAATGTTTTGGTTAGTTGGAAGATATGTTGTGATATTCTAGAGCTCCCGCAATAGGAGCAGGTAGATCTCTGAGCCAAGAAAGCCTACAATCCATTTATGTCTAACTCCTCTGTGAACTGGCTGAGGCCGAGGAAGGTTTAAGTTCACAGTGTGGCTCCTTCAGTGTCTGGTAAGGTCTTTCACCTCTACCTGATACCTCTACAGCCCAGTCAGATATGGTTAAAAATGCCCAGAAATTGGGAAAACAGGACAAGTGCCATAACACACATAAGAAACTGTGATTGCATTGAACCCCTTCAAGACACCAGGCTGCAAAGAAGCAGTTTATTTTTAATTTGGCCTATTACAGCCAAACTTGTTACTTCTTCTGTTTGCTTAAAGGACCATCCTCCTTCTTCATCACTGAGGTTTCTGCCACATCCATGTCAATGTTGGTAATTTTTAATCTTTGACACTGTGGCAGATACTCACAGATACCTGCTTAATCTTTGAAGGAGCCACCAAAAATGTCTCAGTGTTTATTTAGAGCGGGCTCTATTCCCTACATAATTTAGAGCGGCTTCAGGATCCCAGGACTTCCCACATCTGAATTCTCAGTGTTGCAAATGGAAGAAAAAATTGTGGCATGAGGCAGCAAGCACCAAAGCTGTAGTGATCTTCCTTCAGGGAGTCAATTACATTTGCTGTTTGCCTTATGGCACATGTAGGTGACTACTGTGTGAGGGCCAGGGTACATTTGTTTAATGTATCCTTGAACTCTTATTACATTTTCCACTCATCTTGCTAGAGCCTTATCTTCAATTACACTCCTTTCCATATGCCCCGAGCTGTTATTTGTTATAAGACCAACCTGACCCTCTTGTATCCCAAATGTCACTGAATTAAATCAAATTTTTATACTTTTCAACCTGAACAGTTATCTCTTGATGCACATAATAAACAGATAATGAGATCTGCATTTTATTAGACACAGTGAAGCTCACTGATGTTTAACTATTAGGCAGAACCATTTTGCTGCTCAGTTACAATTACATTATTTTTCTCTGTGGCTGGATAGCTGTCAATTGATTTAATTCATTCTAAATGTATAGTATAGCATTCTCCTTAGTCTACTACATTCAGAGAACTGGATACATTTCTACACTTTTTTTCTAGATGGCAGGGGACTTCCCTGTTAAATTTCTCTGCAGTTACATTTCTCTGTGGTCTAATGTTTTTGCCTTAAACTTTTGAGACAGTTTTCCCATGCTTTGTCTCTTGAGTCAGGGATACTTCAAAATCCCATTCTTAGCTTTAAGCATATCCTCGAACCCTGCTCATTTGGGTAGGATTCATTTCAAGCACATACTTGAAATGAAACAGTCATGAATGAGCATAGGTTCCTGAAATAAGTCCAGATTAAAGAGGATCCACTGGCCACTTTCCAAAGGCTGACATGCCCACCATCAAGCTGCAGTGCCCTGCACATCCTGTGCTTTATAGTACATGCTCATAAGTTATGATTCACCCAGTGCTCATAATGATGAAATGATAACAGCATCCAAGTGGGATCTAATCAACGCAAATATTTAGGCCCATCACAGGCCACGAGAAGATCCGCTCTCCCCAGAAGGGCCCAGCTGCCATGTGATTCTCCTGCATGCTGGGAGCCAACTCACACAGTCATAAATAATCCAGTTGGTAAATATCAGAAGGTTACATACCCTCTCAGGTTCTGTGAGCAGGCCCCTGCTCTGGCTCAGTGCAAAGAAAGGGAGACATGCAGAGGGGTGGGTCTAACACCCTTTGCATTTTAAGCTGACAAGAACAGGATATATGTCATCATTTACTATTTATCTAAATTTGTGGAGGGTAATTTCTCACAATGGGCTGCCTTGATTGCTCATTGAACATACCTTGGAGAGCAGTCATGCTTTTGTACAGCAAAAGCATGTCTCTCTTCATCTGAAATGATAAAGGATATAAAAGATAGTAGAGGAGCTTTATTATCCAGATAAAGAAAAGAAAGCTTGTTTCAGATAGGGGTGTCTTTCTGAGATTTACCAAGCAATCCACAGGATTTAGATATCTAGGTTTTAGACATCTCAGTTTAATATAGAAAAAAATCCTATTACATTTCAGAATAATAATTCTCCTTCAAATGAATGGGAGAGATTCATCTAGAGCCATAGATTGCTTCAGAAAATCTATTTCCTCATCTATTTCACTGACATTCACAGAAAGCAGCTGCCATAAATTTTTATAAGAAATGCTAGGCTTATGGATGGCTAACTCTGTTTGCACAGTCTCAGCCTGTACAGTAAACCTCACAGACTGCAGAACAGTCCAGCTGGTTGTTTATTGGTAATTGTTTGCAAGATGCACCCTTAGGAACCTGCTGTGGTTCTCCATGGCCTGTGGCGCTCTTTTCTAACACTTCTCATTAATCTGAGGCTGTAATGTGATGTTTAATGGGACAGGCCTCTCAGTGGGCAGGAGAGGAACAAGGACATCAGGATTTATGGTTCCTTACAGTCACAGCTGTCATAAAAACAGAAAACTTCCTTGAAATGATGAACAGAACTGTGGAGGGACCATTTGTCTTTGTGAAGCTTCCTCACGACGCACCAAGCCCAGGACTCCACTTGCAGCCTCCCAACAAGACGTGGCTGTACCGCAGGAGGGATGATGGCAGGAGAAGGACTGAGCACCTGCAGACAGATTGGTTGGGGTGATGACAAAACTGGAGGGATGGGAAGCACATGTCTGTGTGGGCAGCTCTGCAAGACTGAGGCTACTGCCAGGAGTCAAAGAAATGGACAGGAGATGTCATATGTGTGAATGTTGGATGGAAGGCTTTAAACTATGAAAATCTTGGTGGGGTTTGGGGTTATATTCTATTGAGTTCTTGGTTGTGGTTACACAGGTGCATTTATAACCCCAGCCAAGTCAGTTGTTAGTGGTGATGTAGTAAAAGCTGCCTGTATTAACTGCTCTAGTGCTCAGGAAAACACGGGAGAATAGAGAGACAGGAGCATCCAATCAAGATGCTGAAATGTGGAGAGGAGGAAGAACACTGAGAGTTTGCCCAGAAAGTTCTGATGTTGTATCAGGTCAGATGAGGAGTCCTTTTAAAACACTGTGATTTCTTTATTTCCAAAATGAGATTCAGATTTTAACTACATAAGCCACCTTCTGTGCAGATGACTTTAATGAAGACACCCCATTAAGTATGCTCGTATCAGATCCTGAATAATTCAGTAGTGTCAACATGAAAGATTTTTTTACTAAATTTACACCAAATTCTTGATAAAATCAAGAAAAAAAAAACTTCTGTCAAAACCTGAAAGCAGAAAATAACCAGAGAAGAAGTGGGAAAATTAACCAGAGATGAGCTTACAGGAGCCACCAGCTGACCAAATCCAAGCAGGTCCCTTGCCTCAGGTCAGCCTCTGCAGGGACAAGAATTACATCATCCATTGCATCTACCTGGAGGCACCTAAAGAAAGGGAGGGGAAAGGAGAGGAAAGGAGAAAGGAAAGGAAAGGAAAGGAAAGGAAAGGAAAGGAAAGGAAAGGAAAGGAAAGGAAAGGAAAGGAAAGGAAAGGAAAGGAAAGGAAAGGAAAGGAAAGGAAAGGAAAGGAAAGGAAAGGAAAGGAAAGGAAAGGAAAGGAAAGGAAAGGAAAGGAAAGGAAAGGAAAGGAAAGGAAAGGAAGGAAAGGAAAGGAAAGGAAAGGAAAGGAAAGGAAAGGAAAGGAAAGGAAAGGAAAGGAAAGGAAAGGAAAGGAAAGGAAAGGAAAGGAAAGGAAAGGAAAGGAGAAAGGAAAGGAAAGGAGAAACTCATTGGTGGCAGATGCCAGCAGCGCCCTCCAAGCCTGGTGGCTTCACCAGGTGACAGGGTACGGGTGGGCACACAGCTGGACCCCAGGGTGACTCAGAGATGCTGGCCTCAGCCCCTCTTGCTGCACAGGTTTTCCCACCACCAGCTCTTGTGTGAGCATGTTCCCAGTGCCACACATCATGTCCCCAAAGTGGGAGCTGAGCATGAAACACAAGGAGATGCTGCAGCTCACACACCACTGGGCCACCACATCTCAGCTACAATCCACTCACAAATCAGCAACCAGAAAAAAAAAAAAAAAATAAAAAGCTCTGTTTTTAATAAAATGCAGTGCTAGACAATTAAGAAAGGTCTGGCAACATTGTGCTGTTATAGCAGTGAATGTTGGTTGTTAAAAATAATGATGACACTAATAAAAAACCTTGTGAAAAGCAAAGAGACATTTAGACACATTTATACAACCACTTCCATCCCATGGGTTCAGAAAATTTTATGGCAGTAGCAAGTAGACTGCTTGATCAGGTGCTTGCTATGGTTGAACAAGGTATTTCTAACATTGTACTGTCAAATTCTACAAAAGATATGATGCTTGGGGACCATTAAAAATTGTTGTCTTTGTTCAAATAGCTGGAAATGTTTGTTTTCATGCCCATGATTCAGGGGCAAGCTCTTTATCAGCCTACAGGAGATATCTGCAAGTACTGTTCTTGCAAAGACATGGGAGTAGACTCATTTTAGCTGCACAGAAAGTGTGTGGTCACAACCTACCATTTAACTTTTTCTAACTTGTAAATAATTTCTCTCATTTGTATGAACCTCTCACACAGCAATACAGGTATGAAACATAAATAAGCAAAATTCCACAGCTTTCATATTTTCTCTAATGACCTGCCATATTGTATGTCTTGAAAATACTGGAAATCTACCTTACTTAAATTAAGACGTATTCTGCTGACCTGCATGACCTGGGCAGGCTGGGGCAGGGAAACATCCAGCTAGATTGAATAATCAGGGGGAAGAAAATATTCCACAGCTGGAAGGAAGCATAGTGTGAATATGAATCTGAGACACCCAGATGATACCCTAGTTGAGAAAGCTGTAGAATTATGCCAGCGCTTCCTTTGGCAGGGATGTGGCTGTGGCTGTTCCGAGATCTCCAGGGAAGAAGGCAGCAATCAAAGGCCTATAAGGAAATCAGGCTGTTAGAGTGGAAGGAGAGAGAAGATGTCCCTTGGGGATGGCATAAGTGGTTTAATTTTGGACCTATTGCAAACTAGTTACGATAACAAAACTAGTCCTGAATGTTAAAGTGAGAGGAGGATTGGGAATAAGGTACTGCAGCCAGTGGAAATGGGTTGTCCATTGGGCATGGAAACACACTGACAAGGAGTCAACGGGAATGTAACGGGGATGAAAGTAAGTGTATGAAAAAAAGTTGAAGAATTTCTTGCTCAGAAAACAGTTGAGAGTGATTTCTGTTCTTAATGTGGTAAACAGATCCTAAAATGTTTTGCCTCTTAGCTCGAAAGAACATTTCCAGACCATGGAAGGATTTATGTAAATAAAGGCTCAGAAACTTGCCACCTGCAAGGCAGCAGAAAGGTAACCTAGAAAACACCACACAACAGAAAAACTCATGTTCAGCCTCACACTATAACAGCCTTCCCTATAGCTTCGCACCTATGCAAATTATCTGTCACAATGCATAAACTCAAGATAAACAAACCTCTTCCACTACTTGGCATATGGAAAAAGGGTCTGAACTGAAATGGTAATTGAGTTTTAGAGACCCATCCATTTACTGTCATCGTGCCATCTGTTTCCCTGGCAGAGTCCTGACAGCTTGCATTGACAGCTTTGATTGCCAAAGCTCATGTATTAAGTTAGATTTACCTAGTCTTCCCACGCACAGTTTCTTATTTTTCTATGGCCCTGCTATTCTAGATGATTCAGAGTACTGCACGATACCCTGTACTCCCAGAAGCATAATATATTTTAGTATTTTTAATTTTTTTTTTTTTTTTAAGTCAGAAATATGGATCATTTTCTGTTGTGGTTTGTAAGCCACCTGTAGACACCAAGTCCACCAGAGTCAAGAGAGAGACTTACTTCTCAGGGACTGACCATGGGTAACAGAGATCACAGGTGCTGGTGTATGTATGTGTGAAGTATTTGGTACCCCCAGAGTAATAAATGAAAACTGCAGATGCTGTATGAGGGCAGGACCCCCCGAGGCAGACTCCAAGTTATTGCATTACTGTCATAACTGCTCACTGCAGAGCACCTTTGACTAAAAGCCAATACGATGCCTAACATAACTCTGCTGACTCCCCTGAAATTACACAGATGATTAATGTTGCCCCTTAAGGTATGAAAGAAGAGATAAAATTATTTACATTTAATTTCTTTACCCAGAATGGAACTTTAACTGTGGCAGTGAATGATGTGGGAGTTGCCCTCAGACTTTATGAAGTTACGTCCCAGCTGGCCCTCTGACCATGAACATGTTTTTCACTATGCAAGAACAAAGGGTTTAATTCCAGCAGGAGTTAATTCATGTTGAGCAGAAGACAGATAAGCACTCCTGGCAGTACATTTACTGAGACATACACAGCGGTGCAAGGTACCAGAGTCCATCTTGCCTCCAGGCCAAAGGAATTGTGGCCGCATTCAAAAGACACAAGCACCGAGACACCACTGACTTTAACATAAGAGAGGACCATGCTCTAGGCAAGGCAAGAGGCTGCTCTGTTGAACAGCTTTTATTCTTGTTCTTTGTTCCTGTTGCAGAATTAAACAACACCTTAGTTATGTCAGTGAAATCACTGTCCTGGTTTTGACTCGGCACAGCAATTTTCTTTTTAGTAGCTGGTACAGGGCTGCGTTTTGAATTTAGGATGAGAATAATGTTGGTAGCACAGTGATGTTTTAGTTGTTGCTAAGCAGTGCTTACCCTAAGTCAAGGACTTTTCAGCTTCCCCTGCTCTGCCATTAAACAAGCACACAAGGAGCTGGGAGGGAGCCAGGGCAGCTGACCCCAGCTGGCCAGAGGGATGTTCCCCACCACAGAACATCGTGCCCAGCAGATAAACTGAGGGAGGGACTTGCCTGAGGGCACTGACTGCTGTTCAGGGATGGGCTGGGCATCCATCAGCAGGTGTTGAGCAATCGTGTTGTGCATCCAGTGTGTCTCTTGGATTTCATTCCCCTCTTCCTCTTTTTTTTTTTTTTTTTTTTCCATTCATACCAGCAGTAGTATCATTATTATCATGATTGTTTCAATTGTTAAACTGTTCTTATCTCAATCCATGAGGTCCACTTTTTTTCCCCACTTGGGAGGGGAGCAAGTGGCTTCGTGGGATGATGGTCATTCAGTTGGTGGCTTCCTAAAAGAAAGTTTACATGCCCTAAACTGGATTAGACCTGCCTGAGGAATAGTTTTCCAGTCATACAAATAAAAGGCAACAGAATTTCAACTCGTTTTAATTTCTTTCCCAAGACAGAAAGACTTCAAAGTTCTTCATAAGCATCCAGACCAAGAGAACCCAATTTGGTAAACAGGTCACTCAGTGGGACACTGTGGGGTTGTGGGGCACTCAGGTCCCCCTTGTTGTCCCTCCAAGGTACTCCCACAATCCTACTAAGTCTCCTAGTAACACGCAACAGGATTAATCTCTGCCTCTCAGTCAGAGAATTGTTCCACTTTGGAGTAGGTAATTACATGTTACTGGGAGAGAAAGGCTGACTTCAACTGTGGCCCTTGGCTGGCATGTGAGAAAACCTCAAGTCCGAGCTCCAGCAAATATGTGATTATTAACCAGAAACCTGAGAGAGAGCCACCCAGAGCAGCCAGCTGCTTGGCTGTGGAAATGCTTACACGAGCTATGAAGCATCACGAGCCAAGCTGGTCGCCTGAGCTTTGATGCTTTGAACCCTGGTTGCCTTGGTTGCAACTAGATGACCTTTAATGGCCCTTCCACCCAAACCATTCTATGATTCTATGACCTTGGTTTCAGAAGACTAGAGTGACATCAGAAATGAGGACGGTCTCTGAGGGTATGAGAACCTCACAGTCTGTGCGTTTTCATTGTGGTCGTGTTTGACCGCTTTGCAATAGGAGAGGAGTGGGTGGTCTGCAAGTGTGGTCAAAAAGCATGGCTGGATGTGGTGTGGAGCTGAACTGAGGCTGGCTGAAAGTTAAATGAAATTCGAGTGACGAATACCTGAGGTTTAGAAATTGCTGTGACAGGATGCACACTTACTGAGCAGTCTGGCTGGCAACTGAGCACAGCTTTCAGTAGTGGAGTATATACACAGTGAGAATATGTGTTCCTTTAATCCTTGTATAACCTAGCAGCTCCACCTCCCCTGGAGACTGAAATTCTCATTGATTCATTGAGCATGCCCAGCAAAAACTCCTCCTGAGCCTTCTCCTCTCCCTTTTCTGCCAGTTAGAAAGGCAGAGGTTCAAAAGATCTCCATAGAGATTAACAATATAAATCCATTCACCCTTTTCCCAGGAGCAGATAATACTTGGATGTGCATTTAGGCAGTGGCACTGATTACACTGTGAATTCCCTCATAACCTCCAACCATCTGATACATATTTTCAATTGGAAGATACCTCCAGTAAATGGCATTTAGTAGCAAGAATTATTTAATGTCTTTTCTGGAGGGGATGCTGCTAAACCCAGGGAAGTCCTGTCACTTTTAATTCCCCTGGCTCCATCAGCAAAGATATGAGATAATCCTGACATTGTAACATAGATCTTTTCCTCAGAGACTTTCACAGATGCGATCATTCCACAAGCATTACCCACTCACTAAAGATCCCAGCCTTCTGCTTGCTTAATATCAACTGTTCTGAGAAAATTAATGATCTTACTAATCTGTGTAAAGTAATTTTGTCCTTAAAAATAACAATATTTAGTCACCTCCAGAATCTGGTGCATTCAGCCAATGCACCTAAAGAGTGAAGAAACAGAATTGGAATGTGGAATGCTGCAGGTTGGAAGGGACCTCTGGAGATCACCTGGTCTAATCCCCATTGAAGAGGGGATAACTTCAAAGTCAGATCAGGTCATTCACTGTGATGTCCTGCTGAATATTAGACATCACTAAGGATGGAGATTTCACAGCCATTTTAACTGATTTCAGACTACTCTCCAGGTGAATATTTATTTCTTAATTTCTAATTGGAATGTAGAACCATAGAGTGGTTTCATCAGAAAGGAACCTGAGATTTCATCTAGTTCCGACCACTCTGCCACGGGCAGGGACACTTTCCACTAGACCAGAGCCCCATCCATCCTGTGCTTGAACACTTTCAGAGATGGGGAATTCACAACTTCTCTGAGCAACCTGTTCCTGTGTCTCACCACCCTCACAGGAAAGAATTTCTTCCAATTCAACGCTAGCCTAATCCAACCTAAACCTACCCTCCACCATCCTAATCCTCTTACCTCTTGTTCTATCATTCCATGCCCTTTTAAAAAGTTCATCTCCAGCTCTCTTGTAGCCTCTTTAGGTACTGCAAGGTGCTCTAGAGGTTGCCCCAGAGCTTTCTCTTCTCTAGGCTGAACAACCCTAACTCTCTCAGCTTGTCTTCACAGCAGAGGTTCTCCAGTGCCTGGATCATCTTCATGACCCTCCTCCAGACTCTTCCAACAGCTCCATGTCCTTTTTTTGTTGGGGGACCCAGAGCTGGATGCAGCACTGCAGGTGGGGTTTCACACAAGTGGAGCAGAGGGCAGAATTCCCTCCCTCCAGCTGCTGGTCACGCTGCTGGTGGTGCAGCCCAGGACACGGGTGGTGCTCTGGGCTGCCGGTGCACGTTGCCAGCTCATGTTGAGCTCCCCATCAACCAACACCCCCAAGTCAGCACCTGATGCTGTGACTCTCACTTGTTGCATCCCATCCAACTGCTGTGCACCTCTAAGGAGAGTTTGCTTTTACCCTTTCTACGCCCACCCCTGAGGTAACTGGAGGCAACAGTAAGATTTTCCCCTTAAACTTCTCTTTTCAGGAGTGATAAACTCAGTTCTTCCAGTCTTTACACATCATGTGCGAGTCTGCTCATCACTTTGATTACCTTTGATTGGACTTCCCCCAGTGAGGAACCCCAAAGTGGACATAAAATTCCGAGGTTTGTTGGATCCCCAAACCTGATGGACGCAATCCAGGATGTGTCCAAGAGATTCATCAGGTCCTCCTCTCAATAAGGCTGTCTGCTCAGTCAATCACCAGCCTGTACTCTTGTATAGGTCTATTCCATCCCAGGTGCAGACCTTTGCATTTCCATATACATATATATATACACATATATACATATATACACACACATAAATATGTATATATTTGGCTACATTCTCTATTTCCCTTTACTTCTCAATTGACCCATTCAGCTCCAGCATCTGCCAATATATATATTTTAAAGTTGAGTAAGTAAGATAATGAAAGTATTAATGAATTTTCATGAAAACATAATCTAGTTTTACTTCTTTAGATTTAATACATTTTATTTTCATTTCCCTTTAAATGTATTTTTTTTCTATTTGTTCCTGAAGCAAAAAATAATAGTCTATTTTCAGGAGCACATATTTTATAATTTGTGTTTGATTCTATTAATTCTGGATCGTAGGTTTTCTGGGAAGAGCCCATGCAACAGAAAGCTCTCAGCCTTGGAACTGCAAAGTGTTTTGGTCAATATAATGACAGTCAAGGATGTTTTGCAACTTTCAAACCAGGAATTTTAAATCAAGAGGCTTTATGAAAGGCTGCAAACCCCATTTGTTCTTTGAGTTGTAAGTAAAAAACCTACTCATTCCAAAATTGTCAGTATCCTTGTTTATAAAAGATAAAATCATAATTTCTCCCCCCCCAAAAGATGGCAATTTCCAAAAGGATGGTATAGTCTCTAAGGATACATTTGTTCCAGTACCACAATAGACTGAGAATGACTAGCACAGCACTGAATGAATTCATACAGGGAAGATCTCATCCCACCAAAACAAAGTCCTGGACCTGTTTTGGATATGCTGCTTTGCATTTCCCTCGGTAGCACCGAGGAACAAGCAGCAGCAATGGAAAACATCTTGTTCATTACCCTTTGTTATTGTTACTTGCTGTTTTCATTAAAAATCCCAGAGAGATTCAGAAGAGGCAGGAGGAGGCGTCAGTTTGGCTTCACCCTCCGTATACCACGAGCGTGGAATGCATGAACATCCTGAACATCCCTGTTTGTGTCTTCTCCCCAACTCTCTCAAACTGCAGTTCACCAGCAAATGTCATTGTCACCTGATCTAAACACAGATGCCCTTCTTTCCTTCCTTCTCCCCCAAGAGATGCACACTGTGAGCCCCACGTTAGTGCCTGCCGGCTTCTCACCTCCCGTGCCTGACCCAAAGGCTCTTTGGACCTGTTATCCCAGGACTGTCTGGAGAAGCAGAGTGCCAGCATCAGCGCAGCCCTGCCTGGATGCCATCCAAGGCTTGTGGGCTGGAGCTGGCTGGCATCCCTGCATGGAGCTGGGGTACAGGGAATCCTGCTCCGTGGGGTTAGATTCTGACTTCTGCTATAAAGCCCAGAATCCCACTGCTCATGCCAATTAGTGGGCTAAAAAACGGGGGAAATGCTCGAGCATTTCATTAATGGCTAATGTTATTAAACAGACAATTAATAAAAGCGGTCAAGTGAATGAATATTTCTAATAAACGGCCCGACGATTGCTAACAAGTTAGGGAAATGCCAGCACAGAAGTTCTCAAAGAACTAATCCCCTGCCACATTGCCCCTACACAGAATAGCCGGGGTTACTAACAGGTTTCCCGGGTGTAGACTGTAGCCTATCTGGGAGCAAGGAAATTCCCGTGGCGCCTCACTAACGCATTTATAGAGGAGCCCAGGGACAATTTCGCAGGGATGCTAACTTTCTGCGGCTGGCGCCGAATACGCCCCGAGGGGGCGAAGCCACGCCGAGACAAAGCCGGGGCTGATTCCCGCACGGTGCGGGGACCGGGCGGGCAGGGGACGGGCAGCGGGCTGGGGTAGGGGCCGGGGCCGGGCAGGGGCGGCACGTACCGGGCAGGGACAGCCGGCTGGGGCAGGGACCGGCGGCTCTGCCCTCCCGCTCGGCCCGGCGCCGGTTCCGACCCGCGCACGGACATGACTAAGCAGCACCTCTCCCTCCGCGGCCGCCCCGCAGCCGCGCACGGCGGGGACTCACCTGCCCGCCCCGGCCCCGCCGGCCCGCGGCGCGGCTCCTCCGCAGGGGCCGCCGCTCCTCCGCCCCGCTCCGGCCGCTCCTCCGCCGCCAGCGCCGCCCCGCTCCGCGCCGCCCCGCAGCCGCCCCGCTCCAGCCGCGCGTCCCCCCGCGCCCGCGGAGCCGCCGCCTCTCGCCGCCGGGGCGGGCCGGGGGCCGCCGTCAGCCGCGGCTGACGCAGGGCTCTTCCCGCCGGGGATGAAGCCCCCGCGCCCGGCGACGCTGCGGGCGGCCGGGGACCCCCCGCGCCCGCGGTAGGGCGGCGCTTCCCCCCGTTCCCGGCGCGGGCGGCGCAGCGCCTCCCGCCGCCGCCGCGCCCGCAGCAGCCCGCAGCAGCCCCGCGCCCCGCAGCCCCGGCATGGAGCGCCCGCTCAACCTCAGCTGCCTCGCCGATACGACGCCGGACGGCGGCAACGGGAGCGGGTCCGAGGGCGGCCCCGAGGGCGGTCGGGCCCATCTCTCCGTCTTCGGCGTGTTGGTCCTCGCCCTGTTGGCCGTGCTGGTGGTGGCCACGTTCCTCTGGAACGGGCTGGTCCTGGCCACCATCCTCCGCGTGCGCAGTTTCCACCGGGTGCCGCACAACCTGGTGGCCTCCATGGCCGTCTCCGACGTGATGGTGGCGGCCCTCGTCATGCCCCTCAGCTTGGTGCACGAGTTGTCCGGGCGGCGGTGGCGGCTGGGCCGGTCGCTCTGCCAGGTGTGGATCTCCTTTGATGTGCTGTGCTGCACTGCCAGCATCTGGAACGTCACGGCCATTGCCCTCGACCGCTACTGGTCCATCACCCGCCACCTGGAGTACACGCTCCGCACCCGGCGCCGCATCTCCAACATCATGATCGCTCTCACCTGGGCGCTCTCCGCCTTTATCTCTCTGGCCCCGCTGCTCTTTGGCTGGGGAGAGACTTACTCGGAGGACAGTGAAGAGTGCCAAGTCAGCCGGGAGCCTTCCTACACCATCTTCTCCACTTTTGGGGCCTTCTACTTGCCCCTCTGCGTGGTGCTCTTTGTGTACTGGAAGATCTACAAGGCTGCCAAGTTTCGAATCGGGTCTCACAAGAGCAACTCCATCACGCCCATCACACCAGAAGCACTGGAGGTAGGTCAGCTTGGTTGTGTTTTGCTCGGGTCAAGCACTTGGCGGCAGGCAAGCCTTTGTAGAAGTGGGGGAAACTTTAACCAAAAGTGTGCGAGTGAACAGTGATCCACCAAAGCCCTGTGGATCCTGCACGCTTCCAAGGGAAGGCCGACTGCAAAGCTTCCAAACCCAGTCCGATGGCTCCTTCCGAGCCCCCAGCTGTGAGCACTCAAGGTGTAGCTAAAACAACTTTGGGACGCGTTGCGAGCCTGAGCTCCACGTGGGCGAGCGGTGACTCAAAGATGTCCCCCCATGGAATGCTGAATCAGTGCTCGCCGGCATGAATAAGGGGTCACCGTGCCTCCCCTGAGGAGGCAAGGGGACAGTGGATGGATGAGCTGCTGTGTCTGCTGGGGACGATACCCTGGCAACCAGCTGTGGCTTTGGGGACACTGTGAATTTACCCAGACAGAAAACACATGTGCAGAATGTCCTTGGAAATCTTTCCTAATCATGACTGTGTCGTGTCAGTTCATCCCAGGCACGGTGACTCTGCACTGTAAAGATTTCTTGCAAGGAGAAAGCAAATGTGTGCTAATTTTCTTCCCTCTCCTACCAGGAACTCCTCAACTCAGTGGGTTTAGAGAAAGTAAGCAGACTTCTGTGCACGGCATGTGGGTGTGTGCCTGTTCTGCTGATCAGATTACAAGTGGGGAAGTAACCTTATTGTGCTGCTGTGCGAGCAACCCCACGTACCCTCAGTACTGTCTCTAGTTTCTAATCTCACTTAAAATAGTCTCCATCAGCCAGAAGAGGTCATACAGCCACCCTCCCCTCAGTTAGAGTGTGACGTGGATGGGCTGTGTTTCCCCTGGAGCCTTGGCCCTCGCTCGATTGTTGGGCTCTGTACCTGCTGTGTGGGATCACCTGACTGGGGTACACATGGTGCAACTTGTGTTTGTGTTTGGCAGGCAAAGGAAGCTGCCCAGCAGCCACAGATGGTCTTCACTGTCCGTCACGCCACTGTTACGTTCCAGACGGATGGAGACACGTGGAGAGAGCAGAAGGAAAAGAAAGCTGCCCTCATGGTGGGCATCCTTATCGGGGTCTTCGTGCTCTGCTGGATCCCCTTCTTCATCACAGAGCTCATCAACCCACTCTGCTCATGTGACATCCCACCCGTTTGGAAGAGCATTTTTCTATGGTTGGGCTATTCAAATTCCTTTTTTAATCCACTCATCTACACTGCTTTCAACAAAAACTACAACAATGCCTTCAGGAACCTGTTCTTTAGGCAGCAGTGAGCAGAAAAAGCTTTTCTGCTGCCCCAGGAAGCCGATTTCGAGTGTCAATGATTCTGACCGAATTCCTGAGGAAGTTCAAAGCCACTGATGCTGAGGTGATGCTCAAAGTGCATCGCCATGAGTCGTATGTCCCAGGAACAGTCCCAGTCCCTAGGCAGCCTCTCCATCCCAGCCTCTTAGCTGCTATTTTTCCTGCAGGTAGCATGTAAGGGCTTCTCCTACCAGCAGCCTGGCATCCTCGCTCCCGTGCCCTGCCGTGTTCCACCTGCCTCCCCAGTGACGCTCTGTTTGGTGGCACCAAAGGTGCAGAGGAGTCCACTGGCAAAGAAGCGTTGGTTTGGCCACTGCTGGTATCTCGCAGCAAAACCCAGCTTTGTCCCATGTGCAAAGCTGGGACCCTGTAACATCAGAAGGTTTTGTGATTACTTATGAGAGTGTGTGTTTTATGGCTTGGCTGAAAACATGGATTGTCTTGTCTTTCACTGGTAAAGACTGCAAAGTGTTTGTTTTTTGGGGAATAAAACCCTTGATAAGGGTTAAGTGCAGACTGCAAGTACCAAGCTTTTTGTCACATATTTTTTGGAAGCAGCAAATTGTGTCTGTTTGCTTTTGGATTCTATGTAGCAGTTTTGTTATTTTTAAAAAGAAAACTTATTGTGAAAGCTTAATGCATGGTGCACCCTTGAATGAGAGAGAATGCATGGGAAACTCACCTCTCATTCCCGGACTGCTACATGTGAGCATCTGCCCCAGACCTTTATGTTCAGAAATACCAGCTGTAAATGCTAATCTTCGTGCCTGTTGTTTCCCATTTTTAAACATAAATGTATTTTGAGCAGCTGTGGGCAGATTTCCCCTGTAGTTTCAGGGGATGCAAGGGGTGTATTTCGAGTTGCCTTTCAATGAGGAGCTGTGTTTTACTATTTGAGTGCAATCCAGAACTCGAAACCAAAGCAAAAACCCCACTTTGTTTTCATGACCACTGGTTTGCAGGCAAAAGGCCCTTAATGGCAGGTGATATTTCTTTCTGGAAGCATAATCAAACCATGGAGCTTCTGTTCTGCAAGGACCAGACTTGAACATTCCTTTTTTTGCCCAGCTGTCCTCCTCTTCCTGCCCCTCTAAGGCTCCATCCCACATGGTTGTTACTGCTCTGTTGCCTCTCTGCCTTTCCATATTGCCAACTTAATTATAGTAGTTGGCATTTCACTCCTAGAATTAGAGTTACACACTTTATACTGCACTGCTGAAAGACTGACAGGCCTGCAGATAAAGGAAAGCAATAGTTTTTGCTTGGTTCTGGGGCAGCCACTGAAATCAGACCACAACTAAAACGGTGGAAAAAAGTACAAGATGGAAATCAGAATGACCTGATTTCATGTCAGATGTCTCAAGAAGAGATAAAAGGGTAAGATATCAATAAATGATGGTAAAGCTCCCTGGGGTTGGGGTGGTATTAATTTTTATCTGTAGTAGATCGTGAGACATCAGTTGTTAAAATTGTCACTGGTCCTTTGAACGAGTCAAAAATCCTGGCAGAGCTGGCAATAAAAGCCCTGTTTCTTTTTCTGTCTCTGGACAGGTGAAAATGGAAGCAGAGGTCAAGGTGGTATTAAAGTGTTGCAGCCCTTTCAGGACCAGTTAGACAAACATCCATCAGCACTAACATGGGCATAGCTGATCCTTACTTTGGCAAGAAGAGAAATAGGATAGCCCTTGAGATCATCCTTAACACCATCTTATAAAAGTCTGGTAGAAATAATGGGTAAAATGCTGCCCTCATTGAAGGCAATGGGCAATTTTTTCAGTGATTTCAAATGAATCAGATTTTTATGTGGCATGTCTTGTCTCGTAAAAGCATAGTTTTAATGTTAATTAATTCAAGGAGAAGATGGATGGGATGGGAGTAATTTTCTAACTCCCGTGAAAGAGACTCTGACCTGCTCCCTAACCGTGGGCCAATCTTTACAACTAGTAAAGAGCATTTTCTTGCTTTGTTACATATTTTAAAATATTATTGGTGACATCTCTGATGTATCAAAAATTGTAATAAACTCTTGAGCTGCTTTTTTTTACTGAGTATATAAAGGCTGTGCTGCTTTCTCTGGACTGTTCATCACTGATGCTGAGTTGTTTCATTTGGGAATTGCTGCTTTTGTTGTGCCAAGGGTTGTTGAGCCAAAAATGACTTGGAAAAAATACTTCCTTGTTCAAGCCAAGCCTGTTCTTAGCCCTGTTTAGCTAAGCATGGTGGCACCTGAAAGTAGGAGACTATATCTTAGGCCTCCAAAGTGACATTTTAAACACTCTAAAGCATGGATTACCTGGGAAGTTGGACCTTAGTCCCCTTTTTCCACACTTAACACCAGGTCTGTTCAACCCCACGTCAGTCCCAGCTGTGTCCATGCCATTTTTATTTGCTCATTGATGAGTATTGCAGATTCTCTTGTCTCTGTTGTGTGGGGTCATTGTGCAGGCTGTGGAATCAGCTGCAAACTCAAATTAATACCCACTGCAAGCAGACAAAAGTTAAACTGAAATCAGTGGGAAATTCCCCACTTTTGTTGCAGTTTGGTGTTGGGGTGAAGCTCCCTTTCATTACAGCTTCTGTTTATGTATGCTGTGCCTTAAACAGTGACAGGGAGACAGGAGATAATTTTAAAGTGACACTAGATAATTCTAATTTGCCTGTAGGCATGAGTATTCCACCATCCTGGTGTAAATTACACTCACATTTATTTGACAGGCCACGTCTGATACAATCATTTTCTGCAAAAAAAAATCTTCCAGTTGGTCGTAAGATTTGTTCCTCTAAATCTTGACAAAATTAACAGCTTTTGTATTGGCCAATTCCTGCAGCTCATATTTGAGACCTAACGCCATGGGCTTTTCTTCTGAAGATCATTCCTGCAAGGCAAGATGACCAGGCAGAGAAATTGTTGTTTTTCTGGAGGTCACACTGCAGAATCATACTGAAACACGCCACAATGATCTCAGCACAGGGAAGTGGCACAAAGAGACCTGGACATCTGATCCAGGCTCCCAGGCTTTTTACAAACCTCTCATTATTCAAACACAGATGCTGAGTGGGCTCCCAGAGATGCAAATCATCTTTGAAGACATAGGCGACCACAGCTTCAAAGGAGGCATCTTGTACCTTCTTGTTCCCATTTATACATGGAATCAGTGGTGTGAAGAGATCTGCCTCACCAAGGCTTTGTGAGGATTAATTACTAAATGTTTATCACGTACCAGGAAGGTGGAACACTCTGGTTTGAATGCCGAGCAGCGTTGTAAATTGCGCTTCTATTTAATTCCTAGGAAGAACGTTATTACCCATTATTATTGAGTTTTGTACTCAATTTAATGGCTATATAATACTTCCAGAATAGATTTAACTAACCTGCACTAACCACTTACAATTAATTTAGTTGCCTCTCAATGCCCTGGCAATCCAATGAACATCTGTATGGGAGCTCCGTAGCGAGGGCGGCGTGTGCTGAATTCCAGCTGCTGCTGAGCGGCTCCTCACGATGCTGAGCTCGTGCTGTCAAGGTTCAAGGAGCAGCAGCTCTCCAGGCAGTCTGCTCTGGGTTTCTGTTACTTTTTAGGGAAGAAAGAAAAGGTCATTGAAGAATGCCCGTGGATTACATGACAGGTTGGCTAACCACCTTCCTCCTCCACCCCCAGCCTGTTGGGCTCTCTTCTCATCGCAGGCAGCCAGGCAGGTGACTCCAGGACATGCACTGGCCCTACACAGCCAGAGGTGAGCCACACATGACTTCATCCCCTGGTAATTTTCGAGGCCTTTTCATAAAAATTAATTCTAGGAGATGTGTCCTTTGGACTTCCAGCAGCAGCTGAAAGTGGGAGTTTCCTGGAAGTAAAGTTGCAGGCAATTAAAGAAATTTCACCTGATAAAGGCAATTAATGGCTATTCCTTCCAGCGATCGCAGTGGTGAGGTACCGCTGACAAAGCGTCAAAGTGATTTTTGCAAGGCAGTGGTATGAGATGCTTTGTTCATTGTGTTTTACTCTTGGAGCCCTTATTTTACCATCACTGGTAGAGCATCCCCCTTGGATGCCAGCAAAGTCATGGTGAACATGATTCAGGCACCCTGAATACTCCATATAACAACAGTGGGGTGAAACATCCATGACAAAAGAGCATCCTCACTGCAATACAGCCTGGCACGAAAATCATGACATTTCCAGCATTTCATCCAGTTTAAGACATGGCCAAAGAGCTCTTTAGTTCCTCATTATTTTTAGCTACACCGAGGTGCTGAGGAAGTTGCAGAAGACTGGAAGAGAGCTGGAGCTGTGCCAGCTTTTTAAAAAGGCAAATTTGGAGAGCCAAGTATTTCTAAGACAAATGCTGTTACCGATTTACAGCTTGAAATTGATCCTTGGCAAAAAAAAAAAAGTGGAAGAGCTGATAAAGGACTTGGTGAATAAAAAATTCCAGGAAATAAATATAATTAAAATAAATCACATTGATGTCTTTGATTGCAGCACATGGCTCATTACTGATGGTGAAATAAAGTATTCACTCAATAGTGAATGAATAATGACAACATTCAATGCCTCCATTAAAAATTGAAGAGGAAACCAATATGAGGTTCAAACTGTCCAATAATTGCTAATGACTTATGAACTGGGAAAGGTGTAAATACAGAAAATAAGGTCACTTCTACAGAGAAGTGAGGATGAAAACTGGTTGGGAGCATTTCAGTCTGATGTGAGGGAAAGGCAGGTGTCCAGGAGCAGCGGGATGGGGCCCTGATTGCAGGAGGAGAGACAAGGCTGTGATGGGGCACATCAGGAGCTGAACTTATGGGACTTTTCAGCATTTCAGAAACAAGCAGGATTATTTCTTACCTATGCATAGGCTGTGTCCAGCTGTGGGTTTTATTCTGGTACTGGAGGAGAGGCTGTGACTTCAGTTCCTCGTCTTTTTGCTCCTCTCGCCTCCTTGCCACTGCCAGGCAGCCACTACCATGGATCTGGTCATCTCTGCAGGAAGGAGAAAGAGAGGGGTAAAAAACCTTCCACTGCAGCTCTGATTGCAGGAAAAAAGTTCCCCAGCCCTGACTGTCCTTCTGGGAGAGGACACAAAGTCCACGTGGCTGAGATATCCACTGTGCCCAGTTCAGTCCCTTCCCACTGTAGCTGCAGAGGCCTGCTGCTCACCATGTCCTGAGTCCATGCAAGTGTTGGGCTGAAACATTGCATTTTCCATCAGTTCAGGGCTGCAGCCTGAGCTCAGTGCTTCTTCCTTGTGCCTTCCCGTCCCCAAATCGTGGTTAAGCACAGGTCCCACCAGTGTCTGTTGCTGGTACAGAGGAGGGCAGCCTTTCAAAATTAGCATCTGTGTTGGTGAGGGAAGCCTCCTTGTCTCTGGGCTCAAGATGCCAAACCAGTAGATGAGGTGCCACAAAACCCTAAGATCTGCTTCTTCTTGCCTGATCAATGTTTGGATCACCTGGTTCTTCACAAGACAGGTGAAGTGGGCAGTCCCAAAGCTTAAACCATGCCCAGTCAGGCTCACCTTGCTAAGGTCTGTCACATGTCCCACCTTTTTACTGCTCCCTTGTGGAGCTGTTCTGGAACTCTGGCTATCAGGAAACGGTCCACACATCAGTCAGGGTGCTGCCTCTGCAACACCTCTCTGGCACGGCACAGGTGGCCCAAACAGGGCTGTTTCCAACCCCAAAGAGCCTGTGTCACGCAGACCATGGTGAAAATTAATGTGATCACCTTCTAGATCTGCTAACAGCCTGATATCCTGCCCCACAAGCTGCCTGTGCTGCTGTCAGGCAGACTTTAGAGAGGAAAAGCAGAGCCCATGGTCACGTATTTTCACAGTTTGAGTGGAGACCTGCCTTTGAGGAGGGGGGTGGAATAATTCTGATGCGTTGCCAAATGGCTCTTTCGGTGGGCACCGCAGCATATGGAGCCTCTCACGCAATTGCCCGGGAGCTGCAGTCCTGTGATGTTTTTTTCTCTCCTCAGCTGCTCACCTGATGCCAAAGTTTCCAGGTGCATTAAGGCAGGATGCTCCTGCCGCGCGCCTTGGACCTTCCACCTGCCCATCACGGCGCTGGGGTGAATATTAAACAGACAGCAGATGCAAAGTGCAAGCACACTTGCTGGCCCAAGGGGTTACGCAATATCTGGAGTTTGAATGGGAAAAGAAACGGAGAACTCATGGTATTAAGTAATTAAGCTTTTCTGAGACTTTTAAAAAGGAGGGAGGTAGATGCTGAGGAGAGGTGGTGCAGCAGGGAGCCACACTCCTCTGCTTCCCGCAGCTTTGCAGCGCAAACCTCAGCCTTACGGGGGATTTCAGAGCACGTTAGTCTGACTAAAGCCCTCGGGCTACTTTATAAGCTGTTAACAGTTGCCAACCAAAATGAGTGTCAGGGCTGTTTCTTATTAAAATGAGCATTTAGGGCACCTGGAGAACACAGTAAGTAGCATAAACGCTATAAATTCTTTTTGAAACCATCAAATTGGCCAGTGCTTGCATGCAGAACATAGCAAAAAACTTATAAATGAAATTTGTTTGACAGCAAATCTGCTGTTGCTCATCAGATCAGCTTCTCCACCGCTGTTACTCGCACTTCCTCAAGACACCACGTACCCACCCACTGTCTGTGCAGTGCAGCAGCTTCCCCTGGTGATTCCACAGGTGCAGGGATTGTGTCCTGGATTCCCCAGGATGAGGTGCAAGGCAGCACCTCCTGCCCCTCCCTGGTCATCTGGCCTTCAGGGTACGCTGGATGTGGACATGGAATGTCCGGGCGTGGAGCAGCTGGGCTGTTCTTTCAGATCCCTCTTCTTCATCCTTCTGCCTGGCAGCCCCGGCTGTGCAGCAGCTCCCGCTCCACACCGCTTCTCTCCGCTCCCTTCTTGCTCTTGGAGATGCCCCGAGGATTTCCTCCATGGCTTAGTGGAGCCTATTTCCTTCCGTAGAGCCGTGGTGATGCTCCCAAAGCCAGGGCTGCTCCTCAAGGAGAAGGAGAAGGTAATCACCTGGGAAACAGAACGAGTCATGACGTCCCGGATCGAACGGGATGATAAAACTCTGGTGGGCTGCGCTGCTATTCCCCTGAAACTGCAGCGGGCTTGGGCGCTTCGGAACCATAAAGTAGGCGTGATCCTCACCGGGGGTGATGCTGAGGGAAAAGGGGAATTGTGCCAGCCCAGTCTCCATCGCTGTTAATGGCAGAGGCGGTGATTTCTTCCAGGACCCCCATTCTTTGGGAGGGGCTGGCGCACCCCGCGCAGGACCCGCGGCCACCGCGGCCGCCGGGCCCGGGGACACCGAGGGGATGGAGAGCGCTGAGCTTCCACCCGGCTCGTACCTGACCGTGGCACAATATCCCGGAGCCTGCCGGAGAGACCAGAGGTGGCTCTGGGGGCACAGCAGAAGGCTGAGGCGAGAGCCAGTGGCTCTGTCCCGCACGAAGGCAGCCGGGGCAGCCGGAGCCGGAGCGCTCTGCCCTCCGCCAGCCTCGGCAGCAGGACAGCCCGGTGACTGCTCCTCACAGCACGGAGGACACGCAAAAAGCACCATCTGGCCCGCAAGATCAGTGTGTTCGGCAGGACGTGAGCTGAGTGCGCTCGGATCTGCTCGAGGGTGGCAGCACAGGGCAGGAGGAGAGTGATTGCTGCTCGCTTCCCTCTGCCAGCTGCCGTGCAGCGGGGACACGGAGCAACAGCCCTTTTGTTGTCCCCAGATGCAGTCCTGAGAGATGACAGGATGCTTTGAGGCTTTTTTTAATTGTTATTCGAATGGTAATGAAGCACCTAAATAACCTGGATAACACAAACCTTGGTGCTGACAGTGGAAGGAAAGGAAAAATGAACTTTATGGCTGAGCAGGTCCCCTCCAGCTTTGTGAGATGGCTCAATACTGTGCAAAATGAGCAGCATGTTCACGTTGTTCAGCGTTTGGATGCTCAGCCTCATACAGACTCTTGTAAGAGGAAAACATCTTTCCTGCTTACCATGGGCAGCTGCTGTGACAGCTCTCTAAACCACACCTGTGGTCACAAGCCTGACAGAGTTCAGGAAGTGTTTGGACAATACTCCCAGGCATGTGGTGTGAGTCTTGAGGTTGGTGCTTTGTGAGGCTGCAGCAGGACTCAATCCCTTCCAACTCAGCATATTCTGTGATTCTGTGAAATACACTGGCCTTCTTCCTCTGCCTCTTCTCATTGCCCTGAATTTTGAGATGCCTCAGAGCAGAATTGCACTGCACATTTCCAGACCTCTTTCTTTATCCAACTTTGCACCCTCTAACCCTCCTACTCCTCTCAAAGGCACAGCTACCCAGCCTGGCTCTGGCTGCTGGAGTCCCAAGTGGGGTGTGTCTTCAGCAAAAAGACATGAAAACCAGAATTACCCACACTGTAGGGTGAGTATGTTATTTCTGAAGAATGACTGGTTTATTTTATGGGGCCAGGATGCAAGTTTTTAATGCACAAATGTCCTTTGTGTCAATGGACAATCCAGCCTGGCTTTGAAAACCTCAAGGGATGGGGAAGTGATCACACTGCAGCCACAATTTTAGCTTGGTTTTGGTTATTTTGCTCTTGACTAGAAATACTGAAGGAATGTGTGAAGGACAAAAAATCTGTCTCAGCAAAATGTTAATTACTAAAGCCTCACTATGATCAAGGATAAAAGGAAAGGTGAATCAAAGGTAAACTGATTTTCACCGAAGAAAATTCTGATAGCTTGTTGAATTTTTCTATTGCTTCAATTATATGTGATTTGAGGAGATAAAACATTTCCTGGGCTCTTCCTGGAGGAGATTAGCAGAATGTTTTGGTAATCCCTCTGATCCCTCAGGAATGAGTGCTATTTTATTAATTGTTGTGCATGAAAGGTTGATGTTCTAGACAGAGACTGCTACAAAGTTAAGGAATGGGACAAGAGTTCACAGAGTGGCTGAGGCTGGGTGGAAGTCACTTGGTTCACCCCCCTGCTCCAGCAGGGCCACCTAGAGCTGCTCGCCCAGGACCATGTCCAGGTGGCTTTTGGGTGTCTCCAAGGATGGAAACTCCACACCTGCCCTGGGCAACCTGTGCGGGTGCTTGGGCATCCTCAACAAAAACACTTTTCCTGATGTTCAGAGGGAAGCCCCTGTGTTTTCATTTGCCCCCATGGCCTCTGACCCTGTCACTGGGCACCACTGGACCTTTTAAATGGTCTTTAGCTTTGGACTAACAGGACAGAAAAGCTTGCAGGGGCTTCATTAATTTCGATTGCAATGTGACAGATAGCTTTATCTCTTCACATTCATACCCTCTCCTGCGATTAAATGAAGTGTATTGTTCCTGTGTCTGGTTGTGGGAGGCAGGGATGTAGTCTCTACTCTGACTTACAGTGTTCTAGGAATTAATGAAAAAATTTTCTATATTTCTTTTCAAATAGAGAAAAAAATGTTATTGTCTCCTTTTTCTTAGTGCCTTGAGGGATCACCAGAAGAATTCTTGCAGCGACGTGTCTCACGAGTATTTAAAGTAGTAAAACACGTAATAGCTTATTTTTCCTTCTTTTCTTCCTTTAGGGAAAAAAAAAAAAAAAACAAACAAAAAAAAACAAAACAAAAAACAACCTGTGAGTAGCGTGGAAGTTGTTTGGTGATGTGTGGGTGGTTTATGTGCGTGTCTAACTTGCCGGGGGGAAGCTAATGAAGAATGAGGAGTTTTGCCTACAACTTAAACATCTCCAATCCCTCCTTTGACTGCATTTCGGGGGAAAGGCATTGGTTTGAGGATTAGAGAGAAGTCAGGAACGTGGAGGTGACAGACAGTGACGTTCAGCTGTGGCTGATGCGGCAAACACATCTCTGCATTTCAAGGCTCATGTGTCTGGGGAGGTGACAAGCTGCCAGTTGGCTGCTCTGTGCTCAGCCTCCTCTTCCCCCACATGCCTTGTGGGGATCGGAAATGCCCCAGCACCCCCATGCACTGCCAAGGAGGCAGCCCCATGTGCCTGGCAGCTGTGGGGCACCTTCGCTCACAGCTGTGTGGGTCTCGTGCTGGCTCCTGGAAGCGAGGGAAGATCTGGTCAGACAGGAAGAATATTTGGCAACCCTTTGCTGTTCTTGTTACTTGGTGCTTCTGCTTGAGATAGTTAAAATGGGCCTTGTAAAGAGGCAGAGCCCAGGAGTGTGAACTGGGGTTATCACTTGAGGATAATCCAGCACATCACAGGTGTGAAAAAGCACTCCACAAACCTGTTAGCGAGAGGGTCTGGGACATGCAAGCATCTCTTCATTTAAGATGAGATTTAGATGATATAAACCATGGTTCTGAGAAAATTATGTGGGTTCTGGAATTAATTATGTGGGTTTCTTTTCTTTGTGAAATGAGGGGGAGTACAGCGGGACTTTCTTCTTTAGCCCAGTGTCTGGTTACCCAAATACCTCCTTGGAGCTGGTTTGTAAAATCCATGCACAATAGCAGATCTACTACAGCTACATTGCCAGAAAATGGGGAAATGTGTGGGTTTTTAACAGCTTGAAACACTGCTTCTTTGACTACTGGCCATTCTTTGCAAATAAGCACATGAATGTCCAAAGGAAAAATATTGATGTCATTTCAAGTGCTGGCTCCTGTGGTCTCCACAGGAAATCACTCTCTTGCAGTGGGGTGTTACACACCAAAAGTTTTACCACTGGCAACTGCAAGCATTACATGTATTTTCAATGCTGGAGACAAAGCATCAGGCTAAACTTCTAACACACGGTTTCATGTCAAAGCACTCACCTTAAAGATGCCAGAGCCACTGCTTTATTGCCCTTCAATATTTAATGGAAATGGACATTGGATTTGCCAGCTGCATTTTTGAGAATGAGCTCAAGAAGTGAACCATGGATGCATATGGCTCATGGGTAGGAACAACGCTTCAAAACATACTCGTTATTGATGGGTTTTAAACAGCTCCCACGTGGCTCTTATTTGGTTTTTCAAAATCCTTCAGGCAAACAGCAAGAAGTCACCACCCAGATAAGTGTTGTTCTGTTGGTAATACTTTGCATTTCTTAATAATTGTCAGGTTATTCCCAAGCAATTCTGCACTGCGAGAAGGTAGAAGATGCTTGACTTGAGCAAGGGCCATCTTATTGCCCGTACTGTGTTCTGAAAGCACGACACTGTCCTTTGGGTTGGTGCTGTTCTCGTGGTGCTGCCCTGCCCTGTCTGTCCATGGGCTCCTTTTGGGTCCCTACCCCAACCCTGACCCTCCTGGCCTCGGCTCATCTCTGTTCCCATTCCCACCACAGAGGTGCCCAACATCACCGAGCTGCTGCTGAAGGCGCTTGCTTGGGAATGCTGTTGAAAGAGGGGAGAGGATGTTTCTCACTTCCCATGAGGTTAATACAGAAAATATTTATATGTAGCTTCAAATGCCAGGTTTCTGGCTATGACTTGCTCTTCAGAAGGTTCCTGGAGGCTCTGCTGTTCCCCTCTGGCTGTTGACGTGGGCTGCTCCCCTGAGGTCCCTTCCACTGCTGCTGGACCAGACACAGATACCCCAGAAATTCCTGGGCACCAGCCCGTGTTTAAGCACTGCAGATAGGTGCCCAAGGCACACAGACAGGCAGCGTGGATCTTGCCTTTGATCTGTGCACACACAGCCCATCCCCTTTATCTTTTACTACCTGTTGTAAAATCCTTCCCTTCAATGGGCTGTGATCCCAGCTCGGGTTTTTTGCTGTTCCCCTGCTGCAGATTCCAAAAGGATTTATGGGAGGTGCAAGATGAAAGAAAGGCTGAGAGGAAGAGCTCTCAGTGCAGACAGATTCTGGTGAGCAGTCTGGGACTGGCAGTGCTGGAGAACAAAACACTCCTGGCGTTTCCAGCTTGGGTTTCCACCAAGGGAGAGCCGGGAGCTCCTGTGCCAGCGCTCAGTAACCTTGCCTGGGTGCTGCTCAGACCTGTCCCTGAGCCAGACCAGCAGGGAAGGGCCACAGCAACACCACACAGTAATGGAAGTGGTGAGTTCCTGCTGCCCAGAGGTCACAGCTGCACTCTGTGCCTCTCTGGAGCACAGGCTGACGTTAAGCAGTGACATCTCGGTACAGGGCAGGGTCACTCTTGCAGGATATTTTCTGCCTTGCACTTTGGAAGTTGGAATTGATGCTCCAGCAAGCTCTGCAGTCTTACAGAATATGAATTGTCCTCTTTTGACCCACTTATCAGATGACTTTTTTAGTTTCTGGAGGCAATTTTTGCACATTAGCTGTGTTGCTCATCTGCATGGGAGTCACAGCTGAAACAAAGCATTGAAACAAGGTCTCTGAGCATGGCTGGTCCCACACTTCTACTCCATGGGCTGCTCTGGGGGCATCATTTCACATTTTATTATACATGTTCTTCTGGAGCCCACTCATCCCCAAAGCTTTTGAAAGTGAGGGGAAATGGCAAAAGGTGGCAATGGGCAGAAGAAAGAGGTAAGCTGTAAGGGTGGACACGATTGGCCCCTTGAAACACAGAGGAGGACAGTGAATCCATCCCAGGGAGGGAAGCGGTGGCTTTGTGGGACAGAAATAACCTGTCAGTGAATGATCCCAGCTTGGACACTCACCCTGGTGGAGCCTGGTCCTGCTCACAACCCAGAAAGAAACAGCAGACACAGGGTGAGTGAGTCTGAATGCGAGGGCACCTTAATGCTTAGAGACATAGGAGCTCCTCATCCAGGCTTGGAAATGTTTATTTTAGACCCAGATATACATTGAGAGGGGGCACAGCTCTGTGGGAAGCCCTGCAACATGGTCATGGTGAATGGTGGAGGAGAGGTGAGAGCCTTGGTCAGGTGCTGTGCCACCTTGGTCGGGCTCCCTTGAAATCAGCACTTGGCTGCACACCACAGCATGCTCTGCTGTGAAAAGTCAGAGAAATGTAGCCAGAGCTCCTGGAATGATCTTCTGGTTTCTGAGGCTATATCAGCAGAAAAGAAATATTGGCAACAGTGAAAGGAGCACTAGAAAGTTGTTCTAAAATCAATATTTACATTTTTCAAAAAGCAGCAAAGGACAGAATTTAGAGGGGCCTGGACACTCGGGCTCATATTTCCAAAGCATCTTAGAATGGAAATGTCCAATTGAATTTCTGTAATTTCTCTGACATCTCAAAACATTCTCCAGATGTCAGAGATATGGGTGCAAAAAAACATCTCCTGCCATTTTATAAGTCCAACTGGAAAAGTGCTGGGACAAGAAAAGAGCCCTTTGTGGGCAGTCAGAGCAGAGCAGCTGTGCAGCAGGTAAGACAGCTGTGGACATTGCTTGTGCAAGAACACCCAGGACATCACCTTTGGGCTGAATGGAAAAGAAAGTCACCACAACTGAGCAGGGTCACGAAAAGAGATTTTCTTAGGAAAGATTTTTTGAGAGGCTGAGTGAATTTGCAGCAGTTTTAGCTAATGTTCTGAGTTCAGAGTTCAGTGATGAGTTTATCTTTGTTGCTGCTCTGGGCTGGTGCTGGGTTTCAGTGGGAACCAAGCTGAAGTCTTGGTATGGAAACAAATCACAGCACGCATGGTGTTGGGGCAGCGTTGGATTGTTTACATCTCCACAGATTATACCAAGTGGAATCACTAAACTCACAATTCCATCCCAGCAAGTAATGCTCAAGTGTAGCACCATGGAGCAGCACATTCCCTGCCTCCTGAGTATCGGTATTGCCCTCCCTGGTGTGGCTCCCACGACTGTTTGCAAGCCACAGGGTCTGGGTTTGAACGGATGAGGCAAAAATCACCCTGTGGAACACTGTGGAGCTTCATGAGGTTCTTGCCATCACTTTGCTGTAAGAAACCATGAGTCAGAGCTTCTCCCACTGCCTGCTTTCCATCCTCCTGTTTCCTCTCTCACATGGTCACTTTGACAATAGGGACCCTCCTCAGGAGGGACCAAAGTGAAACTCAGCCACATACAAAGAAGCTAATTTGTTTTCAAAGCTGTTAAATGTGGGAAGAGCTGACTGAGCAGTTTACCATTACTTGGAATAATATAAAATCTGGGGTTTTTTTTGTTTTCCCTGAGGGATTCTGACCAGAAGAAGCAGAAGGCCTGAGGCTGATGAACAAAACCAGGGTGGAAATCTACAGAAACAATAATGAGAGGGCACCTTGTGGTATGGTGCCAGTAGTCACTCAGAGATCTGGGATTATTTCTCCAGCTTCTGCCTGAATTCTGAATTTAGCTGCCTCAAATACTTCGATCCTCCCTCTTCCTCATGTTTAAAAATTACTGCCCTGAAGCCAAAATCTGAGATGCTGACATTAACATTAATGCAGCCTCAGACTCCCAGCCTGCTAATCCAAAAAAACCCCACAGTAAACCACTCGCTTGATCCAAATGGTTGATGATAGGCACTGAGAAAGCTGCAGTGAGTGCAAAAAGTCCCCATGTTAATGGCAGGAGGAAAAAGCCCACATTACACCAATATTTGGATTTGGGCAACACTCAAGCCTGGTATTAAAGACCTGAAGACTGCCAGGATCTCACCCACCCTTGGAACATCACTTCAAAGTCTAGAGCAAACCCTCCTTGGTCCACAAACTGTTCCTCATCCTGGTAGGAAAGTTACAGAAATGATACTAATCTAAATCCAGATGTCAGAATGCAGATTGCTGCCAAAATTTAGCTGTGGTTAAGAAAATTACCAGAAAAAAATCAAACTCAAAGATTTGGGGATGCTCATTGCGGAGCAGGAGCCAAGGAAACTCGTTTACAGCGTGCTTGTCATTTAGAACAATTAATCACTGAGCCTTGGCTGCACTTCCCACAGATTACCCAAAGGATGCCTGTCTGGTTGGATTAAGCCAAAGTGCCTTGATAGAGTCAGTAACTACCTGGGATATGGATGAAAACTGGCGGGTCAACTCACTGATTTATAGAAAAAAAAAAAAAAAAAAAAGGAGAAATTATTTATTAAGATAATAGGGACCACCTCTTTTCCCCCTTAACTGCTTCCTGATAGAAGGACTGAATTCATAACCAAGGAGGTCATGAATATCTGAGATGCTCCTGGACTTCCTCAGTTGTGGGGTCTTTTCTGGTCATGAAGTCATAAAGGGCATTAAGAAATGTGCTAAAGATTAAGCTAATAAGAGAGGGGAAAATGAAGTTTTGGAAAAAGTAACAATTCCTTCCACTGTTCTTTGGAAGATCTGCTCTCCTGAGGAAGCAGCAGCAGGTGTGACCCCAACAATAGACACAAAATTGGACAACACCAGAAGTATGAGGTTTTGTGGGAGGCACATCCCTGAGGTGAGTCTGCATTTGGGAACCCTCAGCTTTACCCTGGCCAGGGTCTCGGTGAGGGACACAGGATCTGCAGCTTCCTCTCCAACCACAGCTCTTATCCCAGGCTGACCCTCACCTTACCATGGCTTGGTCCTGGACCTGCCTGGACGCTGGGAATGTGCCTGGAGATCTGGCTGGTGGCCATAATTCTGTCTGCATGCAGGGTCAACGTGGCTGGTTCAGACTGCCAGAAGTTGTCACCAGTTAGAAAAGAGACAAAAATTATAAATATCCCATTCATCAGATGTTAGGTGTTATACGCACACAATAAAGGAACCAGAAGCTGAATTTTATGTGAAAGCAGGAAAGTATCTTGATCTGAAATAAGTTTTTCTGTTTAAATGAGGGAAAAAGTCAAGATGGATGTGTGCTATGTTCCCAGACCGTTCCCTGAGAGGCATGAACTTTACAGATTCATAGGCCTATCTGGAAATATTCAGCAGCATTCACTTAGGTCATTATCAGACCTAAATCAAAGTAAATATAGATTTCTAATTACTTTTACAAATAATGAAGTAGCTAGAACATAACTTCCTGACATTTTCAATTGTATTTTTCCTCCATACTGAAGCTATAAAGTGATCACTGATGCCTAAGAAGCACCAATGAAAACAGAGACACCAGATATTAGGAAGTCTCTTCTTTATGCACTGTATCTACAAAAAGGATGCTTTTCTTCAGTTAAGCAGTGAATGGCTGCTTTATTCTGGGTCTCCAGCTCTCCTTTCCTGTTCCAATACAAAATCTTCATCAAGAAGAGTTTTCCATTTAGGAGATCCTGTCTACACCATCTTTCTCAATACACTCGCAATTATTTTGTCTCCAAGTGAACTCATTTGCATTTTGTAATGCATTCTAATTCCACAACATATTTCAGAAAAAATTAAACACCAAAGAGATATTCCAGAGTACATTTCAGCTGACTTTTCCTTAAAGTAGTAGCTATTTATGATAGAAGTTTCTTCTGTCTTGAATTATCATACCCTAAAATTAACTGCAATGAGCAACCATTTGAGGTGTAGAATGCTGCTAATCAGACTGAAATTAAAGCACCAAATTATTTAGTTGAATAGTCAGGGAAGTCTGGGCCACCCACAGACAGCTGGGTTGATGCTGGTTACAGACCTGCTCCTCAGCACTCTGAGCCAGTTGTGGAGCAGTGCTGGAGCTAAGGAACATTTCAAAAATCTCAATTTCTTCTTCTTGCTTTCTTAATCTGAACTTTCAGACCACCACTGTAATGTTTTAGACAAGGCTATCTCCAGGTCCCTGTGAGGACACCAGCAACCTTGGAGTTATGCAAGTGCATTGAATCTGCAGAGGATGAGGAAGATGAAGAGGATGAGAAGAGGAACGAGGGGCAGAGTACCTCTGGTGCAGAGCAGAGGACACTGGTTCATAACTTACTCATGAAAGGTGCGATCTTTAGCTGTGGATCCTGAGAAGTGCAGTAGACTTGATGTTAGGAAGCATTTCTGTGCTGAGAGGGTGGTTGAACAGTGGAACAGGCTGTTAAAGAGATGACCAGTTCCCTCAGCCTGTCAGTGTTTGGACACCGGAGGAATATGGACAATGCCTTTAACAATTTCAGCCTGTCAGTGTTTGGACACCGGAGGAATATGGACAATGCCTTTAACAATTTCAGCCTGTCAGTGTTTGGACACCGGAGGAATTTGGACAATGCCTTTAACAATTTCCTTCAAACTGGTGAGCCCTGAAAGGGTCAGGCAATGATGCCTTAAGTTTAGCTTTCATATTTTCCAGATTCTGTACTGCATTGTTATATAACTCTGAACTTCATATAAAGGGTTAGCAAGTTCTCTTTACAGTTTTGTTCCTTTTCCAGCCAAGAAAACCAGAGAACCAAGGACAGTGTTGCAGCTTCAGGCCCAAAAAGTACAAACAACAGCAAATCGAGGGGAGCAATCTGGAAGAATGGGACTTCACAACCTGAAGCTGTAATTGGACAATTAACCCCAATAAGTAAATGGACCAAAACTTACAAAAGTGTGAAAATGTGTGACCCGCTGTCCACCTTGCCATGCTCTTGTACTGCTCAAGGTGCATCCTTTGAGGGCCTTTTTAATAAATATCAATTTTATTCCTTTAAAACTGTTCTAACCTCTGTTCCAGGCAGCCTCTCAAGGCATCAGCAGTGGGACTGGATGATCTGTGGGTCCCATGTCCTTGGTGCTGTCCTCAGGACCAACACACTGGCAGAGCATAGCCCATGTTTTGTTCTCACCCAGCCTGTTCCTTACAGGACTGCCTGGGGAATGGGATTCCTGCTGCTTGGAAAGTCTCCTGAGATCCACACTCTGCTGCTTTGCCTTTTCATAGCAGCAATTCCCAGCACACACCAGCAGTTCTGGGGCCATAACATTTACTGGGATTTTACCCGATTAATGTGAAAAATGTTGTTTTTTAAAAAGGAGAAGCGGGCTAACAAATAGGTTTTAACACAAACATGACCAAGCAGTGCAAACTGGAGCAGAGCAGCTCGTCAGTGCTGGGGTTTTCAGTCCAAATCCCAGTGCTGGCAGAGGCAGGAAAGGCCCTGAGGAGACACCGCTTGGCTTTCAAGTTGTTTGGTGTCTCTTTTGCAAAGCGGCTTCCTCACAGCAACAATCAAATTTGTTGCCTGAGGAGGGACAGAAGCAATTCTCACTACCCATTCTCCTAAAGAGTAATCTTTTTTTTTTTTTTTTTTCCCTAAACACGTTCATGGCGTCTCCTTCCATGGCGAGAAATGCGCGGAGTAAGAACAGCACAAAGCTGTTCACGGTGCCTTGGCTGAGCTCTCAGTGGAAGGCAGCAGCGTGTTCCTCTGTCTCCATCCCACAAGGAAAACTGGATCCTGCATCTCCTCTGGGAAAAGACTGACCACAGAGGTGCACAACACGTGTCTGTGTGTCACAAACACAATCAGGGCCAGGGGGGCTGTTCACACGTCAACAGATGTGCCAGGCAGCTTTGCCTCCTGCTCTGCACTCTCCAGGGAAACCCTGGGATACAGCAGCTCCTGCTGCAGCAGCAGGAAGGCAGAAGCAGGGCTGGATCAGCTGGAAAGAGCCTTGTGGACTGGGGTTGTGGCCCTGTGTGTGTATTGCCTGGCTCTGTGGGCAAGGAAATCTGCACACTCTTACAGCTGAGTTTTCATACTGGCTTGCTCGTGTATTTTCAGTCCACATACGCAAGCTCTAGGCAAATGGAGCATTTTTTTCCCTTTTTTTCCCTCTCATCTAAGGTGTTCCTGTTTACAAATGGCACATCACACAGCAAGGGTCCACATACACAAGCTCTAGGCAAATGGAGCATTTTTTTCCCTTTTTTTCCCTCTCATCTAAGGTATTCCTGTTTACAGATGGCACATCACACAGCAAGGGTCCATACTGCTCACTCTCCTCTAGCCCACCTGGTGAATGAGAGGCAACACTGCAGGAGGGGACATGAAATAGCCCCTGTACACCACGGCAGCCCCTTTAACAGGTTCAGTCAGTCCCCACGAAACATTTTGGTGAGGTTGGATAGATGGCACAAAGTGAGATCACTCCACACATTACACTCAACTTGTCCTGGTATCCCACTGCTTGCTTCAGGGCTGTGATTTCTTGTCCAGAACTGCTCATAGTAGTAGTTATCTTCTGACAGAAAAGGCAGGAAATCCTCTGTAGTAAGGAATGTGTGGGTTTTCACATGCTGTCTCCGCTTTGTTCACAGTTTGCAGGCAATTTAAAAGCAGCTATTGAAGATACCAAGGCAGGCTCTGCCTGTTATGTGAAAAGCTTTTATGAAAATAAAACCTTGGATAAGATTGGCAGGGGGGTATTTCATAGTGCTGAACATCCATAATTTTAACCAACTATACTTTAAATAATACCTTTTTTTAACCTGTCATACGAAGCACTGCCTGAGAATATTCCCAGCACTTCAGAAACCCAGTGCAGCATTTAACTCCTCTCTTCTGTATGGCTCTTTCAGCACAGATTGATTCCCCAAATCTGCTTTTTGACAGGAGGGAGGGCTGCCTTGAAAACAGTGCAAAGTACATAAACCTCAGAGCAAGATGTATGGTAATGCCCATTCCAGCACTGCCCAGCTGCTGTGGGAGCTCCTCACTTTGTGGTTTAGAAAACACTTCCATGCTATTGACACTTTCAGATAATAGAAATCAGCTGTATGTTTGCAGCCTGGTGGTGTGCAGATGGGTTTTTGTCTGGACTTTGGGGTTCCAAATTCAACTGTTTTCAGAGAAGTGAAGGAGTCATTAAAAAGCAGCAAAGTTTAATTTGGGAAGACAAGCCAAATCTCAAGCTTACAGCCAGTGAAGGGATGGAGGATGCTTCTGGCTGTGAATGCTTGAATCTGTCCCAGTGCAAGAATCAAACCCACCCAAGAGAGCATGGACACGTGGCCTTTCAAGAACGGGGAGCACAATATATGACTTGAGAAGGATAAAAAAATGCTAATTACAGGTGAAAATGTGGAATCACAGAATGGCTTGGGTTGGAAGGAAATTTAGACCATTTATTTCCACCACCTCTGCCACGGGCAGTGACATCTTCCACTATCCCAGGTTGTTCAAAGCCCCATCCAGCCTGGTCTTGAGCACTGCCAGGGATGGGGCAGCCACAGCTTCTCTGGGGAACCTGTGCCAGGGCCTCACCACCCTCTGACTGAAGAGTTTCTTCTGAACATCTAATCTAAATCTTGCCTCCCTCTTTTGTTTTAAAACCATCCTCCCTTGTCCTATCACTCTCTGCCCATGTAAAATCAATGAAGGGAATAAAAGTCTCATTTGTTAAACCAAGCAGACAGCCATCATTTAGAAAATACCCACCATTTAAGCTCAAATCTCCACTTTGGGGAATATTTTTGAATTATATCCATTGTATCTGTGACTGCCTTAGTGTCAGTGGTCTCTCTCTATTGAAATTTATATTTGCATTGCCTCTCAGTTGATCCTGTCAGGTATATCTGTGCTGGTTTTGCATGTTGAGACACTTATTCAATCCCCCCCAAAGCACTCAAATCCTGCACATCAAAGCATCCAGCAGGCAAATCCAGTTACTTCCAACTAGAGTTTCTATAACTAGGTTTTGTAGAGGGCTCAATATGCAGAAAAGGTAGAAGATATTTTCAATCAATAAATTGAGAAGGATTTGGGTGCTTTGTATTTATTTGAAATTCAATAGGCATGCTTGGTTATGCTTTCTCCAAGAGCTCCCCAAAGGTGCCAGACACAATGCACAGGCTCAAAACCATCATTTCAAGGCGCTGCAGGCTTTTTTTCTGCTCCAAAGACAGTTTTCCCTCATCCTCTGGATTTACTTCTACTTGCAGTGTTTAAAATTTAATACAGAAAAGCCAAACCCCAACCTTCTACACTCTCCAGGGAGTTATATGTCTGTGCTAATGGATAAGAATCTTAAAAGTGACTTAATTTTGTATGCTGCCATCTGCTTCCCCCAGTATCATATTTTTTCAGCTGAACCAGTGCTGTACAACTTGTATTGAACAAAGTTGTATCCGTGTCAAAGAGCATCTCCCAAATTCTGATCAAAATGTGTCGTGGACCTGAGGATCCTTAGCAAGTGCTGGACAACATTTCAAGTGTTTAATGGTAACAGTGGGAGCTCAGCTTCATCCTTCCCAACCTGATTTCACCCACAATCAACACTGAGTTGATGATCTCTGCCCTGCCTCACATACAGACAGATCCAAACACGTCTTCTCTTCCCAAAATGCTGCTTCAGGCTGTTGCATCTTCTGCAAAAATCTTCCCTGCAGACCAGCCAGGCCATCTCAAAATGCAAATGCCACAGGCAAAACTTCAGGGCACCTCTCAAATCTCCCACATTGGCCTGAATGAAATAATGAAATCCCCGGAGAAGACTTGCCCAACCATTTTGCAGAGCCAGGTCCTTGTTGGGGTGGCAGAACCATCACTCATATCAACTGTGGACATCACAGAGGTGCCCACTGGATCTGTTCACTGACCTCCACAGCTCATCTCATCTCAGAGATGGCTCACCTGGGATCCGCCACACATCTGATTGTGAAAGGAACCAAATTCCAGTTGCTGTTAACCCACACAGATGGAAATGAGGTGTGCAGAGGTGATATTTCTACCACCGCCATCAACCCCTTCAGTTCAGTGTCCATCTTTCAGAGAGCAGAGGAGTAATTTCAGTTTTTAATTAACTTTTTAATTTATCCTAGGCAGTCTTACATTTCTGGTAGCCCTTTTTCTTGCCAGTTTTTCTACTGTGCCTGCATTTAATTATTTAATTCAACTGCCTCCCTCTTTTTTTTTTTTTTTTTTCACCCCATAATCACTTATTTCCCTCATCTTGCAGGTTGGATTTATGACTTTTACTAAGAATCCCATAATGTCATGAGGCAGCTAAGGATCAATTTTTTCCTCATGCATATTAAACCCAGCAGCACAGGGAGCTCATGCTCTACCAATTTCTTGCTTTCTAGCAAAGGTCAGAGTAAGAAAATGGAAAGAAACACCTCCTGCTGTGCTTCCTCCAAACTCTTGGAGATCCTGTGTTACACAAATGGAAGTTGAAGGAAACCTGACCTGACTTCCAATTGCTGGGGCTCTTTTCCAGCCCAAAGTTTCCTCCAGCCCCGCAGAACTGCTGTGAATGTCACACCTCTGCCAGTTTCACCAACTGGCCCAACTGCATTGCCCAGACCTTGGCCCACACTGAGTCTTTTGCTGATGATGGGTTTTTGCCTTCTGTGCTGCCTTGCACATCTGCCAGTAAGTCCCATGTTAGCCAATATTTCCATGCTTTCCTGTGTTTTATGAGAAAATCTCTATAGCAGGTTGTGTGGGAGTTGTGTTTTTGTTTGGGTTTTTGTTGTTGTTGTTGTTGTTGTTTTGTTGTTGTTGTTGTTGTTGTTGTTTTTGGGGGGTTTTTGTGTGTGTGTGGGGGGGGGGGGGTTGGGGTTGGGTTTTTTTTTTTGTGGTGGTTTGCTGTTTCAAAAGGTGACATTTGCTGGTGGGCTCCCAACATGTGCAGATGCTCAGCATTTGCTGTTCATGAAAAGATGCTTTGTGTTTCAAGGAAAACTGACTCCTCTAAACAGAGACCTGGTTTTATCTCCTTTGGCAAAGTCTCTGGGCTTTAAATCCTTTTTAGCCACGTCCAAGTTTGTGACCTTTTCTATTTCATGCTCTGCCTCGGCTAGTTCATGATTCTCCTTAAAAAGCTGGCTACTTCTGCTATCTCACCCATCTGACTCTCTTTATTTAAGTGATTTATTACTGAGGGGTTCTACATGGGGGACAAGGAGAAGCAGAGGCACGGCCCCTGATGTCACCACATTTATGCACAGAGACATCCAGGCCATGGCTTTGCTGAGTGTAGGAGTGAACCAGCAGCCACAAAGAGCGTCACTGCTTCCTGTTCAGCCAGCACTTGGTCCCAAACCCCAGTCTCAGAGGCCCACAGGATGGCAGGGGACATTAAAGCTTCCTTTAGTACCTGAATTACCTCCCATCACCCACTCACGCTCCCTCCCGTACCACGCTCTGCAAACCTCCTCCCAAACTGCTGGCACTCCTGAGTAATTTCACATTCGCTTTTATGAATACAAGCTCCTGCTTAATCACCTGCAACATTGCCTCACATTAAAGGTGCTGATTAAACATCTCCCTTCCAAAGAGGTCTAATCCACCTCAGAGAAAATCACCCCCCAGCCTGTGCTGTGCCACTGGTACAGTCAGGGCACAGCCCTGGCAGCCTTGGCTTTCCTACCCAGAGGAGTCCATCATATCTGTAACAACCTGCCTGGATTTATTCCTTTATTGAGCAGCCTTCTTCCACTGAATCCCTTCAGCCACTCTGACACCAGGAGCAAAATGCCAATGACGTGAGCAGAAATCAGCAAGGGACAGAGCTTGTGGTAAAGTTCCAGAATTTTATGGTGTAGCATATGTAACAGCTGTAGCAACTCGAAATTGTCATGGTGATTCTTTTGATATTGAGTCCTACAAGGGAATATCTAGAAAAAATTAATTACTTGGGCAAAATCTGACTGCTTTTCTCCTCACAAAAGTCATGGACATAGCAGTGAAGTGCCCAACCCCCTCTGCAGTGATTCTTCCCAACTCACCTCCACAGCAAAGGAGATGTTTGCCATCTTACACTGCTCACGGGATGCCCAAAGTAACAAGTGACAGGATGAGAGAAAATGGTCTCAAGTTGCGTCAGGGGAGGTTTAGGTTGGATGTTAGGGAAAGTTTCTTCACCAAGAAGGTTGTCAAGCATTGGAACAGGGTGCTCAGGGCAGTGGTGGAGTCACCAACCCTGAAGTGTTCCAAAAACCTGAACATGTCTCACTTAGGGACATGGTTTGGTGGTGGACATGGCAATGCTGAGTTAGAGGTTGGACTCGATGATCTTAAAGGTGTTTCCCAACCCAAACAATTCTATGACTGTAAGTTTGACTTCACTTTCTCCTACAATCCAATTCACAATACCTGGATTGCTTCTGCCAGGAGTTTTCTGTCCTGCCCTGGCTGAGGCTGAAAGCACTATTGCCACACTAAATACAGAGTTTGGGAGCCTCGAAGCCATCATATCACACCACTTTTCTGTCATGGTTACTCCCTTACATCTCACCTCACTGACAGAAGTCTAACAAAACAGAGGGTCAAAGGATAAAATATTTAATTTCCTGCCCTTCACAAAAAACCTTTCCACTTACAGTTGTGAAAAAATTGACCAGATAGAATTGCTAAGGCTTAGTTTTCCCTCTGTCTGGTTGCCTGGTACCATCAACTCTTGTTGAAGTGTTTGAGCAGCTGACCTCCCACACTGCTGTGATGGAGGAGAACATTTCCCTTCTGGCAGCCTCTGATCACACAAGCCCAAGACAGGTTTTTTATGCCTGGGTTGCTTTTAAATGGTCTCCTTCTCTTTCTTTTATGTTGGAAGAGCAGCTCCACCCACCTGTTGTGCTGATAAGGGAAGCAAGGTCTGTGCAGTGAACAGGGAAAAGAAATTTCTGGAGGAAAGAGTAGGAGGATTTGGCTGGCATTGTACTAGGCAACCCCAAATGAATCCTGAGCCATCAGTATTTCCTGTGAAGGTCGGTGTGCTTCAGGGAAGGCTGAGAGTGGCTCCTCAGAAAGGGCAGTGCCACTGCTGCTGCCCCCTGAACCTGTCACCTCCTGCCCACTCACAGAGGAGGGGGATTTTGCACACGAGGGGCCACGGGGGAGGCCAGACAATGGTGAGTGTAATAAATCGCCAAGCCAAATTCAGTAAATCAAAATTTAGAATTTTATTTTGAGACTTAAATCACAGTCTCCGGTAGCCACATTTAAAAGGGACAGCGTCGAATCCCGGGGTTTCGGCACTGGGTGAACGCGGTAACCGACTCTGTCAGCCTGTCACCCCCTCTGTTCACAAACTGGGTCCAACGCTGCTGGGTTTTATACAGTCCTCCGCTGAGAGTGGACCGAGACCGTAAGACTCCTCCTCCGTGGTAGCTTCATTAGATATTCATGTTCAGGTCTGGGGTCCGTTGAATGGATTCTCAAGGTGGAACAATGCTGTGATTGCCGTGTCCGGAGGAGGTTTGGAAATGTTAAATGGGGCCGGAACAGATAAGATATCGATCTGATCGAATCATTCGATCATTAGCACGCCCATCTCCCATTTTCCGCTAGTGGTGCCTTTCTGTAGGTTTGTCCCGAAGCGATTCCCGGCAGAAATTCCTTCTTTCTCTCGACCCTTGTGTCCCTCCGTTTAGTCTTAGTTTAGTCTTAGTTAACCCTAAAAATACCTTTAGGTTTACCGATCTCAACTTAGACTGAAAGCAGGTCAATTTTACATTGCATATTATTACATTTCATCGTAGAGTAATTACACTTCACAACACGAATTAACTTTAGGTCGTATATCACAGTGAGGTTTCTGTTTCGTGTGGCCACGCTGAGGATCCTCTCCTCTGTGTGCAGGACTGTAAATCACCTCCACAGCCCACAACAGCAGGACTGGTCCAGTGTCAGGGTTGGAGGGGGTGGCAATGCTTTGTGATCAGCTGACGAGGCTGGAGAGTGAATTGGCAGGGAAAACATCCATTTTGCAATGCAGAGAGACAAATTTCTTTGCTCTGCAGTGCTCAAAATGTCACTTTTGTGTTTTGTAGTTCTAAATGGCATTTCTATATTTTACTTCAACTTCATTACAAAAGCCCCAAGAAATTAATGGAGCTGTTATTTCTCTTCTCTCTGTAGACATTTTTCAGTGCTTCCACTCAACATTAAATGATTTTTCCTCCAAACCCTCGGTGCATCTAATGAACTAGCACACCAAACAGAGGTTTGAAGCTGTTCACCACCCAGCCTCTGGGCTTTTGTCATCTCAGCATGAGACCTCAGGATATCGAGCTCAGCAACAGCCCAGTTCCCCTCTGGGTACAAGAATCACCTTTCATAACTACCTCAAGAAGCCAAAAATCATAGCACCAACTTTTAAGTTTTAAAATAAAAACCAGTATAAGATGTTTTGAACCAAGGACCGTGTTTATACTCTGCACATGATGGGACACTTAAGTAATGCTACCAGTGTAATGCTACACACAGGCACTGCACTTTACAGAACTGCAACAGGTATTCACCAGCTTTTATCAGTTTTGGCTGTAGGTATTTTCTCCTTTTTGAATTTTAGGCTGTATTTTGACCTATGAAGCTTTCCTCTGTGTCCATTAAGATGAGATTTTTCCAGCTGGGAGAGAGTACACTGCCACTACTCCAAAATCTGGCACTTAAGAAGCACTAAATCATATGGGACTTGCAGAAAAAAATGCCAGCTCTGGACACTGGCTGGGATCTCCTCTCAGAGATTGCTAACACTGTATCTTTTCCAACCTTAATGATTCTTTGATGTCTGACTGAGAGCCAAGCACTCCGTGGCTCTGTCAGAAAGCACACAGTGTGTTCAGTTGCGCAGGAAACTCACTCAGCTGAAATATATCCAGCCATTAGTACAAATTTCATCAAGATGGGTTTTCTTAACCTCTTAAATCCCCTCTGGTATGCTTTAGGAAATGAAAAAGATATTGTGACAAGGAGCTGTCTATATGGAGATGATGCCTATATGCCTATGTGGAGACCACCTTTCAGAAAAAAGGGGCAAATCTCCAGCATCCAGACAGCCTGTGGAAGAACAAATAAATACAAACATCCACAGAAACTCATCAGGATCTGTCATTCTTGCACTCACAGGTGGAAATCCAGCTCCCTGCAATCTCAATGGGGAAATTCAGAATGATAACCCAGGCCAGCCTCCCTCTCTATAAACCATGGGAACCATTTGTGACCACAGTGTCCTAGAGAAGCTCCGTAACTACACACATCTCATGGACTTGGTGATATGAGCTGCAACCCTGCAAAGCCCTGATGCAGCACAGACAATTCTGCAGAGAGGCAGCCACTCGAAAAGCTCTCAGAGCTGAGGAAGTTGCCTGGGTTAAATCATAAAACACACAATAAAAAAAAAAAAAAATAAAAATAAAAAATAAAAAAAAATTAAAAAAAAAAAAAAACCAAACACAAAACACCAAAAAAACCCAAAAACCCACAAAACCCAAAGTAGAAAAGAACTCATCAAGTCCAAAAGTTTACACAGTTGGGGAGAAATGGGGATCAACTGCTAAAAGCATGGGGTAAAAAAGCCGTGTTTCAGTTTCCTGCTGTGGAAACCAAGGAATGAGTGATGACTCAAGCATCCTCCTGAGGCATTCTCCTTCATTTGTTCCAGCAACACGGAGAGTAAGTGCAAGGCTCTCCCGTCCTGCATCCCCAGCTGTGGGACTCACTCAGCTGAGAGTGCTGCATTCCCCACTGACCCCTGCTGCTGCTGCTCCCTCCACCCAGCCAGGAAAAACCTCCCTGTGCGAGCTCCTAGGGAGCTAAGGCTGGTCCACCCCAGCTCCCCAGAGATTTTTGTGCAGCCACCAAGAGGAATTGTGGATCAAGTGACCTGGAGCTTTCCTGCAGAGAGCTGCAGGGGGGTTGAGCTGTGTATGGAAGGGGGAAAGGCTGCACAAGCCTGGAAGACATCAAAACTGAATTCTGTTAATCAACACCTGCTATTCTACCAACACATAAAATGCAACTGAAAATAGTGTGAGAGCTGCTCCTCACAAAAACACCACAACCTGTCCACTGAACCATGGCTCCATGCCATGCTGGCATGTGCTGAATGCCCAGGGGTGAGAAAAAAAGACAATAATCTACGTAAACCATTAAAAACCCTCCAATTTCTGAAGTAAATTCCCAAGGCAAAGCCTTGTCAAAGACTATAATTTGTATGTGCATCTCTCAGTTTCCCACATCTCCGAGTTTCCAAACTATGAATTCCCTCTTCCTTAATTGAGACAGAAACAAACAAGAGACCTGAAAGTTTTGTGTGAGTGAACTCCAGGCATGTGATAACATGTGATAACATGAACAAAACACCCTTGGGTTTTTTTGGAGTTTAGCTCTACATCATCCATAATACACAGCAGTACTCCTTCCAGCTCCCACTGATGCCTTAAGTTACATCTTTCATGTTTTTCAGATTCTGTGTTGCCCAGGGGTGCAGTTCTGAGCCTCATATTAAGTGCCAGTCAGCTCTCTTCACAGAGTAGGGAGACAAAACAAATCCTTTTCCTGCTGAGGACCAAGGACAACTTTCAGCCCAAAAGCACAAATAACGGTGGCTGAAGGGAGGAACAAGAAGGATGGGACCTCACAACCTGAAGCTGTAACTGGACAATTAAACTTCATTGTGCAAATGAACCCAAACTTATAAAAATGTAAGATCTTGTGACCAGCCAGCTATTTTTTGTGACCATTCTTAGTCCACACTGGCTGTAGCCCTGGTCAGCCCCTGTCCTGCCCAAGGTGGATCCTGGAAGCCTTTCAATAAATACCTACTTTACTCTCTAGCTCTGTCCAGTCTCTGTTTCAGGGCAGCCCTCCCAAGGCATCACCATCACTGTGGAGTTCAGGAATTCAGCAATGGAGAGTGACAATCATGGTGGAAAGACCTCCTCTTCTGAGAGCTGCTTCTCATTCTAGAGAACACCCTTCTTGTTCCTCCTACCAGCCCCATCTGGAAGGAGCTGCAGGTCTGGAGGGTGAAGCTACAGCTGCAGCCTCCAAAATGTCAGATAAAATCACATGCCATTGGGTGCCCTGCTGACCCAAGCATGTCTTTACTAACTCTGCACAAGGAAAGGGCTGTGAAAACCCTTGATAGCTTTAAAATGGAAAAAATGAGGAATCTCACCAGAGAGGAAATGTTCTGGTTCTCTTCTGTGTTCAGCAGGTGATACTGAAACTCTTCCAATGACAACGGTCCTAAAGAAAAGGGAAAAGTCTCAGCCATCACATTATTCTGTTAATCCTCATGCACATTCTGCTGCAAACATGAAGGGGTACAAGGCCTGTGCTCAGAAATCTAGCTCCTGTTGCTAAATTCGTGCTGGTACCCAACGGGTGCCATAAATAATCGCGTCTGGCAGCACCCAGCTGAGTTCAGATGCAGAGCCAGGATTTGCATTGCAGTTTTTACCAGTGGTTCCAAAGACTGGTTCACTCATTAGCTGATGTTTTTGCCTGATAGTCACTGCTCAGCTCTACCTGTTTGACAGGGATGCTGTCTGGTGGATGACAATGCAGAAAGCTCCCTGCTCAAAGAGCACAGGAGAGGTGGCATGTTTATTAATGCCTGGTGGCTACAGCGGGTGCTTCTGCAGACAATACCCACATTTGTTCTGCAAGAATGTGTAACTGCTGCATTTCTGGAAGGCATCTCGTGAAGCAGAAACTGCAAAGCCAAGAGCAGATGGAAACCAAACTTTGACTCATGGCTGCATTTTGAAATTAAGAATAATTTCTAAAAAAGAACTCAAATGAACAAAGAGATTGCAGCAGTAGAAATGCACAGTTTGTGGTTCTCCTGGTCATTAGCTTAGAACATTCAAGACTTCCCAGAATTGCATTTAATTTTGGTGCCTTTTTTTTTTTTTTTCCTTAATGAAAAGTATGTAATTGTGAGAAAATAATCACAGTTAATGTGAAGTGCTCGATGAAGCTTCTGTGTATCATTAAATATGCTGAAGCAAAGTCTGGATTTTTATCAGCTATGAGTGGGAGGAGTTTAGCCACAGTGAGCCAGTACAGACAGCTCAAGGAGCAAGAAAAAGAAGGGTTTCTTCCTGGGAAGCAAGGAACATCTTTTCCACATCCTGTTAGGTTCAGCCAAAGAAGAAAATGTTGCAAGGACATTCATAACACACAAGAGTGAAGGTAAAGGTGGCTAGAAGGGTTGACAAATAAACAGGGAAATGGTTCTGGAGAAATAATGAACAAGAAATAAGAGTGGTGGGAGGACAAAGGGAATGAGTTGTGAGTCTGATGAATCTGTAGAAAGCAGGCAGGCAAGGTTTTGTTTGTATTTTTTAACATTTGAGAAATAACTTCAGTGGTTAGATTAATTCCTCTCCCTCCTTGTGAACTTTTCCTGCTTGTAGAACAAGAAGCAAAATTTAAAAAACAAAGTTCAAGCCTTGAATTTCACGCTACAGATGTGCCATGAGCATGACCAATGAGCAGTGGCTCACACAGCTCATTGTGTCCACGCACAGATGTCAGGGAAGAGATTGCCTTTGCACCAGCCTCTCCCCTGTGTGCTCCTTGGGGAGCATGAAAACACCCCAGAAGAGAAATAAAGAGCATCCCTAGGGCTGGAGCAAGTTGGAAGGATCAGCCTGCTGATAAGAAATACATCTTAAATTCCCATCTCTGATGGCTTAAGCAAAGAGAGGTTGAAAAGCTCTGGTTCTGCCTTCCATGAAAAGAACCCTTTGGGCCTGCTCTGGGGGTAACCCTGACCTCAGGATGGACCATGGGGTCACTCTGGCATCTGCATGGGCAGTGCTGAGCTGCTGCTAAAACCTCCAGCAGGGGAGAGGTAACCAGGAGTGGGAATGCTGGAGAATGTCCCAGTGATGGAAAACCACTGCCTGAGCGAGCAGGAGTCTGCTCCTTATGCAAACCTGGAGAGGAAAAGGCCATTTCAGTACACCTCATATGCACTACAGAGCAATAAAGCTGCCTGGGCTCTAAGAGGAGATAAGAGCTCATCGTCTGGCTTGATATTGAATGATTGTGGGCTAGTAGAGGGAAAATAATGGTAAAGGAATCAAAGAGAGTGTGGATGAAGTAGCCAGGTAACACATCTAATGGAGATAACAATGATGGAGACTAAAAGGGTTCATTGGCTGGGGGTTTTTATATGCTCGTTATTAAAAATGCAAGGATAAAAGACAGGCAGTACCTTTAAAAATCTATGGCTGAAGTGCAAGAAACACAAGTTACACAACACCTCCTCTAGAGAGAAGGGAAGGAACAGCCATTTTCATCTTCCTGGCTCCTCTGAGGTCCTGGTTGCACCTCCAGACATCTCTCTTTGAGGCATCAGAAGCAGACTGAACCCTTTTGAACAGATTAAGACCAGCTGCTTGGGTCTATCTGTACCTGTAACTCTTCAGAAGGAGTGTGCAGAAGCCTGTATTGTCCTTTATCTCTGGTCTTTAATGCTTCTTCTGTCTTTAGGATCTTTTGAAGTTCCTGGGAGCAGGTGTCTGGGCAACTCTTGTTCTGCTCCATCAGAAAATTCTGATCTCTCACAGACAGTGACCAAAACACCTCTTCCCTGACATGGTTTAGAGGTGAATTGGCAGTGCTGAGTTGATGGCTGGGCCCAAGGATCTTGAAGGACTTTTCCAACCTAAACAATTCATGGTTCTATGGACAGCAAGGAGATCCTGATGGTTGAAAGCTCAGCTCCAGCCTACTTCAGATCCACACACTTGTGCAGATATTTATCTAATGAGATCACACTGGTACAAACTTCCCTCAACATCCAAGTCTTTCATCCTGCACCATCAGGGAGAGGTTAAAGAGAGGACAGGGCCCCAAGATGTTACAGGATTAACTGTTTTCTGTAAATTATCTTTCTTGTGAGAAGGGGAATTGCAAATTCTGAATAATTAAAAAAAATTACATTGGACAAAGTGCACTGGAGAAGGATGCCATGAGCCCACCCGAGCTGCTCCACCAGTCCCCTCCTCAAATGGACAGGGAGGGAGAAAAATACAGCAAAGGGATGGAGGCAAGTGCCGGGAGCCATGGCTGTCATGGACAAAGCGCACTCTGCTTGGGGAAACCAATTTAATTTGTGACAATTAATCAGAGCATGATAACAGGAAGTAAGGAAAAACCTAAAAGCACCTTCCCTCCACCAGTCCTTTCTTCCTGGACTCAACTTCATTCTCCAGTCTTCAGACTCCTCCCCCCAAGCAGCACAGGGGAGCAGGGGCTGGGGGCTGTGTTGTGCTCACATCACTTCATCTCCACTGCTCCTTCCTGCTCTCACCATCCACCTGCTGGAGCACAGGGTCCCCCCATGGCAGACAGCCCTCCATGAGCTCCAGTGTGAGTCCTTCCCATGGGCTGCAGCTCCCCATGGCCTCCCGTGGGGTCAGTCCTTCAGGCACAGCCTGCCCCAGCCTGGGTCACCCACCGGGGCACGGAGTCCTGCCAGCGATCCTGCTCCACCCTCGGCTCCTCTCGCCACAGAGCCACAGGTCCTGCCAGGAGCCTGCTCCAGCATGAGCTCCCCACAGAGTCCCAGCCTCCTTCCAGCATCTCCCTGCTCAGGTTTGGGGCTCTCCAGAGGCTCCAGGGGGATCTCTGCTCTCCCATAGACCTCCATGGGCTGCAGGGGCACAGCTGCCTCACCACAGGCTGCAGAGGAATCTGCTGCCTGTCCTTCTTCACTGACTTTGGGGTGTGCAGAGCTGTTCCTCTCACTTATTCCCACTCCTTTCTCCCAGCTGTTGTTGCACAGCCTTTTTTTTCTCCTTATTAAATATCACAGAGGCACTGCCACCACTGCTGACGGCCTCAGCCTTGGCCAGTGGGGGTGAGAGGGGGCAGGTGTGAGAGAGGAGGGATGGAAAAACAAAGGAGGATGAGAAGCGCTGGCTCAATGCAAATGAGGAGGGGAAAATACCCTTGATATGGAATAGCAATTACAATATGAGGAGAGACAAAATATCACCTGTTACTTGGATTTGTTTGCTTTCTGCTTTGCATTGATTTTGGATTGTGTGAATCCAGTGACTTTAATGTAGTAACTATTGATTTGTTGTGCCGAAAGAGAGTGGACAATCTGATCAGTCTGTCAGAAACAAACCAGGATCCTTTGAGGTTTGCAGAAAAGATTTTGCTTCAGCTTAATTATAAACAAAACTACAAGTTCCAATCCAGGTTTGGAATGCAGAATTTGCTTTCAGGGGTTGACAAAGGTCATTCAGCTACTGCACAGTAGCATCAAGGAAACTGGAAAGTCACACCCAAGATGCAGAGGAGTTGTTTCATTGAATCATAGAATAGTTTGGGTTGGAAGGAACATTTAGAGCTCCTCTGGTCCACCCCCCTGCAATGAGCAGAGACACCTCTGGTGAGATCAGGTTGCTCAGCACATTTGTTTGCATCATGGCTGCACTTCTGTTCCTTGTGGTTGTGGTAGTGATCAGAAGATGACCTCTGAACGAAGCCCTTGAGCTCTGTTTTGCCCCTCAAACCCACAAACTCACCTGCAGCACTCACGCCCTGGTAGCTGCAGTGGCTCAGCCTTCACTGCCCTGTCCCTGTCCCCTCCTGATCCTGCCTGGACCCATTTCTGCCTCCTCAGTGCCCTCCGGATCTCCAGTGCCCCACCTGGGAAGCACCATGGTCATTCCTGAGGGAAGGCAGATGTGCCCCCAGCCAGGAGCCAGCTGCACTCTGCTCTGCCCAGACAACACCAGCATCTAATAGCTACCTCCAGACACTTCATTAACCTTCTCCATCTAATCCCAGCTAAGCGGATTTATCCTTACTCGCTGCCAGTCAATCAGTAATTGGGTTTGTTGACAGCCATAACAGCAGAAATGCCCAGCTCTGTGCTTCAGAAAACACGTCTGATCATTCCTTCCTCCTGGGTGTTTTTCCTTTTGGTTTGTCCTGCTGCAATTTGGAGCTAGTGAAATATTCCCTGGGTAATAAGACCCAGGGCTGTCACCATCAAACCCAAGCTGATAAATTCCCCCCGGTGAGCAGGGGAATGTGAGTCATTTGGAGGTTTGCGGCTGTGAATCTGTCACGTACTAAGCTTCTCAATGAAGCCCACAGCAGCTCTTAGGAAGCCCATTACCTTTCCATGATCCTCGATTCACTCGAAAACCAGCGAGCCTTGTGGAGCCAGGAAGCATTAAAAGCATCTGTGAGGATCTCCAGCTGGAGCTGAGTTATCCTGAAATACCCAAAATGATCCCCAGGAAAAGAGCAAGATCACAGTGTGACTCTCGATGTTGGAAAGAAGTCCAAGCAACCAGCAGCTGCCTGGGGTCTGCAGGCATCCCTCATTTAGGGATTTCTCCCATGGCAAGACGATTCTCCTGTAACTGAGCAGCGTGTGCGAGCCGACCTGAGCTATGGAGCTGCACTGAACGTTTCAGGTGTGATGCCAAGAATAAAACCTGGCTGTGCCTCCATGCCCATCCCTGCTGGCAGCTGTGTCAGCCCACAATTGAACCTCTGTGGCCCCACCAGCAGCGCTGGATCGGGGAAAGTTGTTGGTGGTGGTGGTGGTGATGGTGGTGGATGCATCATCCTGGCAGAACTCCCGGGGTGTGACTTCTCTCCCTGGTGAATGAAGCTTTTCCTGTGCCTGCGTAAAACACATCCCTGTGAATGGCTGTGTGCCCTTTGCAGGCACAAAGCTGCACAAACCAGGAGAGGAAGGGTGTTCGGAGCAGCATAGCCCCGGTGTCAAGCAGCAGGGGGGAGAGTTTTCTGTGCCGCGTGTAGCTGAGGTAATTTATCACATTGAAAGTGCCCCACAGGAGCAAATGAGGTGGCTGGTTCAGTTTCTCCTGGAAAGAAGGAGCCACTTCCAAACAAAGCAGCTGTGAAGATTTTTGGTCTCCAGAAAGCTCTTGGTGGGATGTAAACATCACTGTCAGTGTTGCTGTGGTGGGGGAGAATACAGAGTACCTGCAAAATAAATTCTCAGGGAAAGCCTGGACACAGAAGCTAAGCATGAGGGATGATTTGGGCCCTCACAGCAAAGAGGAAATAATGGAGTTGGTCTCTCAGCTGCCTTCTCAGGTGGATGGTGTAAAACAATGCCACTGCCTGCACACCCTGGGAGCTCAAGCTGGTGTAGCAGAACAGACCTTTGCTTGGCTGTCCTCGTGGGCATTCCAGGGGAGATAAGTGATTATGGAACAGGGAAATGGATTTAATCTCAATTTAAGCTAGCTGAAATGTGCTTTAGTAAGACATTGACTCAGCTACATCCAGGAACATCTGTCAGCCCAAACCCCTGAGCACTTGTGCTGCTGACCAGGAATTACCTGCTGTACTGATGCCTGGAAAAACTTTTGTCCATTTATGTCCCGTGGTGCTTGAGGACTTCTGATTGATTGAGTAAATCAAAGCTGGCTGGTTAACTCATTAAATAAATCATCTATTTGAAGAATTTCTCTCCTGTTTCATTTGCAGATTGGATTGTGGCACAAACAGCATCACACTGATTTGACATTATTTCTCAGCTACTTCCTAGCCATAATTGTATCTCAGTCAGCAGCGCTGACAGCTCATTTCCCATGCTCAATAGCTGCAGTGCTGTCAGCAGGGAGCATTTCTGGCTGGTTCCTGACAGTCTCAGCCCCAGTGGAAGAGGAATTGAGGTTTCACCCAAGCCAAGGTCAATATGGTGCCATAAGGAGCAGAGGGGAGGGGTGAGTACAGGTTCCCCACTGTCGGCAGGGTAGAGAAACCCTGTGACAGCTCTGTCCTTTGAAGCAAAGTTTTTCAGGGTCTTGATTGCACCATGGAAATCCACCCTGGGCTTCTGAACCCAAATCAGCTGTTCACAGGCTGCAAAGCACAAACCCTTCATAAACCCCTTCTCCTGTGTCTGCACAGACCAGATTTATGGGTCACTCACAGCTGGAGAGCTGAGGGCTAAAGCCAGTCCCTGCCCACTTCCCCTCCAGCCCTGACTCATTTCCAGGTGGAAAACCATCCTCCTTGCCATAATCCTCGAGGAGCAGTGAGCCACTCCTGGCATGGCCAAGGAGAAATTTGGTTTGTCATGGAAATCTTTGCACATATTCACTTAAACCCACTATTTCCAAATATTTATTCTGTTTATTCTTAAGTACTCCTGGCTCATGAGCATTCCTGTGAGCTGTCATTGCCTGAAATAACCATGCAAAAGGTAACAACACAACCTGCTTTATAAAAATGCACTTTTGTTCAAGTCTTTGACTCTACAGCATTTTTTCTAGATTTTTTTAGCCATCTAGAATTAAGATGGGATGGGAACAAAGCAGGTGGAAATGGGAAAAGAAAACCCATCCCCAAATTCACATTGTCTCCTGACTGTCGGTCCCACATGTTGCTTTGCTCCTTTGTGAAAAGATTATAAAAAGAAATAAGATGTCCACTTAAATAACATTTCTTTGCCCTTTCTATCTGAAAAGGACCATGGCTTTTATATATGGGACACATGTTGGGTAAATCTGCCATCATTTGTGTACCATCTCTTGGAGGTTTTATATCTTGGAGCATCCAAATTGCACTGAAATAAAGGTCAGGATCCTTTCAGTTCCATGTTCCCAATGGCACAGGGCAAAGTCTTCAGCTCATCAGTGGTTTTAACTTCCTTTGTGTATTTGTTGTTATATATTGTTATTCTGAAAGAAGAAAAAGCCACTCATAAAAGAATATTTCAATATTGATAGAACCTCAGGCACAGCTTTGTTGAGCTGGCTTCTGCCTGAGAATATTCAGTTCATTTTTTCAAGAATTATCTTGATGGATATTTCCCCCCCTTGGCTTAGCAGTCCTGAAATCAATGGGATCACAGAAGTGGAAGGCAAAACTTCCAAGAGAATGCAGAATATCTGGCACCTTTGTTATGAACACAGATTTGCCAGCCATGGAAGACTCATTCTGAAATTCAAAGCATGTGGGTTTGCTGGCTAGTGGTGGAAGGAATATTGGAATATTGACTCTGTTTACTTATACATGGAGATCATCTGCACTGCAGGATAAAAGCACAGAAGACAGGATGGGAGCTAGTCTCCAGAATTACCCAGATTCTCTTGCAAATCTACTTAGTCTCTCCCAATATGGAGTTTCTATGGGTGGGACTGAATTTTGACTTGTGGGAGCACAAGAAAGGTAAAATAGAATCCTATGTTTTTGTGAGGAAAAAAACCTTAGGCTGAGTGTAGATCTGTAGGAGCTGAAAGCCCATCCTAACAAAAGCTTCTTGGAATCCAGATATTTTCTATCAACTCACTATAAACTAATTTACTCTTTTTTAGGAGCTGGGACATGCTACTGATACATAGCTTTCCTCTCAACACACAAAGTGAACATTCCCAGAAATCTGCCTAAGTATTAATCAATCATTCAGTGGGACAGATGTGTTTTCTAGTAATAATAGTAATTACCTCTAAAAGTCCTTGAAAGTCGGATTGCTGCTTACCATGAATAAACAGAAATAGGAGTTTTTTCCAAGTTATAAAGCCGGGCTGCTGCTGTGCTCACAGAACCAGCAAAGTTCTGCAAAGGTCTTTTATTGGTCAGAGCTCCCCAAAAAATTACTTAACTGAGGATATTTCTACAAGACACAGGAAAGAAGAAAGATGGCAGGTGTAGAAATATAATCCAGCCTTTGCAAAGTGGATCAACTGACAAAGAACCACTGCTAAACAGCTCATGGCTCTTTAGATTTTGTTACTTGGGTAGAGAAATAACTTAGACTCTGTCATTCCTGATGGCCTTGGGAAATAAACCACCAATGTATCCAGAAATTAACCCCAGAATGAGTTATGCAGCAACACCATAAATGCATTTTCCTCCCTCTCAGGCACAAACTGTGCCACACAATTGTGGTCTGACACCTCCATCCTCTCACCCACTAACCTGGTGTATATAAATACAGAAAATGGGTGCTCCAAAGCAGGGTGCAAAGCCAATCTAAACCTCACTCTTCACCGGAAATATGTACTAAGCTTTCTTTAATTCAAATTAAAGAAGCAAAGGAATGTTTTCAGGGGAGCTGCAGATACACCATGCCAGGTCTTTCCAGTGCAAATCCTCAGTGTGCCTGAACAGAGCACAGCTCAGATTTATAGCCAAAAAGGGTTGCTTACACTCCAGGCTCAGGAAAACTGTTGAAGAAAGCAAATCTCTGTTACATCTGCGCCATTCAGTTCCTCAGTCTTTAGGATCCCTAGGGCAAAATAGATAAAAACTTCCTCAATCATCCTCAAACCTAGACCTGGTTCTATACAGGGTACACAGTGAAAATCCCTAAACCTTAAATCCCAAACCCACCCTTCTCTTTCTTCCTTATATTGCCTGGTTTTAGCCACTCTGGTTCCTCCAAGGAGCACCATCATCCATCCCAGACAGCATCCTGCCAAGTGCTTTATACACACACACAGGAATGGGGGAAAGAAAGGTCACCTTGGGTAAAAAAAACCCCAGACCCAGTAACAAAAGCAATTGTTAAGAACTACACAAAAAAAATCAACTTGTGTATAGGCAATATTAAGACCCACAATAAAAAGAAATGTATGGTCCAGTCTAGGCCACTGGAAACCAGGGGAATTTTTTTCATTGGTGTGCACTGGATACAAAGGTTCTGTTTCTGGCATGGTTCTGCTGACTTGAAGAGAGTGATAAAATTTTCTTTAACCTTTTGGTGGGCTCTCAGTTGGGCTGTGGTCATTGCTGTAAATAATTTGTCATACAGATGTTAAAAAAAAAAAAAAGAAAAAAAAAATACCTTTTTTTTTGTAAGTCTTTTGGACATCTGAAAGCTCTAATCAATGTTTATAATCTCTGGCAATGGGTGGCAGAAGTAAATTAAACACAAATCTGAGTTACAGCAGAGCATCTTCCTTGGCTGTTCCACCAACAGACTAAGTCCACTCCCAGAAAGAAGGGCAGGAGAGAGAAGTGAAAATGAGGGCTCCAGACTGGGGCTGTGCAGCCCCTGGAGCTCAACTCTGCTGGAAATCTTGGCCCAGTTTGTTGTGCAAAACCTCCTCCTACTCCCCAGTTATTTTCCATTCCATTCCCAGCAACACTGAACTGCGATAATACATTCCACGGGGAGAAGAGGGAAAATATAAGAATTTTAAAAGCTTGTCTTTGTCTGAAAACTCCTCTAACTGGGTGGTCCTTTGGCTGGGCAGTGCCACAGCTTTGTGCCTTTCCTGCCAAAGCCAGCTCTGTTTAGGAGCATCCTGATGTCAGTCTGGGGGATATTGAGCGGAGGTTTGCACGTCACCATGAGTTTGAGCTTTTCTGGGCTCACAGGCACTTTCAGGTGGCTGTGGGAGGAAATTTTTTCCAGTGCGAAGTAAACACAGAGGTGTTGGCCTCTCTGGGAGATGGAAAGCAGTTAACTTTGGAGCTAATTATGGAGAGGCTGACAAATGTTGACAGCTGCATTGTCCTGGTGAAGGGCCTGCCGCTGGTTCTGCCACGAAACAGGGAGCAAAGCCTCTCTCCTCCTCTCAGCAGGCTCATGGCACCAGGGAGGAAGAAGACAAGGATGTCAGGACTTCTAATTATACACCAGGAACCTGTGAAATTGGAGCATTAGAAATGTTAGTTAAAAATGATGCCCCGAGGTGCTGAAGTGGAGCAGCAGGAGAAGGAAGAGCACAGTGGTGGGAGTGAGGGGCTGGAGAGGAGATCTCCTGCTCGTCCTCATGTGAGGGGATCTGGAGGGGCTTCTTTCCAGGCATGCACAAAACACATGTGCAGTTATATATCCACCAAAACCCTGCCTGCATTGTAATTTGAGGTGTGTTTCCAAAAGCAGTTTTAAACCCAGTGTAAAGCCACTTCTGTCGAAAATATTGCCAGTATGGTCTGTCAGTCAGTCATCTTCTAGCCTGGAGAAAGCTGCTTTCCTATAAAAATTGGAATGGACATTTTCTCAGTTCTCAGCTGTGCCACAGACAGCACAGGGGAAGACCCCTCTTGAGTTACATTTTATTGCAGATTCACTTAAAGTCTTCTGCAGGGAAAAGGAAATTGTGAATATTGAGCTTCAGTCTGAAAATCATCTGGCCCATTAGTAAAAGTCATTCACAACGGCTTGGAGGAGTGTTTACTGAAATTCTACCTGCACCCTCACTAAGTGCAGTTGTGACAGGTGGTGAGATGCACCTTGTCCCTGGAACTGGTGGGCAGTTCAAGACCAGAGGGAATGCCCACCAGGATCCAGCTGTGGCTGCAGCACAGCTGGGCTGTGCCAGTGCCCTCTACAGCCCGGGCTGGGGCAGAAACGGCCCCATGCAGGGATGCCCTGAGGAGCTGAGGGCAACAGATGTAGCTGCATTTTGTGGCTTCTCTCATTCATCTGCAGCGTCAAATATTCATTGTTCTGGTGGCCTGCAAGGCGCACTCCCTGTAAATTATTGGATATTAACTGGACAAGGAGAGTTGTTGTGCTGGGGGATGAGCTAACCATCAGACTCATTCTCTGCTTCAATGTACTGAAAGCATCTGACAGCAGTGGGAAGGACAGAGAAACCTCAAACCTACCAAAATGGTAGCCTGGGGAGGAACCCCATTTCCAGGCCATTATTCACCTCTCAAGCAGCCTTGGGTCCAACTGAGCATCTCTGTGCACACTGGACACCTTCCCTCACCATCATCTTCCATCACACCTTCCACCACTGCCAGAGAGCTGATGGTGAGGCAAAGTATCTGATGGAGTTCTGAACCCACTCTAGACCAGCCCAAGCTGGACAGTTTTACAAACTTGTGGGGCCATTGCTTTCTTCCTGGCATGAGTGATTGTTACCCTGGTTTTTCTGAGTTTCTTTATTAGCCTTTTGATTTTCATAAATGGAGTCAGATCTTTCAGTTACTGTAGAATATTAGAGCAGTTTTCTACCTTTCCCACAGAAGTAATATAAACAAATCCTTTGTTTTTTATTCTCTGTCCTTTGTTTGCATATTTCTAACCTGAAAACAATTGTAACTGACAATTCATCTGGCCACTGAGGCTGAGGGGTGGAAACCTCAAAAAGCCAATCTTCTGCTAGACCCACAAATGTATAAAAGTAAAAGAATAAACAAAGGTGTCTCTTCTCTCTGCCCTTTCAGCTGGAAGCTGGATCAGAAGAACCTCTGCAGAAATCTCTTGTCTGCGTGTGATTTCTTTGTGTTTCACGGTGACAAGTGATCACCTTGCAAACTGGTGGCATCACAAAGGCTAAAATTTGCTGACCTGCCCATAGAAAAAGCACTTTTCTTAGAGCAGTAGTTCCCAAAATGAAAAAGGGCTGGTATCATATATCTGGCTCCTGATTTTTTATGTGTCCACAGCTCCTAAACAAAATCAAGTATTAGGAGGTAAAACACCTCCATATATTTCTCACAGGCACATAGGAAAAGAAAACAATTTTAGGGAGGACCACAGGGAAATCCTCTCTCTCAGTGGAGGAATTATTTTATCTCTTCTCATGCTGCAACATTGCTTATCAATATTAAATCAAATAAATAAGAGAAATGGGGATAAAAAAACATTCAGAAGCAGTCATTGGCCTCAGACAGCACAGCTCTGCCTTAATCCTGCAGCTTGTGACACCTTTCACCTTTGAAGCAGCGTGCCTGTTGTCCCCATGGAGACACCAGCACAACTCACCTTGTCTGATGGATGTCGGGCATTTTAAAGAGAAGATAATAGAGAATTCCAATCTGTTTTTTTCCTGAGGGATTTCACACATTTTAGCATCTTCCAAGGATGCAGCCCAAGGTGTGCAGACAAACCAACCTGCCACCCCCCGAAGAACTGATGCATCGTCAGTTACTGAAGTCTCATCATCTCTGGTTCCACTTCATCACTTGAAGGATCACAGAATTTGCCCCATGCATTTCCAGAGGCAACTTTGAAGAGGCCGGCTGGCAAGGAAGAAGAAGAGAGAATGATTTTGTTTGAATATAAGCCCTTGGAGAGTGGGATCTCCTGGGAAAAGAAAAAACCAATCTGGAACAGGAAATGCTGCCTTCAGTACTTCTGTGAAGTGACTCCAGACACCTTGATCATGGCGTGCATTGTGCCCATCATTTTGCAGGGAGGCACTGAAAAGCATTAGCTGGAAAACTGTACAGAGCTGAAAACCTGTGCAAAACCAGAAAAAAGTTTCTGTGTAAAACCTGACATGCCAAGAGAGGACAATAATGGGCTCTCTGCGTCTCTGGAAGAACTAGCAAATGGCAACACTGAAGGGGAGTGTGTGCCTGGAGGCTGGGAAGCCTTCCCCTTTGGATGGATTTAGGGACAGCTGCCAGGATTTTCTGTGTGCTTGATCCATTTTCAGGGCAGTGGCATAAATTCTGTGCTCTCTCAAAGAGCTCCCAAGCCCTGTGACCCACACCTCATATCACACACGGCCCTCACGTGGGTCACACCTCGAGTGGCTCTGTTCCTGTGCTTTCCAGGGAGGGATCACTCTTCCCCACAGCAGAAGGACTCCAAGGATCAAGACTGTTTTCAACAGAGTCAGTCACAACTTTTTGAGAGTTATTGATACCATTGCTCAAGTGATGTGCATCTCCCACAAGAGTTTTGCTGCTTGCAGTCATTTGTTTCCCAACTCTGCACACGCACTGCATCCAGACACAGGCAAGAGCGATCACCAGGATGTGCCCAGCTTCAGGAAGGTGAGACACAGCACGTGCTCATGCTCTGACCAGGCAGCAGAAGGACTCGTTCCAGCAATCTCAGAGTTCCAGAGTAACAATAAAATTGCCATTATGCATGAAAGGACAGAGGATGAGAAATCGCAATAGAAATTGCCTATTCTAATGAGAAAAGGGTTGTATGGTGATGAGCAAGGAAAGGCATTTCAAAGGAAGGAAAACAATACCTTGTGCAAATTGCATGAGGCTGCTGTTTGCTTAGAGGGAGCAGAGGCCAAGGCCTCACAGTTTAATCAGAGAAATTGGTTAGGAAATGACCAGGGGAACATAATTCATTGTTCAAATGTCAAGCTGCTCATATCTAGAGAGAGAAGACTGTGCATTTAGCAGCAGCAGTAGTACACACCTCAAAAGAATACAAGAGAAACCAGAAAATTCATCACAGATCTGCCATGACTCAGATATCCCCTGTGCTCAGGCAGAAGGTGCACAGGAGAGGAATATTCATATTACATTTCCCAGGAAAGTGGTGTGATGGGCAAATACTCCATGTGATATAAGCCTGACAGAAGAGAAAACAAAGCTTTTCCCACCCATTGGGCTGTGCATGATCTCAGCACAGCAATTAAAAAAAGATGCATCTGTAGTAAAAGGAGATATTGAATTGGGGCAGCCATGGGCAGACAGGAGGATTCTATCTAAAGGGTCAGGGGAATACTGCTAAAGTAGTTTATTTTGCAGGCAGCAATAGATTAAGACAGATTTGCAGGGGAAAAAATTCTATTGAAAGCATCTTTTCTTTAAAAGAACAGCTTTTAGGTAGAAAACAAACACAGCTAAGGGAATAGTAGGAAAATGTGCTGTGTCAAAAATAAACGTGTTTGTTGTGATGTTTCTAGAGGAAAGTAGAAGAGAAGGGGAATTGCTGCAGAAGAATTGCACACAAGGTTTGTTGGAACATTTTTGGGTAAGAAAAGACTTCTGGCATGTCCTTCTTCATGCCTTTTGGTACAAGCTCCTCGTTTTATATTACTGTCTAAAAGCCACATGTTGATCACTGGAATCTTGTTCACATCAGGGGGTGGTGAAGTCAAAGTACAAAACTAAAGTGTCAGAGGTGGGGTACAAATCTTGGATTTGGAGGCTTTTCATTTTTCCTTTGAATCAGTGTAAGTGGTGGACAGACCCATCTTTGTTCTGTCAGACCTTCCACAGCCAGACTAAACTGCTTTGAGTATTTATGAATTGAACCTTAGGAAGTCAATCCAGGTCAATAACTAGGATTACAAATTCAGGCCAGAAGACATGAGTTAACTGAAAAATTGCAAAAGCACTGTGTGCCACTAGGTGTCCAAGCAATGAAATGGCACATGGAAGTGTGTGGAGATTAACATAAAGTAATGTACAAGGAAAATAATCCTAGTTTTGCTTGTATAATGATGGGCTATGAGCCCAGGAGGAAAATCCTGGGTTTATAATATGAGGTCATGTGAGAATATCAGCTTGGTACAAAGAGTACAGTGATAAGAAAGGGTTAGAAAAGGAGCAAAGAACACAAACAAGCTATGCCAGTACATCAAAAACAGATCTGATCCTCTGGAACTACTGAAAATTAGTATCACATAAATTTATTATTGTAGAAATTGAAGAATTAAAGGAAAGAGTGATGGGATGATCAAATATGTAGTAAGGTTCCTGTAGAAATTTTTTTTTTAATAGAAAAAGACTCCTCAGTCAGGGTGAGAAATGACTGAGAGGGTTTAGGACCATCATCTCAAACATAATTAGCAATATTCATTAGGGTCATTATCTCTGGTGCAGCAGTTCCATGAGGCACAAGTAACTGGAGTCTAGGACAGCATCCTGGGGGAGCCTCAGTGCAGTTCCTGAGGTGTTCACAATTGGCCTCTGCTGGAGCTGAATTTCTGGGCTGGGTGGTATAACCTGACTCAGCTTCCCTTACATCTTTAGGATCCTTAGGCCATGAATAGATATTCTTATCTCACAAAACATCAAGCAGCATTAGCACTTATCTCCCCTAATGCCTTCTGCAGAAACCACACGGCTCCTCTCCCTCCTCTTTGTTATGACCAACAGTCTGAAGGGCTCTCAAATACCCTGATTTTTCTATTATTCCAGGTGGAAGGTGATTACCTGGGTGTCACAGTGTGAGCAAACTCCAGCAAATGCCTGTGGCACAGCAGATTCCAAGCCACCTGTCTCCTTGCTCCTTCTCATATGCCACCCCCCAGCTTTCTCTAGAAGGTTCATCCACACTGGGAAACACTGACATTCCAAACCCACACTGGATGTGTCCCTGTGTCACCTGCTCCAGGTGACCCTGCCTTGGCAGGGGTGTCAGAGTGAATGATCTCCAGAGATCCCTTCCAACCTCAAAAATTCTCTGATCCTGTGATTCTGTGACATAGCCCAGCCAGTTCTGTAATACAGATTTATACAGCGTACAGAATAACTGGCTGGACCCAAACAGCTCAGCATTGTGGTTTTGTTTGACCCAGAGGCTACAAAAATGAGAGCTGCTCTGCTTGCTGATGATAATTTTGTTTGGATCCTGTAAACCAAGGCACGTGGAACTCACAGTTCAGCCTGCAGTGAAAAGGCAGCAGCTCTCCTCCTGCTACTCTCAGAATGTACTTGCCTATTGTACACAATGCTCTGATCAGCCTTTTATTTATGCATGCAAATATTCAATCATCTTTTCACCCTTCAAGCTTTCAGGTCAATGGAGGAAAAAAGTCAGTCAGTAAATTCATGAATTAATTTAATTTATGCACCCTGAAGATGAAGAATAGAGGAATGTAGCAGGTTCTGAGCAGGAATGAAAATTCAGAGAGGGAGATGACAGCAAAGCATTTGAGATGTACACAGTTTTGTATTTATGGCCACCCAAGATGCAGATGTAGGTAAGTTCTGAATAGGAACTGGTGGAAGTTGCTCCATGCAGCTGCTGGGGGCTGATAAAATGGTGACATGAGTCACATCAGAAAACATTTCATACATAAAACCCAGAGAACTTTCATTCCCCTTGCCTCTTAAAGGCCACAGTGCCCTGCCTGAAATCCCCTCTGGAAGGGCACAGGACTCCTGTAGGACCTGTGTTCCATCTGCCATTTCTGGCCTTGAACACTTCCAGGGATGGGGATGCTCAATCAAGCTGGAGGGATGCTGCAAACCTGTGCCTTGGGATTCAAAGCAAACTTAATTAGTGGCCTGTTTACTTGAAAGAGGGCAATGTGCCCGAGAGTTCCTGTCTCCAACTGTAAACAAAAAATTATTAAAATGTTCTCAAGAATTTGAATAGTAATTCAAAGATGAGTGATTGTCACAAGCTGCAGCCCGGCTGCTTTCCAAATATGTGGGGAAGCTCCTTGGCTGGGATGTGGCTGTGACTGCAGATTATCATCTCTGAGGCCAAAGGTACATCAGGATTCCCACGCATCCCTCTCTGAGGCAGCTGCACCTTTCCATGCACAGGGAACGGAGCTGCCACGTGTCAGACACTCTACTTGGATCCATGCAGAGGGGACAGCACCAAACTGCGAACAGTGTCTGGGTCCAGAGGGAAAAGGCGTAGATGGACCTGTTAAACCAAACATGGTGGGAATGGGGTGCCTTTTCCTGTCACCGAGACACACAAAGCAGTCACACGCAGATGAGATTTCGCAAGGCAGAGGTCCTTCCGATCCCAGCTCACAGCTGAAAGCCGAGAGAAGAGACCCCTTTGTTTATTTTTTTTACTTTTTATACATTTGTGGGTCTAGCAGAAGATTGGCTTTTTGGGGTTTCCACCCCTCAGCCTCAGTGGCCAGACGAATTGTCAGTTACAATTGTTTTCAGGGTAGAAATATGCAAACAAAGGACAGAGAATGAAAAACAAAGGATTTGTTTATATTACTTCTGTGGGAAAGGTAGAAAACTGCTCTAATATTCTACAGTAACTAAAAGATCTGACTCCATTTATGAAAATCCAAAGGCTAATAAAGAAACTCAGAAAAACCAGGGTAACATTTTCCCATGTCCTTTCTTGCAGATCCCACTGATTAAATGTATAATTCCACACTGAGAGAATGAATATAAAGTTTTCTTAGGGAGGAAAGAGTTGTAGGGAGCAGCCAAGCATGTGCAGCTCCAGAAGTTGTTCTTTGACAACAGCCAAGTTAACAAGAAAGTCCATTTTTAAAACACTGGAAAAGTCCTCTCCTCTTTCCTAAATGGAATCTGTTGTGTCTTTAGCCTGCTTAATGCAAGCTAATCCCTTGGCTCATTTGTAAGGAAAATAGTGATATAAATGGATAAAGCTCTCAAGATAGCTGCTAGCAATCATGTTCCAAGCCAGTTTTCTGCTTCACTAACACTCTGAAGCTAATCAGCATTTTTCTAAATGATCTCTGCATACTACTTGATTTTTCTGCCCCAAAATACTTACTCAGAAACATTTATGCTGGTCACACATCTTGTCACTTACTTGTACTTAGCAATTAAAATAGTATTTTGTAGAAATTGTTTCATGAGCTGCAGCTCCCAAAGACGAGTGACCTTCTCCCTGACCAGGGGTTTCCCTTACATCCAAAGCTGAAGGTGTCTGTGTGTGAGGCTGTCTTGGGTTCAATACAGGATGTATTGTATTTCCCATCTGTTGAAACCGGTTGGTGAGGAGTTTCCTTCCTCATGGCTCGGGAAGGGGGTGAGTGTCCTTCTGTTAATGGGCCACCTGTTAAACCAGCTGGGGCAGTGTTCTTTATCTCTTCCCGGACCCATCCTCCCTCCAGGGGATATCTGCTGTTAATGGGCCATCGAGGCTCACTGCATGGCTGATACAATTCCATCATCCCATGGGGAGATGCTCCACCCAGTGGGAGGAGCCCAGCATTCCTACCTGGATAAAACCTGAGATTCAGAACACCAGCACAGCCTGTTTGCACTGGATTCCTAGAGGAAGACCAGACCCATCTCACCACCACTGGACCTTCAGAGGAAAATTACACCCCTCTACAGGATCATTGCTCCAACAGAACCACATCTGTCACTGCAGGAGGATTTGATTGGACTGCTCCCAACACCCTGACCAACAGGGTGTCAGGTTGTATTCTGACTCTGACAGTGTTTCTAGGAATTTTTTTGTTGTTGTTTTGTGCTTGGGTTTTTGGTTTTTTTTTTTTTTTTTTTTTTTTTAACTAGTACATCTGTATTTTTAATATTTCTAGTAAAAGAACTATTATTCCTATTCCCATATCTTTGCCTGAAAGCCCCTTAATTACAAAGTTATAATAATTTGGAGGCAGGGGGTTTACATTCTCCATTCCAAAGGAAGCTTTCCCTGGAAGACCACTGTCTTTCAAAACTAAGACACAGGTGAAGGATGGAAGCAAGTTGGAAGACGGGTGCCAGGTCAATGCTGCTGCAGCAGGTGGAAGAGGGCAGCAGATGGCCAAGAGCTGAGCAGGTGGAGCTTCACAAAGACCCTGATATTGCAGACAAAATGAGGGGCTTGAGATTGTTTTTCCTGGAATCCAGAATAAGATCTGCAGGTGGCTCTGCAAAGATACACAGGTGATGTTCCTGCCCTTTGGGGCACATCAGGCATGGGCTGCCACAAACTGTGAGCTTCTATTAAATTTCACCAGGATTTAAACTTCCTGTTGCATTGCCTTCCCCAGCCATTTTTATAGAAGCTGGCAGTAAATTCAGCACCTCTCTGTTTTCTGATAATGAGCCATATTTAAGGAGGAAAATACAACACTGGTAATGGTTCAGTTGATTCTTCCTTGGCTTCACAATGATAAATAGCACCCAGCTTTCAGTGTAAGTCTTCATTTCCTAGACTTTTTCCATAAGTTGTTCTACCAGCACTTGGTTTTGGCATGAAGCTTCTTTTGAGTCCCAAGTCAAGATGCTCCCCAGGACACATTGAAATGAACATTGACAAAACGAACAAAGAAACAAACAAAAACAAACATAAAAAACCCCACCCTATTCCAGTGTTTTTTTCCTATGACCTCATACCTCATACCAGTCCTTCTATATCTCAGTCTTCTATGGGCTTTACCACTTTTGGGCAAGCCTCTTATCCTGAAGTATTTTTTAAAACGTTATCCTGTATTGTTATTTTGATGAATTTTACAAGCTGTTCACCAAACTCTTTTTAGCCATATCTCATTTTTAAACAAGCAGAGTTTCAACTGACCACCACGTGGAGAGAGGTAAGGCTTCCAGGTCCTTCCAGGGTGCCCAGCAGAAGTCACCTCTAAACATGCATCTACTGTTGCTTCTGGAATGGTCTATGATCTCAGGAGAGCAAGACTGAGCCACAAAGACTACAGAAACAGTAGGTGGTTTCTGGAAAACAAAACAAAACATAACAACAGAGACAGTTAAAGCTCTGGGCCCTCTGCTTTATCTGAGATGCTGATAATTTTTAGTTGAATTTTAGTTTGAACAATATATTTTTTTTCATACATCCATGTGAAAAAAATAAATATTTAACCTATATCTGCACTCAGCACAAGACTATTGCTTATCTGGATCTGTCTGAAGGCAATGACTCCATTAAATAGCACCTTTTGCTAATGAATTGAAATACTGAAAAGGGTTAGGGAAATTTATGCTATTTCCCAAGAAACTTGCAAGGAGGAAAATCATGTGGGCTGTGATAATTCCATAGGAATCAGACAGGAATGGATTCAAAAAGCTCTAGAATAGGCAAGATATGGAAATAATATTGAAATTTGCAGTTAGCTCAATTTAAGAAAAGTGTTTGTGAATATAACTGAAGCATTTGCTATTTAAATCTTCCCGCTGACAGTAGAAGTTATAATTTTCACAGAATTTGTTCAACTCCATTATTTCCCCTTTTTTTCAGCTTCAATTCTATTCTCATCTGAATGAGATGCACTCCCACCAACTGAAATCAATGAAAGCCTGTACAACCCCCTGCAATTAACATCCATCAGAAGGTGCTTCCCACTGAGTTCACTTCAAGCAAATCCTTCCCAAGTATTTCTGTGACACCACAGAAGTCTCACAAGCTCTATGAGCCACAAAAATAACTGATTTAATTTATGCATTCAACTTATTTTCATTAAACTTATTATTATGTTTTACTCACTGGAGCAGAGAAGTATCAAGTAGATGTATAAGAATAAGTGAAACAATTGGTTACTTACTTATGCTTACAGCCTGTGACAGTTAAATATTGGACTTTTTCCTGTATAAAAAAGTTGTAACTTCTGACAAAAAAAAAAAAAAAGGCTGTAACTTCTTTTTTTTTTTTTTTTCTAATTCATAAAGCAGATGAATTTTCAAATTTTCTATCTAGATAGAAAATACTAAAAAATTAGGTACAAACAAACAGAAAACAGCAACAACAACAAAACCCACAAAAACAAACAAACCCCCCAAAACCAATAACAACATAAAAAAAACCAACAAGGAATGCCAGGTCATTTTTACCATTACAAAGCAAAGAAACAACTTTGCCCTGTAGACTCTGCAGACTGCCCTGTAGAACACAGATCTTACAAGCCCTGTGTGTCCCACTTTGCAGAGACAATTTAGAGCCTTCCAACATCGTGAGGCTTTTTTACCCAGAGTCATGGCAATCTTGTCTTGAGATCGGTTTACAAAACTAATCTATCTCAAAAGCATTTGGTACTGTTCTGCTGGGGATGCTGTGGGAGCTTTACAATCCTGATAATTAGAAACTTCCAATTAATTTGCAGGTTAAAATGTACTTGTGGTCATTTGATACCCATTTGTACTCCTGCCAGCCTTGCCTGTAACTGAGAGCTCCAGGAGGCAAGGCAGCAGCTCTGCTGCTGTTTTTCTCAGCTGCATTTCAGCCAAAGTGCACCAAAATCGACATGTGCCATGGAAACTGCCTCTCTAGCTCCAGCTGCAAACATCTGCTAATCCACCACTAATGCAAACCAAAGGGCTTCACATCTGGGAGATTTTGGGGGAGATTCAGCTGAGCAAACACACAGAGGGAATTCAGCTGAGCAGATGTGAGCATCTGCTGCCATTTCTGGCTCTTGTGAGGTCTGGATGGGGCAGGCAGAGTGGAGCAGGGTCTGAAAGGGTCTTGCTGATCGCTGGAGGCCAGGCAGGGCGTGTAAGGGCACCCCAAAACCTTTAGACAACTCAGTGAGAAACCTGAATCCCAGCTGGGTGTCCAGCTGCTGTGAGCTCTTGAGGATTTGTTGATTCCATTTCCTACCACAGGATCTCAGCCATGGTGCTCACAAAGGAATATAGACATGTAGACACCTGAGTATAGGTGCCTTAGCTTTTGATCTGAATCCCACTTGATCTTAAAATATTATCTGGAGAAATACTACTTTTCTGTGCATAAATGTTACTGATAATTTTCTGGACTCCGCATATTTGGGGCAGCATTAGAGAAATCAACATATTAATAGAAGATATTATTAATAGGCAAAGAGTGATAAACAGAAAATAAAGGATAGACACATTTTCCTCTTGCTTTCCTCAAAGGGGTCACAGTGGTACTAGAAAACTCCTAAATTTATTGTGGATATAGCAGAGCCTAGATTTTCAAAGTCAAACTCAGAGAATTCAACTTTTTGTAGTTTGATTTTATTCTCTCCTAAGGTGAAAAAATAAAAATCACAAGGAGTCTATTAGAAAACCTGGGCTGATCTAATTAGAATTATCCTTAGAAGATGTTTGTTAGAAAAGATGACACTGTAAGAAACACTTTGTAGTCTAGAACTGAGATTTCTTAATACCGTTACCTGGTGTCCTGGAGTCAGAAAAGGGGAAGTAGAAGAGAGCACTGCAATGGTTTGTGCTGGTTTTGACTAAGGTAGAGTTACTTTTCTTCCTTGTGGCTGGTGTAGGGCTGGGTTTTGGGGTTGTGGTGAGCACAGGGTTGATGATATTAAGATATTTTTGTTATTGCTGAGCAGGGCTTACACAGAGGGGTAAGGCAGAAGAAGACTGAAGCTGAATTTCATTATTTCAAGAAGACATGTCTAAAAAGTTATGATGGGTTGCTCAGAGAAGTGAAAGGAGCGTCAAAGACAACTTTAATATGGTGAAGAGGATGGAGATGGAACCAAGATGTGTCAGACTGACCCTAGGCTCCAGGAGTTTCACATCCACCAGACTGAAGGATCGGCTTCCCCTCCTGAATCACTTGTGACACCTCTGGGCAGCAACCAGCCTTTTAAGCTCATCTGTCTAGCCAAAAACGGCATCACATGGCTGAAAACAGCAAGTGTAAAGGGAAGAGAAGAAAGGAAAAGAGTAAAATCAGTCTAAAGTCTGACTCAAAGACATGCAAGATTTAAGATGAAATTTTTAAGAAAAGCATAATGGAGATAAATGATATAACAAGCAGTATGGACTAATCAAAGTTAGCTGAGGAACATAATTTTTTTATAAGGCTTTCTAGATGCAGAGAGTGCAGTAGAGCTCATCCACAGTGTCTGGGAGAAAGCACTTGATTAAAGAGCATCTGAGACATTTATTCAGATGGGAAGGGTGGAAATTAAATGAACTGCAAACGTGCTGCAGCGTGAAGGGGAGAAAGAAACATGCACTGCTGTAAAGGTAGGGATCAGGAGGGAGGGAAATTATTACTAAAGTTCTTTAAGAGACAGTTTTGACACCAATATTTTTGTTAATTACTTGGGCACAGAAAATGCCTGACAAGATCTGCTAACGGCAAAATTTAGAGGCAATATCCATATGTAAGCCGAGAGGGAATAAACCAGAAGCTCACGATCCTGAGGATTGTGGTAAGCAGGGAGAGATAAAATTCACTGGTGTGAAATGCAAGGTAATGAATCTGGGAATCCATTAAAAATTCAGATTTCTGATACCTGTGCCCCTCACCTTCTGGACATGACTGAGGAGTACCAGCTGACTGCAGAGTGGTCAGCACGATGGAGTTATGAAAATGAGAGCTGTGGTCACAGTCTCAGGAGAGATTGGGATGAACATCCCCTGGCTGGGCTGGGGAGGGTGTCTGCAGCAGAGACAGGACAGAAAGCATTGGTACCCCCTCATCTGAGTGCTGCTCACCCCTGAAACACCCAGGGTGATGTGGCAGGCAGGGGCAGCCATGAGTGGGGGTGGACAAGAGGATAACAAGAGCAACTGGGAGACAATCACATAAAAAGAGACTATGTCCTGCTGGTGTTAGGGGTCCCAGAGAGGGGTAATACATTGTGATCCCAGCTTCCTAAGCCTCACAAGCCTTGGCCCTTCTGTCAGTCCCTCCCCTGGTGAGCCTGGCCAGCCCTGCTCTGCCTCACCTCCTCCTGGGGCTCTTGGCAAGCAGCTCCTTCTGCTGCTGCTGAGCCAAGAGGGGTTCAGGAGAGTCCAAGTCGGCACAACATCACCCCCAGTTTTCCCTTTGGACTGGGAAGGACAAGTTTCCCTCCTCTGGACAATGAGATCTGATTAGGGCAGTGTCTTCCAGGGGCACAATTTCTGTTTGGGGGTATTTGCCCTCCAGAACCAGCCACAGGTCTCTTTTTCTCACCTCAGAGGGAAGAAGGAACCAAAGTTACAAGTCTGTGGAGGAGCCAGGAGCCAACCTAAGCTCTCAAGAGAAGTACATAAAAGCCTCCTCTGCAAGACTCTCCTTCCTTAGGGGGAAAAAAAACCACAAACAAACAAACAAACAAAAACATAACCAAAAATCACACTCACAAGCATTTGTAACACTCATTATCCAGACTTTCTTAAAGCAACTGAAACATATCAAAATTCTGGATCTCATGCCGAAAACTGGGCAGGGTTGTATTAAGAAAGGGGGAAAACATTCACCCTCTGCTTGGATGTACTGCCACATACCTCTGTCAGGTGTAATTTAGGCTCCCATTCTTCTTCTCTTCTACCACTATTTCTATATATTGAGTTCCATTCTAATTTAATCATCCTCACTGCAGCATTTCTTAATTCAAAACAAACGGCTCCTAGGAAGGGTGTTTTCAGGGGAACACACTGGGCTGGGGAATTTTTTTTGGCACTGGCAACTGGCATTTGCAGTTAACATGGAGAAATCCCAATTCCCAATGCCTTGGGGAAGATAATGAAGTTTGCACAGTTCTGAGACATTAGCAGGGAACTTGGAGGTGTAAAACAACTTTTACGAAAGAAAAACAGGAAACGTGTTAGTTTATGTTACAGGCAGCAAATGGGAAGCTTGCAGACAAGCTAAACCCTTATAAGGTAATTAATTTCCTTCATTAATGTTATTTATGGGCCACACAGCAGCAGCAGAAGACTCCATCCAAGCCTGGGACCCCCTTGCTCTAACACTGTCCAGCAGGGTACCAAAAATCATCCACACCATTACAAGAGCTCCAGGCAAATTGCTCCTAGGACCATATTTTTCTGATAGAAATTGAAACATCCATAAATCATTCTGGTTTAACCCAGCTCTGATTATTTCAGATGAGGGATGAGCCCAGACAGTTTGTGTCCTGTGCACACCTGCCCTCCAGCTGCTGGGGAATGCCCTCTGGTTTAGGTTTAAGGGCTCTGTGGATTTCCCTGGAGATTCTGAATGTATTTGCTGTGCAAGGACAGTGTTTGATGCCTTTGAAACCTATTGGACCTGCTGCAGCCTTCAAAGAATCTGTCCACATGCACCCAAAAACTCCTGTGTGCAGAGCTCCTGGGTGGAACATGGACAAAGACACTTAATTCCTGCTAGGAAAAGCCAGGGTGGCACATCTTGGGCACAACCCCTTCTCAAGCCTTTTGCCAAAGTGTGTTGAAACACACAGCAAGTGATCCAGGAGTTTCCAAAATGGGACACGGATTAAATGTGCCTGAAGCACACCAGAAGTGATTAAATCAAGATTACAAATATGAGAGCAAAACCAAGAAACATCTAACTGAAAGCTCAGCCTTGGCTTTTTTCTTCTGTAAGAACTAAAATTTTTGCAGATTCTGTATATACTGTTAATTTTTGATCTAAAGAGGTATTGGATAACATGAGCAAACTGGGAGAAAAAGCTAAAGTTCTCAATCCTAAAATTTAAAGTTACTAATTAATTTGGTGTTTCCCTTTTAGACATCCATGCAGATTATTGGTTAAAAGTTGATGTTTGCCACTTCTTGTCAAAACACTTCGAACAGATTTTAGTTCAGCAGCCAAAAATCAAGGTACACAGATCTCCAGCTGCTTTTAGAAACTGCGTATTATGCATAAAGACCAAAAGCTTCCCACCATTCTCTCCACATCCTTTTTTCCAAAGCAGGTGTGGTGAATTCTCTCTTAACATTTTCAGTGTCTTTAATTCTTTATAGTACCCAAGGAAGCTTGGCAAAGGAGCTCATGCCACAGTGCCGTGTGCATGCACTTTCTGGGCTACTTGGATTTGAGACTAGGTCACACCAACCCTTTCCAGAGGGATGGCTGGGGTTCAGACCCCCAGTTAACTGTTTTTACTGCTCAAATAACTACAAAGAGTAGTAGTTACATTTTGTTATCCACACAAGAGGAACAGCAAAAAGTGGTTCCTCAGTCTCTGTTCCTGAGCGTTGCTGGCATCCCCCAGGCTGGCATTGCCCAGCCATGAACTCCATCAGCAGCCTGCTAAGCCACATTCCTGGCATGTGGGGTACAGGAATACATCCAGTTACTGCTATTTTTTCCAATATTATCCAGCCTCTTGACAACGTAGTCCATCAGGAAAGTGGAAGCAGATAATTTTGGGGGGGGAGCACACTGCATTCCTGTATTTGGTTTCCTTTCTGGTTAAACCCACTTGCTGGTCCCATTTTACTGCTGCCTGTAATTTGAATTTCCATCTTTAATCGCACTGTGCACAATTAACTCTTGCATAAAAGGCTTCAACAATAGCAATATGCACACAAATGCACATAATTGCTTCTACAAAAGGAAAAGAAATCACACCAAGGAACGTAAACCTCAGCCACTGTGTACTGCAGTTTGAAATGGATTGTGCCCTATGGCTGATAATGTATTTCAGTTATAATCATTATGAGTCTACTAAATAAGAGGCCAATTATTGTTCTAACAAGGCATCCAGTAGTACTGGACAGAGATGATAGACACGGCATGCAACAGCTGGAAGTGGCAAAGGAAAGCAGGAGAGGGCAGGGATGAAGCACAGGTATAATAAATACAGTTGCAGCCCTTTTCCAGGGCCTGGCTTTAATTAGGAAGAACAGCAACCTGCCACCAGCAATACATGCTCCATCCTGCTGGCTTTCTGATGAGTGCTGTGCTTTCCCGAGCCTTTAATGGGGAGGAGAACCAATATCCCAGCTCCAGAAAAGCCACTGCTGTGGCCAGCGTGGCCTGGGCTCTGCCCTCCAGTCCAGGCACGCCTCAGCACTTGGGCAGGCGTAGGCTGTGCTAGGAAATGAGCTGTGTGCATACAAGACAGGGCATCTGAGAATCATTCCAGCATGGATGCATCCAGGGAGCTTGATGGAGGAAATTCCCTCATTATTGCTTCTGCTCAGGCCTGGAGCATAAAGTTTGGCATAAGGTAGCAGAGAAATCCTCTCCCTGAGGTAGCTGTGTTAGGGCAGTGACAAAGCTCTCCAGCAAGCAGCTGCTGCTCTTAAGATGCCCTGAAGAAAAGAGAAATCTCTGTGCCACTGGCATGTTGCTGACAGTGGCGATGACACCTGAGATTGCATGGAATTCATCACTGGTGACGTGGGTAAAGCTGAAAACGCAGAAAAGCAAGTCCAGTGGGGCTTTTGGAGAGGGATGGATGGAAATTCCTCACCTCAGCCAGGCAAGGGAGATGGTCTGTGCCTCGACTGCAGGTCCCAGCACCCCACTGAGGCCAACCCCTGGCACAGTGACCACCTCCTGGGGCAGGGGCAGGCTGGCACCGATACAGCCAGGCCTTGGCACCATCTCCACCAGTGCAGGATGCACGTCAGGCCATCCCAGAGGCTGTCCCAGACCCCGATCCCCCTTGTGCCACGGGCTCGGGCGGGGCCCAGCTCCCCAGGCCTGGTGAACGTGTGATTGTGGCTCCCTGGTGGAAACTGAGGATGGAGCACTTGTGTTTCCTGACCTCAGCAATGCCCCTCTGCTTGATGGCCCTGCCTCTCCCCCATCCCCAGGGCAGGGGCTCCTGTGCCAGCAGTGAAACCCATGTCCTGAAGGCACACTTCCAGCTGGATGAAAGGGGAGAGGTCTGCTGCTCTCTGTGTGACAGCTGGCACACCAACACATCGCTGCAAATGTCAAACACTCCCCCTCGGGCTTCATTCCACATGGGAAGGGGAAAGTGCAGAGGATGGAAGCCCAAAGGTGCAGTGCAGAGCTCTGGTGTGCTCTGAAGCCCTCCTGTGTCTCACTTTCCCCACAGAGTGACCCAGAGCTCAGCATGCCCCTTGCCAGCCATCTCACTCCAGATTTGCCATTTGTGGAGTTGCTGGAGAGGGGATCAAGGGTTCCACATCAGTGCAGAGTAAATCCTTATTAAATGAGAGCTAATGAATGATCACATGAATCCCAAACTGGAGCAATTAGCCATTCTGCTGCTGCCAGAGGGTATTATCCCTGCTGCCACAGTTGCCTCTAGGTGGCTGATTTTTAAATTACTCTTTCCTCATCGCTTCAATACATTGTCTTGGGAGTCAATCAAGCTTCTTTCTTTCCAAGTATACCTAAGTGCTCATTTATAGCCAAGACTTGCTCTCCTGCTGCAGCTCAGGTGGGGCTGACCTCTCACTCTGGATGCAGTTTATTCCTGCTGAAAAATCTTATTTTCTTGAAAGGAGGATGAATTCTGCTAACAAAGCACCTTTGTACACACACAGCTGCATGAGGAACTACCAGAGCAGGGGCTACAGCACACACCAAGTCCAAGGTGCATGGGCAACTACTGGCTTTGTCTGTGCAGGAAAATCTGCTTCATTTCATGCAGCAGAGCCCACACCAAAACAAAACAGTGACCACCATGATTTCCAGAGGTACCCTGGCCACATGCTATGACAGGACTCAGTATCTCTGACCTGGTTGCTATTGTTATCCCTCAGTGTGAGGCAGAAGGAAACTGAGGCAGGACAGGTAAAGAAGTCTCCAAAGTCCCTCAGGAAGCACCAACAGGGTCCCTGGAGTTGGGCAATGAGTTGGGGTCACACAACTACCAGCAGTGGCTGTTTCAAAGTACCAACAACAACCAGGCAAGAGACCCAGCTTTGGCAGGAGATAGGCTTGAAGAAGTCCAGGCTTGGAAAAAAAAAAAAAAAAAAAATCTTGTGAGTCCTGAATTCTCCCATTTTCATCAGCTTTTTTTCAGTTGTAGGGACTTCTATACCCAGACAAACTTAGCCCCAAGGTCTGAGGTGGGGCAAACACCCAGAGGCACAAATCACAGTCACTGATGCTGGTAGCTCTGGGCTTTTTGCCTGAATACTTGCATGCCACCCACTTACGGTGTACAAGACCTCATGGCCCAGCTGGTAAGCGAGTGTGACAAAAAAGGTGTAGAAAACTGGGATTTTTTTCATCACAAAGCCTGTAAATGGCAGCTGCAGGGCAGAAAACATCTTCACTCTGCATCCCTCCCAAAGGCATGTCTCATAAACATCTTTATGGCTCCTGTAATTATTTTATTTGCCTATAATTAATGCCTTTTTGCTCCCTGGAAGCTCAGGAGCTGGCTCTTACTACCCATGGCAGCGTGGCTGTGGCTCCTGTCTAAGGCTCTGCAGAGCCACTGCCCTGGCTGGGATTTGATCTTCCTGCCAGCAAACCCAGGAGGGCTGGTGGGATCTCAGCCACGAGCAAATGGTAACAAGCTCCCTTCAGCCCATCATTTCTTGATTGACTGCACCATTTTTAAGCACTTAGCTCAGTCTGTCACCACTGGTGTGAGTGCTGGGACCTGGCCGTGCTCAGAGACCTCTTTGTGGTTGGCTGGAGAGGGAGGAGAGGGCAGAATTTGGCTGAGCACTGCTGGAGCTGTAGCCAGCCCTGCCATGTTTTTCCTCCCATTACAGAGTTCAGCTGGGCATATCCAGCTGCTTGTATTTCATCCACACGAGAAAGTGACTGTCACCATGGAGACAGCAATGATTTACATCTTAATTAAGCAATGACAGATGCCCTAGTGATAAAGGTAATCTTTAGCTTTGGGTACCCATCGACTTCCAGTTCCCATTTATTAGCAGGTGCTTCTGAAATCAAAATGTTACCAGGTGATTGATACTTTTGCTGTGCTGATGTTCCGATGGGAAGAAATATTTCTCGCTGGTGAAATGGTCGAATACTTTGGGATAAAGAAAACTGTGACTGGCAGGACAGGGGCCTGTTCTGTGCACCATAAACCCCACTGCCCAAAGAAGGGGGATTCAGGGAGGCACAAAGCGAGCGGCAAAAGAATGGCCATGGAAATAGGTATGACAGTGCACCACCAAGCCACCCCAGAGGGCTTCAAAGGCTGCAGAGTTGGGCACTCACAGGGCAGACAATGCCCAGAATGGATTTCCAGCCCTGGCAGTTTTTTCCCTATTGCTGGATGCTGAAATGTCATTTCCACCTCCTCTGTGCTGAAGGGATGTTGCTGTTGGCCTGAGCTGCTGCTGGCCTGTGCACGTGGTATAAAACAGGGTGTAAAACACCAGGAGCAAGGGTGTAAGGAGCTGGTCAGGTCACTGGGCAGGGATGAGCAGAGCAGCCTCAGGGAGGTGCAGCTAACCCGGGAGCCGAGGTGTCCCAGGGATCTGACACAGCCCCTGCCACTGCACAAACCCTGCTCTGACTGAAAACTGCTCTTGGGCTCAGGGCTATGTCCACAATCCTTGCAGAACTTCACTGCCACTATTGGAGTCAACAACCCAGCACTTTCCACCTTCAGCAGCTTCATCATCCTCTTCGTGTGCACAGGGCTCTGGGGCAGAGAGAGATTCTGTAACTGCCAGCAGTACCCATTAATTTGGAGTGCCTGAGGAGTGAGGCTGGAAAATCCAGTCAAGCTGGAAAAAACATGATCTCAACCTGTCCTTGTTCAATGACCACAGACTGCTTTCAGAGAGCACAAGGTTCAGGGGACAAGCCAGGCAGAGCAGATCCTCAGAAATGAGACTGGTGGACCATCTCCTCCTGGTGCAGAGCATCAACTAAACACTTAGGAACACCCAAACCCTCACAAAAGGAGGTAATTTCATCACAGGGAGGGCAGAGGTGGGTTCCTGTCCTTTAGGTGAGAATTAACTTTTCCTTGAGAGGTGTGAAGGTGAGCACCAGAGCTCCCAGAACCTCAAGTCTTTTGAGTTTTATCCCATTGCTGGTTTGCTGCCTCTAGAGAAAGGGTGAGCTTAAATCCAAGCTCATCACACTTTAGTGGGCTTCATTCACATTTCATTCACAAATACAAGGGCTTTTTGCCATGTGAGTTTGCTGCCACTTGGCATGGTCTCAGCACATGTTGCCACCCTCTCTTTGTCAGTGCATCTTCCTCCTCTCTCAGGCCACACATTTCCATTTAGCCCAATTCAGACAAAATGTCGTATCTTTGCAACTTCTTCTCACCTGCAGGAGCCTGACCAAAGCCTCAGGAGGAGCGGTGAAAGTGAGGACAGGCAAGGAGAGACTGACAACTGTGCAGGTTATAGGAAACCCATACAAGTCAAAAATTGCTTGTGTCGTTTCAATCCAAATGGTTATTCCTTTGCAGGCATATTTTGGGAATACTGAATGCAGTGTTCTGTCCTACAAAAAGATGTTACTCCTACATCAGAGGCAAGGATTAGGACAAGCAGATAACAGAGCTGGGAAGGGATGAAAGTGCAGCCAATGACAGAAAATGGAGCTGCGTCACTGTAGTGATATCTCTGCCTTTTTGACAGAAAGTACTGAAGGCATTTCTCCTTCTGCCATGTAAAACCAGAGTTAACAGTCAGGTCAGGTTCCTCCCAGGAGGATTCTTTAGCCTCCTGCGCTCCTTTGAGCTCTATGGCGTGCTGAGCATCTCCCACGCTTGAAGGGCAAGAGACCCCTGCCTGAGAACACCAAAAAGTTGATTGGGAAGAGCAGCCATGAAAAAGGCCTGACCTTTTCCTGAATCACAGCCCAGTGCTGGGTAGCAGAGGTCATCCAATTAATGGGGAAAATGATGCTGGAAGAGAACTTTCAGCCTTGAAGGAGCGATGCTGTTAGCAGGGCCCCGTCACAGCGTGCTCGGTGTCCGGGTGAGACGCTTTCACAACGAGAAATCAGAGATTCCAGCCCTCGGATGTGGAGGGTTATCACCAACAAGGACAGGGTTCTGGGAGCTCCAGCAGCATTGCCAGAGGTTGGCCACAGTCCCAAAAGCCTGCTAAAATCATGCTCCTGGCTCCAGAGGTTTTTGCTGTTGGTAAAGTTGAACTTTAAAGGCAAGAGGAAGATTTCAGACTTGGCTATTCTCCATGCTAACAGGAAAGAGAGAAGATTGCTTCTGTATCTCATGCTCTTAGCATGTCTAAACCCTAGGAGGTTTCCTGCTCCCCAGGGCCTGCATTAAGTTTAAAAAGAAACTCCTCCCTTGACACTTTTTACATTCCCAAGGTTTTTCTCCAGGCTCCAGCAGAGTGAATCCACAGGAGTCCTTTGGGTGGGTCCAATGGGCCATGTCACCAGCTCATATCCATTGGGATGTCTCTCATTTCACTGGTTAACAGAGATGTTCCTCTGATGAAGGAGAGCATTCACTGCTCAGTGCCACAGGATATCAGCCAAGAGTGTCTTATGCAGATAAACTCCACTCCTTTGGGCTTCAAAGCACTGAGAAATCATGTCAGTTTGGAACAAGGTGATTTTTCAGGTAAGTGACTTTTCCAGGTGCATATTAAAAGCAGGTGAATTGGGATACTGATCTCTTCTTCCACCCTGACTTTCTGTATAGAACATAAAACACTTAGAACCAGCCTGATGCCCAGGTCTGGGCTTGTCTGTCTGTGGGTGTGATATCTGGTACTCAGGTCATTCTCCACACTCTACTCACCAGACAGTCTTGAAAAGTCATGAGAAGTGCAAGGGAGAGAAACAGTTCAACTTTTTCACCTTCTACAACCCCATTAAAGTGTCAAAGACAAGGCTAATACAAGGAAATCAGTCAGGATGGATCTAATTGATTGTTCTCTGGATAGAACAGGGTTCTGCTCAGTCAGAGGTTCAAAAGAGAGCAGCCATACACTCAAAAAAAAAAAAAAAGAAATTACCTGTTAACTTGTCAGTGATTTCCCCATCAGCCATTACCAACCACTCCAGAAAATATGGTGTAAAAACCCTTTAAAACTCATTGGTGCTGACAGCACTCAAGAGGAGGACCAGGAAAAGTGTGTAAAAGAGGAAGTATTAGATGAACTAAGAGATGGAAGCAAATGAGGACAGGTAAATGGACAGCTGTTCAGGGGGCTGTGGAAAAACCAAACAGCTGGAATTTCAAATCACAGAAACATAATTGAAATAATATTTCTTGGAGTGCTTTCTCCAAAGAGGTCTGCGATTCTCTCACCAATTTTATTTACTGTGGCCATAAAGAGTAAAAGTAATACACATAAAAATAAAAATCAAGCAGGCATTACCAGAACTGTACATCAGAGGCATGTCAGATTTACTACAGCACCTCCTTAGCAAGCTTAAAATCAATTTTTAAAAAAATCTACTTGTCATATATTTTAAATAAGTCATCAATTACAGCTATTTGCTTTGAGAAGAAATACAAGCAGGTGTTACCAGGAGATTTACTGCCTTTGGCAAGGGTTTTACCTGTTTCTCTGACAGCAGCCTGTGAGCCCTGTGTGAGGAAGGCACTCTCTTCCCATTTAAAGCAGGAGAGAGATGTGTAAATAAATGCTGTAATTAAAACTGAATTTACCGTAATTAAATCATTTTGTTTGACTGCTAACAGTGACCACCAGGATGAAAAATGACATTAGTTCCACCAGGGGCGGGGTCAGCCCTCATGGTAAGAGATTAGGGAGAGCATTAAGGAGATGATGAAGAGGCTTGTAAGGTGTTTCCCAGGGATGCTGGATGGTTCCAGGGATCCACAGTGCCATTCCCTGCATGGTGACTGGCACTGGTGGAGAGGAGAGGTGCCAGCTTTCAGGAGAGCAGTTGTTTGCAAGTGTTCTCCGTGCCTGAGGTGCAGCAGTTCTCAGCAGAGGCAGAGAGGGGTGATGTGACACTGAGAGGGTGGTGAGGACACTTAGCGGTTTAAAGGGACAAACAAATCAGCAATTCTGATACTGTTGGCACAGAAACTCCATTACCAAATCCTCTGCATCCTCTGTGCTCGTTGTAGACCCAGGGACAGTGCAAACACGGAAAAGTCAGAGGCTGCTGTCGGGTGACACACCCAGGTTTTTCAGGAGCACCTCTGGGCCCTCACCTTCCATCACAACTCCCCAAGAGCTGCATGAAACTCACCCAGGCCAGGTTTCTGGGGCCAGGGGGGTGCCAGGGCACAAGAGAGGAGTCCTGTGAACTCCTGGGGAGCTCTGGAGATGTGGGAACCTCAAGGAAAGTGACACCAAGATGTGATGGCAGCTTGGGGTGCCTGGGACGTTCAGTTTTCTATCCACCAGTGCACAGTCACCTCTGGGAGAAGTTCTGCCAGGAGAGGCAAGGTAGAGCCCTCAGCTGACCTTGTCAGTGGCCGTGGTGTCCAGGGACATCCCCAGCATCCTGCTCAGAGCTCCTGTCCTTCCCCAAACAGGGAGCCTGAGGCACTGTCCTAGGCAGCCACATTGCTGCTCATTTGTTGAGGAACTAAAAGGAAAAAAGAGAAAAATAAAAAAGATGTGGCAATTTCACAACGCCGTGACATCCATCAGAATCCATAAGCAGCTTCCTGGAACATCACACTTGGTAACTACACCGTGTCTTGCTGGTAATTAGATACCAATGATTAATAAAGTGTGGCTGATTCAGCGTCTCTGGCTTTGTGGTTTGTTGGGTTTTTTTTTTTTTTTTCATTCTGCTCTTGTTGCCTCTTGAAATGGAAATTTAGCTAATTTATTCTGGCCAATACGGCAGCATAAGAGCTTGGGTGTAACTTGCATTTTTTTTCTGGAAGGAGGCTCAGGTGGCTCGAATCCAGCACCACCTATTAAACAACCAGGTACCTTTGTTCCAGCTTCTGCAGGAACTTTGTGAGTGCCACCGATCACTTGATATACAATTGTGTGCCCTTCCTTTCCTCTGAAGTGAACCACAGAGTTTAAATCATACTTGCATTCAGCTCTGTGAATGGCGCCCTAGAAACTGGTGTGGGCCACTCCACGAGGAGTCACACGACATGAATGCAGCCAGCACCAGCCCACAGCTTGTAAAAACCACGTTTTATTATCTCTAAAAAATTAGCCAGAAGTGCCTCAAAATCCGTGTTCAGCAGAGGGTTGATCAAAACAGCTTAATTAGAGACATGAGGCTATTTACACTGGCTTTTGCTGTTTTAATTTAGCCTTAATTTTCATGCTTGAAATTAACCAAGGAAAACAACTCACGTGGCTTTACATAATGGCATGGAAACTCATGTCACTAATGAAAGCAGCTGGCACCCTGTGCAGGAAAATAGCAAAGGAGATGAGTGGCAAGCAGGAGTCCAGGTGCTGATCCAGGTTCTGAAATTCCACGGGTGTGTGGACACGACCAGGTGTCCCTTGCTCTCTGAAGCAGTGCCTGATCCTTGATCTCCTGTCCATGCCCTTCCTGGAGATGCTCAGGGCAGGTCCCAAGCCCCAGAGACATCCCACAGTGTCCATGGGGGCTCCCTGTCCCCTCCCTGTGCATGCAGCAGCAAAGGTGCTGCCACCAGGCATCCCAGTGGAGCCACCCCTGCCCAGGCCTCAGGTGAAATTCATTTTGGACTTGACCTAATTCCTTATGGAAGCACATTCTGCAACCTCCAAAAATACCTGTGCTGTACTTTTGGTGGTGTTGGCTGAGAAATGGCTTTACACCATAGAAAAACATTTTCACCCCTCTAAACCAAACTTCTCCTCCTCCACCACAGGCTCCTTTATTGTTAGGAAGGGATGTAAAATACAGAAATATACACAGGAATATGCCATCTGGAAACGGGGAAACCATAGAATGAAGTGTCCAGAATGATTTAAAACTTCCAGACAGGTGCAAAACTTCCAGAAAGATTTTAAAACTTCACAGGTCAGTCTGACACAGCCAGAGGCTCAGTCCACAGTGGAAGCTCCACTCAGAGCATCACACACCTGTGAGATATCCCACTGCTTTCACTGCCTGTGCAGCAGCAGGCTGACACCTCTGGCGTTTATTGCTATAGAGATTTTAATCTATTTTATTTATTTTATTTTATTTTATTTTATTTTATTTTATTTATCTTATCATCTTATCTTATCATCTTATCTTATTTTATCTTATTGGCTTTTCTTTCTGGCAGAGATATTTCACGTTACAGCACTGGCCTGAGTGGGCAACAAGGCAGGCATCAGAGTCCAATGGGAGAAGAAAGGAGCAGAGTGTCCTGAGAATCCGGCTGAACCTGCAAGCTGCATCCCAGCCATCCTCACCATACAGCTCTGGGATAACTTGGGATGCCAGAAGAGAATTGAAAAGCCCGGAGATTTCCTTTTGCCCGCAGAACAAAAAAAAGCAGAGGGAAAGATGGGTCAAGGGCCATTCCCCTCGGTGACCAATTCTTTCCAGATAAATTCAATATGAACAAAACTCTGTTGGTGGTTTGGAAAGAAGAAAGAGAAGGAAATGAGCTGGCCAGGATGCAGCTAGCAGAGCATCGATGGCAGGGTGCTCAAAAGTCCTAGGCATCCCAACAAGATGGACAGGCTGGTCCTGTTTGAATTCTACAGTTTTAAACTATTTGACCTTTTTAAAAGAATGGACAAAAGACTAAAACTGAAACGGGGTAAGGGCCAAACTCTCCCATTTCCTGGGGCAGTTTGTGGCTTTTCCTAGCAGGACCAGCAACTTGGCTGCCTTGATTTACTTGTCTTCCTTCCTTCCTTCCTTCCTTCCTTCCTTCCTTCCTTCCTTCCTTCCTTCCTTCCTTCCTTCCTTCCTTCCTTCCTTCCTTCCTTCCTTCCTTCCTTCCTTCCTTCCTTCCTTCCTTCCTTCCTTCCTTCCTTCCTTCCTTCCTTCCTTCCTTCCTTCCCTGGAAGGCAGGCTGGAAAACCTGCATTTACAGTACACAATAAATATGACTGAGAGATTCTCAGGCTGACCTAAAGAATGAATGGAAGGCAGGAATACAGCACTACATCAGCGTGAACATGGCACAAGTGAGCAGAGAGGGACTAATAAAATGGAGATTGGAAGCAAAATCTTATTAGATGGGCAACTTTGCCAATGAAATAAAGAGGTCTCCCTCCTTGTTTCAAGCATTACCTATAAAAGGTTGCAGCTACACCACCTCTGGTTCTGTTACCAACTCCTTGTGCTCTTTCATTTTTTATTCCCGCCTCCCCATTCCGTAATTTTCTCACTTCTAAGGATGAAAAATATACATAACCTATGTCTGAATTTCTCTTGCCTTTTACTGACAACAGACTGTCAGAAATATGAAAGAAAGCAGCAAAAACGAGTTTTTGAAGCAATTATTTCAAGAATTCCTTCTGCTCAGGGTCTGATTAACACTTGGCAATCAAACCAGCAGGGTTTGCAAAGACCTGGCTGCATGACCTGCCCCAGAAGGAAAATGCAAACACCAAAAAAGTGTATTGGAAACAATTCCAGCTTTCCCAGGGTGGGCAGCCACCTCTCCCTGCTCCTTCCACCCCACATCCCATTCTCAGGGAGGATGAGAAGGAGCTGACCAGGCTGTGGAGATGATCGGAGCCTGCTCTTGTGGGGGTCTCTGAAGTCACCCCATCTGGCCCCGTGAAGACGTCCCCACCGAGGCTCCTGGGGCAGCTTGGTTACAGGCACTCCTCCTTCAGCAGCTGCATCTTTTCCTGTGGATTCCCCCTCCTGTGGAATAACTGCTGTCTGTGCTGTGTGACCCTGTGGACCCTGCCCTTCTCACCAAGGGCAGACTCTGAGCTTTAGCCACACCCTGAGCTGCTGAGCTCCCCTGAGCTTTCCAGCGCTGTGCTGTAACACCTCATTGACCAGCCAGGCACAGAGATCCCCCAATTTCTTTTGCAAATGTCTCCTCTGCACTTCCTTATCACTTTAATGGTGTCACAGTTATTTAATTTAGCTTCTTGGAGTTTCATTTTCATTTTAATTTCCCCAAGGTTCTCTTACTTATTTCTTCTTTTTTACTGTCTCTATTTCAATGTCGGCACTCAGCTCTAACTGAGGTTCTTTCCAGGCCAAGCCAAGATGCGTAGCTGGAGAACATTGGTCTAAATCTGCTTTTTAAATTCTGCAATTAAAGATATTGCATTATTTGAAGCCATTTTCTGGAAATTTCTCGATGACAGAGCACAAGCAACACGAGCCTTGTGTAGCCACTGACTCCAGTTCATGAGTGGTCACAGGCATGTCTGTGCAGCCATTTGTGTTAAGTTTTACAAGAACCCAGCTGCTCACCCTTGGCTGTTTTTGTTGTGACAAAGCCTGGAGGAGAATGAACAAGGGGTTGTGACCCAAAATATGTACTCAGTGACTCTGACCAGAACTTTCTCCTGGGTACGGCAGGGCGAACTCCAGAAAGCCTGGAGGATCTGAGACATTTTCTCTCTGTAAATTATTAAGCCCCAGAGAACCAAGATAATGTTAAAGCAAAATATGATCTGTTATCTTTGAAGCGCTGTTTCTAATTTAATTTTAATGATGCTTATGAGGAATGTGACGCCTGTGTGTCTGCTTTATAATTGCTGCATATTCTATCTCCGAGGCTCTAATGTCATTTTACAGGGGGCCTGTTGATTTCCTGTTGTGTATATTGCAATGCAGCTTCAGACTATTTGGTAGATATTCTGGAAATTACAAATTATAACTTCCCTCCTCAGACACGGCTTATGTGGCAAACCTGAGTTTATTAGCTCTGTCATAAAAGGCAACAGTTTTTTCTGCTGTAGCTGAGGCTGAGTTATGGATCTGAAAGTATTAGGTCTGTTATGAAAGTGCATAAAGAAATGTTATACCAATAAGATATCCAAAATTAATGGGGAAAATGGAGCTCTTGAGAGTTTCTGACTTTTTCACACTCATTGTCCCAGCAGTCACATTATCTGTACTTAATTTGAGATTGCTGGATTAATTCACTATCTTTTTTTCCTGTGGGTTGCCAGGCAATCAGATCTCTCTTTTGCCATTTCATCCTGTCCTGCTCTCTGAATGAACCAGGATCTAGCAGCACATTTTAAGAGATTATTCATTACTCCCTTCTGTTCCAGTAGTGCCTCTTTCTGGACAAGAGGACATGCTGATTTTAGTCTTAGTGGAGAGTCTCATCTCTCCACCTCCTTGGGACACACCAAGTCTTTTACAACACTATTTTCAAGCACCGCAAGTGTTCATTGAAAACGTTTGTCAATGTTTTTGGAAACACTTCCAACAACTACCGCATTTCCTAATTTCAGGTGTTCTTCTCAGCCTTGATTGCTCTCCTGACCTGTGCAGGTAGTAAAGCTACAGAAGAACCAAAGCAACTTATTAGAACTTTGCATTCAAGTTCAGATCTGAGTTTTTTGCAGCCAGATGTTCAATTTGAAATGAAATGGGAGCAGGATCACAGAATCACAGAATTGTTTGGGTTGGGAGGGAGCTCTGGAGATCATCCAGTCCAACTCCCTGCCAGGGCAGGGTCACCTGGAGCAGCTGCCACAGAAACATGTCCAGGCGGAATGTCTCCAGAGAGGGAGACTCCATGGCTTCCCTGGGCATCCTGTTCCAGATCTTCCATATCCTCTGAAATGGAATGAGGGAAATCTTGAGAAGATGTAAGGAAAAAAGGGTTCTCAGTGAAGGGGGATCTTGATGGCACAAAGCAAGACGTGATCCAGGTGTGTCTTGGAACTAGGTGACTTACAGCGGTCCCTTCCAACTGTGATCCTCCACCTTCCCTGTCTTCCCTGACCAAACAAACCAAAACGAACAGGTGTGATGGACAAAACCAGCAAACACAAGGCAGCTGTGTTTCATTCCATAGGTACATCACTGTAATAGACACCTAACACCTCTTTGTACAGGAAATGAGCTGGCAAGCAGTTTTATGCCCATCAAACACCAGAAAAAAACCCCTCATCAGCCCCATTTCTCACTGCTCTGTTAACACCAACATTTTCAGCTATTAGGGCTGCAATACATAACTAATGCTTTCTTATTTGGCAGCCTTATTAAACCCTGGAGACTGACTTAAGCTCCTAGTTTGTTACATTATTAAGCTTGTCATTCATTATTAGATCAGCCCGAGTTTATTGCAGCTCTGAGCTACAGACTATTAAATGCCAAAATCAGCATTTATACAAGATTAAGAGAGCACAGGCCCACAGAAAGTTGGGGAAGGCAAAATTTAAAGCTGGAGCCTCATCATTCATGTTTATCAGAGAGGAGGAAGCATTCCAGCAAGAATTACAATGACAGAGCCTGGTTCTTCATGGCCTTCCTCCCACGAGGAGCATCCACCTCTGGGGTGATGGGTGAGGTTGTGTTTCTTGGCTGGGGTACCCCAGACCCTGAGGGGGGTGGTGGCCACAGAGCAGCTGGGCTGTCCGAGGGGAGCTGGAACAGTTTCTGGCAGGAGCAGCTTCATTCTGTGTTTCTTTGGGAGTTTCCTGTCTGCCTCCTGTCTGATGCTGTTTTAGATCTTAACCCTGCAACAGGAAGGAAGTTACGGCAACCAATTCAAATTACATTATTTAAGGTGAAGCTTAACTAGTCCTTCAGTCTCATTGTGGTGCTGGTATCTCCTGAAGGAGGTGTCCGTACCAACACCCAGCACTTGTCTTGTGCTTGGCAGGGTCTGGTGTGCAGATAATGTGAGTGCAGAGCACTCATGTCTCTCTGCTGGTGGGCTGTACCTCATTTCAGGAGGCTGCTTGGTTTGTGGGCATATAATTGGTCAGTACTTGAATTTTTGTTATGTAACTTCAAGTTTTATAACAGGAAAAGTTTCTGTCTCTCTCTTGAAATACTGTTCTTCCAGGGTACACCTTCTTCCATTTTCCACTTCAGATCTCACAAGTTTCTTTTCTCACCCCCTATAACTCAAAATTCTTGGATGCATTTCTCAAAAGGGTCCTGCAAAGACCAAATCCCCACTTTTAAGAGAGCAGATATTTATGTAATACTGGTGGGGGTTTTTCTGCAGAACACAACTTTGATCTGTCATCCGTATTTAATTTCCTTGCCATGACAGAGACTTCCTATTTGATGTTAATAAGGAATATTTTTCCATTCTTTTCATAAACTGTTTTTCTTTACAGTTTATCAGGATCAAAGAGCAAACATTATCGCTTCTGATCAAACATGCACTCGTTTTGTGGCTCTCATCTTCTCCTTTAATTATCTGGCCATTAAGAGAACATCTGACGTGCTCCTGGTGGGGTTTTCAGTTGCTTCATCCCCCTGTTCAGTCCTTCTGGTCATGTGATCGTCCTATTCTTTATTTCCTCTAATGATCAGAGAAAGAGAAAAGGTATGTGAATAAATCCATGTGTGAGAGCAAGTTCCACATACCCTTTAGGAAGTGGAGGAGGCTCAGAAGTCTGGTGAGCCTATACAGCAGTGATTCAGCCTCTGAGAGAGCACATGGACATCAAAACCACCTTTTGTTCAGCCTCTCAGGGCTCATGCGCAGTCATATCAGCTTTTCCTGGTCGGAGGTGCCAACAGGATCATGTTGGCTGCTGATGGCATCTAAAGGTCAAGTCCCTGTTCGTGAGCACTGCTTTCCCAGGGGATGGGACCTGGGAATTCAGTCACCTTTTTTCCCCTACTGTGGAACAGACAGTTATGAAGTATTGGGTGACCACATGGGGGTTTTTTCTGTTATTTCATCTACAGGTGGCGTTGAAGCTTCCAACATTTGAATTCAGAAGTTCTCCCATCAATGCTCATGCTCAGGTTGGAACTGAATCGACCCCTCAGCGTTTTGTTTGGGGTCTTCCCAATCTTTATTCCCAGATTGCTCTGAAACTGTCAAGGCTGTTCCAGATGAAGACATGAGCCAGGCTCACATCTGCCTTTCACTAGGTACCAGGAGATTTGAACAGAGAACAAATCAATGACATAAAGCTGAGATACTTCTGAGACAAGTGACTCTAAATAAAAAATCAAAGCTGGGCCCATGTGGAGCTTCTCAAAACCAAAGCTGTGTGTGGAAAAACGCCCTGTGTTTCAACAAGACAGTTGCTAGAGGGGTTTCTCAGGTTTGACACCACATCCCAAGGACACTAGACATTTTGCTAACACCCAGATGACCTATGTTCAAATCCATCCTGCATCTCAATGTATACCACAGCAGTGTTGCCATAGCTGTCAGCTGTGGAGGTTGCTGCTTTATTTCTTATTTGACATACAGTCTGCACCTGAGAGCTTTTTAGTTTTCAACACCTTTTTCACTTGGTCTGAACTTAATGTGTCTTGTCATGAAGAGATTTGGAAGGCCTTGGGTTCACCCTGACAGAGAACAGCTCAGCCCTGTAGTAAAACATCACACTCTCCTTTCAGCTTTCTGTCGAAAACAAGAGTCCTTAAAAACAGCCAAGAGCAGTCTGCTGGCATGACTGCAGCTAAAGCAGCTTGTCTGGTGTTGAGGACACCATCCTCCATGTGATTCCCTGAAACACACTTTCCCTGTTCATAGTTCAGCCTAAGGGGGAACCATCTCAACAAATAATTCTGGGTATCGGACACCCCTTTGCACACCTTCTCTTCAGTATAAAGGAACATTTCTTGAAAACATGCACATCACTAGGTAAGGAGAAGTGTTTAATAAACATGAGCCACTTAAATATTTCTTTTGAGTGTTGTCCTGGCTTGGAGGAATGAATTTTGTTAATGAGGAGTTTAAACCTGGCTGTTTATGAATTGGTGCTGTCAGTGCCTTTAGCAATTCCTGTCACTACACTTGATTAAAAAATTTAGCTCTTGAAGTCTATTTAGAACTATGCTTAGAGTTTGAACATTCAAAATCTCAATACATAAAAACCAAAGAGAATTACAGAATTGCTAACTTTCAGGTAGTCTCTCATTTAGTAGTCTGACTGCAGGAAAGACAATAAAAAAAATCAGTGTTATTGTGATGATAAGTCAGCTGTGGGGCAGGAGAAGAGCAGGTCCAGCCCACAAAAGCATCATTGTTTATCTTCTGCATTTTCCAAATAGTATACTCTCTTCTAATTTTATGCCACTCTTCATGTTCCTGGCTTGAAAAATGTTTATATGCAAGATCTTATGCACTTCATTTCAAGGTGGGCATCCAATTATTCTTACCAACCTTAGTGATACTTTCCTACTAGGAAAATCCTTAGGCAAAAGCATTAAAAATTAAAAGGTATAAGAAGGGGAAGGGGAAGGGGAAGGGGAAAGGGAAGGGGAAGGGGAAGGGAAGGGGAAGGGGAAGGGGAAGGGGAAGGGGAAGGGGAAGGGGAAGGGGAAGGGGAAGGGGAAGGGGAAGGGGAAGGGGAAGGGGAAGGGGAAGGGAAGGGGAAGGAAAGGAGAAGGAAAGGAAAGGAAAGGAAAGGAAAGGAAAGGAAAGGAAAGGAAAGGAAAGGAAAGGAAAGGAAAGGAAAGTGAAAGGAAAGGAAAGGGAAAGGAAAGGGATAGGGAAAGGAAAGGAAAGGAAAGGAAAGGAAAGGAAAGGAAGGAAAGGAAAGGAAAGGAAAGGAAAGGAAAGGAAAGGAAAGGAAAGGAAAGGAAAGGAAAGGAAAGGAAAGGAAAGGAAAGGAAAGGAAAGGAAAGGAAAGGAAAGGAAAGGAAAGGAAAGGAAAGGAAAGGAAAGGAAAGGCTGAAAATATGTCTCATATAATCAAACAATTTTATTCATTTATTTTCCCAGCTGCCTCTCCAGATCATGTTGACACATTGCTCAGGGCATTTTCCCCTTGCTTGTTCCTCTCAAGTGCATGACTTTCAGAAACTTTCTCATTTTAATCACATCCTGCAATGAAGCTCTGAATGGAAAATGAGCTCGACAGGAGACAATGTCACTGAAAAGTGACAGAACTGAAAGACCTTGCTGTGAAATTCAGGAGACAGAATGGTTGATGTCACCAGACCCATGGAATCCTTGCTCATCCAGCCCATGGTTACCAACAAAATTGGCCCACAGCACATGACACAAGGTGTTCATGTGCATCCTTATGGACTTCACAGAAGTTGCTTCATGACCCAGCACTACAGATTGTGGGTACTCTGAGCTTCCCAGGCTGCCCCATCTCACTTCCACAGGACAGAGTGCCACTATGTAAGTGGGCTCCTACCTCAAGTAACTCCAGAACAGCTGCTTTGAGACCTTCAGCTTCTCCAGCATTCCTCCTCGGCGGCAGATGCTCCTGGAGAGCACATACAGTCATGGTTGAACGTGTCCCCAAGGGCCACATGGCTCGTGTGTCATCCTTATCTCTGCCTTTCCTGAGGTGACCAGCCCTGGGGGGCTGCAGTGATGGGTGTCCTTCAGGAAATCCCTGCAGAAGCTCCTGTCTCTTGTTCCTGCATGATGCAGTAATGTGGATATGAAATATTAGCACGGTTGTTGAGCAGAACACATTCGGAGGCTCAGCGATGAGGGCTACCCCATGAGCCAGGCACTGGGAGTTCTGCACTCCAATGTGGAGTGGAAAGATGTCAGGAAGTATTTTTGTGAGGGAATCTTGGCTGGGTGAAGGGTTTGAGCAAGAGGCCCGGGGTGGAGGCACAGGATGGAAGTAGGAAGCTTGAGCTTGGTTTTCCATTGCTTTTGGTAGGTCCATCACTAGAGGGAGATCAAGGTCTACCCTGCGGCTGGTGGGCCTCCACCTCACCTCAGACTGGGATATAGCAAGGAAATTTTGACTTACCATTTTCTTCTTTTCCCAGAAATGTTTGGGTTCCAGCTCAGGGAAATAGTTTGGTGTGATTGTTACCATCAAACAGCACAGTCTGCATGGATGGTGCATTGTAGCCTCAGGAATTCCTCCCATTTTAATGCCATGAACCTGGTTCAAACTGACCAAGCATTTCCATTTGCCTGGTTGTATTATATTTAGAGAGGAGGATTTAGTCTGATGTCGGGGAGAAATATCTACATCTGAAGTAAATCTGAAGTCTACCTCTGAAGTCAGGCTTCAAACACCGTCTGGGGCTTTGCCACTGGGAAAACTCTGTTGTTGTTCTGCTTTAAAGAAAGTACAATTCAAAGTTTTATACGATAGGTTTGGAATTTCTCATGGTGTTCAAGAGGATATTTACAGGGTTGGGGGCACAGCCAGTGCTCGGCCCCTCTGCACCCTCAGCCCTGGGGACACTGGAGAGGGGCTGTGCAGGGGTGGTCCCCCCCTCACAACCCTCACCCAAAGAAGGTCTCCATGCAACTGCAGTCCACTTTAGCCAGAGCAGGATGACCACACCTGGGCAACACTAGCTCTTTTCTTCCTGAGTAACAAGCCAGCGGGGAAGGATCTCAGACAAAATCTCGTGCCAGCTCCTTGGTTCCCTTTCATAAGTGAGGTGCTTCTTTTGCAACAGAAGCAGTAAAAACACTGCCTAGTTTGGAACCTATATTATTATAATTGCCAAGATATTCTGGTTGTAGCAGTTTCTTGTCAAAGTCTTCAAGATTCTTAATTTATTTCCTGACAAAATTATGTTTCCTGGCTCCTTTCTGGATCACGTGTGTGATCTGAAATTTGTTTGCAGCTTGTGTTTGCTGGGTGCTCACGGCCTCTCCACCACATCCCTCTGCTGGGAGCAGCTGATGCAGAGACATTTGCATTGCAACCTGATGAGGCTCATCAAACACTGCCAGTGTAAACACGATCAGATTTACAGAACAGTTTGTGTCCAACACCAACTGGGGGCTGCTATCGTTGGAGACAGTGACAGTCACCATCCATCATCTGGGAGAAGGGCACAGCTCGTGTCTCAGCCCAGCCCTCATTCTTATGCAGCTGGTGGGATGTCTGTCCTGCTGGGATGCAGCCAGGGCTGCAAGGGAGAGGGGCTGCTGGAGAGATGCCAGCCAGCTCTGCTGCTCTGGTGTAGGCAGGGGAAGCAGCAGAGGATGGTGAGGGGCTGGGGGCAGGAAAGCACTGCCTTGGCCCTGTCTTCACTCCAGTGTGCCAGGCGCTGGGGGAGAAAAGTTATTGACTGATTAGCTTTTGCATCAGATTTCCGTGCTGCAGCTGGTGTCTGCTCCCGTGTTCCCTGAGCTCTGTCCTCCCATGCACTCAGAGCTGCTGAAGGTTTGTGTCCCTCACTTTTTCACACTTTGGCTGTTCTGTCATTTTTTTTTTCCTGGTGCTGCAATATGTTACCTGTTTGATGGGAGTCATGGGCACACAGCTCTGCCTGACAGGTGGGGTGTGCCCAAAGACCTCTGCACTGATGCTGTTGTCTCCTGCAGAAAGTAACTGGGAACCCAACCCAGCCTATTAATCAATCCACTGTGCAGGTCCTGGGACATGTTTTCAAGGGAAAGAGTAGGGAATTAAGGGTTTAAAACAGCATCAGGATTCCTGCACATTGTTCCTTGCACAATGATTTTTAAATGGACCCTACAAATCTTACTCCTTCTGGCTCCCAACCAAACCTAATCAGTTCGCTGTGTCACAGGGTAACTTCATCAGCCAAGGAAATTTGTGCTGGATTCATTTGTCACAGTATCAGTTCATCAAACCACAGCCTCCCTGCGCACCAGCCTGCTCCTGAGCCCCAGAAGGAGTCACAGAGGCAACACCCATCTCCTTCCAGCCTCAGTGGGGTTGTGGAAATACCTGCCTTTCCAGCCATCTCCCTACCCCACCTGTATTCCCTGGGCTGAACAGCCCCCCTGGGAGAAGAGCAGGTAATGCTTGGAAGGTTTATTTCAAACATCTCTTTCATTTAATTTGCTCCTTTGGTGTGCAGAGCAAAATCCTTTGTGTTTGTTCATGACTGGGTTCTGCCAAAGATGTTGGTCATCACTGCTGGCCTGGACTTCTCAAGCTAGAGGTGCTCTTGAGGCATCACTTTAACATCAAGTATGTCTCCCAGAAGTGCTTCTGCCTCTTTGGAAGGTCCTTGAAGGATCTTATCTCCTTGGACCTCCTCAAGCCATGTGGAAAGCCAAGGTCCCACTGACACGCCCTGCCATGGTAGTGAGTGCCTGGCTGCTATTAGGGCTGTGGGGATCTTCTAGGCCTCTCACTTCAGACCAGTAACACCAGAACCACGTCTGTGGATCTGGAGGAAGCACAGGGTCTTCCTTTGAGCCAGCCTGAAACTCCTCTGCTGAACCTGGGAGGGATTTCCTTGCTCTGAGGAGCAACCCCCCCCGAACCAAAACATTGTACATTGAATCAGGGATGCATGAAAGAGCAGATCTGAAAAACATTGTTCAACAAATAGAAAGGCTTATGAAAGACCAGAGTGGAAAACAACAACAACAACAACAACAACAACAACAACAACAACAACACCCACCTTGAGGAAGCAGTCAGAGTGAGACAGGAGCCAGTCAGGCCAGCTCAGGTGCTGCAGCCCACAGTGTGACAGCTCACCATGCAAAGTTTATTTCTTGTCTATTCTGCTGTCAGGTCAGGTAACCCACATGCCACCACACCACACCACACCACACCACACCACACCACACCACACCACACCACACCACACCACACCACACCACACCACACCACACCACACCACACCTGGCTTTTCTGGATGTTTAAAGACGCCCAAGGAGGTTCATGCCACTCATTTCAGAGGGATATTTGCTAGCTCAGATCTATATCAATCTAGATCAAGTAGCTGGCATGTATGGACAAAACTCCCTTGAAAATGAATTTATCACTTAAATAACTGTTTGTTTTATTAATGCTTAAAATAAATGAGAGTCAGAGGGTTGTCCACAGATTTAGCTTAGGAATAATTTCCATAGAAGTCCAACTCCAAGCTTTAGTCCCTTAGAATTTTATTTGTGTGTTGCTGCTGCAGCAAAATTGCAGGAGCTGTTGATGGAGCAGTGCTGTACTGCTGTCAACCAAAACGAGATCTCTGAGCATGCTTCCTGCTGCCCTGTTTGTAAATCAAGTTTATACCTCAAAGCTACCTAAATATTGCTGTGGTCTGCCTCAAAGAATCCACCAAAAGGATAAATTTTTCTGCCTGCCTTGAACTGAAAATATAACCCAGCAGCACTCTTTACTGTCATTTTAAATCTACGCAGACACTGCTGCTTTATCCAGCAGCAGGTGGGGATGAAGAACGACAGCCAGAACTAATGCAGCAGCAGAGCTGTTTGCTTGTTTCCCGTGCATGCTTGGGAAGAAGCTGTTGACATCAGTCAATTGTGCTTGAAGGACATCCCAGAGAAATGAAATCCTTTAATGAAGTCCTGTTAACAGGAAGCCGTTCTGCTAGGCCTCCTTTAGAACATTTGCTCCTGCCCAAGGTCCACCTGAAGTTCATCCTTGGCCTGGTTAACCACAAATGCCATCTTTGCCCTTTTTTCACACCACGGTGCTCACAGCAAAATCACCTTTATTGCTGTTGAAGTTGCTACCAGCTCCCACCCCAGTGCCCTGCTGGCCATGCCAAGTACAAACCCTCAAGAAATCACTTCTCTGTGGGCATCATGGGGGGTAAGTGCCGTTTATGTGTAGCATTGCCTTCACTCTTTAATGACTGTCCTCAGCCCTGGAAGTGTTCGAGGCCAGGCTGGATGGAGCTTCAAGCAGCCTGGTCTAGTGGAAGATGTCCCTGCCCATGGAATGAGGATTAGGTCGTGCTTAAGGTCCCTTCCAACCCAAACAATTCTATGATGTGATGAATCCCAACACCAGGATTGTAGAAGACACCAGGCAAGAGAGAAGGTACAGGTCTGTGAGCCAGAACAGCTCCTCCCATGCAAGAGCATGGTTGAACTAAACCAGCAGACAGCAGGCTGTTATTCAAGGAGCTTGTTATTTACACAGCAAATCATTAAGCTGTGGACAGCCACAGGATGTGGCTGTCACCAGAAGTTTCCAAGGGCAAGCAGACACAAGCATGGCAGAAAACCCTGTACAGATGTTTTGACACAAAGACACTCTTGGCTTGGGAAGGTCTCAAATTGTGGGATTGCCACTTTCTGTCTCCGAGGTCAGGGTGAATAAAACTCAGGAGATGTTTTTGGAGTCTCATTCTGAAATTTATTATCCTTATCTATTACAAACTCACGAGATGTGAGCTCTCTCTAACAAGTTGAGAAAGTGAACTAAAATGGTGTCTATTCAAGGCTATTTAAGTCCCAATTATCCAGTAAACAGTTGACATCTGTATTATTTATGCTTCTAATCCAATTATGATCACCCAAAACCCGCAAGGCGGACATCTTTCACCCAATTACAGAAAACCACCCAGATTCATGAAGAAGAAGGAAGGGGAAGGTGCAAAAAAGACAACTGATCCACACCCAAAGTTCTCCATCTTGGCTCCCATATATCACCATAAAGTCCCAAATCTAAGTTTTTCACCCTGTGGGATCACACAATTCTATCCAAACTGTCCAAAACACACGCACGGCTTCTGTGCTATCACTCAGTTTTGGAAGCCTTTTCCAAGGCCTCAGGTCAAATGAGGTGTTTACTTGAGGGTCGACGCACTTCAATTCAGAAAACTTGAAGTTTTCAGCCTTCAGAGTTCCAACACCAAATCACACATCCCTACAAGGTTGAGAGCAATTTTGGGAAGTGTCACTGGAAGTATCTCCACTGGAGATGGGGTACAGGCCTGGGGGATGCTTTGCCTCATGTATTTGATCATCTATTGTCACGTTATAACAGTTTTCTTTGAGATAAATGTGAAAAACTCCAGAAATTACCAGATTGTGGCTCACTGAAATGCTGAGGGGGGCAGTCAGAGCTGCAGTTTCGTACTCAGAGATGTAAATTCTTTCTGTGTCAAACCTGAAGCACTTACACTGCCTATTGATTCCCTGGAGGCTTCACCTGCTCGCTTCTGTTTATGAGAACCTGCCTTCTCCAGGACTGTCCCTCATTTTGGTACCATGATATGCATTCCTTAATCCTGAATTTATGAGCTTACCTTCATTACCTTAAAATATCTTCTTAATTATGATCAAGCTATTGAGTGATTAAGGTCATGCTGAATAAATGATATGTCTGCTGCATCCTCATGCCAACAATCACTGCATCATCTGGATGTTTTTCACCACTCACTCCTATTTTCCCCTCAGTTTATGACAGAATTATGATCCTACAGTAAATACATAGATATCTCTTGGGCAAAGAAATCATTCCTGAAAGGAAAAATTGTCCAATAATTCCCAACTTAAAATATTCATTTAATATTAATATTAATTTGTTTCTTTTTGAGATCAGCCAGCTTTTAATCCATTGAATGTGTTGTGCCATTTTTTATGCCAAGTTTTAACAAAGTTAGATCGCACCCTAGGTTGAAAACCCTTTAAAAAGCATAACTTCGGTGCATTAAATTGACTTTTTAACAATCTAGACATTAGCACACTGAAGAAATCTATCAAAATAATTTAAGAAAGAACTATTCCCTGTGTAAGACTCCTAAGTGTGGACAGCATCTTTCAGCTCATAAATTCAAATGATCAGCTCATACTCAGGAGAGACATGAAGATTGGCTGCTGCTGTGCAATCAGGGAGGAATGCAACAGCACCTGCAATTCTAATAGCATGTGGAGGTGTCAGGATTTCCTGGCAAGGTGTATCTATCTATAAAAACCCACATGATTTATATAAATACGAATAAATAAAATAATGAGGGCATAAAGATTGGAACACAGCTATCAGCAAATCTAAAGACTGGGTGATTGAGTCCTGTAAAATTGCAACTTGCCTTGAATAAATAGCTCAACATTGTGTTTTCTTAAGCATTGTGGAAAAAATACTTACAAAAGGATGGGAAAATGTTGTAATAAAACACCAGAGGGGTAGTTTTTACCTGTATAAGTATGCCACTGGTGAGATTAGGTAGGGAAACTAAAATACTGAATGCAGTTCTAACTGGTAATATTTTAGAACAGGTTTTAGTAAGAAACCACAGAAAGATCTGAGAGGTGAAAAAGATGCCTAACACAAAAACTGAGAAGTTCTATCTGCTTAACTTCATCAAAAAGATCAAAAATTGGTTTGATCACCAAGCATAAATACCTTTTAAAGGAAGGAATTCCTTAGAAGACAGAAAACCAGAACCAGTGGTCGACAGGTACAGACAAACAATTACCAGTGAGCCACAGAACACTTTCTTTTTCATATGAAAGGTGATTAGCCACCAAGGCAAACTAATTAAGGAAACCACCATACCTTGGTGGTTTTCTGAGGAGTGAGAACCATCACCACCATTTCCTGCAGCCAATGTGATAATCATGTGGATTCCAGCTCAGAAACTCGTTTCTCCTACCCTTTAAGTATTCTGAATCAAAGACCCATCTGTGCCTCCTCTCTAAAAGCAACGGAATCTTGACTTTCCAGGCATCTCTGGCCCTGCTAAAGCACTGCAGCCTCTTCTGGCACCTTCTCACAAAGGAGCTGGAGTCTGCCGCCATCAACAGCAGAGCAATGCCACCAATGCCACACCTGGTGCTGCAGGAGCCCTGCAAGGGGGGTCAGCGGCAAGTGAAGCTCTGGGAGATGCTCACCAGGAGCCCAGGCAAGGCTCTGCAGGCTGTGCTGGGATTCAGCAAAAACATCTCCACAGAGGAAAACGAAACTCCTCATGCTCAAAGAAGGAGGGCTGCGTCTTGCAGCATTATTTGAGGTCTCGCTGAGCAGCCCCAGTGAGCAGCACAGGGGGTGAGTTACTGGGCCCATGCACCACGTGAGGAATGAGTGATGCTCCTTCATGTGAGGGGCATGGCTGATGGTTTTTGTATTAGTTCCACGGAGGCATATTCCCCCACCACACTCTTCCCCTTGTACCGAGGAATTCACATCGCATCCTGCCTTTTTTCCACAACAAATCCTGTTATTTTTTCGTGTACGAAGCAAAAATGTATAGAGCTTTTGGAGCTGCCTACACTACATCTTCACAGCTGCCAAATCCACTGTCTGCGAAGCAGGTGTTATTTTTATCACATGCTCTCAAGGAAACGGCTTTCCCAAGCTATGGTTTTCAAGAAAGCAGCCATAATATTTCAAATATGTGTACTATCATCATGACAAGTCTGTCAGTCTGTCTTGAGAGCAGCTTTATTTTTCCTGCATTAGCTGTGTTGTGATCAGACCTGAGAGCCTCAATGTGGCAGACGCTGAGTAAAAAAAAAAAAAAAAAAAAAAAAAAATTCAGTGAAAACCCAATTCTTGCCAAATTTCCTTGCATTCATCACAGCTCCTTTGGGAAGAGGGACTCTCACAAAAAAAATGTTATTGTGAGAGGCTTCATTACCATGGCAGCCCCTGCATAAAATCTTCTTTAATGGATAGGTAAGGGAAGGAAAGGCTTTTCGCATGGATGGCATGGGATGTGCATGCAGGGGCACCAAACTTGTAAGGATAAAACATCAGCCTCCCTGGTGAAGTCATCTGTGCCCATGCAAAGAAAACACAGGCTGCTCCTGAATGAAAGCATTTGCATTTTGCACCCATTTGTTCATTTAACAATTCAAAGCCTGACATAGGGGACAACAAGACCCATTTCACATTGGAGTGAAACCTGAGATCCTGCAGCAGCCAGGACTTTCCTCCCCTCCACGAGAAGAAATATCCCACCTGTAAAGTGATGTAAAACTGGCAAGGAAGCCTGCAGCCACCTTCCAGCCTGCCCCCACTAGTCAAGAGCCCATATCACAGGGGAAGAGGGAAACCCTAGCAGAGATTAACAGATTCTTTTTCCATGCAGACACTTTTAAAGAAAGCTTCTTCCAGAAAATCCCTAAAATCCAGGATATGAGCTGTTTCAGATTTGGGGAGATGGATACAGCCTCTGTTCAGAATTGAAAGGCACAATAAGCCTGTTGCTGTTCCCACCTCTCCCATGACATGTGCAGGAGGTAGCAGTCCATTAATTCTGCTCATCCCCAGCATTTGTATGCAGAATTAGCACTCCTCACTGTTCTCTGCTGGTATCACCTTGGAATAACCCCAGTGGTGTCATTCATCATGAAACCAGCCAGGCAAGCATGCAGCACTGGTTTAGAACACAAATATATTCGTGTTGACAGGAGGAAAAGCCACACTCACACTATCCGGTCTCCACGTGGGACTGGGGAATGCTGAGAGTGCTCAGCTCTGGCAGGACAGGGAAGGGCAGTGCCCATGACTGATCTCACAGCTCTGACAGCACACGGATTAGGGCAAAGCAGAACTCAGACAGGGGCTGCAGTAGCCCTCGTCATTCTCAAGAGAACAAAGCGTAGCTCTGACCCACAGTGCACACACAGGGACCTGGACAGCTCTCTGTGCTCGGCAATCGCCTCAGGTTGTGATGGAGGCTGTCAGGTGTGTCAGACAACTCCCTCTGGCTGCCTGGAGGCACAGAGGAGCTGTGTTGCCCTTACAGCAAACCACGTTTTATCCCATTAAACTCTTCCAGAGAGGCATCACCAGACACAGCAGCTGTGCCAGAGAGCTCTCAGGCAGCTGGAAGGGATGCAGAGCAACAAGTGCTGCACCTCCGAGCTCAGCTCAGATGTTGTCCCGGTTTTGGCTGGGATAGAGTTAATTTTCTCCCTAATACCTGGTGCAAATCTGTGTTTTGAATGCAATGTGAAAATAAACTCAACACACTGATGTTTTAGCTGATGTTAAGTAGTGCTCGCCTCAAGTCAAGGAATTTTCAGTTTCCCATACTCTGACACGAGCAGGGAGGGAACAACGTTAGGACAGCTGACCTCAAATGCCCAGGGGGATATTCCATACCACAGATCCTCACGCCCAGGATAGAAGCTGAGGGTGTTGGCTAGGAGCCACCAATTTCTGCTCAGGGACAGGATGGACATCAGTCAGCAGGAGGTGAAGAACTGTGCTACACATCTCTTGTTTGTCTTAGGGTTTACTCCCCTCTCTTTCTCTCCCCTTTCCATTACAAGTACTATTATTATTGTTGTTATTATTATAATATATTTAATTTTGTTTCAATTATTGACCTGTTTTCATCTCAACCCGAGATTTTTACTTGGTTTTTCTTCCAAAAATGGTGCAAGAGGAGGGGAGCAGTGTGAGCAAACCAAGTTGCCACCTAGGGTTAAATCATAACAGATATCTTAATGAAAAAAAAAAAAAAAAAAAATCTTTGGTCCTTGTGTGTGGAGCACACGTTCCATCACACCATCAGCAGCTGGAATGAAGATGCTTACTGACA